>NC_069795.1:21530000-22155000 GCF_027406575.1 Nycticebus coucang
TTGGTGGAAATGTCAGGTTTGCTGCTTTTGAAAATCTATTCGGCAATTTGCTCTAAAACTCAAATACACAAAGCCTCTGATACAGAAATCACGCTTTTGGGAATGTGATCTAATCCATCTATCATCCATAAACTTAAAAAGTCCAATACAAAAAATGATAAGTACAAAGATATGTACTGCAGAAAAACAGAGTAAAAATAGCCAACATTTTATATGCTCATTATTGGGCTGATGCATGAATAAATTGTGGACTGTGCATAACAGAATCGTGTATAGTCATTGCAAAGAATTAAGTCAATGCCACTTGACTTTCAATGGTTTTTACAAAGTATTTTGGAGTAAAAAAGTATGAATTGATAACTTGCCTCTAACAGCTTAAACAACTGCTTAACAAGCTTTATTTGAACATGAGCATGTTTTTACATTATTATGGATTGAACTGTGTTTCTTCAAAATTCATATGTTGAAGTCTCAATTCCCAGTATGAATATATTTGGAGATATTGTTTTGAAAGAGACAGTTAAGGTTAAATGAAGTCATAAAGGTTGGACCCTCATCCCTTATAAACGGTGAGCATATAAGAAAAGGAAGAGCCCCCGGATGCAAGGGTCCCTAGAAACAGCCAGGGGAGGATGCGGCCAAGGCCAGCACCCGTCAGCCAGAGAGAAAGCTCTGAGGAGAAAAGAACCTGCTTACACCCTACTCTTGGATTTGAGGCCCCCAGAATTTTGAGAAATAAATTATGTTTTCTGTGGTATTTGTTACAACAACATTAGCAGACTAGTAAAAGCATGTATATATAACCGGATAAATCATCTATATTCATAAATAATGTGCAGTGTATAACTAGTTCAAACCTGGCGTGACTTATTTCATTTTAGGGGTCTGAGACAGACAGAGGAAGACAGCTATACAACAACAAAATTAAGTCTGTAATAAAATACCTAATCATATTTACATAAATTATGTGTAAATTAAATGTACTGATTTCTATGTGAAAAAATCAAGTATATGTTGTCATGTATATAATTACTAATTTATGTATTTAGTTATGCATGTAATCTTTTATAATGAGATATAAATGATTTTAGGTCTGATAAAAATCTGTAAGAATCATTATGATTTGCAGCTGCAAGTATCTAATTTACAGCAGGATCCTAAGTGTAGTATGGTTTTTGATAATCAATATTCTGTAAACCATTTTTTTTTTTTTTTTTGCAGTTTTAGCCAGGGCTGGGTTTGAACCTGCCACCTCCAGTATATGGGGCTGGTGACCTACTCCTTTGAGCCATAGCACAGCCCCTTAAAGCATGTTTTAAACTTAGTGAACAATTGGATGAGTGAAGAAATGTTTAAATGAATATGAATGATATATTAATAATTATTAGTACATATACTATACTTACTATTTATTTGTTTATTTATTAAAAAAACCTTTCTCTTACATTGATTTTTAGATTCTGACCTTAACTTGCTTTTCTGCTTATTAACTTAGAACAAGCCATTTAACCCAGACTTCTGCTAGGTATTTGTATTGTTTTTCAATACAAATAAAAGTAATGTATGCCCTTAATAATTTTAGAAATATTAAAAATGATAATAAATGAAAAGTGCTTACAGTAATGCCTGTCGTATTGTGTGGACTTAACATATTTATAACTCACCTAATCTTAGTAACCTATCTTTATATTTCCCTTCTCATTGTGATTACAATTCTCTTTCAATGACTATTTTAAATGAAACAATTTTGTGGTATCTTTCAGTGATATTTTTGGAAATTTCTTGGGTTTTGTAAAACATCCTTCTGAGGCCAAGCACAATGGCTCACACCTATAATTTGCTAAGATAGGAGAACTACTTGAGCTCAGGAGTTTGAGATCAACCTGAGCAAGAGTGATTTAAAAAAAAAATTAGCAGGGCATGGTGCCACGCTCCTACAGATGAAGCTAATGGGGGGTGTGCTGAAGTAAGTAGGAAGATCACTTGAGCTAAGGAGCTAGGCTTATGCCACATCCCTCTAGCCCACATGACAAAGAGAGAGACTGTCTCAAAAATAAACCAATAAATAAAAATAAGCCTTCTTGATTTTGTGTAATTATTTCAAAAATATCATAAACATTCATATGTTTAAATGATATATATGCATCTTGTCTACCTTAGCTCATCAGGAAGCTCCCAGAAGTCCAGGACGTGGAGTGTATTCTGTACCTTACCCAACATTCATAACAAAGGGCTCCATCCCTTCCATCAAACAAGCATTTCTAAAATACATGGATGTTTATTTATTTTTTGACCTATGGAGAATCTCCTGAGACGTAGTGTGTCAGTCAAGGAGAAAAAAATAAATAATAAATAATATCTACATCCATTTACCTCAGCAATAATAATTTTCAATGTAGCAGAAGATCTACAAGACAGTTGCGTTGTTTTATTGAATTGCTTCTAAGGCATTAGTATTATATCTCAGAGCATATCTATGTAAACACTGACAGAGAATGTTTTTAAAATTAAAGACATATATATAATTGGTGTGAATTTCTCTGACAAAGCACAGATATGAAAAATTATATTTATGGTTAGGGAGCAATATAAGATTTTACTATCCATCGGTCTACTAATATATTTTGAATTCTGCAATACAATAGAATGATAAATCTATTAATAAACAAGTCAACAGGGTGGCGCCTGTGGCTCAAGGAGTAGGGTGCCGGTCCCATATGCCGGAGGTGGCGGGTTCAAACCTAGCCCCGGCCAAAAACAAAAACAAAAAAACAAAAACAAAAAAATAAACAAGTCAACAATTTGAAAAAAATCAAACATTTCAATAGAAAACATATGTATCTCTATGATACAACATGGTTTGTTTTAACACATTGAGATCATCGGATTTATCTCAAGGAATGGGCAATCCTGTCAGCAATTCTACTATATTTTATGTCTATTTGCTTCCAAAAAAAAAAAAGGATTAATGCTTCCATAACAGCTAAATATAGTTGAAAATGACTTTTCATGTTTCCTTTCCACTGTGAAGAAAAATCATTTTTCATCAACAGAGAATGTCCTGGCAAGCAAAAATATTGCTTATTTGGTAAAAGCCTATGAAATATTACAACTGCCCTACTGTGAACATCAATATTTAATTTTTCTCATATGTTTTTGTTATGACTAAGTGTCCAAGAAACATAATACATCAAGAGCCACTGTATCGAAAAAATAGATAGAGAACTCAAAGAATTAAACAGCAGAAGATACAGAGGTTTACTTTCGTTTCCAACTATATTGATTTCAGTTATTAGTTGGGGATTTGCCTTTCTCATCAATTGCAAATGTAGATAATGAAACACATAAATTATTTGATCCACATATATTTAAACAGTGTGGAATATTAAGCAGTTAAATAGTTGTGACAAATATTTAGTGTTTATCATATATACTTGGGAACACTGAACAAAATGGAATTGTATACATATCAATGGGTTATTTCTGGCAATAAATCTATTTTGTGTTTAATTATTTCCAATAGAATCAGTTTATTACAGTAGATTACAGAAAATACCACATTTAAAATAAATAAATAAAATGCAACTATTCATAGGTTTATGGAAATATAAACAAATATATCTTTATAATATACAAAATTTTAGCAATATTCATATAGAAACTATTATGCTGATATTTCTGTTTTAAATAGTGAATAATCAAAATTACAGGTTGGTAAACAAGAAGTTTTGTGCATAAAATAAGTAAATTTATATTTCTTTTGTCATTGCAATTACTAACCTATTGTACATAACATATAATTTTTCTCTTTTTAAAAGATTTAAAACATTTTTTTGTTATAAAAGTAGTTATTTTATTTTACCATTATATTATTAAAAAAGCAGTTATTAATTTTAGTATTTGGTTTTATGAAAGTAGTTTTTTCTGTCATTGTGAGTTCATTTTAAAAATACAAAATTTTAGAGACCAAATGAGATGAGAGAGAAAAGAAAAATAATTTTCTTCTTTTTTGACATTTTTAAGCTGCTCGAGAATTTTTATTACTGTTTTATTTTATATTAGCTTTTTACTTATACAATTTTCTTTATTATTTTTGGATTTCCTAAAAATATATATCATGTAATTTGATTAATTACAATTGTCCATAAATTACTTGCCACTTAATACGCCTCCCAAGTACAATATTTTAGCTACCTTATAAAAGTTTGACTGTTTAAACGTCTCTCATTACTTGTGCAAGAGAGATACAAAACAATCTTTCTGTTTTTCAAATATTCTGTATTGTTTTCCATTTAGGAAGACATTTACTTATTCCCCCAATGTTTATACCTTCTTGTACTTGGATATTGCATTGGGACCATGTACTTAGGTACTTTTCCAATACAAAATGCTGATAAATGATTTTCTCACTTTTCAAGTCCAAAAGTAGTTATTATTTTTGCTTTCATTTTGAAGAATATTTTTGCTGGTTTTAGAATTCTGGTTTGAGAGCTTTTCAGAAATTTCATTTTGCATATTATTCTATTGTGCTCCAGCTTTCATGACTTGAGCATCATCTCTCTGGCCATCGCCCTTTGGAAAGCTGGTATCTCTTTGCCTAGTTACAATTGAGGTTTTGTTTGCTTCTTTTTTCCTCTGCTGTATTTCTAGGTGATCAATTCGTCAATTTTTGAAAATTATTAGACATTATTCCTTCAAATAGTGCTTCGGTCCTACTCTTTATGCTATCAACTGTGGACTAAATGTGTCATGCTCATGGATTTTAAACTGTGTCCCATGTGGTTCTTACAGTGTTCTTTTTCATATGTACAGAGAGAACAAAAATGTATACACATTTTAAGAGATGCTACCTACGTAACATCTTTTCAGAGTTGAACAGAAGGTACTATTACTAGTCAAGTGCACACAGATAAACTGCACACATGCCTTTTACCTGCAGTTCATACAGTTTGGGGGAATGACTCATTTCACTTCCAACAAGATCTCTTACAAGGCTATTCATTTTTCTGGTATTCCCAGTATATACATTTGATGATTTCACAGTCATGTAACCACTATCAAAATCAGACTATAAAATATTCCTAACCCCCCAAATCTCATTTGTGTTTGTTAGAATACCCCTCCATCTACCCAGACCTTCAGAAACCACTAATCCACTTTCTTTATTAGCTTGCTTTTACAGACTGCAAATGAAAAGGAACCATAGTGTTTCCACCTTCTTGAGTGATTCCTTTTACTTAGAAATACACAGTGCAGATGAATCCACCTTCTTACGTTTGTCTTCTGTCTTCCCCTGGTGTGTTTCTTTCTATTGTAGATTAGTATTTCATCGTACGAATGTGCCATAATTTATTATTTCACCAATTTTGGAGAAAATTTCAGTTGCGGTAGTTATAAAAAAATCTCCTACAAACATATGAAGTCTGACAATGAAGTTCGTAAACTCACCACCAAGCACACAGGTCGTTGGCAGCACTGTGGGAAGAACTTGGTAAGGCCTCTTAACCTTTTGTTCTGTAAAATGGGATTCAGTCAAAAGGTCATACTTAAGGATGTGGCCTTGAGGCCAGGGGTCCCTCACCCCTAATAGAGATTAGGTCTATACACATATACATAAATCAACGTATATACCTATCTCTATATGAACCTATATCTACACATACATGTACACATTTTCTATAGGTATACAATTTTTTCTGTTTCTTTTTTCTTTCTTATAGATGTTTATATTGATATAAAGGCACAGTTTTTAGATACATATAGATATATATACAGTTATCTATCAAATTTGGTGGAAAAAGTCTGCCTCAGAGAATATATCCTATGCACAGATGTTCTAAAAGAAGGGATCCCTAAATATTCTCTATGTATGGTGGCTTTAGGGGTGAGTTTGGGAAAACTCTTATTTAAGAAGAATGAAATAAAAATAAATAAATAAAAATCAAAATTTTAAAAGAACTATATATATTTTTTATATATATAGTAATGGGGTAAGATATAAGTGTGTGTATTATGGTTACATATATGTGCTTTTTTTTCTTATTGCCGAACACACAAATCTTAAAAAAATCCACTTGGCGACATACATGTGAGTAGTTTATGCATGTGAGAAAATAATAAAACCAAAAAGTAAATAGTATTTGGAGAATGTTTTTTATTGTATATTATAAAAGGTCACTGCATTTGCGGTATGCAGAGTCATAAAAATGCTTAGGAAACTTAGGAAAATATGAATATGAAATGAACCAAGTTCTTTGTGCTGGATGATTTCTGTTTAACTCTGAGGACCGACACTCAGTCCAGGCCTTCTCTCTGGGTTTTCTCATGCACAGGCTTTACACTGAGAGTAGTTAATGTGATCTCTGGAATAAGATAGAAAAAGGGAGAGTGCAGGTCATTAATGTTCTATCTCCTCTTCAGATCATCCAGGAGTAGCTGAACTTATAAAGCCACACATTTCTAGCACCTGTCCTCTCCACACAGATGTGTCTGGGCTCTGGTGACAAGTCTCTTTTCTTGTCACTTCAGGCTAGATTTGTCAATGGCTCACTCTGATTTTGTCACTGCTCAGATTCTGAACTATTCCTTCTGGTTGCCTTACATATAGATCATGCTTATAAGAGTCCCATTTATTAAATTCTTCTCCAATTTTCCGTTTAGGTAAAGCCATCTATTTTTGTCTCTGGCATTGAAGAGAAATTGTAACAAGTAAAAGTTCAACTTAAGTAGCTGTCTAATAGTCAAATTTTGCAGATTAAAGCAATCACTAGGGTTAGCAATCACTAACCCTTTGAGTGTTACACACACCTTAAAAATGTTATGCTAGCCAGTGTTTCTGTCAAAGCAAGGGAACCTTCTGCTGAGAGAAAAAAAATTATTTTAAGTTCTTTTTTATAGTGTACTTTTGGCAATACTAATTAAGATATTTAATCTACAGTAAACAGTGACCCGGAAAATCTACAACCAGGACAGGTTGTGTTATAATGCTGATTGTGTTAAAGCAATTACATCATGAAAAGGCCATTTATTTTACATTTATGATTTAACCTTAAATGTTTGCAAGGTTTTAATTAATCATAATGTTAAATAGTAAGTAAACTTAACAGTTGATAGGCATAGGGGCTATAGTGGTATAATATAGTATGCAGTTAAGAAACATAATAGAAAGAAGTATTGATCCACACGTGAATGTACTCATAAAACGCTGTGAAGAGAAAAATAAAGTTACAAAAAGGCACACACACACACATAGTGTGACATTTGACTAGTGAGAATGCAGAGGATGAAATAGAGAAGTACCAGAAATAGAAGGAGAGTTAAAAAAGTGGTACAGAAGTGTGACTGGGTTATTTTTCTCCTCATTAGACTTTCATCTGTTATTTTGCTTTTATAGTTTCAGTATGGAATATATGTTAAATTGCAGTTTAAAAAATATTTGGAAATGTTTATATGTTTTACGATGCAGTCTAAGTATTAATCAGAAAGAAATCACGAAAGTGTACAATTGTCATTCCATCTCTTTTAATGAAATCAATAGTTAGAAGTAGTAAGTGAACACAAAGTTTATTAAATATCATATAGATATTTCTAAAATTAAAAATATACATTTTACATTTAGATTAAGTTCTATGAATTATGCAAAGGTATGTTGTGATATAGTATTTGAGGTGAGGTGAATTTATGGACGAAGAGAATAGGAGGAAGGGAAACCTACATGCGAGTGTTTAGCAATTCTTGAGTAGCACACAGATGATAGATAATTTATTTGTTATCTAACTTATGTGTTATAAGATTTTTATAATTAATACATGTTTATTTTGCAGTAAGAATAATGCTTTATAAAATTTAACTTGTTACATGGAGCACTCAGGATCTAGAGTAAATTACGTAAGTAAGTACAAAAGAGACTTAGGCAAGTTCGGGATATGACTGAGTTTAAGGTCATTGGTAAATGGTGCAAAGAGAAATACAGAATTTAGAAAAACATAACAGATTTTAGCACAAAACAAAATATTATGTAAGGATGAGTTTTATTCGACAGCAGGGAATTCAGATGTAAATCATGTGATTAGAAAAATTTATCTAGCCAGGTGCTGTGGCTCACACCTAGAATCCTAGTACTTGGGAGGCCAGGGCAGGTGGATGGCTTGAGCTCTCTAGCTGGAGACCAGCCTGAGCCAGTGTGGTGGATGTTGTGGTGGGCGCCTGTAGTCCCAGCCACTTGGGAAGCTGAGGCAAGAGGATTGCTTGGGCCCAAGAGTTTGAGAGTTTACCAAATTTACTTCTGTGGAGTTGAAAAATATTTAAGGGGGATAAGCAAATCTGGGAGAATTAAGCTAAAATAATTTAGCACATCCTGTTAAATTTAAATTTCTTGGCAATAACCTAGGGGAGATTTCATCATTTACAAGTTTAGCTTCAATGTAATCCTTAAATATTCAAGCAGTTTAAGGGAGGAAGGATTGGACGTTTATGTAATATAATTTTTTACCTGCATATAATGAATGATTCAGACAATAGGAAGTGGTTATTCAATAAGCAAATAAATAAATAGATTGATCAACTAAAAGCATACTGTGCTAATATTTTTTGGCAATGTTTAAATAACTACAGAATTTTGCACCCACATGATGAGAAATTATATGAAAATAATTTCTTAAAGTTCACAGGAATAAAAAATATTTTCACAAATTATATACCTCTAAAAATTGATTCAGATTCTTAAGCTAATATATAACATTTTAAATTTCTTTATTTAATGAAATTGTCAGTTCAACTGATAATTCATTTCACAACACCTCAAAGCCTTTCAAACCTCCTTCATTAAAGAATTTATAATCTGGTTTAGGTATTAAAATGTCTTTTCCAATATGATGATTGGAAAATCCTATGGCAATTATGCAATTGTTTTAAAAAACAAAATCTTTAGTGAAAAACTTTTGCTGTTTAGTCTTACACACCATGAAATATCACCCTTTTTTATTTAATGGAAATGTGAATTAGCAATTGCAACTTACTCCTTCTATTATATATTACTAACTGTGAAACTAAGGAGAATTAATCTCCCACTGTCAAATAAATGGCTAACAACACAGGCTGGGAATTTTATTCTAGATTTTTAAGAGCAAAAATACTTTGCTGAATAAAAATAGAAATGATTCTTTGTTGTAATCTTCTTAAAATGAGTATTATACTCTCTGCCCAGAAAAATCATTTACTTTTCTTTAAATTGCTGCTAGATGAAACATTTTTGATAAAATGCAGAAAATTTAACATTAGAAGGAATGTTTCATAAATCACATTATGAATCTATTGTAAACTTATTATCACTTTAGATTAATCAAAAAATTTCCCACAAAGTGAGTTAAATCAATAATAAATGGTCTATATACTGAGTGACTTGACATAAATTTAAAGTTATAAATGCTTTATTCTAATGAACAATTATTCTTAGAGTGAATGATGAGAATTTTTAAAATATTAGTGCTATTCCTGCCACCTAAAATGGTATAAAAATTCAAATTGTATAGGTGAATACTAAATAACCTATGGAAGATAAATTAAAATTTATGAATCTATTCAGGGTGTGTGTGTGTGTGTGTGTCTTATTTGGGTGTTTATTTTTAATAGAATATGAAGAAATCCTTAAGAGCAGAGCAGCAGCTACTGCCAACTCTCCATGTAAAGGCCATTCATTGATTTATACGCTCAGTCTTCAAGCTGGAAGTCAGACTGAGGTGGGTGCAGAAGGGCTAGAACCTAGAGCAGGGGTCCTCAAACTACGGCCCGCGGGCCACATGTGGCCCACCGAGGACATATATCCGGCCCGCCAGGTGTTTTTGCCACAGCTGCCTGTCCTGCTTAGTAGCTGACTTGTCCCGCCTGGGCTGCAGTGCACATGTGTGGAATGTGCACCAACTCTCTGACCCCGTTCCTTCTCTCTGTCTCTCCCCGGCCAGTGTTATTGCCGTCCTGCTTAGCAACCCACTGTCCTGGCTGCAGTGCACATGTGTGGAATGTGACTCACGCTCTCCAATTCCCCTCCTACTCTCCAACTCCACTCCTTCTCTCTGTCTCTCCCCGCTCCTCCTTCTGTCTGTCTCTTGGCTCCTCATGTCAGTCTCTGGTGTAATCAGAGGAGTCACCAGGTTGCCTGTGCAGACCCTGCTGCTGCCTAAGGACTGAGGCAAGAACAAGTTAGGATTTTTTTTTTTTTTTATTGTTGGGGAGTCATTGAGGGTACAATAAGTCAGGTTACACTGATTGCAATTGTTAGGTAAAGGCTCTCTTGCAATCATGTCTTGCCCCCATAAAGTGTGATATACACCAAGGCCCCACCCCTCCCTCCGTCCCTCTTTTTTTTTTTAATTTAGGAGGTCTTATTTTTATTTTTTATTTTGCAGTTAGTAGGGCCTTTTTTTGCAGTTAAGGAGGGGTCTTTCTTTCCTGAAGTTAGGAGGTCTTTTTTTTTTTTGCAGAGGGGGGCACCTTTTTTTGAAGTTAGAAGAGCTTTTTTTTTTTGAAGTTAGGAAAGCCTTTTTTTTTTAAGTTGGTTAGTTGGTTAGGGGTAGTTTCTGGGGGGGTTGCATCACAGTGATAACGCAAATAGTCAGCGCTCAGTGCTAATGCAAATGGTCAGAGCTCAGAGGTTAGGATAATTGTAAGTGCTCAGTGTTAATGCAAATTGTTAGCACTCAGTATTAATGCAAATTGTCAGCAGTCAGTGTTAATGCAAATGGTCAGTGCTCAGTGTTATCGCGTGGGGGCCCCAAACTGGTAATCTGCCTAGGGCCCCATGGGAACTTAATCCGGCTCTGCAGACAGCTGAGGACTGGGAACACAATTTAATTGCCAGTAAGTGCATTTATATTCTGATTGCTATTCAGTTGTGTATGATGTTGTATGTTGCATGTTGTGTGCTGTGTAAGCCCTGGTTCACACTGTTGCGATCTCTGAGCAGTACGAGTTCAACCATATGCTTGTATGGCTGAACTTGCATTAGATTTGGAAGAAAAAAGGCATATGTGCCTTCTTTTTTCCTGCAGTGGAATCTGATCACATGGGTTTTCTCACCCATGAGATCAAATTCCTGTGCGAGTTCACAGATCTCAGTGCTGTTCGCACAGGGTAGTGTGAACTGGAAAGGTGGTAGAGGAACCAGCTCTGTGATCATGCCTATTCCCACACCATAACAGTGCTGAGCCTGAGGTAAAAACGGAGTTCCACCATATGGGCACTAGCGAGGCTGAAATGATGTGGACTGTCAAGGCTGCATTGATGGGAACTGATCAGACTGCATTGATGGGCAGTGCAGTCTATATGTCTCTGTGTGGGCAAATTTACTGCTGGTATATTGTTTTTGGAGCGATATATATATATATATATATGTATTTTACTAATATCAATTTGGAATCCCTAGGAAACAATGATATCAAGAAAGAGAGAAATTGACTTGGAGTATAGGATATTCAAAGAACAGTGAACTTATGATTACTTTTTCATGCAGTACAAGGAAAGAGCTGTGTGTTTGATATGCCAGAATATAGTGTCTGTGTTCAAAGAATACAATTTGTGTCGACATTATCAAACTCAACATAAAAATAAATATGATAGTTTGGTCGGAGAAGTGAGAAAAGATAAAATATTAAAACTGAAATATACATTGACAACTCAGCAAAATACTTTTGTGAAGCAGAAACAGATAAATACTTCATCACTGTGAGCAAGTTTTCAAGTTGCCAATATAATAGTGTGCACTGGCAGACCATTTGTGGAGGGAGAATTTGTTAAAGAATGCCTTCTTTCTGTTGCCAAAGAGATGTGTCCAGAGACACATCTGGTTTATTTAGTCTTTCAGTACCCTCCATTACATGAAGGATTGAAGAAATGAGAGACAATTTGCATCAGCATTTGCAAAACTCCACAAAAAACCTTTCTTTTTTTCCTTGGCACCTGACGAAAGTAATGATCGTGATTCTGCACAACTTCTCATTTTTATTCGTGGTATGAATGACTATTTCAAAGTCACAGAAGAGCTTGCTGCACTGCAAAGCAACAAGGGAACAACTACAGGAGAGGATATTTTTGAAAAGGTTTGCCAAACTGTGAATAGTTTGGAGCTGGACTGGGCAAAACTAGCCAGTGTGACAACTGATGGTGCTCCTAGCATGGTGGGGTCTAAGAAAGGAGTAATTGCTCACATTAACCAAGAGATGGACAAACATAACCATTCTCATCCAATAGCCATACACTGCTTCATCCACCAACAAGCGCTGTGTAGTAAATCACTGAAGTGGGACTCGGTTATAAAAATTGTGGTATCTTGTGTTAACTTCATTAGAGGTAATGCACTAAACCACAGACAATTTCAGGAATTTCTGTCTGAGCTAAATGTTGCCTGTGAAGATGTTCCATACCACACAGAAGTCCATTGGCTGAGTCAAGGGAGAATTTTGAAACATTTCTATGACCTACTTCCACAGATTACAGCTTTTCTGTGGAAAAAACAAAGAAGTACCAGAGCTCAATGATGCAGAATGGAAATGGCACCTTGCCTTTCTGCTAGATGTAACTGAGCTACTCAACAATTTCAATGTGCAACTTCAAGGAAAGGGGAAGCTTGTCTGTGATATGCAATCATATGTGAAAGCATTTGAAGTAAAATTAGGCCTCCTCATCAAACAAGTGAAGGAAGAAAATTTCTGCCATCTCCCCATAACTCAAAATCTGTTAGCAGAAAATCCATTGATTACATTCCCAAATAAAACATGTGTGGATTCACTGGAAAAGTTGTGAAAGGAGTTCCAATTTAGATTTAAAGAGCTTCATCTCCATGAACAGGACATACAGTTTTTCTGTAACCCATTTTCTATTGACATTAAAAATGTGGATATGATTTACCAAATGGAACTGGCTGAACTACAGAATTGTGACTCTCAGAAAGATGCCTTCGAGTCAAGTAGCCTTCCTAATTTCTATGCATCTCTCCCCTCTGAGACATATTCTAATCTCAGGAACCATGCACTCAAAATGGCAACCATCTTTGGTAGCACTTATTCTGTGAACAAACTTTTTCCAGAATGAAACATCTGCAATCTCCAACCAGATCTAGACTAACTGATGCACACTTGCATCACTTGTTATGACTAGCAATAACAAATATGGAACCAAACATTGACCATCTCATTAGCCAAAATGTAAGCCCATAGTTCCCATTGAAATATTGGTAAGTTTGTTGATTTAACTTTACTTGTTCTTCATTTTAAATATTGTATTTGTTCCCATTTTGTTTTTTTACTTGAAAATAAGATGTGTACATAGGAATTTGTTCATAGTTTTTTTTTTTTGTTTTTTTTTTTAACTATAGTCCTGCCCTCCAATGGTCTGAGGGACAGTGAACTGGGCCCACATTTAAAAAGTTTGAGGACCCCTGCCCTAGAGACACCCTACTAATGAAACTATGTGGTACTATTTTAGAGCTATTTATGCCTGTCACACCAAAAAGTGTTATTATAAGAACATAAAAGTGCTCTGTATGCCTCTTAAGAAACCAAATGAGATGTTCAAATATTTTATTAAATTCTACATCTGTTGGGTGGCACCTGTGGCTCAAAGTGGTGGGGCACCAGCCCCATATGCCAGAGATGGAGGGTTCAAACCTAGCCCCAGCCAAAAACTGCCCCCCGCCCAAATAAATAAAATAAAATCTACATCTGGTATAAATATCTAGTGTAAATATCTAGTGTAAATGCCCTTACAGTAAAATTTCCTTCTCTGTAGATACCTAGTAATGGTATTGCATGGTCAAATGGGAGGTCTACTTTTAGTTCTCTGTGTAGTCACCATAGTTTTTCCAAAAAGGCTGTACAAGTTTGCAATCACACCAATAGCACATCAGTGAATCCTTCCTTTCACACTGACATCAGCATCTGCAGCTTTAGGATTTTGTGATGTGAGCTATTCTCACTGATGTTGGGTGATATTCAAGGTGTTTATGATTTTCATTTCTTTTATGATTAGGGATGATGATTAGCAATTTTTATGTGTTTGTTGTCCATTCATCTATCTTCTTGAGAAAAGGTTCTGTTGATGTCACTTGCCCATTGATTTATGGGATTGTTTCACAATCCCAAAGATGTGGAAATAACCCAAGTGCCTGTCAACCCATGAATGATAAGTAAACTGTGGATATGTATACCACAGAATACTATTCAGCCATAAAAAAATGGAGACTTTGCTTATTTTGTATTTATCTGGATGGATTTGGAGAATATTCAAAGTATGTTAGTAAAGTATCTCAAGAATGGAAAACAGTACTCACTACTGATCTGAAGATAATAGACCAACAACTACAGGCCCAGGTGGAAGAACAGCACAATTACATTGAAGAAGTGGGGTGGAGAAGGGGGGCTCAATTGGTTGCCACCTATCAGGTATAACATAGGGGTTTATGGCACAGTGAAGGGCTCAGCTATGACTCAGACTTCAGACTTTACCCTATAAACACAAATAATGTGACCTAATCATATGTACCCTCATTTTATCCCATAACAAAAAAATACTTTATAAAAATTCTATATCTGTTAACCTTTTGAGACTTGGTACAAACAAACTAAAAATTCCTCATCATATTTGTGGGTGCTTATCATCACCTTACCCAAAGGGTAATGCTTCTCATTTTGAAAATTTCAATAATCACATTAATTACATTATTTTTAAATTTTTTGACTGTGAAGTAAAATCAGGAAGTATTGTGTATGTAGCAGCAACAAGCTAGATTGACCACTGTTGGCTCCAAATACCATAAAAGTGACTGTTGGTACTTTTTCTTCTTTCACAATTAAAATGTTTTCAGCTCAAAAATAAATTCATCTACTAGAAGAGGATTATGTTTTCTACTCCAAAAAATCCCATGCTTCAATATGCCATTCACAAATTATAACTTGTGGGACTCAATTTACATAAAAATTTGCCACAGGTCATTACTGAGATGATACATAAAGAAAAACCCACAACTTCAACAGCTTTGAAAAATGAGTTTTTCCCAAAGATAGTTTTCAACCATTGTGCAACTCATGAATTTAAGCACCCTCTATTTGGTATTAAGAGTGACATATCTTCCCTTTGCTTACCAGTATTCTGTTGAGATCTAGTCATGTGACCCCAGAGTAATCCCAAGGAATAATGTTTTTTAAAATGCATCTACACGAAAATCTTTGTGATGTTTGGTGACAATGATCTTTCTCCACAATGAAGACAAAAAAAGCAAGTGGCAAGTTGCTTCTTGAAGACAAAAAAGCAAATGAAAGTTCTCTTCTTTCATGGAGAACCTCAAAACAGTCTTTCAGCAAATGTGTTTTTACAAAATATTGTGACTAAGAATTATTTCATTTCATTTTTGGTAGCTTGGAGAAATCGTTCTCACATTTCAACATTTCTAAAATCAGAATTCATCTTACCATCATGGGTGACTGTTGAAGGCATTAGATAATCGTTATTATCCACTTGCATGTACAAAACTTGCAAAAATGGGTATAATAAACTTGAAAGGAAATGTTAGAAATAATAGTTAAGTCATCTTTAAATCATTTTGCATCATTAGTATTTTTGAAGGCATATAAAAATAATGAAACATGAAAAAATGCAAGCATCCACAATGCTGAGTCAGGAAGTATATCAGAAGAGCTTAGCTATCAGAATGAAGATATTTAGACATACTTTAACCAATTAATTTCACTCAGAATATTCTACTTAATCATCTGAAGAGTAAAATGGAATTTTAAACATTTCAAATTAAGATTGAAAGGGATCTTTTAGCAAGTACAAAATTTGTTAAATGTTATAAAATTTACATTACAGTTCCAGTGGTAACGCTTATGTTCCCTTCATTCATGGCGAAGGAGGTATCATGTTGTTGCAAAATGAATGAAATCTGATATTTGAAGAAATATACTATAAAAAATTAATTGTATTTTTTTAATAATTACTTCTACTTAGAGGTAAAAAGTACAATTAAATGAATTGAACTGGCTTCCTTTAAGGTAAGACTTTATTTATTTATTTTTTTTACAAAGAAAGTAATTCATTAATTTGAGTAAGGAAGGAACACTATATTTCCAAAAGCCGTTTGTGTAGAATTTTTACATGGTATTATACAGTATTCAGTAAAATCTTTTGTACTTTCATCCTTTTATAATTGTTAATAGTTTTCTTGTGATTTAAAAGCAAATTTCAATGTTTTATAGTAGGCTAGTGGAAATAGCTACTTAAAGTTTTATTATTTAAAGCATGAACTGTAGCAGTACTAAATTTTGAAACATAAACTAAAGTGCAAATACAGCCAACTGTATTATTTTAAATGTAGGCTCCGTGATGTCACAGAGCCTACATTTTAAATAATACAGTTAGCTGAAATCACTAAGGATTTAGTAATATTCATTCCAGTAGACTTTCCTGATGAATAATTACACATATATGCACATACATATATACATAAATATGTACATATCCATATACAGTATTTTGAATATGTATGTGTGTATGTATATATATATTTATACTCATATACATACTGATTGATAGGAATATACTCACCCAAAGCCCCAAGCAAAGCTAAATGATGTCAAGCATTTGGCAACTATACAGATCAATCAAATATCTCATTTCTCTGGAGACAATGACAGGACTTGATGCTGAATTTGACAGGTTCTCTGACATTAGCTCTAATAAGACCACATTTCAGTGCAGTCACAGTAGGCTAGAAACTAAACTGTTTCTTGTCTGTAGTTCTTGAGGAGGAAATGTGACTCATGCTATCAGATACTGCCCAGACAAGCAATGAGTGGTTACAGCTTAAGTATATAATTGACAGGTTTTATTCCTGCCATAATCTTCTTAAAAATGCTTTTGTTCAAAATATCCCACTCTTTCAAACAAATGAAAACAACCTCCTGGCTCAGCGACTGTGGCTTAAGCGGCTTAGGTGCCAGCCACATACATCTGAGCTGGTGGGTGCAAATCCAGCCCGGGCCAGCCAAACAACAATGACTGCAACCAAAAAATAGCTGGGCATTGTGGTGGAGACCTATAGTCCCAGTTACTTAGGAGGCAGAGGCAGGAGAATTGTTTGAGCCCAGGAGTTGGGGGTTGCTGTGAGCTGTGATGTCATAGCACTCTAATGAGGGTGATAGCTTGAGGCTCTGTCTCAAAACAAACAAACAAACAAACAAACAAAGTCTCTCTTTTTTTTTTTTTTTTTTCTTACTGTGATGGGTTGGTTCTAAGAAAGGAACAAGGCTCATGCATACAATTTCCCTGCTGTCAAAGAGCCTGGGGCAATTTTGTGTACATGCTCTCTCCTCTCCTATACTGACTTCCAATGCGAAGGAAGGCATATATATTAAACTATGCCCATACCTGCTTGTATGAGCAGTGCTGACAGAAGATACTATTAAGATTTTACATTAATAGAATAGATGTTACAATGTGTGATTCATAAGAAAGCTTGACTTTGATTTTAGCCTTAACCGACATGATTGGAAGGAGGGTAATAAAAAGAGCACTTCAACAGGGAGGAAATGAAATACAGACATGCAACTATGAAAAGCTATGGTGAGTTATGTGTCCCAGAGGTACCTATGCTAAAAAGAGTTACTGCTTTTAACTTAGGACTGAAAGTCAAAAAATTAGGAAGGCATAAAATTGGGTCAAAATAGTGAAGAAAACAATCAAAGCCTTTGCCAGGGAGTTAGACAATTCAACCTCAAAGGTGTCTATAATATAGAATCAATTGATGTTTTAAAACTGTAGTGTGACACAATAGGAAATTCTAATTTGAGAATGTATAAAATTAATTATTTAGGATGAGAGGTAAAACAATAAAAGTGATCATTGGAAAGTCAGTGTTCCAGTCTGTCCTTGATAAAGGCAAACAGGTAGGCTTGTATATACAGTATCATCAGAACAGGAAGGAAGGAATACATGTAAAAGAAATTTCAGAGATGGATATGATGTGGTGATTTATTTTCATAATGAATATATATAGAGAGGTGAAAGTTTAAAAACCTACCTCTTAGTATAATAAACAAGAGCAGAGTTTGAGAATATTATATAGTTGAAAACCACATTTCACAAAGATTTCAATTTGGCCATGACTAAATAGAAATTATCAAGTTATTAGTAATACTAGTGAAGACTCTAATGTGAAATCCAAGAACAAGAAAGCAATTTAATATTTTCACATTTCTTTCCACTGCGTTGTATCCAGGATGTAAAAGCCTTTACATTGCAATGGTTAGATGGCTGGCCGATGGATGAAATACAGACTCCTCACTTAAAAAAAAATAAACAAATAAATCCAAAGAGTTGAGCTATTTTTCAAGATGTCACAAGAATCTGCAAGGTTGTGGCACATTATTTTACTGAATGTCATATCTTGGTCATATTATTTGCTTGTTCCTCACTCTTACTTTAATGGATCAATCTTCCTAAAATTTACAAAAACTGAGATTTGCTTTTTTTTGACTTAACCACAGCCAAACTTATCTCACTAGATGTGGTGGATGTATTGGGTAGAATCTCAACTGCTTTGTAATTGTACCACTGTTAGTAAAACGAGAATGTATTTTTGTCTTTGGCAGGTACACAGAAGTATAAAATTTCTTTCAGTATTAGAAAACTTTTTTCATTCCTCTGCCTCTTGAAGGTGAAATTCTTCTTAGTACCCTTTTTATTTGTCTAATTTCTTTTCACTAGTTACTGACCTATTGGATAACTGAGAGGAAGTATTTAGTTAAATTATGTTTCAGCAAGAAGAAACTCTTCAAATACCAGACGATGTTGAAGATGGAGTTCATTGGCAAGCTAAGTATATTTTAAAACAAAACAAATATTATGTAAATTAATTCATGGGGATGGTGATGAATGCACGTTCCACTTTTTCACATCATGAATGATGTTTGTTGGTGCCCATCCTGCTCCTGATTCTCCCAGTCAGCCTGAAATAACCAGGTCACACTGTGAAATAAGCAGCTCACAGAAATTATGGCTCATAAAGCTAATGTATATAAATTTGTCTAATTTCTGAGTGATTGGAGGATTTCCTTTCCTCCCTTTTTTGCAGATTTACTATAGGCTGTATACTCTCTCTTGAACATAATCATTGCTAGTTGACCTCAAGTTTATATCTCCAGCATTGGCCCTTCCTTTTGTCTTTCCATTTTTCTCATTTATGAGGATAAATACAAAAAATGGAACTAGGAGAAGAGTTAAGAATCTAGCCTGGTATTTTTTTTATGGTAGTAATGGAATGCAAATGTCTTTTCTAAAAAGAGTTGTATGTTAACCGAGAGAAAGCAATATGAACTAGAAGCAAAATATTTGCACTAATATGTTGAAAAGGTAGAAAACATAATATATTTTAGAAGCTTAGACACCTCATTATGTAAGGATAGAGGTTGAAAAAAAATCAAAAGCACTCAAAGCATGGGATAATGTAATTCCATTATTCCAAATATTCCAATAGTCTATGGGAGTTCATTCCAATTGCAAAACTACTTTAAATGAGTTTGCTATTCAAAGGAAATGGCATTTAATGGTTGGCTTGTTCACTCTACTAACACACTAAGAGAAAAACCTTTTATTCAATTTTCTATCAGTTTGGGTTAAGGATACTAAAGTATTTTAGAAGCATTTAAGATATAATCTTGTTTTTAGTATGAAATAAGTTTTAATAACCCTGTTCTCTTTATATAATGATGCTGGCTTCATAGATTTTTTTCTGTTATTTCCAAATGGTCAGATATGAAGATTTTAGGAGTATACTGTGACTTTTTGGATTTGGCACATACATTTAAAAATACTTTAGCTAGGCCAGGTAGCTCGTGCCTATAATCCTCAAGACCAGCCTGAGCAAGAGCAACACCCCATCTCTAAAAATAGCTGGGCATTGTGGCAGGCGTCTGTAGTCCCAGCTACTTGGGAGGCTGAGGCAAGATAATCACTTGAACCCAAGAGTTTGAGGTTGTTGTGAGCTACGATAACACAGCACTGTACTGAGGAAGACAAAGTGAGACTCTGTCTCAAAAAATAATAATAATAAAAATAAATATTTTAAAAAGCATCCATCATATCTTCAGGTGACTGTCTTCCTAAATTAACAAAATCAATTTGTGTGCTTTTAGTCACGCTCTAAAATCCCGAAATGTGTCAAAATAGATTTTGAGTATTACCTAGGTGCAAGATATCTAGTTAGTCATTTCAACTTTCCCTTTTCATTAAATATTCCTCAGTATTTATGTTTTCTAAGGATTCCTTGGCTATAACAAAAGTACAACTTGTAAGCTTTAATACATAGGAAATCAGAAGTCCCAGGAGATCCAAGATGCTATAAAAATTATCAGATTATTTCCTCTTTCTGTTCTAGTTTTCTTAGCATGCCAGCTATATTACTTCACTATCAAAAGATGATGACCATAGCTCTAGGCAACACATTCTCATACTCCCCATAGAGATCTTTAGAATATTTCATAAAATTCTGTGTTCCTCACTCACATACAAATTTCTATCAGCATCATAATTCCCAGAAAGAGATAACATGTTTCTTTCAAATTCAATCTCTGGCAAGGAGAATAGAAGTTACATGACTAGATCAACCAACAAAATCAATGCCTTCTGGGAACAAATGAATATTTTGTTTTCTTAAGTATGTAAACACAGGGAAGTATTTAAACACATGCATTGTGAGTAAATATACAATAATGCATTCTATGAAAACCATAATTATCTACATATACAAATAAGAAAAGGATAAAAACTATTTTCCATAAGGTTTCACGATTTATAATTACTATAGCTAGAATTAAAATTTATTGATTCAAAAGTCACTTTTAAAGAAATACTTCCCCATCCTTACTCCAAAGATAACAACTATTACTAAATCAACAAAAATTTATTTTTAACAGTCACTAGAACAGTCTATAGATCATCGATTTTCAAAAATTACTTAGAAATAACAATTAGCCCTTTGTCTGACAGTCACACATAAAATAGATAATTGATTAATAAATATATGGTAGATAAAATGACAAGCAGCAATGACATTATGAAAACAGAGAAATAGGACGAATAGGGGTCAGCGGAGCTGGATAACAGACAAAAATAAGAGAAAATTCTTGTACAAAAATCAATGTAAACGTCTATGTCTATAAAATATATACCTATGGAAATTCATCGTATTTATTTATGTTTGATATTACTTCCAAAATGTAATTTGTCTTTTTATTAAAAATGTCATAATACAAATTATTCATATTATTCATAAGTAAACAATATAACAGCCAAAAGAATGTGATAAAAATAATCATTTTTCTCAAGCATATAAGCTATTGTTTGTAGAGATATTTATGAAAATTATGCATTCATTGTAGGAGTTTTGTTTTGTTATTTGTCTCCTCCTATAAAGATCAGCTGTGCTATATCCTTCAGGGTATGTGAGAGAGTAAAGCAGTTATTGCCACTTTACAGGTTGACACAGGTATCTTGAGATACTAGGACAATGGAGTATTCAGTAGGGATAAGAAAAGTAGTCAGATTCTGAGATCTGAGCCTCTATGAAATATTCTTACATTAGTAATTTTTATTTATGACCTTAATTCAAATAGTATTAGAGATAAGGAGAATTATTAAAACTATGAAGTTCTAAAATATCATTTAACAGGGAAAACATACCAATTATGTAAACAGCAAGTACATTCTTTTGATAGCTGGTGAGAAAAACATCTCGTTCTATAATTGAAGTTTTAGTAAATTCAGTGAAAATTTAAACTAAGTAAATAAAATGGAAATTTCATAGATGAATGTTAAAAGTCTGCCTGCCTTTTAAGAATAAAGAAAAACATACCCCTCAAAGAACTGTATGTCCAAATTATAGTTTAGTCGGGCAAAATTTCCTAACATGGTAGGGCCAAGTAAAATTGAAAAATCTCCAGAAATATCTCAAAGATTTTCAGAGAAGGAGGGAAACAAAAAAGGAAGCCTAGAAAGATGTATGAAAATAGGACAAGTTGGTGGATGTTAGCAGTTTATGTTACAGGGGCTGAGGTGGACACAGCATCTTTCGTTTATGAGGTGGCCGGCATGATTTCCACATCCTGTTCAACTATTAATTATTACCTAGTTTAAAACTCAAGGAAACGGTAACCATTACTATTTGATTTATACTTTGAAAATAAGCTGTTATTTATATTGTAGCATGGAAAATTATTTTAAACAGGAATGAGAATATCTTGGTCAAATTAATTTTGTGACTCTCCCTCAGCTTTTTCACCTAAAGCGTTTTGTGAATGTGTTTCCTTTAATTCTGGCTCCCAAACACCTAGAAATCCATAAAAATTTCCATGTTGGTAGGTAGTGATAGGTTGTATTACTTTTTCTTTTTTTTTTTTTTTTTGTGGTTTTTGGCCAGGGCTGGGTTTGAACCCACCACCTCCGGCATATGGGACCGGCGCCCGAGTTACTCCTTGAGCCACAGGCGCCACCCGGTTGTATCACTTTTTCACAAGTAGTGATTCCTCCGTCCTTCCCTGTGGATAGAGCAAGCACTCTTTCACACCTCTTTGGGGAGCTGGCTGTGTAAGTAATGGAATGTGAGAGAGGTGACCTACTGTGCATTTGAGTAAGAACTTCAGATGTGATTTGAGTATGAACTTCAGATGTGATTGTGTTTTTTGCCTTTGGCCTACCTGCTCAGCATTTCAGCATGAAACTTCTGAATTTTCCTGCAAATATTACAGTACAATTTAATAAATCTTTTAGCTAAGGGGAACTCATACTTAGTAACATCTTGCTGATTGAAACTTAACTTTCAAGACAGATTTCTTAGAGTGAGAAAAAATGTTTATCATTCAACATGCATTTGTTAACAAACTTTATACTGATCATTATAAGGTTAAATTGAAATTATGGCTTTGTAATCAATCTTTGTAAGTCATGGTAATATGAGCCAACTCCTATGAGAATAACTCTCTGTAAGTATGATCACAGGTATTGGTAAAAACTGACCATTAGACTGGTGGATAATAATGGCTTCATTTGAATAGTGTCCCAGAAGTTTTCCTAAGATACTTACCAAGCCTTCTTGAAGTAAAACCAACACTATCTTCCAACTTCTTTAGTCCTTAATAACTGTATCTGAAGGCTAGTATACTTTATGCAAGACAAGAGGGCTATCTCTAAATGCTTTGTTTTTATAAACAATTATCAGGTAATGACTTCCATATCTCATGTCCACTTGGTTGACAGAATTTTCATAAGTACAGTGTGTGTGTATAAACAGATATACACATGTGTTTATATATGCATATAACATATGTACATATGCTATATTGTAAATGACAGGAAAATTTGATACTGAAGCATTGCTATGAATTGAAATACACTCAAAGGGATAAGGCCTCCTGAGTTGTTTTAAAGAGAGTTTTTGAGAATCACCAAAAGCACTTCAGTCTGAATGAAATAGTACTAGAAACAGAACCCCATTGGCTGAGAATGTGCTGGGGGCACTGCAAATATTTCTTCCTTGATTCATCATGTTTTAGTTGTCAGTGTCTGGCTGCTTTTCGGCTAATTCGTGTATACAATTCAGCAAGTGAAAGATTCTGGTTAAGCAGATTTGTATTACTAGTACAACCTGGGTTGATTTTAGATTTTCATTTGTTTTCTGCTCCATCACACTATTCATGGGGATTACCTGCTGAGAGAATACCATATTTTGCCATGTAAAATGTGCTCCTAGGTATAAATTGAATCCAGGTTTTTTAAACACACATTCAGCAAAATGCCCCTCATGTAAGGAAGGCACCAGCTGCAGCTGGAAGAGACACATCTGGGGAAAGCTGAGGCCCTCCTGACATACGTGCATATCGGACCCCCTCCTGCAGACACTAGCTCTGTGAAGACTATCCCTTCCCCCTCTTCCCTCCCAGTCACACTGGGGCAGCAGCCAGAATCTGTAGCCCCCCACTAGGGTGCTTCTGAGGCCACTCAACCTTCAGGAGGCCAAGCGAGGTTCCCAGTCTGCTCCACATGGCTGGGCCTTGGGCATTGGCCCTCCCCTTCATGGATACAGCCTGCCACTGTCCCCTCTCTGATCACAGCGTTGGGCAGAAGCCACTCCAGTCCGTCCTACTGGATCTCTGATCCTCCTGAACTGGAGCTCCAAGCCACCAGTGGGCCCAGCCAGGAGGGCGCAGTGCCTGAGAGGCCCACTGGAGTCCTCCCCTCCACACACACGCATACTACCCTTGTATGATGCGCATCCTTCTTTTCCCCTCAGAAATTTAGGCAAAAAGTGTGCAGAATATGGAAGCTGGGATACTTCTTAAAGAAAAATCTATCGAAACCTTAATTAAAATCCTTATCACCGACTACAGATGATCAAAAGAGAAGAACTCCCAAAATGTCCCAGGAGTTTTTCAACCTCGCTCCCACATACAAATTCTTATACTATTTTTACTTCTCCACAGGATGGCCTTATACTACATCATGGCTGTGACTTGCATACCTTGCTTCATCCTGACCTGGATGTATCATCTGTTCCCACCACTACTTTTTAATTTTCTTTAACCTCATAAATAAGGGTACACTTTCCGGGTTAGAAAACACTTTGGACTCCATGTTCTTGTTTTGTCTCAGCTTTATCTCTCCTGCAGCTAAAGAGTCAGGGTTATTCTTTTCCTGCTCGGCCTTCAGTGTTACTTCCTTTCCCTCATCCAATTTTTAAATTTTTCGTTTACAAGTTTCAGCGTTTTACAATCAACTTTATCAACATTGGCTGGTTTAAAACCATAGCTCTTAAATGTCAGGACTTATAAAACTTGCTGGAGGAGACCTAGTTCAATAAAACGATAGCAATGTTCAATAAATCCTACACAACAATAAAAATTCAAAGGAAAAAACACTTTGTTTTACCACAATGACATCAGCATCTTGTTAGCAGAAAGAGAGCATTGTGTTTTAACATTGATGTTCATTTACATGTGAACTTTGCTCTGGCAAAATATCATTACAGGTTAAATTATTTTCCTTTCACTTTTAGCAAGAACAACAGAACAAACTTAATCATGCTTAATTAATTATTCACCTATGCAAGAAAAGATTTTTGGTTTGCCTAGAGTCTGTCTGGAGCCTGCTGGATAGATGCTTAGCCCCAGACGAGCTGTTTGCTAACACTTGATCACTGCCTGTCAGGAGAAGGTAGCAAGCGGAAGGACAGAGAGATAATACATGACAACCACACGGTTGTCAAAACATCTACCATGTATGAAGAAATGTCAAAAGAAAAATGCTTCATAGCAATCACAATTCATGACAACTAATTTTATTCATGAGTTATTTTTGGATTTTTTTAAAGCAAAAAATGAGCCCCCTAAATAGCTTAGCAGAGCGGAGGAGTGTAACTCACTTCTAAAATCAGATGAAAAAATATCTTCTTCTATTATTTTTACTTGAAAAAATTATGTCATGCTAACTAGTACTAATATAGTTTGGAAATAATAACAACCCAGTACAATAATTGTACTAGAAATTCTTGGGAATTATGTTTCTCTGTTCAGTGCTTCTATTTCCCCTGTTTTTTTCTGCCCTCAGAATTCCCTAACAGTGCTCTTTGGGAGTATTGAATCCTTAGAAACATGGTATAAATCATTTAAAAGCAAATTTTAAAAAATCCAGTGCATATACCTGGCCTTCAATTGTCATAATGCTCATTATAATTCATGGCTATGTGGACTATCTCTCATTCTTGATTTTCTTTTTCTTTATCATCTTTTCTACCTCCTGGTCTCCTTCTCCCTCTGTTATTGACTCTTCTTTCTCTTTCCATTTTAGACATTTCCCAAAGTCCTGTCTTTGAGGCTTTCTCCCCCTATCCCTCTAATACAGTGGTTCTCAACCTTCCTAATGCCTCCTAATGCCGCGACCCTTTAATACAGTTCTTCATATTGTGGTGACCCCCAATCATAAAATTATTTTTGCTGCTACTTCATAACTGTAATTTTGCTACTGTTATGAATCTTAATGTAAATATCTGATATGCAGGATGTATTTTCATTATTACAAAGGGGTCACAACCCACAGGTTGAGAACTGCTAATAGATTCTATTAGCACGAGCTGCTTCCCAATTTGGACAATTTTCTCTAAGCTGATGATATACAAATACCCCTGTGTTTTTTCCTACCCCAGGAAAATATCAAAATGGAAGATTTCTAGGATGCTGAAGCTGATCTTGTGAGGGTATTTTATCAGGATCTGGGTTTGTCTTCTGAAGTGAATGAAGATTTGTGTTGAATTGTTCCTTCTGGAGTGGGGTGTTGATAGACCTGGACCATTTATAAGTTTCCAGGCAGAGCATATATCAATGACATAATTGTTACTGGCTATGCCTACGTATATAGAATGATAGTTCTTTAGATTAGAAAAAGAATTATGAAATCTAATGTGAAAATCTCATTTTAAAAAACATATTTTATCTAAAACTTGATCATTGGTACTTTACAAGTGGTTTGTATTTTCTTTTATTTTTGTTTTTTGGGTGTGTGTTGAAAAGATTCTTGCTAATTTAAATAAAATAACTTTCCCAAAGTGTATCTTAATGTTCAACACAGTGAATCAAACTTCTCTAGTCGTTTTGATCTTTCCGCTGATATTCTTCTTCCTTATCTGTAATTTCAGAATACCATCATGAAATATTTTAAAGACATGTGTTCTCTACCACCGTTATATCCATTTTCTCTTTCTGTGATATGCATGTGTGTTGAATTTTCTTTCTTTTTCTCCAGAAGTTAATATTTTGTTTTTAGTCTTAGTGTCTGGCATAATAAGCTAGATTATGCTATGGTAATGAAACTGAAAATTTTAGTAGTTTAAAAATCTCTAATCTCTATTGGGTTCTAGAAACTTTAATTTCTTTAATAACTGGCCATATTTTCCTGCATCTTAAATTTAGAATTTGAATTACCTGGTGTGTTCCATAGTAATTTTTTGATGAACATTGTTTTGTCCATATTTTTTCTTACAGCATTTTTGTAATCAGTGGGGACATGCTTGTTTAGTATTATTCATAAGGGATTGAGTTGCAATATTCTAGACCTGTTTATCTAACATGGTCACCGAAAGTTTAAAAATGAATTATGACAGCATTCCAGGCTTCACAACAAAAGCAATCCTTGTTTAGGGAAAGAAACTCTGGAAAAATGTACAAAATGTTGAGGCGTAGTGTCCCCCCCCCACTTTGGGTCTATAAAAATATTCTACATTGGTAAACTCAGAAAAAAATTAAAAATAATATAGAAAAAATAAAAAAGAATAAAGTAAGTTATTATAAAGTAAGCCATGAAGTAAGTAGGATTTGAAAACCCTCTTTATTAGTACTAGAACAGGGTTTTTGGACCAGTTATATACCTTCATACCTCTGCCCCATCATCTATATAGGAAATTATGTAGAACACAGATCTGAGGCTTATGTTTGACTAGAGATAACGCATATAAAGACACTAAATAAAATGGTATTCTTGGTTAGCAATAGATTCTTGGTTAGTAATAGATAGTTGCTATTGTTTATAAGTATGTGCAGTCTTATTTTTAATGGGTTTAGTCAAAAGAAAATTTAATGTTATGCTATTTTTACTCTAATAATCTTTTACCCCTTCTAGAGCTCTTCTTACCTAATAATTTTTGAAACCCTGTTCTTTTAAATTTTCTGTATGAGAAACCATATTACTGTGAGTAGATGAGCAAGTTTAGCCTAAAACCAGGGAGCTCTTGGTAACTCGCCTGAGACCAAGCTGGCTAGGCTTTTAGCTTTTATTTTCCTGAGTGCTTATCACTCGTTTAGCAAGTCAGAGAATTCAACCAACATCTCTATGATAACTCTCTGACATTTTTGAACTCTTGTCTGAGTAGCTCTGCCTAGTTGCCTGAGTTTAAATTTTTATTTTTCTAATGTAAGTATGCTCTCATGTCATAGAAAATGAAGGACCGTTTTGACACCAGATCCATAGTGTACCCAGGTACACTCAGTCCCAAACACAACTCTCCTTGGATGAACAGAGAATGCTGTACGTGTAGATGACTGAGCCTTCTGCTGGTGAGGCCCACACTGCATCAAGTCATTATTACTGTGTCCCTGAGCTCACTACATGGCAACTACCTGAATGTGTTGGTTCTTGACTATTGCCGGTGCTAGTATAATTCTGTATGCTATATTAGGTTTGTCTTATTTTACTATTAGTAAAATTGACTAGAGATAATGCATATAAAGACACTAAATGAAATGGTATTCTTGGTTAGCAATAGGTTCTTGGTTAGCAGTAGATTCTTGGTTAGTAATAGATAGTTGCTATTGGTTGTAAGTATGCGCAGTCTTATTTTTAATGGGTTTAGTTAGTCAAAAGAAAATTTAATGTTATGCTATTTTTACTGTATGTATAGTAAATGTAAATACAGTAAATACACTGTATGACAAAGGTGATGTGAAAGCCAGATCATCATCAATTTTGGTATGTCAATCAGAGTTCTTACATTCCTTTGTAATATTTAATATTATTTAATCGTTACTGTGACTCCTGCACACCTTGTTCCAATGACCTGTTCTAAGGGGAAAAAAAAATTATAGCTCCAGAAATCCCACACAGCCCTCACATAGAATTTATTTTCTGTTTGATATTTGTGGAGATAATTGTCTGAGGTGTTTCTGCATATATTGTATCAGCTTTTGTTCCCAATAAAAAGAAAAATTCTTAACAAGGATAATAAAAACCGTGTATTCCTCCTAACCAAGGGCTTCCCAGCATCATTTAGTCTTCTCATGATGCTGAGCTGTGAGAGGCAACTGCCGGAGTGCTTCCAGCATGCTCCAGTGTTTGCGGAGGTTTCACTCGCAAAGCATGGCAGACATAACTGACCCAAGTCATTTAAGGAATCTCGGAACCTCTGAAGAATCATTAGCTGACCATAGAGATGAGCGAATGCAGGCCCAACCTCTGAGAATCTAGGCATAAAGGGAGAGAAAGAGACTGAAGACTTCAGGGATAGAAAGAGGAGACAAAGGTCAGCAAAGACCAACAACAAAAAGAGAAAGAAAGTGGGAGACCTGGGTTCAGAGGGCGGCGTTACGCAGAATGGATACTTTTCTCTCTCCCTAGCAGTCGCTCAGTATGAAACATGCTTTCTGCACACAGAGACGCAGCCCTCCTTAAGGACTGGCATTTGATTCTGTTAACTACATGCTTAAGAAATTTCTCCACTAATTAAATTTTAGTATTCGAATGAAAGCACTTTTGGACGGAAGATTTTTCATTAAAAAAAACAGTATATTATGGTTTCACAATATAACATACAGGAGCTCCTGATTTCTGAAAAGAAGTAAACTCTGTAAAATCATCAACAACCTGTCTATAATTTGAAACACAGGGGCAAGAAAAACCTTAAAAATAATAAAATTTAGAGCTGTACATAAATAAGAATGGCATGATTCCAAATGTTTACACTTACTCCGTTTTATATTAAAATCAAATATCTTTCATGACCACATTAATATCATGAAACATTAATATCATGAGACATTTTCCTGACTATTTAACTCATTGTTTAAAGGATTTATTAAAGCTATCATGAGACTAAAAGTGAATAAATTTATTTGAACTTTAAATATGCTTGATGTCTTAAATCCTGTTCTCTACCTAATTGCTTCCATTATTACGGCTCTTTTCCCATGGATGAACAATTTCAGGAAGTATGCCATTTGTTGGTTATGACTTGGAGATATGGACCAGTTTATGAAGTGCAGAGGTATGGCCCATTACGAAGCACAAAAAGGTGAGGTTATATATTTTATGGCATAAATACATCACAGTACATAGCATTATGGTAGTAGTGAAAGCCCAGAAATACTTTATACTTCACTTTCCTGATCTAGAGTTCCTTCATAATAATTTCATACCACCAACGTCTCCCATAATCCTATTCTTAACAGTAACCAAAGACAAGTATATTAAAGGCATAAATAAAACATTAACTTCTACATAAATACAGCATCCAACTATTTCCAATCATTTTAAATATTCTGATCATACATTATTTTTCTAAAAAGTGCTTCAGTAACTCTAAAATTCATAACATATTGAGGAAAAACACTCTCCTGGAATTTGAAGTGTCCTGTACCAGTTTACCAGCCCTGTTGCAAAAATCTAAAACCCAAATGCTCTAAAATCCAAAATATATTGAGCACTGACATGATGCCACAGGAGGCCAGTTCCACAGCTGATCTCCTGTGATTAATTGCAAAATGAGTTTTGTATTTAAACTTGAGTTCCATCTTCTAGATATCTCAAGATATATTTATATATATCAAGATATTATACATCTGTGTGTATATGTATATATACATATATATGGTCCTACAAGTTTATAAACTTGCCCTCATGTGCTTACATGGGCAACACTGTACAAAAAATTCAGTAAGGTTTAATAACCTTGGTATATCCATATCTCACAGCTGTGTGAGACTTGTGGCTGTGTATTGTTGAGTGGTGTTCATTATTGTTGTAGGGTTTTGTGTGTCATTATAAGAATATCAGAGCTAGAATTATGGCAATGAACACACATTAAATTTCTTGTTAAACTTGGCAAGATTGGAAGTAAAATCACAGACATGTTAATGCACCTTTATGAGACTAATGCCATGAAGAAAATGGAAGCAAACAAATGGATTAAACATTTTTCTAAGGGAAGAGAAAGTATCACTAACGAAAAGAGATCAGGACATTCAGTAACAAGCAGAACTTATGAAAACCTTGCAAAAATCCATCAACTTCTACATCAAAATAGTTGGCTGACTATGAGAAGCATAGCAGACCAAGTAAACGTTGATAGAGAAACAGGAAAATCTTAACCGAAAATCTTGGCATAGGAATGGCGTGTGCAAAATGGTTCTGAAGGAGATACTCAGTGTGTAAAAGTAAAGAAGAGTTGAGGTTTGCTAAGACCTTTTGCAAAGGCAAGATGATGTTTTGGGCCATATTGTCACTGGTGATGAAGCTTGGGTGTACCAACATGACCATGAGACAAAGCATCACAGTGCACAGTGGAAGTCACTCAGTTCTCTACCACCAAAAAAGTGCCACCAGTCCAAATCAAAAGTCTAAACAATGATGCTGACCTTTTATGATATGAGATGGATTATTCATTATAAATGTGTAACAACTGGACAAGTAGTTAACCATGTTTACTATTTAGAAGTGCTAAGAAGGTTGAGTGGAAAAGCTCGATCAAAATGACCTGAACTTTTTGCTAACAACTGACAGCTCTTGCATCATGAGAAGGCACCATCTCACACAGCACCGTGAGGGTGTTTTTAGTCAGTAACAAATAAGTGTTTTGGGACATCCTCCCCACTCACCTGATCTGGCCACCAATGACTTTTTTCTTCACATGAAGATAAAGAAAATATTTAAAGGAAAACATTTTAATGATATTTAGAACATCAAGGGTAATGGGATAACAGCTCTGTTGGCCAGTGCAGAAAAGGACTTCCAAAATTGCTTTGAAGGGTGCACGAGGCACAGGTGTTGGAGTACAGCTTCTCAGGGGGAGTACTTTGAAAGTGACTGTAGTGATATTCAGTAATGAGTTTTGTAGCTCTTTTTCTCAGATACATTCATGAATTTAATCATCAGAATTTGTATACACATACACACACACACACACAAAGATTTAAAAATCTGTAAAGATCACAAATCCAAAACACTTCTTTTCTGGATATTTTAGTCTAATCAAACTGTTCACCCATTCTAAACTCATTCTGTAACTCCAATCACAAATCTTTCTTTATATGACTGGGTATCTGGATAGCCTATTTCACTCAGAAATAGTTTTCAAAATACTAGCCATTCTTCACATCGCAGTTCAAATGAAAATGCCTATGTTAAATTAATCTGAGCAGCCTCAAATATTATCTCCCTTGGACCCTACATAGTATTTTGCTTTTCTTTCATGTTACCTGTAACTATGATAATAGGACATTCACGGTTGAAAACAAATCTAGATTTTTTTTTCCCGTAAACATTGCAAAATATTGTAAAATAGATACTTAGTATTCAGAAAAGTAAACTGTATCCAACTGTAAATGAAAGAAACTATTAATAGCAATTGAACTAGTTTTTTGTGTAATTATTGCACTGTATTCAGAGAATAGCCTGTGAATCTTTCTTTGCTGTTTAGTAAAGCTCCTTATATTTAATTTTCCCCTGTGGATTGGCAACCTCAAGTGTGTTTTACAGTTGTGCAATCCTGCTACTTTAATGTCAGTAGCCTTCTCTCCCTACAGAGACTGTGTGGTAGGAGTTATGCATGAGTCTAAATTAAGCTTGTTATTGATAATAAAAACTATAAGAATTGGTGGATAATTAGCAACAATCAGTTTATTGGGGCTCTAATTCTAGAAAAAGCAATCTTTGGAAAATTGACTAATTTAAAGCAAAGAGTGAATAAAGTAAGTCAATTAGTTACAGTAACATTGGCTCAAAAAACAGACGAGAAAGCATATCTGAGCTTACCAGTGTGTCTCTCATTAGAATTATCTGCAAGACCAGCTGTGGTGAGCATGTATCTGGCTCCTGTGATGGAAAGTATTGGTGGGGACAAAATCTGAAATAAGTATAAAATATTCAAGTGAAATAAAATATTGTGGTAAGAATAATGGACTATTCTCACACAATACAGAAAATAGTAAGCATCAAACTCAGGGCAGACCCTGCACCTTGAAACCCCAGTGAAATGAGTCTAGTTGGTTACATGCTATGGGTCTGCAGTGATTTCTGAGGCTACAATATCCCAGGCTGCCAAATACAGTTTCTGTGGTTATAAAAGATGCAAAAATTATCAGACACAGCTCTGAAAGCACTATCTCCTGTGGCAAAATTTTACCATCAAGGTAAAGCAGAGCCAGATATGACAAGGAAGGCCAGTTATTTCTAGAGAGATTGGAGAAAGGTAAAAAGGTACAATTATAAGAATTGCTGACAGCAAGTATCAGCACTCTAGTCAGAGAAGTAACTGAAAATAATGGGACATTTTTTATTAGCAGGCTATAAACCAAAGAGCTTCGTCCCCTGTTTGTAACCCTGGACTGACCTTGCCTGATAGGGAGGGATGTTTGAAATGAATATATTTTTTGTTTATTTGACAAAAGTATTTATTGACCATTAAAAATAAACAAATAGCTGTTTTAAGTAGGAACATTATTGCCCAAGCTAAACATCATTAGTTCTCATGCTATAACTATCTGAGTCATGATGCAATTTTTAGAGTACTCTAAAATTTACACCTGAAAAAACCCTTCTTTATAGCTAAAATGATAAATTTGAGACTCTATTAGTATATTTCATTGATACAAAGGTCAAAACTTTTCTTTGGTAAAGCACTAGATGGCAAACATTTTATACTGTGCAAGTATAAAATGTCCTGGCAAGTTTTTGTCAGGACTATTCCATTCTGTTATTTTAGTCATTCAAAATTTAAAATGACATTCTATCATTATAGTGTGAAAGTAACCAAATACAGTATATAAGTTAATGTGTATAATTGTGTTCTGATAAGCTTATATAAAAAAATAGACAAAGCATCAACTAAAGAAAACTAAAAATGACAACAGGTTGGTTTTTGCCTACAAGCTAAAGTTTGGGGACCCCTACTGAATGCATAAGGTAGTCATTTCTAAATTTCTCTTAACATTCTAGGATTATTAGATTTCCTTTAACTTAGTAATATGTAACTTATTCCAGATAATAAAGAAATGTATAAAATTTGAGTAGTTGATTCAAATGAATTAGGCCGATGGATGTTCTTATCTAATAGTCTGATTGAAACAAAGTCTATAAATATGTCTTAAATTATATTTGTGGTGCAGTATTAGAAAATTTCAGATACATCTAATGCCTTTGCAAGACTTTTTCTTTCCTGGCTGGTTCACATTCATCCTCTGAACATGCCTTTTGATTCATGAACGCATCCGTCCTGTTCCCTCTTTCCACTGAACCAATGAATCAGATATATTCCCCACCTACAGTGGGTTTCAGGGCCTTTTCAACGTTTGATTATGAATTTAGAGAGGAAGAATTAGAAGATGCATTAAAATAGTAAAATGTAAAAGAACTATTGAGGTAAAAGCGGAGAGGAAGAGACCAAAAAGAAAGTTGGTACCATGGTGCTTTAGATCAACATTTTCAAAAAACTGGTTTCAGAAACCTTTAGCTTCTAGGGAAAGCATCCACAACAGAGGCAGTTGCCCATCGGAGGGGGCATATTCCCTCCTCAAGCCCCTGGGAAAAATTTAGAGAAGCTACTCAAGAAATCTAAAAGACCCACAATATAGTCCAGCAGATTTGATTCCAAGTATATACACCAAAGAATTAAAAAGTGGACTTCAAAGAGGTATCTGCACACCCATGTCCATTGCCAAATTGTTTACAATCCAGAAGATATTGAAACAACCCCCAAACCCGTCAATGGATTAACAGAAAAAGGAAAAAAATGGTATATATTCACAATGGAATATTAATCAGAATGAAAAACAAGGACATTCTGCCATTTGCAACCATGTAGGTAAACCTAGGATTAAGGTAGTCCATTCAGAAAAGGACAAACTAGTGCATAATTCCACTTCCATGAGATATCTGAAAATAATTAAACAGAAGCATAAAATAGAGGAATAATTATGAGGAGCTTGTGGTAGGGGAAATGGAGAATTGCTTTTCTCTGGGCATAAGATTTCTGTGCAACTTGAATCAATTTCAGGTATCTGTGTACAACGTGATACCTATAGTTAACAATATGGTAGTGTGTACTTTAAAATATATTAAGAGGATATTTTAAAGTATCCTCTTAAAAAAAACACAACTAAAAATCAAAAACAAAACAAACTAACTAGTACAGGGGCATTTTGGCATTTTTTTAGTGCAAATGTATATACATATATCCAAACTCATCAAAGTGTAATGTTAAATGTATGTAATGTTTTCAATATCAATTTTATATTAACAATATTTTTTAAAAAGTGCACAATAAAACAATGAAAGGACTGTCCATGAAAAGAAAATGTTAGAATTTTATTTGCAGATTTCTAGCCTTCATTTCTTTCTATTATTTTGGCCTGGTTTGCAATAGCTCGTTTTAACATACAGTTCTATGTATCCTTATGCCTCGCTCACGGCTCATGAAATTACTTCTGTGTGTTTGGTTTGCGCATTTGTTAATTTATTCTTGTATCTTTTTCAGAGAGTACATTCATCCGTGTTTTACCTCTACTCTGAATCTATCACATTTCCAGTCCTCATTTTCTTTTGTTTTTTGTTTTTTACTTCTGCATTTTGAAAGTTGGTACAGAAAAGTGATTTGATTTTTCATAGTATATACATCACAATATATTATTCCTCAATATTTTTAATCTTATCTGTTCTTTATTATCTTTTTATCATTTATGTATTTATTTATTCATTCATTTATTTATTTATTTATTTATTTATTTATGTTTAGTGAGACAGACTCTCACTTTGTGGCCCTTGGTAGAGAGCTGTGGCATCATAGCTCACAGCAAACTCCAACTCTTGGGCTCAAAAGATTCTCTTGCCACAGCCTCCCAAGGAGTTGGGACTACAGGTGCCACCACAACACCTTTTTTTTGTAGATGGGTCTTGCTCTGGCTCAGGCTGGTCTCCAACTCCTGAGCTCAGGGCAATCCACCTTCCTCAGCATCTCAGAGTGCTAGGATTACAGGCGTGAGCCACTGCGCCCGGCCTATCTTGTTATTGTTTTGTGAAAGCTAAGGGTATTTAATTCATCAATCAGGATCTTTTGTGATATTTCTCATAAGAATAAAATGTCACTGCCGCACCCCCGGCATCTGGCCGTGGCGGGATGGCTCTGTCCGCGTTGTAAAAACTGTGGTAAGGCGGTGCGTGCTCCCCGGAGCGTTGCCCCCAGTCCCCCTGGCTTGCAACAGCAGCGCATAAGTTGCCTAGCATGCCTTTTAGTGAACGTAGGAACTCATGAGGTGCGGCATAAAAGCCTAAAACCTGTCTAAAACCTGTTTGTCAAGTTTAAATGCCTGATTGTTTTAAGGAACTGAGGATAAACACAATGACTTACTTGTCCATAATCTCATATAACCAAAGGAGACTTAATGTCTCCAAGGGAGCACGCTCCCACCATGAATGTCAGTGAATTGAGACAATGTATTGAGAGAATGCAGAAAACGGCAAACAAAATGTTCCATCACGATATGCACACCCACCATCCACAGTGCCTCTCACAGAAAAACTTTTCTCTAACACAACATGCATTATCACCATCTGCAATAAAACTTTACTTAGAAAAACATCTTACTTCACTAATTTTCATATGTAACACAAATCAATAGAGTAGTTTAATGTTTAATAAACAATTAACTATGAATCAAAATATAGTTACTAATTAGAGTAAAAATATATAGAAGTAGTCAAGCATTATACATAAAAGAATATGTTCAGCTGTTTTTAAAAGAGATCATAAGAAACTGAGAACAATTACAGAACTAAGAGAAGTTACAAGCCTTGACATTCCTAGATAAGGGGAAGCAACCAGGTGTTACTAATGAAACCACTTCCCTAGAACAAAAACCTTGAAAAAATAAACCACCTCCCTCCAAAGAGCAAAACCTTGAAAACATATAATGCATGATAAACCACATATGGAGACACAAAGATAATTGGAGACACAAAGATAATTTGTAAGCATAAGCAAAATAATGATTACATTGTTTTAACCCTGGAAAGAAAATGTATAAATACCATGCTTAAAAAAGTAAAGTTACAGCTACTTTCTTCATCACCCGTGGTGTGTAGTAGTCTGTCAATTCACCCTGCGTCGACCTTTCAATCCACCTGTAACGTTCACCCTGAACACCCTCGGACTGAGGCCCAACGACTGGCGGTCTGCGACAGCTGGCGCCCTCGAACAGGGACTTGAAGGACAGGTGATCTTTCTTTTTCTTTCTTTCTCTCTTTTCAGATTGAAGGCGACTCTCACCAGGGAGCTGCAGTCCCGCCGGTAAAGGCTGACCGGTTAAGTGTGAGTAATCAACAGGTACCATGAGGCACGCATTGATCAAAGAGGAACGTATATTCAGTGTCATGTTACAGCATTTGTTAGTTAAAAATGGGTTCAATGTGTCCCTCAAATGGTTGGAGGAGCTTATACATTTTCTTATTAAGCAAGGTGCGGAGGAGCCGTACCAAGACTTTATTTCAAGGCTGGAAGAAGCCATTAACAGAATGCTCCCCCCGTCTGAGGGCACATCACTGTTGCTCAAACAGTTAGAAGCATGCATGGATGCCTCACCAGCTATAGCCCAGGGTATGGCTTATGCTGCAGCAATGCAAGGGCAGAAATTTAGCTCATACGTGAAAAACTCCTTCAATAAAGGAGGTAAGGGGCAAACAGCTCCTACTAACACTTGCTACAATTGTGGCAAGCCAGGACGCATGCAGAAGGACTGTAAACAGTCCCATGCCAATAAGCCGAGGGGGCACCCACCGGCTTATGCCCTCGCTGTAAGAAGGGCAGACACTGGAAAAATAAATGTAAATCAAAATTTCATAAGGATGGAACCCCCTTGAATGACAAGGGAGACACTGATCCTGAGGATCAGGACGTATGGAGATCAAAAAAACTAGCAAAGGGGCATTCTCCCAGCCCAAGCTCCAAGGGAGAGCAGGCTGTAGCTTGTAACACACAGCCCTTATCTACTTTGAATCCTCAAGCCCCTGAATTTACTATTCATGACCTTTCACGGGGCACGCCTGAGAGTGCAGGTTTAAATTTAGCAAGTGAAAAGAATGTCTTATTATCCAAATGGGACGGTGTTACTTTAATCCCCACTACAGTAAAAGGGCAACTTTTGCCGGGGACAGTTGGAATTGTAATTGGTAAAAGTTCAAATTATACTAAAAACTTTGAAGTTATTCCAGGAGTAGTTAACTCAGATTCAGAAAAGACAACGCAGAAGGAGACGCCAGCGGCTGCTGCAAGATCTCACCCGCCGCTTGGAGAAAATGAAAGTACACTCGCCGATAGCAAACAAAACCACCGGCACCCGGCACATTTCCACTAACTCCAAGACGACTGAAAAGACCCAGCGGGGAAGGAAGCTGAGGGCCCCCCTGCCCTTCGTGGGGCGGGCCTGCCTCCCAAGTGTTACAGCCCCCAGACAGCAGCACTGACGAAATCCCAAGGGTGAGGTTTAGAACCTTTATTATTGACTCTTTGCCACTAGTAATTTATATAAATAAGAAAAATATTTTTACAAACTGAATCTTTGTCAACGGATAAAATTCTTGCCTTTTAAACCTTGTAATTATCAGTTTGGCTGAGTGAATAAGTGACTTCATGATAAACTGAAATCCTGTTTAGTGGAAAGTGAGTTTTTGAGAGTAAGAGAAATTAAACAAAAAGGAGAATGACATTGTGTAAAGAAAGAATCTTGTGTGATAAATTTTGTCCTGAAGCAGAATAGTTATGTAAGAAAGTAAAAGGCAGAACAAAAGTTCAAGAAAGTTTAAAATGTTTGTAAATGGTCTGTGCAAGTTAAATGAAACTCATAAAAGAAAATTTGTGAAAGAATTTACATGTGATCCAGTTAACTATGTATTTCCTTTAAAATCTTTTAACTTGTAAAAATAACCAATTGTATTGCTTCTTCTGATATATTTCATGTAAATAATAGATTGCTGAATGTTATGTTAATTGTAAAAAAACCTTCATATGTAATGTTACCTGTAGATCTGTAAGACAATCCATAGTATGATAACTCTGCCTTACAAGTTTTACATACTGTTAATCAATTAATCCGACCTAAAAGATTTGTAGCAGCATTGATTTTAGAAATATTAGCTTTAATTTCTATAGTCACTACATTTGCGGTGGCTACTACTGCCTTGGTTCAGGAAGTACATACGGCTCACTTTGTCAACTCTTTAAGCAGTAACATTACTCTAGCCTTGATGACTCAAGCCAGCATAGACAATAAACTTGAAGCAAAACTAAATATTTTAGAAGAAGTAGTATTAGCTTTAGGTCAAGATATTAAGTTCATACAACATAAACTTCAAACTAAGTGTCACTCTGCCTTTCAAGCTATCTGTGTTACGCCTTTACCTTACAATCTTTCTACATCTTGGGACAAAACAAAGGCACATTTGCAAGGTGTGTGGAAAGATAATGACATTACACATGACTTACATACCCTTCAAAAGGATATCACTGCCATCAGTGAAGCCCATCTACCTGATACGTCTCTCGATGCACTGGCTCAGTCACTCTCTGACAATCTCAAATCTTTAAGTCCTTTATCCTGGGTTCAGTACATTGTGTTTATTGTCATTATTGGATGCCTGATATTCTGTGTTGTTTTACTGTTACCTTGTCTCCTTCGTTGTGTCTTTTCCTCCTTAAAGGCTGTTCGCCAAGACCTCTTTGAACTACGTTTCATTAACAAAAAAGGGGGAAATGCCGCACCCCCGGCATCTGGCCGTGGCGGGATGGCTCTGTCCGCGTTGTAAAAACTGTGGTAAGGCGGTGCGTGCTCCCCGGAGCGTTGCCCCCAGTCCCCCTGGCTTGCAACAGCAGCGCATAAGTTGCCTAGCATGCCTTTTAGTGAACGTAGGAACTCATGAGGTGCGGCATAAAAGCCTAAAACCTGTCTAAAACCTGTTTGTCAAGTTTAAATGCCTGATTGTTTTAAGGAACTGAGGATAAACACAATGACTTACTTGTCCATAATCTCATATAACCAAAGGAGACTTAATGTCTCCAAGGGAGCACGCTCCCACCATGAATGTCAGTGAATTGAGACAATGTATTGAGAGAATGCAGAAAACGGCAAACAAAATGTTCCATCACGATATGCACACCCACCATCCACAGTGCCTCTCACAGAAAAACTTTTCTCTAACACAACATGCATTATCACCATCTGCAATAAAACTTTACTTAGAAAAACATCTTACTTCACTAATTTTCATATGTAACACAAATCAATAGAGTAGTTTAATGTTTAATAAACAATTAACTATGAATCAAAATATAGTTACTAATTAGAGTAAAAATATATAGAAGTAGTCAAGCATTATACATAAAAGAATATGTTCAGCTGTTTTTAAAAGAGATCATAAGAAACTGAGAACAATTACAGAACTAAGAGAAGTTACAAGCCTTGACATTCCTAGATAAGGGGAAGCAACCAGGTGTTACTAATGAAACCACTTCCCTAGAACAAAAACCTTGAAAAAATAAACCACCTCCCTCCAAAGAGCAAAACCTTGAAAACATATAATGCATGATAAACCACATATGGAGACACAAAGATAATTGGAGACACAAAGATAATTTGTAAGCATAAGCAAAATAATGATTACATTGTTTTAACCCTGGAAAGAAAATGTATAAATACCATGCTTAAAAAAGTAAAGTTACAGCTACTTTCTTCATCACCCGTGGTGTGTAGTAGTCTGTCAATTCACCCTGCGTCGACCTTTCAATCCACCTGTAACGTTCACCCTGAACACCCTCGGACTGAGGCCCAACGACTGGCGGTCCGCGACATGTCACTAATATAAAGAAGATTATAATTATGTAACAGTTTCAACCATAATATAAAAGTCATTATTTTTAGTAAATAAAAATGATAAAAACAATGAAAAGACAAAGAGCAGATTATAAAGCAAGTCTATCTGGAACCCATTTATGAGCCAGAATAGGGTTGATGGATTGTCTTTGGACTTCACAGTGTGCACATTTTACGTTAGTCCTCTAACCAGATCTTCTTCAGATCACACATGTGCACGTACAATGTAAGCTATGAGCTGTGACCGAGGCTGCTTGGACTGTTACTCAAAGATTTGTACGTGTCCCCAAGGCCACATCAGAAAACCAAGGACATGTGGTTTGAGGAGAAGAAAAGAGACGTCTGTTAATTTGCTGGTAAATAAGGATGTTAGCAGACTCCTGTGTTGACAACACCAACAGCCTGCCTCTGAGCAGATACAAAGCTTTTCAAGGGTTGGTTTCAGCTGCAGGCTAATACTATCCAGCTGTAATTCATAGTTCTGATTCCTCCCATCTTCTGCTAAGACAATCTCATGACCTCCCCTTGGACAATTCCCTCGAGCCATCTTCTGTGCTCCAAAGAAAAGAGGACGCTTCGGCACGGACACCTAACACAAGGCAGGGATGCAGATTTTAATTCCCAAAAAGAGTTGGGGAGGTTTTAGAGAGACAGAAAATATTCTTACCCCTTTTCAGGTTAGTTCCCTTGTTGCAGGACAATACAAGAGAGGAATGGTTGGTTACAAGGGGCTCGAGGTGGAGGCAATGGTGGAGATTTCTCTTTCTAGGGGCAAAGATTTTTGTGATGCAACTTGAAAAAGTTTCAGATAAATTAATTATAAGTTTGAATCTAATTGTAAATTCCTTCTGAATCTTATTTTAGCACAACACAATTATCCCAACAAAAATTTAAAATACCACCTTTATTAAAACAGGAAAAATAACATCATGTTATACATAAACTTTTTCTACACGGCCCCTTTATGAACTATACATGAATAATACATTTCTGTTCAATTTGAGGAAAAGTACAGGAGTTGTATTGGTGGAATTTCATGAGTAATAGATGCCCCAAGTATAATGTAATGAATTAGAGATGAATATCTAGTCTCCATTTTGGGGTGCATTTATATTTATCTCCCATGACACGAGTCCAAACATTTTTAAATTATTTTAGCTATATAAAGAATTTTAATATCCATAAATGTAAGGCTCCTCTCCAAATATCATCTTATTTTGTGTCAGTCCCACTAGCTCTTTGAACAAAATTTATAATAATTTCCTCAATAAGGCAAAAATATATATTTTGTTAGTGAGTTCATTGCTTTATATCGTATTTTGAGATAATCCACATACTATATTTGAATTATTTACAACTTCTCTCAAGGGACACTCTGAATCTCCCCTTTCACTTAGAATATATATTTTTGCCTATAATTATATTATCATTATTATTACTTTTTTTTTTTTTAGACAAGGTCTCAAGCTATTGTCCTGGGTAGAGTGCCATGGTGTCAAAGCTCACAGCAATCTCAAACTCTTGGGCTTAAGTGATTCTCTTACCTCAGCCTCCCAAGTAGGTGCCCACCACAAAGTCCGGATATTTTTTTTGTTGCAGTTGCATTGTTGTTTTTAGCTGGCCAGGGCCAGGTTCAAGCCTGCCATCCTTAGTGTATGTGGCCAGCACCCTGCCGACTTAGCTATGGGTGCTGCTACAGATTTTTATTATTTTTAAAGGCACGTTTTGTGAAATATTCATTAATAGTTATTTTAAGTTGGGTGAAATTGACTCTTTTTCTAATATTTATGTATTTGATTTGATAAAACCTCTAACTGTATTATATATAAAATGATGTAATACAGGCCACATTTGAATTAATTGCTTTTTAAAATAGTTTCTAGGTTATTTTACTCATTTTTCATCAAGAAAGAAAAGCACATATTATACTCAATTATGATAGGAATGTTGCATATGTGTAAAAAAATCTAAGCAGTTGACTAGGAAATCATATATTATTCATTAGTGACTAGAAAATCATTACAAAGCAATAATAAAGATAGACATAATTTTAAAACATTCCTTGAAATACTCTTCCCATATCAAAAGAGTTTATATAAGTTTTTTCTTATATACATGTTATATACAAGTGTTTTCAAAATAGTCCCTTCTTTTAAGCAAACATACATACGTGGCTTTATTCAGAATAAGATAAGAATGGGAAGGATGTTAGTAGGAATTCCTGAATAAAACATATCAGCTATGAGACGGTTTCAGAGGTTAAAGTCATTTGTTTTTAAAAGGACCAGCTAACTAAGATAATTACTTTCCTCAAACAATATTTTAAAATCAAAATAATAATGGGTCCAGTTCAAAGGTATGGATTATATAGATGTATGAATTTTTCACTTAATAAATATATGCACTGATTAAAGGAAAGCATCACATTTAATCCAATTCTATATCTCTAGACTAACGTAATGCCAGGCACATATCTTTTCAATAGTGTTTGAAAGAATTGGTAATCTGTTCCTCACTATTTTTATTTCTTCTATTTTATAGTATTTGAATGAGATAATTTATCTTTAAGATTGTTTCGAGTCATAAAACACCATTTCTATATTGCAAAATTATGTTTGATGATGTTGTGATTTGGGAGTTTTTGAGAGTTTTAAGAGTTCACAGAATGGCTACTTCATAGAAATTTTAGAACAGATGAAGTTTATATTCTAATTTCTGTCAACTAAAAAATAATGACAAGTTTATCTTTAAAATTACACACCAAAAAAAATAAAAAATAAATAAAATTACACAGTAATCTAATAACAAAAGCTAAAATTTATCTAACAACCATTTTGTAGGAGGAACTATGACAAGACCTCCAAATATGTTATTTAATTTTATTAGGCTCACTTTATAAACGAGAAGCATGAGATTCAGCAAAATAAAAGAGAAAATAAAACTAGCCAGTTGCCCCGCAGCTAGTTAGAGACAGGAATGAATTTGAACTTAACCCTGGCTCATGCCCTTCCTCGTGATACAATCCCTCTGCACTGCCTCATTGTTATTATCTCCAGGGAGCTGTGACAACACCACACTGCCATGCAGAAGCCTTATGAATATAGAGATGACCATCTAGTCTCCATTTTTGCATTTACATTTATCTATACAAATATTATATTGATGTTTTTAATGGTATGTGTCAAAACATTGATTTTTTAATGGCATGTGACCATTCTCTACATTTTTTGGTATAGTGCATACACCCATCTTGTTATTTTTCAATTTTCCACAGCAGAAAGGCAGAGAGGCATGAAGGGTGAGCTTCACCAAATAAAAGACCTTGGTTGCATTTGTTAAACCTGATATAATTAGATGTCAAAGTTATTTTATGGCTTTATGCGAAACATGTTTTGTACTTTGGAAAGACCGAGTGACTTCAGCCAAGTAGAATTTATCTTACACTTTTTAGCTATAAATGCATATTTTTATCAATAGGTTATCTTCCTTTACACCAGGATTTTGAAAGATTATTGTTTGGAATTTTTCCAACTTGTTCATCTTAGTGTGAGAACTAAAAAGTTGTTTGCATGTACATTATCAAATATGTGCAAATAAATTGAAAGAAGCTTTATTTCTCCCAACAAAGGCAGCAGCATAACTTCAACAACCTGGATATAATGAACAACTGAACAACTTATTATAACCAACAAGACCTAAACTAGGCCATTGCACAAAGTCAATTTACTACCATTTAGGATGCTCTTCTACATTTTCATAAACACCTGTCTATGGAAAAATAGACTGTTTTATGTGCATGTTGGGAATTGCGAAGATAACTGCAAAGTGAGTGCGCAAAGGTTGAGCCCAACATTAGTTTTCCTAGCCAAAGAGATTCTTTAAAAACTAAATCTCCTAGTGCTTGTTTCTCAGCACCAGCAGAGTGGTTACCCTATGAGGGTTTCTAATTTCCTTATACTTCAGCCTCTGCTGATAACTCTGCATTTTCTTAGGACACAATCTCCTAAGTATTATTTTGTTGCTAACTTACAAGTTTAGAATTTTCTTTAGAGTTTCTCAAAATTGAAAATGCCTATGTTTGATGCTGTGCCCCTGGTTAAAAAAAAAAAAATGCTGGGTGGTGACTCTCCAGCATAAATATAAAGAACTTATTAAGAACTAAGACATTACATATGCAATTACCTAGACATTAGATGAGTCTGTGTCTAAAGATCTTAAAAAGCGTATAAGCTAGGCCTGATTTGGTTGTGTTAAGTCAACACCATCCCTATGAAATTAGAAGTAAGAGTAATCTCACATACATATGTGGTAGAAAATAAGTAACAGCATATTGCCTAAGCTGCCTATTTCCCCCATCTCCAAAACAGATGGAACATTTGAATGCTCTATACACACAGAATCTAAATATGTCAATAGCATATACTAGAGTCATAGAATAATTATATGAATTTCACAGCTTTCCCCCCAAAGCAGTGGGTTCCAGTGCAAGATAAAATAATTGTCTTAAAGAATACTTGCTGATCCTATGCATTTTTCTCTTTTTCTACAGCCCACCCTGCTGTTATCCTTTTTCTACTGCTCTTTTCTGCATCAGACAAGTTTTATGGAATAAAATTCTAGTGAAAGAGAACATGAGAAAGGAAGCATGAAACTTAAATTCTGACACAAATGTCGAACTAAACTCTCTCCTTCCCAGTCTAGGACCCAAAGTGTGGACATCAGACCTCCCATAAAAATCAGAATCCATCAAAGCTACAAAGAGAGTGGCAGATAAGTGAATATTTAAATTTGAATTGCTGTACTTCCTTTGTTTTCTTCCCTTTCCAGCTGGTCAGAAGGATCTCTGATGGCTGGAGCTCAAGCAGCCTTTTTGGAACATGAGTTGCAGCCTTGCTGCTGAATATGAGAATGGTAGAGCACTGGTGCAGATGAACTCTGGCTTTCAGATGATTTGTGCAAACTTTTCTTACAATTATTATGTTCTTTTGTAAACATAAAACAGAAATACAGTTTAATCTTATTAAAATCATATTATTAATATTTGGAGTTTCTATTGGCCAAATATAACATTAACTCATATAGAACACATTCAAGAAGTAGGTAAAGGAAAAAATATTTTTGAAGCATATTTATCATGTCTTAACATGGATCACAGCAGCCTCATTTGACATGTTGATAGTGTCAACCACTGGCCCAGCACAGGACAGTAACAGAAAAACCCAGTGTCCATGACGCTGGAGGAGCAGCAGGGCAAACCGATCTCAGCACATTCTCCTCCCAGAAACACTCCATGATGCCAGAGAAGCTTCTTTTCTAGATGGGGAAGGGGATTGGAAACATAATTTTCAAAATAAGTACTAACAAGCTAACTTAATTCTGATATTAATAGTGCATGTCATAGGAAGGTACATTTCTTTACGAAATGCAACACACTGTCAAATTAATACCCAAACCCTATATCTTGGCTTTGGTACCCACAAAGTAGAGCCTGCAGCAAACATTTATTTTGGGAAGTAGAATCACTGGGAAGTAAAAGTGAGAGAAAAAACAGAGTGAGCATTACCAACTTTTACATATGTACACTTTAAAGTCAATGAGAATTTTGATTTAGTTCATCAGCCTAAAATCATTCATATTTATCACAAATGGAAGCAGAGAGGTAGAAGCCTGGGAGACATTTTCTAGTGGAGAAAAAGATAAAGATGAACGCAAAGTACATGTTACCTGCTATGGGGGTTACATTTCAATTTCTTTGCTCTTTAGAGAGTGCTGTGGTTTGAATATATGTCCGCTCCAAAATGATTGCTGAAGTTCACTCCTCAGTGTGACACTACTGAAAGGCAGGAAATTTTAAAAGTGATGGAATCATGAGGGCTCTGCTCTCATGCAGGGGGATTAATCCCTTCATAGATTAATGAATCAACGGTTAATGGGTTATCACAGACATGAGATTGGTGCTTTTTAAAAAGATGAGAGAACCTGAGCTAACATCTCCACTCCCCACCCCATGATGCGATACTTTGAGCTGCTTCAGGACTCTGCAGGGTATCCGTAAACTAGAAGGCCCTTACCACGAGCAGCCCCTAGACCTTGGACTTCTCAGCATTGGTACTGGTAAGAAATGAATTACTTTTGTTTATAAATTACTCAGTTTCTGTTGTTCTGTTATAAGCAACAGAAAATAAAAACATAAAGAGTGTAAGAAGAAGGTTTTGTTTATATAGTATATAAATGAAATAGTGATAGTAAGGTCTAATTTTATTAGTGTGTCAAATTAATATTTTCAAAAATAGATAAGTTCAATTAAAATCTTAAATGCCAAAGTGCACAAAGAATATAATGCTCTGTTTATACACGAGGAAAAGCCCTTTCCTTACCTGAAACAAACAACTAAACTAAACATACAAATTTTAACAAAGGATATATTGAATGTACAACTATTAACATCTTGTGAAACTATTTAACTTTAATATGGAAACCTAACTTTCATAGACATGAAGAATTGTGGAGAAATCTCCATGTAATATTTTGGTTTACTAATCCAGAAGCAGTACAGACAGAGACAGTCTCTAGAATGACTGTTTAAGTTCACCATCAGCTTGGAAAAATGTATGCTATAGAGCCAAAATCAAATTTAGTAACAGAGATTTAAAAAATTTGAAATAAGCAATCCATTTCGCATCACACAGTTTGTAAACTATGATCTGTACCCATTTAATGTAGGGACTGCATCTGAGTTTGCTAAGATTTTAGGCCAAGAAATTTCTGCATAATGAGCCCCTTAAAACTCATGGAATTGAAGTCAGCTTAGTTTGACAGATGGTTATGTTGTAGTTGGAAATGGTTCGCTGAGATGAGTCTGTAATTCCAAAGCACTGCTTGCTTGCCAACTTCTAAAGGAGAGCGGAGAGCTTACTTGTGAAAGGTAACCTCACTTATTTTTGAACACTAGATAGATTTCCAGCAAAAAGGAAGGTTGTAAATGTAACCAGTTACCACTATTAGTACTACGAAAATGCTCAGAAAGCATGGTTGAGAATGATACTTTAAAATGTCAGTATAAGACTTGAATGGCCTCAGACAAGACAAAACAACAACAACAACAACAAGGAAACTGCACTGATAAACGTAACATTTTGGCAAAGGGATTCCATCTAGCCCCAGATGCAACCATGGCCTTGGTCAGGATGATCAAGGTGAGAATATGCCAATGAGCAGAGCTGAGGAAGGAGGTCTTAAATAAAATTAAAGTAGTAGACTATCATAAATAAGAGATGAAAGGTTTTTTTCTTTGTTTGATGGATTTTTTCTGGTTTGTTTTCATTTACACGATTCCCCGTCAAACGAAAGAGAAATTTGTATGTGAGCCAGGGCAAAGCCCTCTAATTGTTTTAGAAAATGTGGCAGCAATGTCAGGGACCTGATTCCCCGAAGCTGCATCCTCAAATGAACCGTCTAATGATGATGATCTCAGAGGCCATTTGGACTCAAAACCAACTAATCTTCTGTATCTTGGCTGAATGTCTGTGTTATTTAAAAAAAAAAAAAAAAAGGATTTGGCAACAATAGACATCTTTGAATATTCAGTATACATTTCTTACATTTGTACTAGAATGTGGGTTAAAGTGTGCTGGAATTTATAAGTCCTGGAAAGAACCATGCAGAACCGGCGTGTCAGGCCGTGGCCCTCTTGACTCCAGCTTTCAATTTTACTATAATCATTTTCTATCCATCAAAGCTCTAAAATTTACTATATGGATCTTTTAGCTTCCTGTTGCTTCTATAAAATATCATTTCACATTAGTAGCTTCAAACGGCACAAAAATATTATGGTACAATTCTGGAGATGAGAAGTCTGAAGCAGGTTGTCAGGACTGCACTTTTTTTGGAGACCCGAGAGGAGCATTCCCTTGCCTTGCTGCATCTAAAGGCCATCTGTGTCATCTGCATTTTTTGACTTATGGTTCTTTATTCCATATTCAAAGACAACAGGATAGCATTTTAACACACACACACAAACACGCGTGTGCGCGCACACACACAAACATCTTATCTGCCTGTATACATAACCTCTGCTTTCCTTTCTTCTCTCTGATTATGACACTCCCTCTTCTGTTTTATAAGGACCCTCGTGATTATACTGGGCCCACCTTGATAATCCAGGATAATATTCCCATGTCAATATCTTGAATAACTTACGTCTCTAAAGCTCATTTCCCACATAAGGTAACAGATTAACTGATTAGAATATGACATTCTTGGGGGAGCGCATTATTCTGTCCATTATTCTGTCTGTCACAATGGGATATAAATTTGGCTTTGATTTCAATAACTTAAGTAGGAAAGTATGGACAATGAAATCACTAGTCCAGCCTAAGTCTTGATGGCAGGCTCTGTGGATGACTAGCACAGAAGTTAAAGCCGTCCAGAGATATTCTCAGTCATTTTTAAAAGACTCTCTTGCAGGACATGTTTGTCAGGCTTGTGCAAAGTTGGCACTAAGGAAAAACATACCAGAATCTGGATAATCACTATTTCCTGGTGTGGTGAACAGAATAATACTGCTCCACCCAAAGTGGTCTCTGTCATAATGCCTAGAACCTGTGAATATTCTGGGTTACATGGAAAAGTAGAATTAAGTTTTATATTAAATCAAGACCATTAATCAACTGGGTGAAGATAGGGACAGTATCTGGGATAATTTGGCAGACCTAGTGTAATCAGAAGGGATCTAAAAGTGGAAGAAGCAGGCAGGAGAGGAGAGTGTGTGAAGGCGATTTGATGTGAGAAATACTTGGCACACAATTACTATCTTTTAGGTTCAGAAGGAGCAGTCAAGGAATAGAACAGAATTCTCAAAGAAAGGTAAGTCAAGAAGATGGCTTCTTCCCCAGAGTCTTCAAGAAGAAATATGGCCCTGTTGAGATCATCATTTTGTAGAGTGGACTTTTGATCTTTTGAACTGTAAATAATACATTTGTATTTTTTAAGCTACAATTTTTATTATAATAATAAATTATCACTGTAGGAATGAAAGGTAATACAGATTTTCATACTGGGAGTGGAGTATTTCTGTTATAAAACCCTTGAAGTGTGGAAATAACTTTGAAACTGGCAATGGACAAGGGCTTAAAGGATTCTGAGGATGACAATATAAAATTCCTAGCTTGCTTTGATTAGGCTGCTACTTGCTTTTTTTTTTTTTTGCAGTTTTAGCTAGGGCCGGGCTTGAACCCACGACCTCTGGTATATGGGGCCAGCGCCCTATTCCTTGAGCCACAGGCACCACCCAATTAAGGATTAGGCTGTTACTTGAAATGTAAATGTTAATCCCTCTGCTATGCAGTGATAGAAAACAACTGCACTCCTTAACATACAACAATTGATGTGACTTAGAGCTCATCTAGAGAGAATACTATTAGAAGAAAGAGTTCTAAAAGGAAACACTGTATGGGACCATTTTTTAAATTTCTTAGCTATTTAGTATTCATATTAAATACAGTGTAATTGGGCTATGTACATGGGCAAAGTGAGCATTCTGTGGCAGACACGACATTTACAAGATAGCCTTGCTACTGAATGAAATTGTCAATATAATTTTTTGATAACTTTACCTAGAAATAAGGTTATCAGCAGATACACAAACATTTTGCATTGAGGTTTAACTCTGGGCATAGAAAATTGCATATTGTAAACATTTTCTAGGAATAACTCAAGAAATCTCAGTCATCAAAATATTTAAACTCAAATATTATTTATTTTTTATCTAGCAAAACAATGCATGCCAGAGGGTTTGTACTCTATGTCAATTAAACTTTAACTACATACTGAATACATACTGAAAATATCCCCATACACATGGAACAAATAAGGACTAGGCTGAAACCTACAAATAAGAAAAATAAACAGCCATGCCTGCAAATGAAAATTAAAATATTATGACATTTTCATCTTGTTTAAAGTGGGCTCTGTCTTCTCAAAAAATTGCCTTGGTTTTATTTTTTGGTTATGTTTTATGTTTATAATAATTTATTTTATTTTTTATATAGTCAAATTAAGAATCTGATTTAATTTTTATTTGCTAAATTCATGCTCAGTTCAGCTCAGCAAGAGCATTTATTACGAAGTCTCCTATTTCTGATTGAAAAAAGCATGCTTGTCTCAAATGTGTGCATACAAAGGCTTTGGTTAGGCAATTTATCTAATGCTGATGTTCTGTGAGGTTATGGTCAAAGGACAAAAACAAGACCTAGTTACGAACAAGCTTTTGACCACACTGAAGCCCAGCTATTGGTTCTTGGATGTCAGGTGTTGCTTTTCCCTTTTTCCTCTTCATATTTAAAAGTAATTATGAGTTGGAATAACATTGCTAGACTTATAATTCCCTGAGAACTTTGAGACCTTGACTTTACTGTATGCTATGTATTATTTGATATTCCAAACTAAAAGTGAGATGGCAATGAGGGTTCACATTTGTTTGGATATAAATACTAATAAATATAATGGCATCCATAAGATGATTTTATTTTATAGAAAGGTTGAGTGTCCTGTGAGTAGGTTGAAATATCTATAGTACTGTGCTGCTTCTGGAAGAACTTTCCATCCCTTGTATTATAGCATTGGTTCCTGAATTAGCCCGATCAACCATGCCTAATATTGTTCTAATAGTAGGCTCAAATGGTTCTGGTAGAGCAATGGGACTTAGTTCCTGATTTTTGGTCACTGGGATCTTTTTAAGCTGATGAAAAAAGAAGCCCTGCTATTTTCTGCCAATAATTGTATCATTTTCCCAGGTTTTTATGTACATCGATGATAAAACACCCAAAGAATTGTAATGACATTTTGACAAACTCTTATTTTATCCACTGAACTTAATAAAAGGCAACTCCTAAAAAACTAGGAGAATCATTAAAAGCCAATTACAAACCCAGCAAAACCATATTTCATAGGTTATTTAATGGTTAATGGTTAGGATTTGAAGAGCTATTACTCCACAACATTTTATTTATTTTATTTTATTATTTATTTATTTTTTTAAATTAAATCATAGCTGTGTACATTGATATGATCATGGGACATCATACACTTGCTTCATAGACCATTTGACACATTGTCATCCCAGTGGTTAACATAGTCTTCCTGGCATTATCTCAGTTACTGTGCCAAAACATTTACATTCTACATTTACCAAGTTTCGCAAATACCCCTGTAAGATGCACCGCAGGATTATACCTCCACAACATTTTAATTAAAAAAAAATTCCATTCTAATTTCAAATAAAATTTCAGCAAAAATAGTTGTAAACTTACTATGTTTAATATGATTTGTCAAGGGAGTCTCAGATATGGTGGTAAATGTTTACCCACTTTTCACAAGTAATAAATGCTTCATTTCTAGATCTAAAACCTAACAATTTTATTTTTTGTAGCCTTGCATTTTCAATGAGTTATTCCAAACTAACAAATGTTTTTGTCTTGGTAGACACTATTGAGGGTACACTGATACACCTGATATGAGGAAGTTTATCACTGTGCATAGGGAAAGCAATTTTCAGAAAATGAAATCTCATACCTTAAGAAAAGTAATGATGTACATCTAAAATGTACAAATAAATGTATAATACACACAAATATATCTATTCCCATAGAGATGCATGAAGAAAATAGACTGCCAGTGGATAAACCATCATTTCAAAGCTGTTTCTACCAGGACATTTTATATTGTAAGTGAAAAGAATACTTTGTCGTGAAACTTAATCTGTGATGAAATTTCAAAAAATATGTATAATTTTAAAACTCTCAGCATACTGCAAGATTTTTCCCCCTAATATCAATTTTATTTACAGTCAAAAATGTATCTACGTGACATTATTGGCAAGCAATTAGTTATAAAGTTGTAAGTGTGGGATTGAGTAAGGAAGTTACATTTGGTTCTTATCTCACAAATTTATGATGTGTGAAAATGTGGGTAAATCATTTACTTTATCTATGACTCCCTGAGTGCAGTCATTCTAATGTAATACCCAGGCTATTGGCATCTGCATTACATAGGATTGCAAATTTACCTGCTACGCTATTGCCTTATTGAATTAGAGTCTCTGAAGTACAGCAATTGGTATTCTGGAAGGGATTCCAATGCAGAATCACTTGTGTAGTGAATTCTTTTAACTTCTGCCCAAATCCCCAATTCACTGTATGTACATTCAAACTCCTAGTTTTTGAGACTATTAACTGATGACAATACTAAGCTGTAAAATTTATCAGGATTTTCCCTGAGCAGCAGCCTGGCCCAGAAGGGGGCTCAAACTACAACTAAAAGATGGAGAAAAGCAATAGATGATAGCTTTGTCTGCCACCCTGCTGGTAAGAATTCTTAATTTGAAAATGGTGATTAAAACATGAATTAATAATTTTGACTGGAAACTTTTAATTCTTTTTTTTTTTTTTTTTTTTTGTAGAGACAGAGTCTCACTGTACCGCCCTCGGGTAGAGTGCCGTGGCGTCACACGGCTCACAGCAACCTCTTAACTCTTGGGCTTACGCGATTCTCTTGCCTCAGCCTCCCGAGCAGCTGGGACTACAGGCGCCCGCCACAACGCCCGGCTATTTTTTGGTTGCAGTTTGGCCGGGGCTGGGTTTGAACCCGCCACCCTCTGCATATGGGGCTGGCGCCCTACTCACTGAGCCACAGGCGCCGCCCCGAAACTTTTAATTCTTAAAGTATAAGGCTTGCCACTTGAAATGAAAAGATACACATTTATTATTTTTCTACACAGCTAGTGTTTAAAGGTGAAGTAAAGTTGCTTAAGGGGTTATAAATGTTTTCTTTCCCAGCATGTGCCAGTAGTTGTATAAGATACTTTCTGGTCTTTGCAGAGGTAGATGCTGGCAAGTTCATGGGCTTTTTAAGATGTTCTTTGGAGACTTTCATGCTGTCCTTCTTCTCCACCACAATTTCTGTGATATAACTAATGCACTTTTCACCCAATCTTCACATTGCTCTGACCACCTACACACAGACCTCCAAATCTTAAAGTTCTCTCACTTTTCCTTGTGATTATCTTGGGGTTCATTTTAAAATATTCCTGAGCTGACTTTCTATTTTTCATACCCCATTAGCTATGTGCCCAAGCTCTCTGAATATGCCTACTGAACCCAAAACAACTTTCCCATCATTGTCTAAGACAATGATATTCTGCTATATTTTCCTTTTTTTTTTGGCCGGGGCTAGGTTTAAACCCGCCACCTCCGGCATATGGGACCAGCGCCCTACGCCTTGAGCCACAGGCGCCACCCTTCTGCCATATTTTCAGACAGAAAGGTGATCCCATGAATGCCATTTCAATAGGCTTGAGACAAAGTGGATACCAATATATATGCAATTATGTACATATATACATACACACACGCACACATACACACACACACACACATATATATATATATATATTTTTTTTTTTAAACAGAGTCTCACTTTGTCACCCTTGGTAAAAGTGCTGTGGTATCACAGCTCACAGCAACCTCAAACTCTTGGGCTCAAACAATTCTTTTGCCTTAGCCTTCCAAGCAGCTTGGACTACAGGGACCCACCACAACACCTGGCTATTTTTAGAGATGTGATCTTGCTCTGGTTCAGGCTGGTCTCAAACTAGTGAGCTTAGGCAATACACCTGCCTCAGTATCCCAGAGTGCTGGGATTACAGGTGTGAGCCACCACACAAGGCCTTGCAGTCTATCTATATTCACATTACTGTAGAAACCAAATACTCTCTCCAAAATTCATCTTCCTATATCCTTTGTAGACCATATTTATTTGCTTTGTGTGGTTTTGAACCAGCTGACTGATGACCAATAGCTTACATTTTTAAATGATAATGTATTACTGATGATCTTCACAATGTAATGTTATATAATACACACATGTGAATAATATATATATATATATCTGAATGCACTATTTATTCTTCAATCTTCATTTAGTATTCTTATTTCTGACCATATATTACTGTAGTGATTGGTGCACTTGAGACAGGAACTATTCTTGTCCATGCTTTCCATTTGTTAATTTTTTTATTTTTAAAAAATTAAAGATATGGATATTCACAAGCATTTTTCGCTATGTTTTTTTATTATTCTCTTTTTAAAATCACAGTACTCATTAGAATCTCAATGAATCTCATCGCTCCTTTAGCCTTTACTATATCAGCAGATGAGATATTTAAGCCTTTGTCTGGTCTACTAGACATGATAGGCAGTTGCTTTAAAAATCTTACATAGATCAATAAGAAAGAATTATGAAGAGGTTTTTATTTCTTTTTTGTGAGGAGGAAAATCAGAATATTTTTCTTAAAATCAGACATTTTTGTAGTGAATTTCTATAAGAGAAAATAAGCAGCATTTCATTTCCATATTTAATGGAGTTTCATTGATCACAAGAAGTTGGATCTTGATAAACTTCAATAATTTTTCAGAATCAACAGGTGGAATTTGATATCTTTTAAAATATTTTTAGAACAAAAATATGCTGAGACGTATTAAAGAAAAATGTTGAGGAATGTCTCAGTTAAATAATTCAACAAGCTTTATATTTGGAAAATTGGTTCATAAAAATTCACTCACAACAATCCTTTGTATAACAATATTTCTCAAGAAAGATAATATTTTATAATATCTAAATGCTGTTTGTGTATAGTAAAATCAGCCTCTATAGACATTTTTATATTTTCTTTTTAAATAGTTATTATGTCAATAAATTAATATAAAGTTAGATAAAGATAAATTAAAATGCCAGATATAAAATTGATTCTTATTTTAGCATTTAATTTACCTATTATGAATTTAAATACTTCATTGATACTCTTGAAACAAATTTTTCACTATTTTAAGATATCCTTTTTATTTATTGGTGCTGTATAACTGTATTTGTAATTTTCTTTAACTACTCTGGATTTGTGGATGTGGCCAGAGCACCCTGCCAAACACCATTTCTTTTGTTAATCTCTTTCTGTCCCTTTTCTCTCTTTTTCTCCAATTTTTTTTCTTTAACTCCCTTTATTTTTTTGTTTTATTTCATTCTATTCTCTTTTTCTCTTCTTTCTCCCTGCTCACTCTTTACATTTCTATTCCTTTGGCCTTGTATCAAGAGGCCACCTCAACACCTAAGCTCTGAAATAATGTAATTTAAAGAGAAGGAGGCAGTGAGAAGAAAAAAGTGGTGGAAGGAAGTGAACGAGAAGAAAATACACAACAGAAAAAAATCTAGCTACATGGAAAACCCAAACAGAGCAACTGCCACCCCCAACTGCCAGAGACAATGAGGAAGCTATTGCAGAAGACTTCACATATAAATAAGTAATGCAAATGACAAAAAGAGAATTCTAAGTATGGAGGGTAAAGTCAATAAAGGGAATTGATGAGAAAGTGGAAAAACAGAACAAAAAATGAATGAAAGATATGAAAAATATAGAAAGTATATGGTAGGGCTCAAGGAAATGAAGCAGTCAATAGGGGAATTTAATATGCAGTATAAAAAAATCAGTAATAGATTAGACCATGGAGAAAAAAGAATCTCAGAGCTAGAGGATAAAGTTCACGAGCTAACCAAAGTAGCTCAAGGGGCAGAAAAGGAAAGAGAGAAAGCAGAATATTTGCTCACAAATCATGGGGCTTCATGAAGTATTCAAATGTACAAATTACAGGGATCCCTGAAGAGGACAAAGAATGTCCCAAATGGATGGAAGCCCTACTGAAGGATATTATAAATAAAAATTTCCCAATTTTCACTAAAATTCTTAAGCACTCCTTATAGAGTGATATCAAATGCCAGATCATCTCAGCACAACCAAAGCATCTCTAAGACATATTGTAATGAAACTTTCCAAAATAAAGATGAAAGCAAAAATCCTGGCAGCCAGGATTAAGCACTAACTGACCTACAGGGGCAAATCCAGCGGGTGACAGTAGAATTTCAGGTGAAACTTCCCAGGCAAGAAAAGAATAGTCATCTATTTTAAACCTTCTTAATCAAAAAAAATTTCAGCCCAGAATTCTGTATACTGCTAAACTAAGCTTCAAAATCAATAGAGATTTCAAATCTTTTACTGATAGGCAAACATTGAGGAAATTTGCCACAATAAGATCAACTCTATAGGAAATACTTAGACCTTTTCTCCATGCTGACCATCACAATGGACAACTAGCAAAGTAAACTCCAAGAAACTAAAGGGCAAAATCTAGTTTCCATAGTGGCACAAAGGATAAAACTAACCAATGGACTTCCACAAAATAAGATGAATAGAACTCCACCACAATTACCAATTCTCTCAGTAAATGTTAATGGCTTGAATTCAACACTAAAGACATATAGGCTGACCAGTTGGATAAAAAAAGCACAAGCCATACATATTTTTTTCTCTAGGAAACACACCTAACCTTGAAGTACAAATGTAGACTCAAGATAAAGGGTTGGAAAACAGTATTTCAGGCAAAGGGAAATCAGAAGAAAGGAAGAGTCACAATCTTATTTTCAGATACAAGTGGATTTAAAGCAACTAAAATTTAGAAAGACAAAGATGGTCACTTCATACTGGTTGAGGTTACAATACAAAAGAGGACATTTTCATTCTAAATATTTATCAACCCAACTTAAATGCTCCCACATTAGTGAAATATACCTTGATTGATTTGAGCAATTTGATATCCTACAACATCATAATAGCTAGGGACTTTAACACCCCTCTGACAGAACTAGACAGATCTTTAAACAGAAACTAATCAATATTTAAGGGACTTAAATGTGACCCATGGTCTCTTGCTCTTTGCTGATGATACATCTTATACTTAGAAAATCCCAGTGACTCAACCTCAAAACTCCTATAGTGATCAATAAATACAGTACCATCTCTGGATATAAAATCAATGTCCACAAATCAGTAGCCTTTGTATATGCCAACAACAGCCAAATTGAGAAATTAATCAAAGACACAATTCCCTTCACAGGAACTTCAAAGAAAATGAAATACCTAGGAATATACCTAACAAAAGAGGTGAAGGACCTCTACAGAGAGTATTCAGAAAGCCTAAGAAAAGAAATATCAGAAGACATTAACAAATGGAAAAATATACTATTACTATGTCATTGCTCTGTTTTATTTGACTATGACTAAATATACACAACATAAAACTTAGTACTTTCACCATTTATAATTGCATAGTTCAGTAGCATTACATGCATGGGACTCAAATTGTTGTCAGCTATTACTAACCATCTTCAAATCTTTTTCATTTTCTGCAACTAAAATTTTGTACTAATTAAACTCTACCTCCTCATTATTTCTCCATCCAATCCTTGGAAACATTTTATTTTCTGGCTCTATGAGTTTAAAAAATAGAAGATATCTCATAAGTGTGTAAGCATACAATATATGTCCTTTGGTGACTGGCTTATTTCAATTAGCATAATTTATTCAAGGTTTATCAAAGTTGCAGCACATGCCAAAATTTGCTTCTTTTCTAACACTTATTCAAAAATCCATTGTATGTATACATCATGTTTTTTTTATTATTTATTTATGTTTTGATGGACTCTTGGGTTGCTTTGACATTAAACTATTAGAAATAGTGCAGCTAGCCTCGTGTGGTGGTTCACGCCTGTAATCCTAGCATTTTGTGAGGCAGAGACAGGTGGATTGTCTGAGCTCACAGGTTCAAAACCAGCCTGAGCCAGAGCGAGACCATGTCTCTAAAAATTGCCGGATGTTGTGGAGGGGCCTGTTGTCCCAGCTACTTGGGAGGCTGAGCCAAGAGAACTGCTAGAGCCCAAGAGTTTGAGGTTGCTGTGACACCACAACACTCTAGCAAGGGCAACAAAGTGACTCTCAATAAATGCCCTCTTTTGAGACTAAGTGTACATTTTGGCGCCTTGCAACACAAATTCACAAAGACAGATGGGGAAAAATACTTATTTTAGCTTAAAAGTACTTCATCTGTTCTCAATATATCTAGGCCTTGATCCATATAAAGCTCGTTATTGTTCGAATACACATGCTTTTTTTTGTTATTCACCCAGTCTTACTACCCTGTTTTCCCCAAAATAAGACATCCTCCGAAAATAAGACTTACTTACCGGAAAGATAAGACGTCCCCTGAAAATAAGACCTAGTGCATCTTTGGGAGCACACCTTAAAATAACACAGTGTCTTATTTTCGGGAAAACAGTGTATGCTGCCTTGGTAGAGAGCCATGGTGTCACAGTTCACAGCAACCTCAAACTCTTGGGCTTAAGTGATTCTTTTACTTTAGCTTCCCAAGTAGCTGGGACCCACCACAAGGCCTGGTTATTTTTTGGTTGCACTTGTCATTGTTGTTTAGCAGGCTTGGGTTGTGCTCAAACCACGAGCCTCAGTGTATGTGGCAGGCACCCTACTCAGTGAACTACAGGCACCGAGCCTCTCCCAGTTCTTTTGATAGTTACAGGTGCCAATAATTTTCTCTCCGTTTTTTTTATCTTAACCGGAAAAGGTAATCTGACTTGTTCATTGAATATAAAAGCAGCTTCTTACATACTGGTGTCTATAATTTATATCGAGAATGAATAAAAGTAACAATTCCACATTAACTCTGGTACATGGTACAAAAATAAACAATTTCAAATCCATATGAGGCATTTTGATGAACTTATTTATCAAATGATTAATTCTAGTTTCAGAGTTTTTTCTACTCTCACTCTAGATAAAACCCTATAAAACTAAATAAAGTTAGAATATCAGAATATTATATTTTTGTATGAAACTATGCGTGATTCAGACTATCAGGCAAACTGTAGAACCAGTAATTCTTCTTATATCTCAAGTCAACTGCAGATTCTATTTTATGAGTTTTACTATAATTCAAATCCAATACCAAATCCTAATTGAAAAGAGCTTGCAACCTGGGTTTTAGCCTCCTCTAGACAATACGACATATTCCCAAAACCATAATGTACAATTTGCTATAAATTGTAATTTACTCAAGGGAGACTTAAAATGATGATGGATGGAAAAATTAGGATAAGTTACATATGACTTTGCAAGTGATTTCTACTCCACATTGAGATGCCATAAAATGGAGTCACATATGCTAAATCAAATCTGGCAAGAAAAGTCTTCAGAAACTAAAAAACTTCTTTTGTTTTGAAAGCCTATTTTAACATTTCAATAAGAATAGATGCAAAATACCTTCATGAACATCCTGGACTTTCAAAAGTTCTTTTGACTCTGGATGTTTTCTATGAAAATACCCTGTATCCACTAGGTAAAAAAATGCATAAGGTATTGACTGACTCATAACAACTTGTTTTTTAAGGGTAAATGAGATTTAATTGCATAACTCATTTAATTTTAATAAAATACATCTGAGGACTCAAAACTTGGAATGTGCTAACATTAACTCTTTTGATAAATAAACCTGGATTAGACAGTGTGGGAACAGGCAACGTGGCTTTATGGGTTTCTGTTGCCTGTTTCACATGCCAGGCACGTGGTAGAAATGATTAATCAATACAAATTTTATTAATAATTATCAAGAAGACAATTTTACAAATATTGAATTCTTATCATTACTGAATAAGCATGGTTTAAAAATTATATGCCCAGAGAAGAAAGAAGGCATACGTAGGAAGGTAGGAAATTATGATATATCATGTATTAATTTTGGTCACAGCTAGGATTCTAGCTAATTTCATCTGCTTCCTCAGCATCTGCTCTTTCCATTATAGTTCCACATCCTCAGCAGTATTCACTTCTTTCTCCATTTAATGCTCTGTGAAACACTATTTAAATTTTTTTAGGAAACTCTCTAGGAAGATCTAACTTCTAAAACTTTCCACTTGTATTGGGAAATGTGAGTGTGTGTCTTTAAGTGTGACTTGATAGGTAACACAATTTTGGGTTTTTGCTTTTTTTTTTTTTTTTTTTTTATACAGACTCTCTTTCTCACCCTGGGTAGAGTGCTGTGTCGTCATGATAGCTCACAGCGACCTCAAACTTTGGGCTCAAGTGATCCTCTTGTCTCAGCCTCCCAAGTAGCTGAGATTACTGGTGCCTGCCACCACTTCTGGCTAGTTTTTCTATTTTTAACACAGATGAGATCTCAGTCTTGTTCAGGCTGGTCTCAAACTTCTGAGCTCAAGCAATCCATCCACCTTGGCTTCCCAGAGTGCTAGGATTACAGGTGTGAGCCACCAAGCCTGGAAAATTATACAATTTTTATATTTCTTTGCTTTTACAGTTATGTCAAATTAATAAATTCATATTTCTGTTTCTGTTTCCATCTTAATGCCAACTATATACACAAGCTTTTACTAGTCCTATCTCTTTGTTTCTCTTTGTCCTGCTAATATACAAGTATCATGTATGTTGGTCTGGAAGCATCACTCATATACTTCAGGAAGTTTTAATCATATAGTTTGAAATTCAAGTATACTTAGAATTATGTGTGCATTGGACATGTGTATGTCTGTCTACCTATCTCTCTCTGTGTGTATATGTCTATACATATATATATATATTTTTTTTTTTAAATGGTGAAAATGGGTCAGTTTTGGAGCTCTGAAGCAGAAAAACAGAACTCTCATGGTATTACTTTCAATAGTATCCAATAAGTTTCTGAAGAAGATAATTATTGGATATATGTCAATGGACGTGTGGCCTCCACAAAGTACAAAATTTCCTCCATTAATTATAACTCCTGCTTTTCATGAAAAATGACTTTCCATGAGGCAAAATGAAATTAGAAAATTTAGAATAATTTCAACAATGCATAAATATGTGAGGTTGGTTTAGTGTCCAAAAGACTTGCACCAGTTTTGTGATAGAAAGGGATTTGATGTGGAGGAAAGATATAGGCTATAAGAAACTCGAAAAATAAGTCAAATATTTCAATTTTAACTGATTAAGTCAATAAAAAGATCAAGGTGATAATATTTGAGAGAGTATGAGGATTTAAGTATTAATAAAGAGTTCACTTTCAGCAAGTATAGAATGGACATGAAGATCATCTATTGTTACTACTTACTGTTATATAACCAACTGTCACAAAAAAAACTATTTTATTATATATTACACATATTTGTAGGCAAAGGATTCAGGTAGGAATTGTCAGAGTGATTCTTTAGCTAGAAAATTGTATGTTCTAAAACAATATCACTTAACTAACAAGTACTTTGACAGGTTTGGCTAGAAGTTTAGACTTTGCTAGGTACGTTTTCTTATCATATCATCCTAGGAATTTACCATGTAGTGTCACCATCAAGTTACTCAAATTTACATGGTTTCTCACAATTGCAGAATGGAGTTTTCTAGAGACTCAGACTGTAGCTTCAATTCTCAATGTGATCTAGCCTTCGAAGTCCTGGAATTCCCTACAATCATATGTGACTCCTTAAGCAAAGCACTATGACAGCATAAAATAATGGATAAGAGAATTAAATCTCACCTCTCAGTGATAATTATGAAATAATTTGTGGCCAGAGTCCACCACAATGACCATGAAGTTGTGATTATTTGATTGATATGAATATAAGAAGACTCATGTCAATATCCATCAATTGCAAAAATCGCTTGACTTGAATTCATTTCCTGCAGTCCAACTGTCCAGCAAATATATGGAGATAACCAGCCAATAGAGAGAAGAAATAAGAACAGTAAATACAGAGAAAAATGCAATCACCTTTTATGATAAACAGAAAACATGATTATTCTGGGGTGCTCTCAGTGTAAGAATATACTCAGGGACTTTATCATTGGAAAAGAAGGACTCCACAAACATAGAAATGGGAGTGACATAGTTCAAGTGACAAGTTCAAGACAACTGTGGAAACACAGTATCAGAGTACACATGCATCAAAACACACAAACACACTGTTGAGAGACCTTGAAAGCACAAGACAGAATCAAACGAAAGCACGTTCATGGAAGAAACAAAAATTTCTATTAGAAGAGACTGATTTATCAAAATTTCTACATTTTTTTCCAATTACTAGCTGTTTATCAAATATTTAGCATAAAAATCATTTGTTCCATTTATTCATTTTTGTGATCACTATTGAAAGTGATATCTATTCCCTATCCTCATTTTTCCACATCCTCATATATCAATATCAAAATATTTCCATGATTTAATTGGTTATAATTGACAGAAAATGCACTACTGATCAGTCTTATCGGATCATACCTAAATCATTCTCTACCCTCAACATCACCACATCAATTTCCCTACAACACATTCTTCTCAACAAATAGTTTTGTGTGTCAGTGACACCTCTTACCAAGGTGGCTTATCAAGAAACGTGTTGTGTTTCTTTTTGGTTATTTTACTTATAATCAACATTATGAGGAAAAGGGTAATGGTGAATTAATTGCTTGCAATGCAAGTATGTTATATGCCATATAAAAACTCAGTTTTATAGAGGGAAACAAGCAGTTTAATGCTCAGAACTCAGTAACTACTGAAATATTAACCTGATGCATATATTCAGACAATATGTACCACACTTAAACACGCAGACATTTGTTTTATAAGTTATTCTGTATTTTAAATATGAGAAACTTATGAACTATGTTTCATAAAAGTAATTTCCATACAGAACCTCTTACTTGGTTATGTTTCCTTTTGCAAGGTGAAGTACTCAAAAGTAAAATACTTAAAAATATGCTTCATTTCAGAGCCAAAATAATTCAGTAGAAAAGAATGAAATAGCTGAAAACATTTAACAATACCAAAATTGGTAATGTTAGAAATCAATCTTTAAGTTTCTCACTTATTGCTTTATTACTAAGCAATCTAATTTTTATTTTTCCCTTTTGAAAATGAAAGTTTTTTTATGGATGGATGATGATTAGGAGCCATCTGAGTTAGAGACAGAGAGAAAAAACAGAATAAAAAATAATGGTACACAAAAAAATTCTACTAGAGCATATGACTATAATTTGATAATAATTAGTGTTTATACTAATAATTTATCTTGTTACATAATCTAATTATTAAATTATGTATTATTAAAAGGCACAATTAAATACCAATTAGAACTTATTTTCCTGTAAACATGATCAAAATTTGTTCCTTTTTTATATGACAATGTTTAACTTTTTCATTACATATTATTGATCTGATTATATGCTCTTATTGAAAAATTAGTGGATATGATCTATATTATATGTAATTGGTAAATAGGAGTAAAATTAGCTTAACTATAAGTATTTTTATTATAGTCCTTGACTTTCTGAAATTTTAGTTTGGAAATCATTGTGTATGAATGGTTCTATAACAATTTGGGTAAACTCAAGGTTGTAATCATGGCTCCCATTTTATGCCTTTGAGATCAATTGTTATCAATCCAGTTTTGTGATTTTTTTCATAAGACTTTCAGACAAGGAACTTTTCGATATTTTACATATATCTATATTTCAAGACTTGGGAAACAGTACAAGAGTATTAAAAGCAGTATTCCAGTACAGATGAGCAACATCAATATTACCTGCCACTATTTGTTTACCAGAGTAAGTCCCTGATGGTTTTTATTAATTTGTAAAATAGTAACAATACCCATTCTACAGGTTCACTATAAATTAATATATCACATAAAATAGTTATATTAATACCTATAATAAGAGAGAAGCTTGATAACAATTATTCTGTAACTATAATTAATTGATAGATATTAATATTGATACATTGGTCACTTTGGTGACATTCTCAATAGTCTATATACTTTGTAGGTATTTGTTCATTAATCTCATGATTAGTCTCTAAATAAGTAATATAACTGTCCACATATTACAGATGGTTGGTATTTATTTGTAAGAGATATGTTTCATGACATAATTTATAATGTAAGAAATTTACTACCAAATTTGTTTTGCTTATTACGTAAGATTTGTGCTGATGTATTCTCCATTTCACTAAACCAATATAAAATGCCCTGTGACAACATAGTGTTAACACTATGTATGGGCTCTAATAGCCTGCTTTAAAAATAATAAGCCACTATCCTGGGTCAAGGTTAAAGGCACAATTGTCATTTTAAAGCAACTATCTTTTAGATTCTAATTAGGTTCAGCTTGCAGGAGGCATTATCAGATTTTGTACTTAAAAGATAAACCTTGTTATATAAACTGGAGATATAAATGACCTCAAAGGGACAAAGTAATGAAGCATTTCAAAAATTTTTGTCACAGCTTGATCTCTTCCTTGAAGTCGCTTCAAAGATGGGATGCTATAATCTGAAATTATCCCAAAGATGGGATGCTATAATCTGAAATTATTACCCCAAAAATAGGATGCTATTATCAGAAGCTGTATCAGAAGGATATCTTTATGTAAAATACTAATTTCATAAGATTAAAATATTCTGTTTCAAAAGAACTCTAACAAGAAAATTAATACTGAAAAAGGTTTCTGCAAGACAGTGTATAATATATAAGTATGAGTGTATAATATATAAGTATGAACAGAGTATATGTGGGTTTCTACAAAAGTTTTGAGACATGTAAAAATTAAGAAACGTAAAATCCATGACCATGAAAACAAATGAAGCCCTCCTAGCAACAATGATAAGCTGAGAAGGTTGAAACTTGGTCTGGTGAATCAGAAAGGACACTATCAACCGTGTTTCTTAGAAGTAAAAAATGGAGCATAACATTGTCTCAAAACTGAGTAACTTATATATTATGAATGTAATTGTATGTTTGGCAATCTATCAAAACTATAATTTCATTATATAAAAGTAAGGATTGGAATATCAATTTATTAATATCATGATAAAATCTGTTTTATAAACACAGCAAAAAAAGTGTTTTTTGTTTGTTTGTTTGTTTTGGCCGGGGCTGGTTTTGAACCCGCCACCTCCAGCATATGGAGCCGGAGTCCTATTCCTTTGAGCCACAAGCACTGCCCAACAAAAAAGTTTTATACAAATATTTAAAAATACTCTTCAAGAGTTCAGACAGCATCCAGGCGCAGTGGCTTGCACCTGTAATCCTAGCACTTTGAGAGGTCAAGATAGGAGAAGTGCTTGAAGACAAAAGTTCAAGACTTGCCTAAGCAAAAGTGACACACTGTCTCTATCAAAAAAAAAAAAAATGGAGCTTTTATAGGAATTGCATTAAAATTATATATTGCTCTGGTTACTACAGACATTTTAACAATGTTGATTCTTTCCAGCCATGAGCGTGGTATGTTTTTCCATTTGTTAGTATCTTCAGCTATTTCTTTTCTTAAAGTTTCATAGTTCTCTTTATAGAGATCTTTCACGTCCTTTGTTAGATAAACTCCCAAATATTTCATCTTCTTTGGCACTACTGTGAAAGGAATAGAGTCCATGACAGTTTTTCGACTTGGCTATTGTTGGTATATATAAAGGCTACAGATTTACTGCGTGTGAGGAGTAAGTCATTATGTAGTACCAAGTTTACATCATCAGAGGACTACAACATGCACATTGTACTTAATGTAGCTCAAGCTACAGGAATACAAGAGAACAGTTATAGGTGGAGACTGGTTTGTATGAAGTCATCAGAGAAATGCAAATCAAAACTACTTTGAGATACCACCTAACCCCAGTAAGAGTAGCCCACATAACAAAACCCTCAAACCAGAGATGTTGGCGTGGATATGGAGAAAAGGGCACACTTCTACACTGCTGGTGGGAATGCACACTAATACGTTCCTTCTGGAAGGATGTTTGGAGAATACTTAGAGACCTAAAAATAGACCTGCCATTAGATCCTATAATTCCTTTACTAGGTTTATACCCAGAAGACCAAAAGTTACAATATAACAAAGACCAGAATGTTTATTGCAGCCCAATTCATAATTGCTAAGTCATGGAAGAAGCCCAAGTGTCCATCGACCCACGAATGGACTAGCAGATTGTGGTACATGTATACCATAGAATATTATGCAACCTTAAAGAAAGACGGAGACTTCACCTCTTTCATGTTTACATGGATGGAGCTGGAACATATTCTTCTTAGCAAAGTATCTCAGGAGTAGAAGAAAAAGTATCCAATGTACTCAGCTCTACTATGAAGCTAAATTATAGCTTTCACGTGAAGGCTATAATCCAACTATAGTACAAGACTATGGGGAAAGGGCCAAGGAAGGGGAAGGGAGGGGGGTGGTTTTGGTGGAGGGAGGAAAATGGATGGGGCCACATCTATGGTGCATCTTAGAATGGGTACAGGCAAAACTTACTAAACGCAGAATACGAATGCCTACATACAGTAACTAAGAAAATGCCATGAAGGCTATGTTGAACAGTTTGATGAGAATATTTCAGATTGTATATGAAACCCACACATTGTACCCCTTGATTGCACTAATGTACATAGCTATGATTTAACAATAAAAATAAATAATAAAAGTTTTGTAGTAGAATCCCTAGTGTTTTCCAGACATACGATCATGTCATCTGCGAAAAGTGAAAGTTTGATCTCTTCTGACCATATGTGGATACCCTTGATCACCTTTTCTTCCCTAATTGCAATGGCTAAAACTTCCATTACAATGTTAAAGAGCAATGGAGACAATGGGCAACCTTGCCTGGTTCCTGATCTAAGTGGAAATGATTTCAATTTAACTCCATTCAATACGATATTGGCTGTGGGTTTGCTATAGATGGCCTCTATTAGTTTAAGAAATGTCCCTTCTATACCAATTTTCTTAAGTGTTCTGATCATGAAGAGATGCTGGATATTATCAAAAGCTTTTTCTGCAACAATTGAGAGAATCATATTCTTCTTAACAAAGTATCTCAAGAATGGAAGAAAAAGTATCCAATGTACTCAGCCCTACTATGAAACTAATTCATAGCTTTCATATGAAGGCTATAACCCAACTATAGCACAAGAATATGGGGAAAGGGCCAAAGGAGGGGAGAGGAGGGGGGAAGTCAGGGTGGAGGGAGGGTAATGGGTGGGGCCACACCTACCGTGCATCTTAGAAAGGGTACAGGCAAAACTTACTAAATGCAGAATACAAATGTCTACATACAATAACTAAGAAAATGCCATGAAGGCTATGTTGAACAGTTTGATGAGAATATTTCAGATTGTATATGAAACCAGCACATTGTACCCCTTGATTGCACAAATATACACAGCTATGATGTAACAATAAAAAATAAATAAAGTCAATACCAAAAAAAATCACTAAAAAAAAAAATTAAAATTAAAAAATGACCCTGGCCTGGTTGCACTACCTGTAATCCCACCTACTTGGGAGGCTGAGGCAGGAGGATCATGTCAGCCCTGAAGTTTCAGGTTAAAGCAACTTATGATGATGTCATAATAAATAAATAGATAAAAATGAAAAATTGGGACAAGTAGGAAAATATTCTTCAAAAAGTATGTTAAAGTTATTTATAAATAAAATATTTCTAAAACTGATTGCATGAGAAAAATTAATTGAAAGATTATTGACTAGTGTAGTTATTCATGACAAGCATATACTTGTATTTTATATCATTCATTCACATATACTGTATTTTGTTATGTATAATGTGTACTTTTTTGCCCAAATTTTTAAGATGAAAATAAGAATGGATATTATACATGTGTAGTATAGCTTCGGAGTGGGGGAACACAGTGGGCCTCCCTTGGCCATCATGCCCTCATGTCTGGGCCCATCAGGTACTCAGCATTCTATTCTGGGAGGAGGAGCTGGGATCTAGCTAAGGGAGCCAGACCACCCAGTACTGAGTATACTATTGGGTGAAAGGGCAATAGTGGGGCTGGTGAGGTGGGCTGTGGCCATGTAGAGCAAGGGCTGAGACATAGCCACATAGAGGAGACAGAGAGCCCTAGAGAGGCCCTAGGAACCTACCTCACTGCCCACAGGCTCAGAAGCTCCTGTGGTGCTATTTGCATGGTCATCTTGGCTGTGGGCCCCCAATATGGTGGGGAGGGAAGGGCTCCCAGGAGAGGGAAATAGCCGCCTTCCCAGGGCAAGTAGCTGTGGAGGGTATTTGCTAGAGGGGTGTTAGATCTCCCCAGTAGTGTCTCTCTCAGCCAATAGCTGGCCATTTTCTTAAGCAATGTTTTTCCAAAAGTTTGGGGAAAAAATGTGGGTGTGCATTACACATGGGAGCACGTTATACTTGCCACAATACAGTAATAAGAATAATCTATTATTTCAGTGCCCATATTCTCTAGCCACTGACATAATTTTAATTAATATGTAATTTGCTAAAGCAGTTGGAAATCTGACACCATTTCTGTTTTTAAATAAGGTAACCAGTCCTTATTTGAGAAATCAGGAGAAATAATTTGCTTCTAAGAGTAAGTAGCAAATCAAGAAGTCTAACAAACTACAACATACGTGCCTTGTCATGAGTATTTTATCTCTAATAACTATTTTTCAATGAAGAATTTAAGCATCTTCGATTAGATATTGAGTTAGTTTATAAAGGAAATGATTTTTAAATATTAGTTATTTAATAATTTGCTGTTGACTAAAGAGTCAAATTTTATATGTATCCAAAGAGTAGAAGGCAAAGTTAACTAAGTGTGCTTTTATTTTTAGATACTTACTTAGTATTAATATTATGATATTTTCAAAATTATATTATTGAAAAATTATGCAGAACAAAAAATTTTTCACAAATTATTATTTTGAATTATAATTCAGGACAAGTTTTATATCTATTAACAGCTTTATTACTGGACTAAATATCTAAAGAATCTTCCCATACTAAATGTCAAATTTAACATAAAATATGAAAAAAATATATGCAACAATTCAAAAAGGGATTTTAAACATAAAAAGCATTGAAATGAAAAAAATGGTGAATTACAAGTAAAATGGAAGAGATGGAATGATAAGAGATAAGTAATGATAAAAAATATTAAAGGGTATTTTTCATTATTAATAGAATGAAAGGTTTATTATGGAGGAAGTTCAACAATGAAAACATAAAAATGCTAAATTACGATGATGAAGTTAAAGATGAATGATTCAGGCATACAATAGCTAGCTAGCCATATGCTTCTTTGGTAAGATAATATTAGGAGTAGCTAATATCTTGAGATAAATTTCTGATATGCTGAAAAATTCATGACTACTACAATCAAGTAGTCTACATCTAAATATGCATATAGTGGAGAGACAAGATGGAGAGGTAAGGGGGGACATTAGAGGAGAGAGAAAATGAGAAAAAGAGCAAATAAAACGGGAACAAGGAAACAGAGACAGAGGCTGGTGGATTTACTGTGATGAAGATTGTACATAATCTCTCGTCCACCTGCAGTGGCTCACGCCTGTAATCCTAACACTCTGGGAGGCCAAGGTGGGTGGATTGCCTGCCTCATGGGTTTGAGACCCGCCTGAACAACAGAGAGACCTCATCTCTAAAAATAGCCGCGTGTTGTGGTGGGCACCTGTAGTCCCAGCTACTTGGGAGTCTGAGGCAAGAAAATCACTTGAGCCTAAGAGTTGGAAGTTGCTGTGAGCTATGACGCCACAGCTCTCTACCAAGGGCAACAAAGTGAGACTCTGTCTCAAAAAAAATTAAACATTTCTTGTATGTTTTCATAGTTTCAAAATTCCATTCAAAATGTATATACAGCTTCTACTCAAACATTGCATCTTTAAACTGCTGTCCACTTAAGCAAGGATTTGTTTCCACCTTTGCCGTCTCTGAGATAAGAACTACCCCTCCTCTTCCTCCTCAGCTTACTCAAAGTGCAGATGAAGGCCTTTATGATGACCAAATTTAGCTTTATAAATAATTAGCATATTTTCTTTTCCTCATAATTTTCTTAAGTGTAGTACATAAGAATACAGTATATCATACATATAACATGCCAAATATGTATAAATTGACTTTATATTATCAAACAGTAGCCTATTGGTTCAAAAAAGCTATGTACACTTTTTAAATATTCCTTCTAATTTGAAGTTTATCTTTCACTGTCTTATTAAATTGGTAGATTTATTACATATGCAATTATAAGTTTATTGCCTACAATACACTGAAAACATTATTTTGTTTCTGTATTCAAAACTGCCCATTATTCTTCATATTTATTCTTTTGTAGATAACAGTGTTCATGTCTCTGGAAACTTAACAATTTGTCTTTGTCATTAATGTCATAGAATTAAGTATAATGTGTATAGGTTCCTATATATTTGTGATAATTGACCTTTAAAAACAGTGGGAAGAATATTTGCAGAAATATTTAGTAATAATTTCCCAAATTAGACCATGATGTAAGAACTCAGATGGGATGGCCTCCGTAAGAGCCTAACCAAATGATTTAGATAAGTAAACACAAATAAATTCTGACATACACTCTTAAAGACAATTTACACAAAAGTCTATTTTTCATCTTCAAGAATTTCCTCTTCATTAAAAAAAAAAATCCTTCCTCCCGTTAAACTATTTAATTAATCAAAACCTCCAGTGACGAGAAGTTGCAGTGCCACAGGAATATTGGCTTGACATTTTACATATCGTCATACTGCTTTCTCTTTTCATAATGTCCTGGAACCAAATGGGTCAGGTAGAATTTTTTTCTTTTTCTTTTTCAACATTCAATGATACCACATTTATGAAAACATTCAAAAAGGACATTAGATTGATTCATAGCAGAAATTCCCAGGTAAAAGTGAAACATCTTTTAGACCTTGAGATAATGCCAATTTTAGTCAGTCTCCTAGGTTTAATATTTGACAAACTAAATTTAAGAAATCCTTTCTCTTCCCAGTAGTTCCTAAATTTAGAGCTGTATAAATCTTAGGTTCTTTTCGCTTGTCCTGGGGAAATAATTGCGGTAAAGGTCATGTGACTGAACATGATTGAAACAGAAAAATGAGCACCTATCCATTTAATAATGGAAGAAGTATTATTCTTATTGTACTCTTTTCACATCTTCTCTAGTTCCCTGCTCATATTTCTCTAGAATCATGAAAAAAAATCTCACTACTATATGGGCTCAAGTCCTGCTATTATATTCACAAACATCTCAGTTATGTACTTTTTTCTTTCTAACCCCACAAACTCTCCGAACTCTAAGCTAGAAAGCTTTCTTTTCCCATCCTTCCTCCTAGACTTTCATAGTATGGCTAAATTTGATTCTTAAATTAAGCTTATTCTTTAACGTTCAAGATTTTATTTCTCTCTAGATATTTTTTTAAGCTTTTAAGGCTGAAGCTTCAAAGATGCGATATGGTAAATGGAACATTTCTTAGACAACTCTCATTGGGAAGTATTTTTAGAAGGAAACTTGTTGAGAAAGAAAGAGATTTATCTTGTATACCAAGATATGACTTCAAGTATACACATTAAGTAAATACAGAATTGATAAATATATTTACAATGGTATATAATATTTAACATTTTTCAACTGGTATTATAATCTGCAAAATTGTAACTGACCAATTCAATATTAAATCTGCAATCTCACTTTATAATATCATGCTACATTTTACTGAGAAGGCTCTTGTAACAAGAAAATAAAATAGCTAAAACAAACATTGTTTGATTAGGTACAAAAACAAAAGGAAATTTGATTAGATTTTTCAACTGGTTGATCAGACTTAAATATTTATATATTTGATATGGATATATGTCAAGTTATATATTGGAAAATGTGGTATTTTAAAAATAAAGCATTTTGAGATATAAATTCAGAGCACTTAGGTCTTTTGATATAGTTCAAAGTTATAAGGAGAATATAGAAAGAAATAACATGTAGAATAAAAATAGTAACAAAAAAGGAGGCTGTAAAGAGTAGAAAAACAGTTGATCTGCAATTTTTTTTCCCCCTGAGACAGAGTCTCACTATGTCACCCTCGGTAGAGTGCCTTGGAGTCACAGCTTGCAGCAACCTCAAACTCTTGGTCTTAAGCGATTCTCTTGCCTCAGACTCCCAAGTTGAACTATAGGCACCCGCCACAAAACCCCACTATTTTTTTTTTTGTTGTTGCAGTTGTTTAGCTGACTCAGGTTACCTGACCCCTTGGTGTATGTGGCTGGCAAAGTAACCACTGTGCTATGGGTGCAAGCCTGATCTGCAATTATTAAACAATGATGTTTAGGTAAATAGGTGGTACATTTCAGAACTAGAACAGATTGGCTGCCATATTTATGCTTGTGGAGTCTTTGGTATTGCTACCATGTTATTCCTGACTCAACTTGAGGGCAGGTTCTTTCCATTAAGACACTTTTTCCTATAGTAAGACCAACTGCAATTTCAAAGCTCTTTGAAAATTTTGCTATAAGAATACCTTACTCAGGGGTGGCACCTGTAGCTCAAAGGAGTAGGGCGCTGGCCCCATATACTGGAGGTGGCAGGTTTAAACCTGGCCCAGGCAGGGAAAAAAAAAAAAATGAATACCTTACTCAGATGAACATTTCAGTCCTAAAAATTCTTTACTGGGAAAAACCACAGTACATGGCGTCTAGACATACAAATTTTAATATTCACAGAGAAAAACATAAAACATTGTGTTAATCAAAAGACAGAAAAGGAGAAACAATTTTCCCTATGCCCTCAATCAGGTGCTTACAGTAACTGGCAGACAAGACTCAGACCTCAGCCAAAGTAAGTTTTTCTGCAATGTCAATGTTTTATAAAAATAACTACCAAGATTGTGATTTCACAGCTCCCTGAAATTATTTAAATACATATCAAAGAATAAAGCCTCTTGACATCTTAAAACCAATTCCCTAAACTTTCAGACCTACTCAGGCAAATACAGATTACACAAAATATAAGATTTCATATAAACTCTTTATAAATATATAACATGATACATATTTATAGTTTATATGAAATATGTATAATATATTATTATGTTTTATGTTTTATATATATATATCGAGAGAGAGAGAGAGAGGAAGAAAAAATTTCAAATTTATGCAAAGTTAGTAAATTTGGGGGGCAACAGTGATTTTTGTTATAAAAGTAAAGAATTTTCAACTGCACATGGAACGTTTCCCAGTAGAGTCACATATTAGATCACAAAACAAGTTTTAACAAATTGATGAACACTGAAATCATATCAAATATCTTTTCTGACCACAATGATATAAAACTAGAAATCAGTAACAGGAGGAACTTCAGAAACTTTACAAGTATATGGAAATTAAATGGATTGCTGTTGGATAGCCAATAGATCTTTAAGGAATTTCATAGAAAAAAATTAACAAAATGCTGGAAACAATTTAAAATAGAAACACAACTTACCAAAAGCCCTATAACAGGGCAAAAGTGGTCCTGAGAGAGAAATTTATAGCAAAAAATGCCTACATAAAAAATATGTATCTAATTTAAAAAGCTAATTTTATCCCAAAGAAACTAAAAACAAGAACAAATCACATTCAAAATTAAAAGATCAATGGAAATAATAAAGATTAGAGTAGAAAAAATAAAATAGATTAGAGAGCAACACAAAATGTCAATAAAACAAAGAGTATTTCTAAAAGATAAAGCTGACAACACTTTAGCTACACTAGTAAAAAAGAGGAAACCCAAATAAATAAGATCGAGATAAAAAGAAGATATTACATTTGATATACAAAGGATTAAATACAGAAATACAAAGGATTAAAAAAGATGCTGATGAACAAATACATCCAGATAAATTGAATAATCCCGAATACATGCATAAATTCCTGGACATATAACTACCAAGAGTGAACTATGAAGACATAGGAACTCTGAACAGACCAAAAACAAGTAGGGAATTTGAGTCAATAATAAGTCTCCCACCAAAAATGCCCAGTACCTGAAGAATTCACCAAACATGTGGAGACCTAATATCACCTCTTAAAGTATTCCAAAAAATTGAAAGGGAAGAAATAATTTCAGATTCATTCTATAAGACTTCAATTACCCTGATAACAAAGCAAAACAAGAATATAACCATAGTAACAATGACAACAAAATTAGAGGCGCTGATATTTATGTTGAAGATAGATGTAAAAATCCTCAACAAAATACTAGAAATCCTTTCCTTCCCTTCCCTTCTTTTCCCTTCCTCTCCCTTCCCTTATTCATCAGGATGGAGGGGAATTCATCCTGGTGAGGTAATAATGACTTAATATATGCAGATTAAGAAACTTTTGTGGAAAGAATTATAGAAACCACAAGATAACTTAATTTTTATTAGTGACGTGATATATATAATGTATATATTTTTCCATATTGTGGATTTTCTCTTGATCTTACTTATAATTTTGTCATGAAAATGTTGAATTAATCTATATCACTATATTAAATTAGTATATTAGTACTATAATTGAATTAATCTAATTTAACTTTTGTGCTAGTTTTTGAGGCATAACACAAAAGTGTTATTTACACCTAGAGTATGAAGCAATCGACTCATTTTTTAGTACTTTTGTGTTTATGTGCCTGATCTTTTTGAAGTTTATTCTTGTTTTGGGTATGTAGTATGAGTATAAATTTATTGTACTCCAAATACCTAATCTTCTGTTCCAAGGTCATTTGTTAAAATAGCAGTTTTTCTTCTTGGATTTGATTTGCTATCTTTTTGCACACTGCATTTTCATACGTGGTAGTGCTTATTTCTAATCTTTCTATTTTATCCCACTAAATCACCTATCAATTTATGTGCCAGGTAACACTTTTTAAAAAATGTGTATAATAGCACCTTTTCCTCCTCCTGGTTCTTCATTTTTAGGAGTGGTCTAGCTATTCTTTAATTGCATTATGCCTTAAAGCTTGCTCAATATTAACCTTTCTGGTTCCAGAAAAAGGAGCTTGACAGTATTTTTATTAGGATCACATTAAATATGTAAAAACCGAGAGAGATCTGACATAATTTTAATGCTTCATTATTTATTATTGCTTATCCATTGAATCAAATCTATTCTGATATGTTTCAGAATGTTAAACTTTTCCTGAAATGGAATTTTGCAAATTTCTTTTATTTTTTTTAAATATAGGTCAAAGTGTTTTATCTTTTTCTATGCTTTTATAAGGAGGCTTTTCCTATGTGTTCAATCTAAGTTTTATACAATTAGAAGAAGGAAAACAATTCATTCTCTGTAACACTGCTCTGTGAAGAGGACCATTCCATTCAGGCTAGCACTGCCCTCATTATTCATTACCCGTTATAGCTTCAGCCACTACATCATTGAAACTACAAGATTTTCTGAGTGAGTTAGATTCAAATGCCAGTTAAAAATGCTCCATGTTGCTCTCTCCACTTACAAACTGTTATTGCATCTGTGAAATTTTCTCTTCATTCTTCTGTGATTAGTCTATTTTCTGGTCCAGAGGAATAATAGCAAGTCCCTTAAAAACTTTGAGACATACATTACTTTAAAAATTATAAATGTTCTAAAATCCATGGAACATACTACTCAAGAATATTGTTTTTATTCCCTTTCTATTTTTTCCAAGAAATAAAGCGCTGTTTTTGTTTTTGTTTTTTTAATTATGCAACTACCCTCTTCCTCATGAGACTTCAGCACACCTAAGAACCAAGATCATTAGAAGAGAACAGAAATTTCTCCTTACCAACTCATCCTCCCATTATAAGAATTCATGGGGGAAGGCCAACATGTTGGATTTTAAAGTTTTAATGATCAGGTCATACCCATTCAAGAAACTGACTATGGAGAGTGGACATCATTCTCTGGCAGAGCAGCCTTCATTCCCCACGTAAGAGATGGAGGAACAAAGTTAAACACTGTTGTCTCTACGCTTTAAACTTCGTCCCATCAGGGTAACTCATTCCTTTGATAGGAATCTCAATTTTCCTTGCCTGTTCTGTGAGATATTTTTTTCCTTTCTACCAAGAAAAAAACAGAAGTATGGGGGAGAGATAAATTGCTCAATTAATTGTCAGGCAAATATCTCAGTGAAGAGGGACTTATACTCTGAAATTAATGGGAAATAATGTTAAAAATTGGCACACATTTCCAAGTTTTATGATCTTGATCCTATAGAACAGGAAATATTTAAAAGCTTTGATGATTATATGTAAAGTAGAAGGCACACAAGAACTCTTAATACTTTTTCTCTTCTCTAATTCTATTTCTTATATGACATGAAATTTCTCATTTATCATTGGGGGATCTTTTTCATCTGGCAGGGGATAGCTATGTACAAATTTTCCATTTCCCTCACAGTCTTAAGCAAACAAGGAAATAGGATTATATCAAAATTCATTTTTTGCTTCACTTATTTTCCCCACACACCTGAAGGATTAAATAGTCCATTATCTACCATGTTCCTGCCACTCGTTCAGGATGGAAATACATGAGCAAAATCAAATAATAACAGAGGACCCTACCACTGCCAATTCTTCAGGCTTTCTTACTTCCCTTATTAATAAAATGTAGACAAGGAATAAAAGCATTATGCTATGCCCTTCATCACATTATGAGTACATTTTCAAACAAGAACACATATGACCTAGTTCCTACTATTTTTTTTACATATTCATCAAAGATAGTTCTAGGAAAAATCTAAGAGTTTATGATTATCATTTTACTCCTCATCATCTATCTTTGGATTATATAATTTAGTTTGAAAAGGTTAATTGGCTATGAATCATCCATGATTTTTATAAAGTGAATAATTTCAATCAGCTGACTTTACCGCTATATTTAGTTTTCTGAAATGCATCACCTTTCACCTGTGTCGATGTGTGTAATTCTAACACTTCAGGATTAAACTGACCATCAGCAAATTAACTCCCAAAACAGTAGTTAACACTGATTTTAATAACATATTTATGCATTGATAAATTAAGCTTTCTAAAATATAATATGTTCCTTGATCAAATGCTTTAATGTCGCTGTATGAGTTCTTATGAATCGTCGACTGTCTCAGATATTTAGCATTTCCCTCTTTAATTATAAGAACATTTTATTATTTTAAGGATTTGTGCTAATAATTATTGTAAAATATACTGTACATTTTAATATTTATCAAAAATAACACAAATCCACGATCTTATTAAACAATATCTCCCTTTGGTCATGTGTTAGATTCAAATGCCAGTTAAAAATGCTCCGCGTCGCTCTCTCCACTTACAAACTGTTATTGCATCTGTGACCTTTTTTCTTCATTCTTTTGTGATTAGTCTATTTTCTGGTCAAAAGGAATAATAGCAAGTCCCTTAAAAACTTTGAGACATGGACTTTGGATTCGACTTGGGAGTTGTTGTTTTTTTTCCTACTGATGGAAAATTAAAAATTAATTCCGGCATTCTTTAAATCATTGTTTCTTTTTTGTTTTGCTGTTCCTTCCTAAAAAAACTGATGTTCATATTTGATATGTAAGAACTTATAGTAAGTCCTAACTGAGCAAAAAGAAACCCTAAAAATGAAAGAATTAAAATATGTGTAGTCATACAAATCTTAATCTCTGATACAGGATAAACATAGGACACTCCATACTGATGGCAGAACCAAGTAATAAATGCAAAAAGAACATTTTAAAGAGTCAAGGGATTTTAATCATGAGAGAGTAAAGTATTTCCCTTTTTGTTGTGGCTGTTAACAATCTTTATAGCTATACACCATTTGAAATACATAATTCAATGGCTTTGAAAAATATAAGCAGACATACAACCCTTAACCTGAAATGTTTCCACCTAACAAATGAAGTCAGACATCCCCACCCTATCCCCAGCCAATAACTGACCTGCTTTTTGTTCTTTTAGCATTTTGGATCTTTTAGCATTTCCTGTAAATGCAGTTTGCCTTATTTTAGTCAATATGTTTCTGAAATTCATCCATACTAGTGAGTATATAAGCTATTTCTCCGTTTTTACTATAGTGTAGGATATCCTTGTCTACATATAATAAAAATTATTTTTAAAGTTTCAATTCTCTTCGCATTTTACAAGTTTCTGATTGGTTTTTAAGAATTGTTTTTATATTCTAAATAAAATTCCTCTGTATATATGTATTACAATATATTTTCTTTCAGTATGCGGCTTTCCATTGCTTTTTTTGTAAAGTACATTTAATAATTAATTTTGGTGGGTCTAACTTCATAATTTTTATGAGTTTTCCTATTTGTTTATTATTTGATCCTGACTTAAAACTTCCTGCTTATCTCAGTTTGTAATGATTTCTCTCTGTTTTTTCCTAATAATCTTAGCATTTCTTTTTTTGTATTTAGAACTATCACACATTTCCAGATAATTAGGGTCTATACCATGATAGTTTATTTATATATTTGTTATTCCTATGACAATCCAGTTATTCTAACATTATTCGGGGGTGGGGGGAGAAGAATATTTCTTCATCCTTTTTTTTCTTTCTTTTCTTCTTCTTAACTATCTTTTTAGCTCCATTGATTTATTTGTCAAAACTGTACTACATTGTTATTTTGTACAAAATCATGAAAGCAAGTTGTACAAATTCTGGTATTTTTCTCTGTTTTTCAATATAGTTTTAATATCCTGGATCAATTATATTTCCTTATAGACACTATTAAATATAATAAGTTTGGCAAATTCTACAAAATTCTATTAAAATTTTGGGTGTGATTGCCTTGAGTCTACAGTCAATCAACAAAGAACTCACGTAACAGAAATATTATCTTTTCCAATTCACTGCTACACTGTTCGTCTATTTATTTGAACTTTTAAAATATTATCTCAAAATATTTGAAACTTATAAGCTAAAAGACTTGCATAGAATATATCAAATTTCTCCCAGTAATTTATTTTATTTTTATAAATACTTTTTTTTTTATTAAATCATAGCTGTGTACATTAATGTGATCATGGGGCACCATACACTGGTTTCATAGACCATTTGACACATTTTCATCACAGGGGTTAACATAGACTTCCTGGCATTTTCTTAGTTATTGTGCTAAGACATTTACATTCCACATTTACTAAGTTTCACATATACCCTTGTAAGATGCACTGCAGGTGTAATCCCACCAATCACCCTCCCTCTGCCCACCTTCCCCCTCCCTCCCCTCCCTTTCCCTCTTCCCCCTATTCTTAGGTTATAACTGGGTTATAGCTTTCATGTGAAAGCCATAAATTTGTTTCATAGTAGGGCTGAGTACATTGGGTACTTTTTCTTCCATTCTTGAGATACTTTACTAAGAAGAATATGTTCCAGCTCCATCCATGTAAACATGAAAGAGGTAAAGTCTCCTTCTTTCTTTAAGGCTGCATAATATTCCATGGTGTACATATACCACAATTTATTAATCTATTCGTGGATTGATGGGCACTTGGGCTTTTTCCATGACTTAGCAATTATGAATAGGGCTGCAATAAACATTCTGGTACAAATATCTTTGTTATGATGTGATTTTTGGTCTTCTGGGTATATGCCTTGTAGAGGAATTATAGGATTGAATGGCAGGTCTATTTTTAGATCTCTAAGTGTTCTCCACACATCTTTCCAAAAGGAATTTATTAATTTGCATTCCCACCAGTAGTGTAGAAGTGTTCCCTTTTCTCCACATCCACGCCAACTTAAAAAACCATTAAAAACTTAATTTATTATTTCTTCCTTCAGCTATTTAGTATAATTTTCTATTGATGGTTTTTTGAGTTTTTATTTGATATTTCTATGTTCCCTTGGATTTTCTCTCATTGTCTCAAAATGCTTGAAATACTCCAATAATCACTTTAGCCCAGGCCATTATCCAGAGAAGGAAGGCAAAGGGTAAAAAGAAAGCTGACTTTGATAATTAATGCCATCATTCTTTAAAATCGAATTCTGAATATCTTTGTCAAAAATCTTTCTCTGTTATACTCTTCTTTAAGTCTCAATGGTTAGAACTGGTCATGTGTCTACCACTGGCCCTACTACAAGGTAGAGGGTAAGTGGATTACCATGTTGGCCTATGCTGCATTGTCTAGGACTGGGTATAAGGACATCAGGCAGAATCAGATTTCTATTAAAAGAAAAAGAGTTCACTTTTTGGTCAAATAATAGTGTCTACTGTACCATAAGTGGAGAGTGAAGTATTAACTATTGAAGAATGGTTAATTCTGAATTAACTAATTGAAGACTGCTCATTCTAAATTTTGGATGAGTTTACTTTTTATTCATTGATTGAAGTAATTTTTTTTTGTGTGTGGTTTTGGATGAAATGCTAAAATTTGGAAAGAAAATATGGTTATATTTGATATTACAGAACAAAATCAGGCAAAACATGATTATATTTTTATTTTCCCACTTTAGCATGTGGTTAGGTTTTAATTATGTTTTACTCCAGATTTGATCTCATTTAGTTTAAGCGTCCCTGCACAGTTGTGTATACATGCATTGTGACTGTGGAAAATGAATTCCTAATGTATCTGTTATGAATTATATTCAGTAGGTATCAGCAATAAAATATTATTTTCTTATGTTGAGATAAATTTCTTTAGTGTATTCTTGTGTTGTGATGGTAGAAAGATGCCCTTTCTAAGACATAACTGCAGACTTTCCTAAGAAACTATTAAATGCAAAAATCTGATTTGAATTCAATGTTTGATTGCATTTTTATGTTCTATAACACAATACTTATTTTTAAGAAACAGTCATAATGGACATAGCACATTTAGAGAAACTGATGATGCTATTTCAACAAGTTAATAAAATATGAAAATTACCTGAATATCTTCCCATTAATTAATAATCTATGAACATATTTTTAATAGGAATGTTGTAGAATTTTGGACAAATTAATTCATTATTGCATCCATAACTACTCTTAAAGCTAACAATATCTATTTATTTCAAAGTGAGCACAATTTTCAAAAAACCGCCTTAACAGATCATTCACAATAAAATCACCTAAATATTTCATTATTGACCCACACATTTAGAAAAAATCTGATAAGTATATAGTTAGTGCTTTAAATATCTTTAAATATAAATAATCTAATATGCCTCATTATCCCAATGTTTTCAAATCATTTGATACCTGAAAACTAATTTATATATAAGAGTGAAAAATAGATCAAACTGTTTTCAAAATCAAACTGATTTCAATATTTAATGATGTGATAAATAATGTTTATTTTCAAAATTAAAGATTTTTTATTGATTTTTTTTATATACGGAGTTTCACTTTGTCACCCCCTGGTGACAGTAGAGTGCCCTAGCATCATAGCTCAGCAACATCAAACTCTTGAATTCAAGAGATTCTCTTGCCTCTGCCTCCCAAGTAGCTGGGACGACAGGGGCCACCACAACACCTGGCTATTTCTAGAGAGGGGGTGTCACTCTGTCTCAGGCTGGTCTGGAACCTGTGTGCTCAGGCAATCCACCTGCCTCGGCCTTCCAGAGTGCTAGGATTACAGGCATGAGCCACTGTGCCCAGCCTTGATTGATTTTTTTAAAGCTAAATGCTAGAAATTATATTATTAAACTGAAATTAATATTTTCTTTACATTTAAGGTATTTCATTTTTCCAAGATAAATGTTTTGAACTATATGAAAAATTACAACATTAAAAATGGGATATTATTTTCATTACAGTGCAGGCCTCCAGGAAGAAGCCTAGGAAAGGGAGCTTACTGTAGAAAAGATACTGGGGACAGATTGATTTGTGCAGATATCAATACCGAATATGATATAAAATCACTATTTGCATCTAGCACTGATACTGCAGATAGTATGCCTTTAAAACAAAATTTTGCAAGACATTTACAAATCTGGAACCTCTAAGCCAATAATGATGGCAAAAATAGGTATGACAGGCATAACGATAATCATGTTATATATTCATAACAACCTTATGGAAAGGATAACATTAAAGATTCATAATTATAAATCGTTGGCTTAGTTTCAGTACATTATTCCTAACTTAAGCAGCATAATTACCTTACCACAAAACAATGAACACATGTAATGCATGTGGAAATGGCTCTGGATAGAAATTTGGGATCATAAGTCAGTCACTATTTTATTTTGGCTGGAGATATTAATGTAATATATTTCTTAAACCTACTTTAGTTGGTAATAAACATGTACTAAAAATATCACAATATTTTATAGACATGGAAGAAAATGTATTCTGTATAAACTCTTTAGTACTGAAGAGCAAATTTCTAAAGCAGAGAGTCTAAAGCTCTTTAGTCTCAGGAACCCCTCAAGGGAGGGAGCTGTTTTGAGCTATCAGTTGTAGTTAGCAAAAATATCTCCTTCAGCTTCAAAGTAATCCTGAAATTCTGAAGAGTTCCCTTCTATAATCTCACTTAGATAAAATATATTTTATTGTCCACATTTCAGTGAAAAAATGTTTTATTGTCCACATTTGAGTGAATAATCCAAAATTATATTATGGTTCAAAATAAATCCTTTCAGGATAAATATTTAAAGGTGCCCATGATACATCCCTGCTGTATCGAAGTAATGATTCTGTCTCCTTGATCTTTAACCTTCCTTTCATGTTCTGTGCAGTCAACGGCTTTCAAGTTATATTTCCTACAGAGCAAGTGTCAGCAGAACTGGTGATGTTATTAAGAAAGTTGGCACTGAAAGCTCAGCCAAGAGGACAGAGCTATCTTCCTGTCTGTACATTATCATTGAAAGTTTGAAACGTATTAGTTGTCCTAGTTTGAGATCTTCTAAATGCAGAACCTGTCACAGAGATTTGTGTTTAAGAGTTTTATTGGGGAGGTCACTTCAAAAAGTACGCAGAGAGTGGGAAAATGATATAGGAAGTGATAAAAATAGAGTTTCATAACTGGCAAGTTGCCTGCATAAGAAACTGGCACTCAATACCACTAACTTACTATTTAGAATAAACAAAGGTTTGTTCTGTACTGGGCAAAGATGCTGGACTGCTGTTGATCTACCAATTCTCAGGCCATATTGCTTTAAAAGTACTCCCAGGCATTAAAAACTCTGCATATGCAGGCAAGCAGAAACTACATCTGAGTACTTTATAATGGGAAAACAAAACAAAACAAACAAACAACAACAACAAAAACCCTCGGGCGGCGCCTGTGGCTCAACGGGTAGGGTGCCGGTCCCATATGCCGGAGGTGGTGGGTTCAAACCCAGCCCCGGCCAAAAAAAAAAAAAAAAAAAAAAAAAAAAAAAACAACAAAAACCCTCAAAGTGAGAAACACAGGAAAGAGCACAACTCTATTAAGATGTTTGTCTATATTGGACCTCCAAAGTGGGTGGATGGGAGGAGTGCCCACTCATTCCACACAGGCTCCATATTAGGTCCTCTATGTCTTATTGCTAGGTTTTGAAATTAATGATAAATCAAATTTTTTGAAAAAAAAAAAAAGAAAAAGCATACAATTGGAGAATTAGTAAAATAGTCTAAAAAAATTCTAAGTGGAAATGCTTTCAGACTGACTCTATTCTGTAAGATATTGGCAGTGGATTTATTGTAGCTGGTCTCTATCAATTAAAGAAATGTCTCATTTATGACTATTTTCTTAAGTGTTCTTCTTAGAAAAGGATGCTGAATTTTATCAAAGGTTTTTCCTGTGTCTATTAAGAGGATCATGCAGTCTTTGCTTTTGCTTTTATTTATGTGGTGAATTACATCTATGGATTTATACATGTTGAACCAACCTTGCATCCCTGGGATAAAACTCACCTGATCATATTGTATAACTTTTTCAATATGTAGCTATATTCTGTCTGCTAGGATTTTATTGGATATTTTTGCATTGATATTTATTAATTATATTGGTCTTTAGAACTCCTTTTTTGTATGTTCTCTCCTGTTTTGTTATCAGAATATGTAACAGTCCATATAGCCTATGGCTAGGAGGAGTGAGAGTTATAAGAAATACCTATATAGCTCAATAATGGCACACCTGGTGAAAAGAGCATAGAGAGAGGGATTTAGCTCTCCTAATAAGTATGAGAGCTCACGAGATGAGAGCATTGGTGACTTGGCAGTCTCTACACCTGTGGTGTTGAGAGGCACAAGATCAGCCTTATATTAAGCTGGAGGAGAAGGCAGTCGGGAGCATGCACATTCTATCATGGACCAGCTTACTCTGACTCTGTCTTCCCTCCTGCCTGCAGAACGCCAGCACAGCGTCTCTCTGCTGAAGATTACCAAGCTCTACTAAAGACTAAGATCTATCTATTGTAAGACTGCTCTACTCTCTCTAAGACTCTCTCTCTCTTGCTAAAGTAGATAGCCCTCAGGCACCTAAGAGAAATTGTTCCTGAGCAAAGTAGCTTAGTGGTCTGCGTACGGAACCTAGTTAATGTGGGCCAAGACCTGGCCAGTCCCAGGTCCTGATAAGAATGCATTGGGTGATGTTTGCTTCATAGAATGGGTTGGGGAGGGTTCTTTCCTTCTCTGTGTTTTGAAATGTATTCTGCAATACAGGTACGAGTTTCTGTTTAAAATTTTCTTGGAATTCTGATGTGAAACCATCTAGTATAGTACTTTTCTTTTTTAGAAGATTTTTATATTATTGATGCAATTTCAGTGCTTGATATTTGTTCAAAATTTCTAATTCTTTCTGGTTGGGTTTGGAGAGGTGCTGTGATTGCAGGTATTGGTCAATTTTATTCATGTTTTCAAATTTCTGTGCATAAAGTTTCCTGTAGTAATCAGTGATGATCCTTTGTATCTCAGTGAAAATAGTTACTATTTCCCCCTTTTCATTTATGATTGAGGTTATTAGTGATCTCATTTTTCTGTTTCTAGTTAATCTTGAAAAGGGTTTAGGGATTTTATCTTTTCAAAGAATTAACTTTTTTTGCTGATCTTATGGTTTTTATGTTCTTGATTTAATTTAATTGTAATTTAATTTCGGTTATTTCTTTTCTTTTGCTACGTTTAGGATTGGATTGATTTTCATTTTACATCTGTTTGAGGTTGTTCATCATGTTATTGACATACATTCTTTCTGTTTTTTATGTGGACACTTAATGAAATAAATTCATCTTTTAGAACCACCTTTGCAGTATTCCACAGGTATTGATAGGTCCTATTCTGGCCCAATTCTGTCAGAATGGTGTCAAAGTCCCCATCTATTATGGTGTTGCAGGGTACCATGTTGTTTAGATTGGTTAAAGTTCTTTTGATGTATCTGGGAGTATTTCAGTTGGGTGCATAGATATTTAGGATGAAATATTTTCTTGTACTTTCCCCTCAATTAGTGTCCATCGTTGTGTTGTTGATTTAAATCCAATTGTATCTGCAAATGTAATCGCAACTCTTACTTTCTTCTTATTTCCATTTGCCTGAAATATTGTTTACCAACCATTTAACATGAATCTTATTTTGTCTTTAGAAGTTAGATATGCCCATATATCAGTAGCCTTTACTATGAAACCCTGAGAAAATAAATTAAAGAAGACTTTAACAAATGAAACAACACACAAAGCTCATGGCTAGGAAGAATCAACATTGTTCAATAAGCCCATACTATCCAAAACAATCTATATATTTAAAACAATTCCCATCCAAAGTACCAACATCATACTGTGAAGAACTTGAAAAAATAGTACTTTATTTCCTACAGAAACAGGAAAAAAATGTTACTGCAATTCTAAGAAATAAAAACAAACCTGGAGTCACCATGTTACTAAACTTTAGGTTACAGTATAAGTTCACAGTGATCAAATGGTACTGACACAAAAATGGATATATAGATCTATGGAATAAAATAGACAGCCTAGAGATAAAACTAGATATGTATCACCATCTGATCTTTGATAAACAAGACAAAAGCATACATTGGGAAAAATAATCCCTATTTAATAAATGGTGCTGGGAGAAATTGTTAGACACACATAGCAGACTGAAACCGGACTCAAATCTCTCACCATTTAAAAAATTGACTTACAATGGATAAAAGATTTAAATTTAAGATATGAAATAATAGAAGACCTAGAAGAAACTGTGGGCAATACTTTTGAGGAAGTCAGCCTAAGGAAATATTTTATGAAGAAGAGTTCCTAGGCAACTACAACAACAAGAAATATAAACAAATGAGACTTAATTAAACTGAAAAGCTTTTGCACAGCTAAGGACACAATAATTAAAGCAAATAGATAACCTCATAATGGGAAAATATATTTGCACAGTATGAAGCTGACAAAGAATTGATAACTAGAATCTACAGAGAATTCAAATGAATCCACAAAAAAAGAGCCAACAACTCCATCTATCACTGGGCAGGTGACATGCATACAGCCTTCTCTGTGGAAGACAGACTAATGGCTACAAACATGAAAAAAATGCTCATCGTCCCTAACCATCAGAGAAATGCAAATCAAAACCACCTTGAAATAGCACTAACCCCAGTAAGATTAGCCTACATCACAAAGTCCCAAAGCTATAGATGCTGGCATGGGTGTGGCGAGAATGGAACACTTTTATACTGATGATGGGATTGCAAACTAATAAAGCCTCTGTAGAAAGAAGCATAGAAATATGGAGAATTCTCAAAGAGCTGAAAGTAAGCCTTCCACTTGTTCATTACTAAGTACCTATCCAGAAGAAAAAAAAATCCTTTTACCTATCATAAGGACATTTGTACTGCAATGTTCATTGTAGCTCAATTCATAATTGACAAGATGTAGTATTAACCCAAGTGCCCAACAACCTATGAATAGATTAATAACTCTGGTATGTGTAGACCAGGGAATACTATTCAGCCATAAAAAGATGGAGACTTTACATCTCTTTGTATTTACCTGGATATAGTTAAAAAACATTCTTTCTTTTCTTTTTTTTTTTTTTTTGACAGAGTATCACTTTGTCATCCTAGGTAGAATGCCAACATCATAGCTCTCAGCAATCTCAAATTCTTGGACTCATGTGATTCTCTGGCCTCAGCCTTCCAAGTAGCTCGGACTATAGGAGCCCAGCACAATGCCTGGCTACTTTTATTTTTTTTAATTCTTTATTAAATCATAACTGTGTATTAATGCATTTATGAGGTACAATGTGCTGATTTGATACACAATGTGGAATGCTTACATGTAACTGATTAACATAACCATGTCCTCACTTATTTGTTGTGGTAAGATATTAATACTCTATCCTTTATAGTTTAGAAAGGTATCATTGCATTATGTACATTAAGTTAGATCCCCCTCCTTCCATCTACTTTTAGAGGCAAGGTCTCACTCTGACTCAGGCTGGTCTTGAATCCATGAGCTCAGGCAATCCACCTGCTCGGCTTCCCAGAGTGCTAACATTATAGGCCTGAGCCACCATGCCCGGCCTATGAAGAACATTTTTCTTAGTGAAGTATCACAAGAATAGAAAAGCAATTATCCAATATATATGATACTAATATGAAACCAATAGATAAATAACTACATCTATATATGAGAGAAAAACACAATTAAATTTAAGTGAAGGGCAGGGAAGAGTTAAAGTGGAGAGGGGAGGCAAGAGGGGGATTGGTAAGCTCTCAGTGGGCACAATGTAAGGACATGCAGTGCATCCCCTGGGTGGGAGGCTCAATTACAAAGTGAACGTTACCTAACAAATGTAAACTAATCAGGTGCACCTTCACAGTAATCTGAAATTTAAAAAAATAAATAAATCACATAACTTACAAATTCAAAACAAAATGAACTCATTACCTAAGAAAACTCATCACTAGTTAAATGTAACCTCAAAATGCTTTATCTTAACTCTACTGTTACATGTTATGATTGAATTACCTGTTCTAAACAGTTTATTAAAATGAAAATAGAAATAATGCCAAAAAAGAAACTAAAACACACATGAAACCAGAATATATATTAATATTTTACATTTGCCAAATAGAAAAAAAAATTGAGATATAAATAAAGAAACTAACCACTATTTGACTCACCACTATAGAAACTTCACAATAGAAAACACAAGAAACAATTAAAATGATGGCGCTTTAATGATTTCATTCTTTTGAATAACTTTCTGATTTGTATATTTGTACATGTATTAATTATAAAAGTATCCATATTATTGTTTAACGTATAAATAACTACAAAGCAATGACAATTTTCAGAGCAATTAAGACTTGTTAAAGGAAAATGTCTAATAAAATACGAACATGAGTGACAAAGTGTCTAAGTTAGTGAATAATTTAGGAAAGCAAAAGCTTTAAAATTAAGTAATGACAAGTCAAATTTTTCTTCTGACAGTAAATAACATTTGTGATCTGGAGACTCATTTAACATTTCCAGATCATACTTTTCCCATCTTAAATGAGACAACTGAATTGCATTGCAGTGAATTTAAGCTGCAGTAAAAACAACTTTAATGAAACCAGGACATCTCATGTAGAAATCTGCTATTTGCAGCAAAAATAGAATAGAGGAACTGAACTATCTAAGAGCTTCACATGAACCAGTTTAAATGTTACCTGCCACAATCTCCAGCTAGTTTTTAGAGACAGGGTCTTGCTCTTGCTCAGGCTAGTCTTGAACTCCTGAACTCAAGCAACCCACCTGCCTTGGCCTCCCAGAGTGCTAGGATTATAAGTGAGAGCCACCGATAAATATTTTTTTTAAACAGCCTGCATGTATATGAATGAGTTTTTTGTCCTGAGTGTTATTTATTTATTTATTTTTATTTTTGAGACAAAGCCTCAAGCTTTTGCCCTGGGTAGAGTGCTGTGGCATCACAGCTCACAGCAACCTCCAACTCCTGGGCTTAAGCGATTCTCCTGCCTCCACCTTCCAAGTAGCTGGGACTACAGGTGCCTGCCACAACGCCCGGCTATTTTTTTGGTTCCAGCTGTCATTGTTGTTTGGCGGGCCAAGGCTGGACTCAAACCCACCAGCTCAGGTGTATGTGGCTGGCACCTTAGCCGCTTGAGTAACAGGCGCCGAGCCCGTCCTGAGTGTTATTGGTCTAACAGTTTTTATAACATTTTCTATTATTATTTATTTATAAAAAATATGTTTTGAAGTTTTACATTCTCTATAAGACTGAGACTACTTCTCTTAAAATGTTGACGGTTCTTTCAAACTCATTTAATGTGGAAAAACAAAGACAAAACTGAATAAGTCATATATTGCTACATACAAAACTACTATAAATTTTGTAGCTAAAATGACAAATATTTATTATCTCACCCAGTTTTTCTGACCATCAGGGATCTAGCAGCAGCTGATCTGGTGGTTTTAGCTCAAAGTGTGTAACAAAGATACAGTTCTTTGCAGGGCAGCAGTGATCTCAAGATATAACGCAGCTTTAGAATTTTCTTCTAGGGCTGGGCCATGTCTTACACCTGTAATGCTAGCACTCTGGGAGGCTGAGTCAGATGGATTGCCCGAGCTCACAGGTTTGAGACCAACCTGAGTCAGAGCTAAACACCTTTCTCTAAAAATAGGCAATTGTTATGGTGGGCACCTGTAGTTCCAGCTACTCGGGAGGCTGAGGCAAGAGAATCTCTTGAGTCCAAGATTTTGATGCCATGGCACTCTATTAAGGGCCACAAAGTGAGATTATGTCTCAAAAAAAAAAAAAAAAGAAATAGAATTTGCTTCTAAGATGGTTCACTGGATTGTTGGTGTGCCTCAGATTTGGCTGCCTCTGCCTCGAAGTTTCTTTCTCACTTCACAGGCCCCTGCATATTACTGCTTGAAAAAAAATGACAGCTTATATTTCTTAAAACAATAATGCAATGGGGGGATTGAGGAAGACAGCAATATTCTGCCATATGCTATTTAGCACATTAACTAACCCTTCCAAAATATGAGAGGAGAGCATTTAAAAGTGTGAATACCATGGACTAGGAATTTATTAAGCCACATTGGAGACTAGCTACCATAGTCCTTCCCAGCCTCAATAATTTATGTCCCTTCTATAAACAAAATATCCTCACTTCCTTATAAGGCCCTCCTAATGTTTTATTCCATTAAAGCATCAGCTCAAATGCAGAGCCTTGTATCTAAATCAGGTCCAGTAATGAAGGAGGCTCCTACAATATAGTTCCTTAGGTATAGCCCTTTGAATACAATACTTCTTGACTTGTAAAACTGAAGTGACAAGTTATCTGCCCCCTAAAATATCATGATGGAACTGACATAGACAACTGCTCAAGGAAGGGAAAAAATGGGAGGAAAAGGTAACCATTTATCCAATAATACTCTTACGTTTAGCCAGGCAAATGCTTAACTTACGTCTAACAGCCAAGAAACAATTTTTCTGACATTTCAGTTCCACCTCTAAATCTTACTTTTTTTTTCATGAAAGGTAGGGATTCCTTTTCAGGCTGCTTCCTACCAGTAGAATTTTGTGGATCAAAAGTCCTCTTTTCATTTTGTATTATCTACATCCTTTTCAGTTACATATGGTAATAATTTTGAATACCAAATTTCTTAAAATGTTTGTAATTCTTGAGTCCCACACTATTAGATAACAGGCTAACTCGCAATCTTTGTTCAGTGGACCCTTCTTTACTTTGCACATCATATGGGAAGGCTGAGGGACAAGGATCTTACGCTTCTTAAAAGTTCTAATGATAATTATAGGGACATAGGAGGCATATTTTTATCTTTTTAGAGGGCCTTTTGTCTGACATACAATCCTTGATCTTTCTGAGGTCGAAACCAAAGATGTTTTCAGCTTTCTCCTTTGTCTGGAGTGCTGTTTTCCTCGGAATGTTTAGATTTGATCATTCCTCAGAACATTAGCATCCTTTTGCAAATGAAAATGCTGACATTTTTCAAAGTCGCCAAGTGTTAATATTCTGTTTAACAGTTCTTCCTTTTTTTCATCTCACTCCTTTTACATGTTATTATAAACAGGTGAAATAAATCAGACACTTTCAACACTATGATCAGAAATCTTACTGAGAGATCACTCTCCATAAATCTCTACTGTTTTAAAGTCTCTGACCTATTTCCAAGAATGTTTGCAATGACAGGCTTGGAAAATAGAGATTATATTGCCCTCTAGAAATTGCAGGCAAAGATAATAGAGATCAAGTCTCTCCTTCTGTAGCAAATGTATTATATATTAGTTTTCTACTGCTGCTATAACAAACTATAAAATTCATATAATAACATACAAGATAATATATGAAATATTTTAATGCACATTTATAATAACATATAAAATATAATATTTATATTATAATACACAATTTAAAATATTTTTAATTTTATATTAAAATATGTTATATGAAAATAATCCTATATATTACTGTGCATATATATATATGTATGTATATCTTACATTTACAAAGGTCAGCAGTCAGAAATGTGTCATACAGGCTAAAATCGAGCTGTATTTCCTTCTAAGGCTCTAAGGGAGACTCTGTGGTGGAACTTTTCCAGCTTCAAGCCCTGCTTGCATTCCTTCTCATTGCCTCATTCTGTCTTCAAAGTCATAAAAAGTTGGTCTAGTCTTTCTCATGCTTCCTCACTCTACCATTGACTGTCCTGCCTCCCTTCCCATGTCATTATAGAATAATCTCCCCATACCAAGATCTGTAATTTAGTCCGATCTGAAATGTTACTTTTGCCATGTAAGATAACAGATTCCCAGAGTCCCAGAATTACGGCATGGACGCCTTTGAGAGGCCTTTATCCTGCCTACCATACTCCATTCTTTGGATCTCAAAGTCACCCCATAGAAACATGTCCAAATTTTCAAAATCAATTCTAGTCCGAAATCTGGTCTATGTCTCATCAGCTCAAAGTCTCAAATCTCATCATATAAGTCACTTGTAACACCTTTAATGACCTTATTTTTAACCAGAAACTTCACACAATAATTCAGGAATGCTCTATGGTTAATACCATGGTCATCACTTTTTTCAGATGTTTCTTCAGTAGACACCCAAATGTTTGTATTTCTACTAATAGTCAATATAAGTCTATCAAAACTTTTTCTAGGATGAGCATCAAAATTTCCAGCTTCTCGTCACAGTTTTAATTTTTATTACAGTGGCACACAATTTCTAGGTACCAAAATCTGTCGGTTTTCTGAGGCTGGCGGGATGAGTCCCACAGACATAGGGATCTATTAATTATTATTATTATTATTATTATTTTTTAGGACAGAGTTTCACTTTATCACCCTTGGTAGAGGGCTATGGCATCACAGCTCACAGCAACCTCCAACTCCTGGGTTTAGGCGATTCTCTTACCTCAGCCTCCCAAGTAGCTGGGACTACAGGCGCCTGCCACAACGCCTGGCTATTTTTTTGTTGCAATTTGGCCGGGGCTGGGGTTTGAACCCACTGCCCTCGGTATATGGGGCCGGCACCCTACCCACTGAGCCACGGGAACCGCCCAGACGTAGGGATCTAAATCAACTTAAGTTTATAATATTACAGTTCTGGAGGGCAGACGCCCAAAATGTGTCCCACTGGGCAAAACTCGGAGTGAGCCAGGCCACACTCCTTTGGGAAGGCTTTAGGAGAGAATTTGTTTTCTTGCCCTTTCAGCTCCACCTTTCATCCTCAAAGCAACAAAGACCAGCACGTTTTTCTCAAGATGCATCACCGGATGTAGAATCTGCTGCTTCCTTCTTTCACATATCAGGACTCTCCTGATGACATTGTGCCTACTTGAGTATTTCAGGATAATACCCCCTTCTCAACATTTCTCTCACAGCTCCACCTGCATATTCCTTTTGCTATGTGATGTTCTAGACATTATCATACCGACACTCTGGGGCAGGGCATTCCTTTGCCTACCACAGTTTGCTAGCAGCTCTTTCATAGGATAATTTTGTTTAAGCAGTTTCTCAGCTGTGACAAAATTCCTTTCATGTGTATCATGAGCTGCTCTGCATTACCATTCGGAAGTGAGGAACAGGAAAGCTGAAGCCAACAGGAAACTTACATCACACATGGTATTTTGAGTAAAATTTTCTCTCTCTGTGGCCTGGGAGATTGATGTCTTTTGCTAGTATCAGTGAAACTGTAGCAGGCTCCCTTGCCAGCTTGTAAAATAAAGTAAAATATCAAAGCTTCACGGCATGACTGCCCCAGCTAGATCACCACTAATATACTTGGTAGGTAACTTCAGGTACATTATAGTGCTGCTAAACTATCTGCCGCTACATTACATTGGTTTCCTTTCTCTAGTTTCTAAAAACATTTGCCTCACTTTCCTACAACCCTTCATGTGTAGCCTTATCAAAGAGCATAAGGCTTCTGTTAACAGTTTCCTCAAAATACTTCAGATTTTCCCTGTAATTCTTCTTAAGGTCTATTTTCAAATTCACTCCAACACTGCAAGTTTTCTTTTCTTTCTTTCTTTCTTTCTTTCTTTTTTTTTTTTTCCTTTACTGGCATTCCAGTTCCAAAAAGAAAATTAGTTTTCTTTTGCTGCACAACAACATATGCTGCCAATATTTATTTTTTCTTATAGGGTTATGAGGATAAGGATTAAGATTCTGGGAGTGGCTTAGCTGAGATCTTGTGGCTCTGGAGCTTTCATGAAATGTCAGCCAAACTATTGACTGGTCACTGAGTCACCTCAAGGCTCCTTCAGATGGGTTTGGCAGACATCGTTTCCTTGGTGATTCTTGGCTGCCACAGAGTGCATTATAACAGAGGGAACAAAAAAGAAAAAAAGCAAGAGCAAGAGAGACAGAACACTCAAAAACTATTAGTATTTTAGCATTTTGTAACTTAATGGTAGCAGGGACGTATTTTGCTTTTGTCATATGCTACTTACCTTACAGACCACTGTAGGTACACTGTAGGTAGAAATTACCAGGCGAGAACACTGAATACCGAATGTGCACTATAAACCCTTTTCTTTGATGTTATCATAACCCAAATGAATTCTAACTATTTCTATGTCAAAAATGATGACATTTTAAAATAATGTTATTACGCAAAAGTCTAAATCTATTACATGTCTTTTGTTACGTATATATAAGATAGAAGTTAAATATAAAATTTTATTAATATTAAATATTAAATTTTTGGATCATAAATAAAATAAAATTTTTATAAAGTATTTAATTATCTATACCAGCATACTGACAGATGGAATTTTCTAAAAATAAATGCACTCATTATATTAGGTGGAAAAATGTGATTGAAAGTCTGAGTAACATGACTCACGGCATACGAGAATATTTAACCTTAGTCACATGGACATGTCTTCATGTCCATCATGTGGCTTTTGTCACTGAGTATGAATTGGGTAAAGTTATAAGCACGCCCTTCACATTGTGCCTGTTAGGTGTGAAATGTACCCATTCCTTCCTTTCCTTTCCTACCTCTTTATTTTCATTGCATTTTATTTCCATATGTGTGCATGAGTGTTTAAGTGTTGGTCAACTAGTTACAGTTTAGTGTTGAGTACATGTGGTGGGTGTTTTTGTTTTGTTTTGCCATTTTCCTCTACTTCAAAGAATGGTCTCTGTTCCATCCAAGTTGTTACAAAAGATACTAGGTCACTATTTTTTTTTTATGCCTTAAGGACAAAGTTTTTTGTCTATCTTCTTCTCTCATGTATCTCTGACACTTAGAATATTGAGTGTAACTTAGTAAGAATTCAAAGAGTAAGGAAAGAATGAAGGAATACATATTGAGCTTCTTGAGGTAATAGGCTAGCAAATTAATCTACAGATTCTCTAAGGCACGTTGCCTGTTTCTTGGCCTTAAAGAGTAAAGTATTATATTGAAATATAAGAAAGTGGAATAAGTTAGACATTTAAGTAATCACTGTATTTTTTTTTTTTTTTTTACAAAAATTGATTTTCTTCATGGGTGTGATCTTCATGGTTGGTAATAGTTCATGAGAGCTGTTAAGGAGCAGTGAACTGTTTTTTTTTTTTAATTTTAATTTTTTTTTTCAGTGAACTCTTTTAACAAAGGACTGTTGCTGAAATATAAAAAAAATTATTAGTTTAGTTTTAGTTTTAAAAGTTATTTTATGAATTTTTTAGAGTAACTTTAAAACAATGGACTGACTATATTCTATACTGACTTTAAAAGCTGTATAATCCATGCTGGACTCTGGTAGCTCAGCAGTTAGGGTGCCAGCCACATATATCTGGGCTGGTGGGTTCAAACCCAACCCGGGCCTGCTAAAACAACAATGACAAAAATAAATTACTGGATGCTGTAGTGGGACTTAGTTCCAGCTACCTGGGAGGCTGAGGCAAGAGAATAGCTTAAGCCTAAGAGTTGGAGGTTGCTGTTTCACGCCTGGGCACTCTACCGAGGGTGACACAGTAAAACTCTGTATAAAAAAAAAAAAAAAAAGGCTGTGTAATTCAGTTAATTTTAGCTTCACATAGAATCTGAATTGTTAAACTCTATTTTTCCAATTGAGCATCATGCCAATATATGATTTTTTTTTCAGTTTTAATGGTATTTCTATTATATTTTATAGTAACATTTTCCATTTTGATATCTCCTTTACTCAAAGAAGATCAAAGGCCTTTTTGCTCTCTGATCTCCAGTTCTTCAAACATTCTTAAGTGACATTTCTCATTACTTTCAGAAAATACCCAAGGAGAGGCAGAATGTCTCCAATAAAATATAGAATCATTTCATGCCAGAATTGTTGTCAGCAATTCTGTTACCACTTTAAAAGAAATGCTTAATTCATCTGATATTTTAGAACTATTTCCTGTTCCTCTCTCAGATTCTGCTAAACATCAGTCCAATCAACAACCTCCATTTCAAGCTAAACTCTTGTATCTTGTAGAGACTTTCAGACTAAAGGAAAGCTCTGAGGGCATCATGAGTGAGAACTGCAGAGCCTGAGTCCTGTTTCAACCAGGGGAACTTTGCCCATTTTCTTTAGAATTCTCGACTTTCCATATTAGTCTTCCCTTAATGAAATACCCTTTCAGATAGAAAAAAATAAAATAAGAACACAGTTCTAAACTGTATTATTTTGTGGCTCTTTTGTCTCAAAAAGATGTTGCCAAGTGCACTATAATGAAGTACCACGTAGTAAAAATAATAATGGTAATAATGATATTCACCCAGAAACTTGTAAATTTATTTGTAAATGGGGTCCTTACAGCCGTAATTAGTGAAGATGAAGTCATATTGATTATTTGAGTGCTAAATTAAACAACTGATGTTCTGATTAAAAAAAAAAACAAACTTGTAATGACATAGAGAAACAGGGAGAAACCACGTGATGACAGAAACGTTGAAATGGTGCCATCTAGCACCAGGAGCATCAAGCCTTTCCAGTAAAATGAGCTTCTGGTCAGAGGCCAGGACTGATTCTGCCATAGCCTCAGAGGCTTAGCTCTGCTTCCACCTTGATGTCACACTTCTATACTTGAGAATTATAAGAGAATAGACTTTTATTCTACGTCTCCCTGTTCGTGCTACATTGTTATAGCATTCTCAGAAAACTAATACATTTATACTTCATCTATCAGAAATCTCTACATATTTTTTAAATGTTTTGAAAGTCTGTGCATTTTTCCATATAGCATAAATTTCTGATGTATACAGTCTTTTGAGGACTTTCCATATTAATGGCATTATTAATTGTGATTACCCATAAATAAGCCTTGCAAAAAAATTGTTAGAAGCATTAATTATTTTCATTGATTTACCCTACATTATGTGTTCTATAACATAAATTACATGCTGTACCTTTTTTTATATCATTATATAAATTATATAAATCTAGTTATAAAAATACAATATGTGAGACAGTATATTATGTCCTATAGAACATTGAATTTGCCTATGATTCTACCGCAAAGAAAATAAAACTGAAAGTATTTCATACCTCTATTCCACTTTTTTGTTTGTTTAGCATTTATTCTTTATCTTACTGGTGTTTAACTGCCTGTTTTCTTTCTTACACTCTCTTTGCAAATTTCATGAAGGTAAGAATTTTTCTAGATTTGGTTCACTCCCCAAAGTCTGCAATAGTGTCTGCCACACACTAGAAGCCTAAAGAACATTTGCTGAACTGATAAAAAGATGATTAACGCTATATTATTTTTGTAATTTGAAAACAGAAATACTACTTTTAAAGGCCTGCATAAATCTCGGTGATAGGAAATTTGTGGACATTTCAAATAAACTTACATTAAATATTACTACATCAATTGCAGAAATGACCGTGTTTTGTTCTTTTCTCAGCTTTTTATGGCATTTCCAACTTTTGTCTTATTTCAATAGTAAAAACAATTCATTAAAAAATGATATTAAGGTCTGTACTTTTGCATTGTCCTTTTGTAACCTAGTTTTATTTCTCAAATGAACTCCACTTTTTGGCCACCTGGTTTTCAAACATTACTCTGATACGGAAAAATTGCCATTGACATACAATTTGCATTTATTTTCAACAGCAGCTGAATTGTATCAAAGGAAGTCTCATGTTTCCAGTTTATGGCAGGAATGTAACAGACTAAATACCACTTGTCTAAAATGTTCTCTGGTTGTGTTGTCTCACTAAATACATTCAGTTTGAAATCACAACACCTTTTAACAGAGAAAATAAGAACTGTGCATTTTGTATTCTTTGACAAGGACATGACATTATGTGTTCAGAGTTACGTTTGTGAACTGCATATTCTAAAATGGGTTTATTTTATAATGATTAAGTTTTCCTTTCAAATATATCTTTGCGGCTTGAATAATGCAACTACTAATATAGGAAATCACAGTTATTTCAGAAAAGAAAACTCAGCTATTGTGAAAGTTTAGAGAAGCTCACTCCATTAACCTTTCTGTCCTTGGAAATCAAACTGACTTATTGTGCAACTTCAATTAGCTTGTCAAATAAATGCACTGCCACTACAATTCTTTTCTTTAGTTCAGTTTTAGGAAACAGGGTGTGCCAAGAACTGAATAAGCATTATAATTTTCTTCTCTGGGAGAAATATTGGGCAATGCATATTGAAGTAATATTTAAAACTGAGGATATTTTTTAACCAAATGCAATATGAATGGTAATAGACTTGGCTTCTGATTTTACATTTCATCTTATTTTTCTTTTAAGTATGGAGACTAAGCAACTCGTTTGAAGTTAAATGGAGATTGTATTTTCTTATTGCTGGCTATGTACATTAAAAAAAAACAAACTGATTAACTTTGTTTCATGTACCTAAATCACATATATAATTGGCCAAGTATACATTATATAAGAAAAGCAAAAACAGAAAAGAGATGAGAAATGGAATTATTGATAAATAAAAATGGGAGAAAAGTCAATTAGACATCTTGATTCTTCAAATGGTCACAAGATATTAAATTGAGTGGCCATCTTTAAAAAGCATGTCCCGACCTAGCAGGGGAAATGTTTCTATCTTCATCATCAGTTTACATAAAGTACAAATGAGAGCAAACATCTTCATCTGTCTTTGTAATGTGTTTGAAATTTATCAAACTAATTTTCACTTTCAGCTACATTATTTGAAAAAAAAAGGTTGGATTCACTTCTTGGGGATAAGAATCACAATTATTTTAATAACTATTCCTTATAATGTAATGATTTACAACAAACGGAAACAATGGTTAATATCTTTTGTCCCATGCCCAAATACGATAGTGAAAAAATATATATTCCAATAGAAAATGTACATGAATGACCAATTCTGTCCAGAATATGATCAATAAAATCTATACATGTTATAAAATAAGATTATGCAAGGTTACATTTTAAGACATAATCATCACCTCACATTTTTTCTTCTGTTATAAATGCACACTTATAAAATTCAAAGAAAAGTTTATTTGGTAATGTTTCTTAGTTGACCAATAGTTTAAGTTACTTGTCTAATTTTATTTGTCCCAATATTACACTATATCTCATCTCCCTCTCCATTATTTAATACTACTGCAGTGTTCTCAGCCCTGGTACTGACACAGGGCTGGTGCACCTGGCTTGGTCAGGTCCAGGGAGGACCTGCTGTCCTTCTGCGTCTCTGCCCGGAAGTGTTGGTGCAGCAGACCAGGGAGGCAGAGCTGGAGAACCAATTGTTGCAGAGAGGGTGAGTGGGGCAGAAGCCCACGGGTCTCCAGTTGGTTGGGGGAGACCACAGCACAGCCCACGCTGCTGCCTGTGCCAACCCCAGAACCACGCTTTGACCTAGAAAGCCCTCTCCTGGGTGCACTACTTCCTGTGAGCATTTCACAGGCCCAAGGGTTTTACAGAGTTCCCCCATTCAGGGCAGAACAGGGCCCCTCATTTCCTAAGCTTGGACAATTTCATGAATGGACTATATCCATTCATCAATGCATTCACTCACCTTGCTCCTAGCAGAAGAGACTGTACCCATTCACTGATCCACTCATTCAGATTACCCCAGTGGAAGGGACTGTATCCATTCATTTTTTAACAAGTACCCACCAACGTAACTACAGAGAACTCGTGCAACTATTATAACCCTAGACAAAGAACCCAGGCAGAGAGGAGATTTTCTGAATTAAGTCTTTCCCTCTGCCAGGAGATCCAGTGCTTTTTCTGTGTTCTGCTATAAAATAAATCCTATCTTACTACTGATCTGTCATCCATGGATTCATTCTTCGAATCCCCCAGACTAAGAACTTACTGAAGAAGAAATTCCAGTAACAATAGTAGTTCACTTTCTATTCTGTAGGAAAAAATTATATCAAGGTTGAAATGGAATTCAGTCTGTAATAAATGTTAGGAAATAATGTCTTGATGTTGACAGTATGTTGAAATGTTATAAGCACATGATATTTTTTCTGTAACAATAAGGCTATCTTTATATTTTGATGTTTTTATACATGTGTCTTTTACCAGTTTATATATGTGTCTTATATTACTTATTTTAATGGACATAAAGTTAACAAATTTTAAAAGATCCTTGAGTGAGTAGATATATATTTGCCAAAAGTGATACCTATTGTGTTCTAATGTGGTACTAAAATAATAAAAATACAGATATCTGAATGACTTCAGAGAGTCTGGACATTTAGAGCAATTCTAAAAAACACACTTCTCTTGATTTTAATTCTTCAAACTCTCAAAAAAGGCAAATGTATTTAACATAGTGATTAATGAGTCAGAGTTATCTCGAAAGCAGCACCTCAGGCTGTGGCTCATAAACTACTATTTTTTTGGTAGCATAATTTCTGAGCTGGTAGTAAGGGATAAGGGGAATGAAACAGATAAGTTGAGGCAGTCACTATTATTTTAGAATACTGGTTAGTGGTACTGACTGCCAGATTCCCCTGAAAATCTAAGAAACCATATAAACTGTATGTCTAAATCATGCATAGGTAATAAAAGGGGGGAAATTTTATATTTGAGCTAAAATTTCCCATCAGACAAGTGTTTTCATTAACTCGTCCACATTCTATTGTACATGGAGGCACCTAGAAGGGTCTCATCATGATATTGGATGGTCAGTGTTAGGAAAAGAAGAAAAAGCACAAGGGACATTCCAGCGGATGAGTGTCTATCAGGTTGTGCTCCTATAAAGCCAATTGGATCCCATGTACTGTGACAGCCAGGATAAATAGTGTCAACAGGCCTGCAGTGAAGAAGAAATGTCTGATACAGGGTGTGAGGTAGACTCATAATATTCAATCACTCTAAGGATAAAATTGCACAATTAGTTTTTTCATAAGTAAGAATGAAAAAATAGGCAGGGCACAATGGCTCAAATCAGTTACCCCAGCACTCTGGGAGGCCAAGATGGGTGGGTCACCCGAGCTCAGAATTTCAAGACCTCATCTCTAAAAAAGCAGCTAGGCATGTCACAAGAGCCTGTAGTCCCAACTACTTGAGAGACTGAGGCAAGAGGATCACTTAAGCACAGAGTTTGAGGTTGCTGTGAGCTACAATGCCACAGCACTCTACCCAGGGCTACAGAGTGAGACTCTATTCTCCCCTTCAAAAAAAATGAAAAATAAATGACTGTACCTGTGCTTGAGATCATGGATAGCACTTTTTATTTCAATAGCATGTAGGTTATGTTTGAAAATGTCAAATAGAACAAACTAAGGTATTATTGTACATATTTTGAGTTTAGTATGATTATCAAATATGAAGAGACACAAATTCAGTGCTTCTCTGCAGGTCAAGTTTAAATATTCTTTTCAATTTTGATTTCTGTTAGTTCTACAGAACAGGGAGAACTCCAGAAAGTTTTTTTAACCACATATCAGAATAAAAATAAAATTACATGCATATAAAAATGTCCAGTTCAATTGTAAAGAAGATAGAAGAAAACTGGCTTAATTGTTGGTATATTAAAACTTACAGCAAAGAAATTACATGTGCCCATGTCACTTCTGAAAATGCATCACAGTGCATATTTTGCTGAAAAAAGGAAGTTTGTTTGTAAATGCTAATACTACCAAAATGTGGTTTTGCAGCATCAGTTCAGGTTCTTTCTTGCATCGTCAAGTAAAGAAGTCAAATACGAATGAAAAATCTTAGCGAAACATGTTTGGTAGCTGCCAAGTCTTTCTCAAATATTTTGAAAGAGGGAGATTTTTTTCCCAAGCAACATATTAACTGAAAAGTCTAAGTACACAATGAACAAGTGGGGCAGATACAATGTCAACCACGCAACTGCCTTTTCTACTTTAGTAAAGGCAATCCTTTAACTTAATAATTTATTTTGTGACTCTAGGTTCTATGCTTTATTTTGTTGCCAACAATCACACTACAAATATAATCAGAAAAAAAAGCTTTATCTACTTTTCAAAAATTGTGCACCACTTCTATTAAATCCAGGGCTTAGAATCATTTGCAATTATTTTGAAGCTTATATGTTTGTTAAAATGTAGAACAGAATAGGAAATTACATTCTATTTCTTTACGGAGAAGTAGCAAGAGTTTCTGGAGGATGCACACAGAAACATTTGATTTTAAAAGAATTCATATTCGTGTTAAAAAAAAAAAAAAAGAAAGAGAAGATAGATGTGTTGGGACAATGACTATTGAGCCAATACTTTTAACAATAGATTAGGTGAAAATTCAATTTGGGGATTTACAGTTACTATTATGGAGGTTGATAAAAATGCTTTTGTGAAATTATGGCTCTAAAAGTAAGACTTGATCAATAGTATAATTTTATCTAATTTTGATGGAAATTCTTCTTTAGACTTTCATCACAAAACTGTTTTGGCTTCCATAGTAAGCCCAAAACATAAGACACCAAAAATTCTTCTGAATTGACAAAAGCTTCATGAAGAAAGCATTATACTTAAAATATGAAATTGTAGTCTTTTATCTTTTCTTATGGATAGCAATAATAAAGTATAAATGATTAAATATAAAGTTATTTCCCCAAGGCAAATAATTAATATGAATTTAAAAATACATCATGAAATATACTGGTGCTGTATAGAATAACTATATTCTCATATGGTAAAACAATCAAATACTTTCTTTACTAATTATTGTTCTCATCACTGTTTTATTTTTTCTTTCTGCAATCAGCATAAAGAATCAAAATATATTCATTGCCAATGATATAATTTTCATTCTAAAAGCTGTTGCAAATTTTGGCCTTTAAAAGTGACTGAAAAATAATTTCTTCAGTAAAAGTTTCCATAGATAACAAAGAGATTTATTGGCACTAATTTCTTTTTTTTTTTTTTTTTTGCAGAGACAGAGTCTCACTTTATGGCCCTCGGTAGAGTGCCGTGGCCTCACACAGCTCACAGCAACCTCCAACTCCTGGGCTTAAGCGATTCTCTTGCCTCAGCCTCCCGAGCAGCTGGGACTACAGGCGCCCGCCACAACGCCCGGCTATTTTTTGGTTGCAATTTGGCCGGGGCCGGGTTTGAACCCGCCACCCTCGGTATATGGGGCCGGCACCTTACCGACTGAGCCACAGGTGCCGCCCGGCACTAATTTCTTTTGTTTTCAGTTTTTTTATAAAGTGTTAGTACAAAATGAAGTAATAAGTGTATTATTTGATTTATATTTGATCATCGAAGGACTGAAGGACAATGCCATAAATATTAGTATATACCATTAATGTATGAGTATTGAGTATGAAGTTCATATAAGATTATTATCAGGTTTTAAAAAGAATAAGGATAGCACAGAGATTTTATATATATATAAATATGTGTGTATATTTATATATATATATACACATACAATCTGTCTTTCTACCCATCCATCCATCCATCTATCTGGTGAACATACAGCCTGTCTCCTCATGGAGGTTTGGTATCATACAGAGGCACAGTATCTCTGAGTGTGGGCCTATCCCCTCAAATGATCACTCATTAGGCATTAAGAATAGAGTGAGCATGTCTGTTCCCAAAGTTACATTTTGCTTTTATGTTTTTCTGAACTTGGACAAGTGTAGGACACCTTTTGTTAATCTAGTTTAGATAGTTCCTGTTCAGTCATGATTTGAACTGTAGCTATATTATGGTGGTTATAGTCTCAGAGTAGGGGAGAATCCTCCCCCAGTTTCTGTCTGTATAGATACTGTGAGAGAGAAAGACACCCCAAACTATGTATATGGCTCTCTGTTATCATAATTTCCAATGGGATTTTTTGCCTTATGTATTTAAAAAATTAGATTAGATACACAAATTTACCAAAGTACAACAATGGTGTTCAATGTGAAACTATGTAGCTATAGTTAACTATATCTGTTGGTCAATGTATTTATATTTCTCATGGTTTTTCTTCTGTGCCTCTTTCTCCAATTATAACAGTGTTTCAGGAGAACTTCTTTCAGTGTATAAAATGAAATATCACAAGTCACTTTTGAAAATATTAATAATGTATGCTCTGGACCAATTAAGAATGATGTGTGACTCTACATTTTAATATTCAGCATGAATGTTATATTATTTGAATATATAAATGAATGAGACACAAAAGATGAATTACATACATAAAAATATCCAGAAAACACTAACCATATATAATAAAAAGCAAGTCAATGATGTGTATGTTGTACTGTCAATAATGACATATTTTGAGGCAAAGCAATACCCGTAGTACTAATTCTCTTTTTTGTTTTCTTGTTTTGTTTTTTTATTAAGTGGGGAGACAATATTAACTTCCTAGAATATTGTATCTTTTTATTGAGTAAAAAATTAATATCATATAATATGTACACAAGGTATTCACCAAAACTTTTTAATTGCAATGTTTTTTGTTATTTAAAAATGTTCTGAACAATACATGACCTGCCATGTACATCAAGCACATTTGTACCTCAGGACCTTTCCACTTGTTGTTAATTAGACAACAAAATACCTTTGATCCAGATTTTTTAGGGCTCATTCCTAGACATAATTGAGTTTTATTATTTTTTTAATATTGCCTTCTTATCTCAAATTGAAGCATATAGAAATACATTACTAGGTCCATCTTCCTTAAGAACCCTGTTTGAAATCATAGTTCTCATCATTTCTATCTCTTTAGGCTGGTTTATTTTCCACAGAACATATAAAATCTTGACAATATATTGCACATCTATTTTAGGATAGATGTGCACTCAAGGATCTTAATAGTAGTTAATGGCAATGGCTTTGGTAATAAAGACAGAAAGAAGTTTGTTTTTTAAACAGGAAGAAAAATTAAACTCACAGAATTGTTTATAAGTTCAGTGAACCAGTCTCAGAACTCAACAACATGATGAAGAAAGAATTGCTCACAAAGGAAACACCATCACTGGCCAACCTCACTAAGCCTTAGAGGCAACTGCTGCTACTAATGACGCTGCCAGCTTCTGTGACACTTCTGTGCCCCAAACTCAAACTACAGCTGCTCCTGAAATTTGAATGCCAGCTGAATTATGTAAGTAAGTCTGATTGGTAGATATTTAGCTCAATAAAGGTTGGATGCATTGTGTAGATTGTGATTTTCTTGAGTATTGTCATAATCTGCTTAGGCTGCCTTAACAAAATGCCTCGGACTGGGTAGCTTAGCTAATAAAAATCTATTGCTCACAGGTCTGGAGACTGGAAATCCTAGATCAGCAGTTGGTTTCTTGTGAGGGCCTCTTCTTGACTTGCAGAGTGGCAGCTTCTCACTCTGTCTTCAGAGGATACAGAAGCAGAGGGCTGAAGAGGAAGGGGACTTAGAGAGAGCAGGCCTTGTATGGCTTCCTAAGGACACTCACCACCGTAGAGGGCCCACTGTCATGGCCTCTTTTAACCTTAAATATACTTCAGGGCAGCACCTGTGGCTCAAAGGAGTAGGGCGCCAGCCCCATATGCTGGAGGTGGTGGATTCAAATCCAGCCCCAGCCAAAAACTGCAAAAAAAAAAAAATTATATAATATATATATACACTTCAAAGACCCCATCTCCAATTACCATCATGTGGATAGTTAAAGCTTTAACATAAACATTTTAGGTAGGAGGAAAAATACGCATTCAGTTCATAATAAGTACCTTATTTGGGAAAGAGGTTAGACTGATGATTTTACATTTTTTAATAAAAAACTATGTTTTATAGAATAATCATAATCTTTATAGATAATTATTGCAGATATATTCAAAAAGAGAAAAATATACCATTATTTTAATTATGGTTTGAAAGCAAAAATAAAAGAGTGGTTTAACGCATACATAGGTTGATGTAATTCAGGCATGGTAGAATGGTTATTTGACATTTTGAAAAAGTATGCCATGATTTATTTATGATCAATAGTTGAAATTTAAGACATATGCTAAAATTATTTGCAGTTCCACATTTTCTCCAAAAGAATATTTGCCCCTGGGCGGTGCCTGTGGCTCAAAGGAGTAGGGCGCTGGCCCCATATGCCTGAGGTGGTGGGTTCAAACCCAGCCCCGGCCAAAACTGCAAAAAAAAAAAGAAAAAAAAGAATATTTGCCCCTAAATTTTGTAAATGATTAATTTGAGTTTCTAAATCCCTTCGTAAATTCAGAATGAATATCTATACAATATATTTGCTAATAAATAGAATAAATATGTTGTAATAACATATTAAAATTGTAATGAAAATTTGTAAAATTAAGAAATTCACCTTAAAGGTTGGCTCAATCTATGACTTAATAAGTGTGTACTATTTGTTACAGTGGGTGATTGGGACAGATGTTGATGGATAACAAGACAGATGCTAAATGATTCTCTTTTTACGACATTTATAAAAGAGAAATAAAATTAAATGTCAAAAAGACAGAACTGCTCTCAGTTCAAAGACATGTGCCTCCCTTAACTTGTTAAACTAGAAACAACAATTAGAACAGATTTTATGTAAGTCAGAACCTAAAACTTGCATGGCATGTGGAAAATATATTCTTATTAAAATAAGATTCCTGTGTCAACTTTCCTTTTCATATTTAAAATACTTTACAAGGATATTATGACAGCAGCTACTTTATGATCTTTCTTTGTGAATGAATTTGAATACAATTTAGACATCACAAATGTAAAACTGAGGAAAAGATGCTCCTTTGCATAAATGAAAAGGTAAATACATTATCACTTGAAAATAATACTATGTTCCTTAAATTAGCAAAAGTACATATATTTAAGTCTAATTTTTGAAAACAACATTAGAGGAAATCACACACACGCATAACATGATTTTGTAAAGCTGATCTTAAAATAATACAAAAATTATGAATAAAAGTTTATGTCTAGTTATGTCTCTGTTACCTTTTGATTCTGGGGTTGCCTATATTCTATTAATATAGTTGAAATAGGTAGTAGGTTGACTTTTCCCTATAAGTTTAGAATGAAGCACAAGATAAAAATGAATTCCCCTCTGGACTAATAAATGTAGAAGGCTCTCCAAGCCAATAGAATTATGATGAATATTATGTTTAGTTGCTGAAATGAGATGGTTTCTGGACAGGAACTGGACAGTAAAACAATAAGTGAGTGTATTTTACGATTCTTAAAATATGGTGCTAATTTCAACATAAATTTGTGGAGCGTACATTTCTCCTTTAAGTCAACTGTCTCCATGTATGTAGTTTGCTATCTACATAAAAAGACAGAGACATTTAGTGTATTCAACATACACCGATATTCATCCTTATTTAAACGAACTAATAATTTTTATTGGGAATATTGTCTTTCTTCTCTCTCTTTTTTTCAATTTCAGATTATTGTGAGGCTACAAATAATCAGGTTATAATATTTGAATTTGTTAGGTAGAGTCCCTCTTGTAGTTGTGTTCCTCACCCAAAAGGTGCACCATGAACCCTACATTATAAGTGGGTGCACCCCAAACCCCTTTGCCCCCTCCCTCATTTTCCCTATGCCCCAATTAAGAATTGAAATGAGTTTTTCTCCTCTGTGGACACGAATTAGATCATCTCATCTACTGGCTTCATATTAGTATTGAGTACATCGGATAATTTGCTTTTCCATTCTTGGGATACTTCACTAGGAAGCACGTGTTTCAACTCTATCCATTTTAATAAAAAAATATGAAGTCACCATCTTTTTATGGCTTAATAGTATTCCATGGTATACCTATACCACAGTTTGTTAATGCATTCCTGAGTTGATGGGTATTTAGGTTGTTTCCACATCTTGGCTGTTGTAAATTGAGCTGCGATAAACAATCTTCCTTCTGAAGAGGCAGTATTAATTTGTAGTCCCACCAACAGTGTGAACGTATTCCCCTCTCTCCACATCCATGCCAGTATCTGCAACTTTGGGACTTTGTGATATGGGCTAATGTTTCTGGGGTTAGATGATATCTCAGGGTCGTTTGGTTTGCATTTCTCTGATGATTCGGGACAATGCATTGTTTTTCGTGTTTGTTAGCCATCTGTCTTCCTCAGAGAGGGGTCTGTTCATGTCTCTTGCCCAGTGATAGATTGTTTACTCTATTTGTTGTTGTTGATTGATTTTAGTTTTCTATACATCCTAGTTATCAACCTTTAGTCAGATGCATAACATTGAAAATATCTTTTCCCATTCAGAAGGTTGTCCATTTGCTTTGATTGTTGTGTCCTTAGCTGTGCAAAAACTTTTCAGTTTAATTAAGTCCCATTGTTTATTTTTGTTGTTGTTGCAATTGCCACTGAAGTCTTCATCATAACATCTTTCTCCAGGCTGACATCCTCAAGAGATTTCCCATACTTTCTTCTAGGAAGTTTTATCATTTCATGCCTTAGGTTTAATTTTTTTTATCTGTCTTGAGGCAATTTTTGTAAGCGGTGAAATGTACAGGTCCAGTTTCATTCTTTTTTGTGGTTATCCAGTTCTCCCAGCATCATTTATTGAATAGGGATTCTTTTGCCCACTTGATGCTTTTGTTTGGTTTATCAAAGATCATCTCTCAGTTTTCTATTTGGTTCCAAATGTTTATGTCTCTATTTTTGTGCCAGTACCATGCTGTTTTGATCACTGTGGATTTGTAATATAGCCAAAAGTCTGGTAGTATAATGCCTCTGGCTCTGTTTTTATTACTAAAAATTGCCTTAGTACATGGGTTTTTTTTCTGGTTCATTATGAAAAGAAGGACGACTTTTTCCAGTTCTTCCAAGTCTGACGTTGGTACTTTAATGGGGATTGTATTGAATCTTTAAATTGCTTTGGATAGTGTAGACTGTTTAACAATGTTTATTCTTCCCAGCCAAGAGCATGGTATGTTCTTCCATTTCTTAATGTCTTTTGTTATTTCTTTTCTTAGAGTTTCATAATTGTCTTTGTAGAGGTCCTTCACCACTTTTGCTAGGTGTATTCCTAGTTATTTCGTTTTCTTTGGACCTACTGTCAAGGGAATTGTGTCCTTCATTAACTTCTTAACTTGGCTGTTGTTGGCATAAACAAAGGCTACAGATTTGTGGACAACTGATTTTATATCCTGAGACATTACTGTATTTATTGATCACTTCCAGAAGTTTTGTGGTTGACTTTCTGGAGTTTCCTAAGTATAAGATACTATCATCAACAAAAAGCAAGAGTTTGACCTCGCCTACCCCCATCCGTATACACTTTGCATTCTACACCCTGATTGCATTGGTTAAAATTCCCAGCCTTATGTTGAATAGTAGTGGCAATAGAGGATATTCTTGTCTGGTTCCAGTTCTAAGTAGAAAAGCTCTCAGTTTTACTGCTCTCAGCATGATATTACCTGTTGGTTTGGTTAGATGGCTTCAGTCAGTTTAAGAATTCCTAAGTGTTCTCTTTAGGAAAGGATGCTGTATTTTATGAAATGTTTTCTCTGCATCTATTGAGAGAGTCATATGGTCTTTGTTTGTGTTTCTATTGATATGGTCAATTACATTCATGGATTTATGTTTGTTAAGCCATTCTTTTCTAAGAAATATAATTTTTATTAATCAGTTGGGAGTTAAATATTTGTATAAATGGCAAAGAACTATTCTAAGTACTAGAGATAAAATTGAATACCTATTTTTCCAAAAATAACGTTGAACTTTGGACTAAATTTTACATTAATCTGGTCAGGTTTTTGCTCATGCAAGGTGCTAATATAATCTATATGTCACTTATTTTTATTTTTTACAAATTCTTATTTGTAATACTGAGAGTCAGAGTTTTACTTTAATAAATGCTAGTCAATGAGTTGACTGGAATCCTCCACGTGCAGGAGACATAAACTAAATAGAATAGTAGCTCTCCAATTGTCAATTTGTGTTTCTGATTAGCAGGTTAAAGAAAAGTAGCATTATTCTAATATGCACATGGAATTTTGTTGTTCAGTAAGTAGATTGCAAATGCTGATAATGTGTAGGGCATTTTCCTGGGACCTACAGATACACTGGAGAAAAAAGTAAATATTACTCTCAGATTCTTAGAAATTAGAGTGTTGATTAAAAAAAAATCAAACCAATATTCACAGAAAGCCTAATATACATACTTATTCAACTGTGTTCTAAATTATTTTCCTCTGGTTCTAATGAATGAAAATTATCCTTTATTTTTCTCATAATGATTTATTTTACATTCAGATAAATTGTGAATATATTCTGAAAAAATGAGAGTGATGTAAACATGCGTAATAGAGAGGCTATGGGCTTAGTTAAGTTATTCCTTGGAGATAAACCCAAATATTTGTAGTGAGACTTGAAAATGATTATAAAGGATAGAACAAGAAAAGATATCTATTGTAGGTTAAGAAAAGGTAAGGACAAAATTCTAATGTGGGCAGGAGAAGAGCAAGTCCAAAATCCTAAAGGTTAGTCAACGAAGATGTCTTTAGCAAACAGAAGGATTCTGGACATTTTATCTAAGGCCTTTTAGTTATACTGGGAAATTTAGAGTTGATATACATTGGAAAATAATCATTTGGGGCGGTGCCTGTGGCTCAAAGGGGTAGGGAGCTGGCCCCATACGCCAGAGGTGGCGGGTTCAAACCCAGCCCCGGCCAAAAACTGCAAATAAATAAATAAATAAAAATCATTTGAAGAAGGAAAGGTATATTGCTCTTGTTTACATGTGTGAAATTCTCTGTTTTTTATAATTCAATATTAAGTCTCGTTATACACAGAGTTTAAATGAATTGGCATTAATCTGACTGTTTTGAAAACAATTTTTCAAAGAACAAAGTATAATATTATGAGATAAGATTAGTATTAGGGAAGTTATAGTTTAAAAAGACAGATTATTTCACTTTGGGGGACTTGTCTCAGACACAATAATTAAGCTATTTTGAGAAAAAAAAATATCATGCTTTGAAGTTGCCTTGTAGAAAGCTCAATTTTTTAACTTACTCTTTCACTGCCTCACTATGTGGCAGGACCATCAAGTGACCTGAGTATAACAATCTCTTCATCAAAATGTCAATAAAATAATATTGACATTTTTAAAGAAAGTCCATCATGTTTCGTTTCTATTCATAGCCCTTTAAGGGAAACATTTGCTCAGCATCAATTATCTTCACACTCAAGCATCTCATGTCCAGTGATTGGCACTAACAACCTTCAGTTTCTTTAGGGCCATCAGCATGAGCATAGGGATGTGCTAATGCTTTGGCCGTATATTAGTAAAAAAGTCACTTCTGCACATATTTAGATCTAGTGATCTACTCAAGTTATAGATCCATTAAAATATGGGACAGGATACATTATTTCTGATATTTTCAGGCTTTTTGTATTACATTTCACTGTCTCTATTTGACCCCACCCACATTTACCTTTAGGGTTACATAATGTCCTATTGGTAAAATATAGTCAGGGCAGTGATTTTATAACTCCACAAATAGGAATGAGATATATTTTATATCTTAAATCTGACCCTTAAAATTCTCTCACTTATTTTCCTGATCAAATGACAACCAATGAATCTTGAAATTGAATGTATTTTTTGTGGTCTAACATTTAAAGATGATAAAAAATTACCAGCTCAACCACATAGTTTTCCCAGCGTAAGCATAATTCTCTCTATATAAAATAAGTTCAAAATGCAAAAGGTGAGACTCAACCACCATAAAAGTCTTGTGAAACCAAAACCTTTAAATAAATAAATCCATACTAGTATTTAAAAGAAGGAAATCCTCTACCCTCAAACCTAATTACAGCTAGTTCCATTAGCAATTGGGAGAAAGCACCACCACCAACAACAACAACAATAACCTGAGGCATGTGATAAATGTATAATTGATTCAGACCACAAAGGCAGCAGTCCCTGGGCAATTCCCAGGGCTGTGTTACCTCAGAACCAGTGGAGCTGGGGTGCATGTGACCTAGTGAGACACCAGTGGTGGTGGCCAAGCCAGTGCCTATATCACCTCTCACCCAACTCTAGGGAGCACAGCTCAGGAAAGTCTACTTTTACCTGGGAAAAGGAAGGGGAAGAGTTCAAAGGATTGTTTTGCAACTTGGCTATCAGCTCTGTCACAGTAAAATAAAGTTCATAGAGACTACTGAAGCAAATATTAATATGTAGAATAAACAAATCTACAAATCTAATATACAACATGAGGACTATGGGTAATAAAATTTTACTGTATTTTGGACTCATACTAAATTAAGATTTTAGCTTATCTTGCCATAAAAAAAAAAAGGGAGTGACTTGCTGAGATAATGAATATGTTAATTTGCTTTACTATAACATTTTTACCATCAATTTACATACTCAGTAATATTTAATTTTTTAAATAAAACACTAAGATGGTGATAGTGAATAACAATACATTGGCACCCATAGTACAGAGGTTACAGCGATGGCCACATACACTGAGGCTGGCGGGTTCGAATCCAGCCCTAGCCTGCTAAACAACAATGACAAATGCAACAAGAAATAGCTGGGTGTTATGGAAGATGCCTGTAGTCCCAGCTACTTAAGAAGTTGAGGCAAGATAACGGCTTAAGACAAAGAGTTTGAGGTTGCAGTGATCTGTGACGCCACAGCACTCTACTGAGGGTGACATAGTGAGACTGTCTCAAAACAAAACAAAACAAAACAAAATATACTGCATACTTAAAATTGCTAAGAGAGTAGATTTTTAGCGTTCTCACCAAAATAAAATGACAAGTATGTGATCTAAGGTATGATCTAATGTATCTAATGTTAAATAGACTGTATAAGCCATTTTACTATACATACATACCAATTCATGTTTTACTCCATAAATCTATAAATATTTTACTTCTCAACTAAAAATAAAGAAGGAAAAGAATAGCCTCTAAGTCCTCAAGAGTATGATTTGAGTCTTGAGCAGCCTCATTTCTTCAGCCTAATATGTATTTACAATAATCATACCAGGGACATTAGTAGGAGTGTAGTACTGTCTCACACATATGTGGGTGTAATGACTAAAAAATGTTTACATTCTAAATAGATCTTCACCATAAAATAACTTGTATATATGTAGCACAAAAACATTTGTAGTAGCATTCTAACTTCATTAAAAATAAATCTATTTGCTTTTTTGTTTATATTTATCTAATATATTCTGTATGCAAAAGCAAATAGGCTTACCCTTGAAGTGAGAATGCTGCTAGAAATTTATTGTATATATGTATTCACAGCATATACATTATATGCGTGGTGTATATACTTTATAACATATAATACAGTGTATATACTCTATATATACCCTGTATGAATAATACATCTATGTCTATGTATGTATGTATGTATGTATGTATGTATCTATCTATCTATCTATTTATCTATCTATATAATAGAGCTGCAATCCCCAGGGTGTGGGCCTGGTACTGGTCTGAGGCCTGTGAAGAACTGGGCCATAAGCGAGCAAGTGTGTGGCAGCCAGTCATCTGTGCTGACAGCCAGTCCCCATCGTTTGCATCATCACCTGAGCTCAGTCACCTATCAGATCTGCTGAGTGATTAGATACTGGGAGGAGCACAAACACCACTGTAAACTGTTCATGTGAAGGCTCTAGGTTGCATATTCCATATGAGAATGTATGGCTGATGATATAAGTAATCATCCTGAACTTCCCCCTTTCCATGGTCTGTAGAAAATTGTCTTCCATGAAATCAGTTCCTGGCGCCAAAAAGATTGAAGACCACTGCTATATAGTGTATATACTTATAATATTAAGTATAAATTGTAAAGTAATATATATAACATACATTTATATATTAGTATCATAAAGCAAATGTCATTATTAAATCATCTCATATTTTTAAAATACAGAAATTTTTAAAAACTGTTGATTGAACCAAACTAAAATTATCTCGATACTAAAATCTTGGTACATAAAGTGGTATGAAACAAAGCAACAAGAATAGAATATAGAGGGTTGGAAGCAAGATGGCAGCTGAGTAACAGCTTCCATGCAACTGGACACAGTGAGTCTGGGGAGATAAGACTCCAGGCATCTCTGACTGGTGGGATTTGCCTATAATCATCCCTTTGAGGATACAGGGAGTCAGCAAGGGACTTCCGGACCCCAAGAGTGGAAAACTGGCAAGTGGTTGCATGTGTTTGATCGAACTAATCCCGTCGGCAACCATAAGTACAAGCAGCAGTGAGACTGAGAACTGGAAAGGCCTTACCTGTGAACTGTTTCACTGTTTTTGGACTTGGCACTCAGTTGAACTGCCTTGGGAGAGCTTCAGCAGGAGTGCGGAGAAACTTGGGCATTGACAAGGGCCCCAGACTGAGCCGCTGAGCCGGATGGAGCTAATACCCTCCTTGCCTCTACACTGGCCTGCTCATCTGGCCAGGGACTCTGGTAGCTGCGTGTCCTCTGGTGCTCTCCCTGCCTCTGTGCAGAGCCCTTCTCCTGGCCAGAGAATGCTGGAGACTTGGGCTCTCTGTGCCAAAGTCACTGGGTGCCAGGCACTCCCAGAATTGTGCACTCCACCTCCTGCACTGTTGCTGGATCCGGATGTGCTGCACTCCAAAGCTGCTTCCACAACCAGAACTCCCTGGCTGGGGCAGTCCCAGAGGAACTAAACAGGGTCACTCCCTACAAACAACAGAGTGATGCCACTGGGGTCTAATCTTGGAGAGACACCTCCCCAACTCTGAGGACAGCCAGAGGCAATGGTGAAAAACAATCATGAGGTGAAATCAACAGAAAAACTCTGGCATTATGAATAATCAGTGTAGATCAACGCCCCCAAGGATCAATGGGGCAGACATAGCACAAGATCCCATTCACAAGCAAATAACTGAGATGTCAGAAATTGAATTCAGAATCTGAATAGCAAATAAGATTAAATCAGAATTCCAAGCAGTAACCCAAAAGATATCTCAAGAATTCAACAAATTCAAAGACCAAATGACCAAAGATTTTGACACATTGAGACAAGAAGTTGTAGTCCTCAAACTTCTGAGAAACACAGTACAATCCCTCAGTAACAAAATGGAGCAAGCAGAAGAAAGGATTTCTGATATTGAAGACAAAGCTTTCGAATGCTTCCAAACTCTCAAAAGGAAGAGAAATGGAGGGCAAAAACAGATCATTCTCTCAGAGAGTTCTGGGATAATTTGAAGAAACCAATATTCATCTTACCGGGATCCCCGAAAGCAATGAAGTGGCTCATAGGCACAGAGTCTCTTCTCATTGAGATTATGAAGGAGAATTTTCCAGACATGCCAAGAGATTCCGATATTCAGATAGCAGACAGTTTCACTACTCCAGCACAACTCAACCCAAATAAAACAATCCCCAGACACATCATAATCAACTTCACTAAAGTTAATATGAAGGAGAAAATTCTGAAAGCAGCTAGATGAAAGAAAATCATCACCTAGAAGGGCAAGAATATTAGAATAACTGCAGATCTCTCTGCTGAAACCTTTCAAGCTAGAAGAGGATGGTCATTGACTTTTAATTTCCTAAAACAAAAGAACTTTCAACCCAGGATCCTGTACCCAGCTAAACTGAGTTTCATTCATGACAAGGAAATTAAATACTTTAATGACATTCACATGATGAAGAAATTTGCCATAACTAAACCAGCTCTCCAGGATATTCTTAGACCTATCCTCCATAAAGACCAGTGTAATCCTCCACCACAAAAGTAAACTCACCAAGAAAATTTTGATCGAATTCCAACTTCCACAGTTGCAAAAGGATTAAAAATGTCCACCGGACTCTAGAAAGGCTTATCAATATTCTCAATAAATGTGAATGGTTTAAACTGTCCTCTAAAGAGGCACAGGTTGGCTGACTGCATACAAAAACTCAAGCCAGATATCTGCTGCATACAAGAATCACATCTTACATTAAAAGACAAATATAGACTCAAGGTGAAGGTATGGTCATCTATACTCCAGGCAAATGGAAAGCAGAAAAAAGCAGGTGTTGCAATCCTATTTGCAGATGCAATAGGCTTTAAAACAACCTAAATAAGAAAGGATAAGGATGGAGACTTCATATTTGTTAAACATAATACTCAATATGATGAGATTTCAATTATTAATATTTATGCACCCAACCAGAACCCAACCTCAATTTATAAGAGAAACTCTAACAGACATGAGCAACTTGATTTCCTCTTGTTCCATAATAGTTGGAGATTCTAACACCCCTTTAGTAGTGCTGGATAGATCTTTCAAAAGGAAGCTAAGCAAATAAGTTTTAGCTTTAAACTTAACCATTCAACATCTGGACTTAACAGACATCAACAGAACATTTCATCCCAACAAAACTGAATACACATTCTTCTCATCAGCCCATGGAACATACTCCAAAATTGACCACATAGTAGGTCACAAATCTAACCTCAGAAAATTTTAAAAAATAGAAATTATTCCTTGCACCTTCTCCAATAATCATGGAATAAACGTTGAACTCAATAACAGCAGGAACCTGCATACTCATACAAAAACATGGAAGCTAAACAACCTTATGCTAAAGGATAAATGGGTTATAGATGAGATTAAGAAGGAAAGCACCAAATTTTTGGAACAAAACAACAATCAAGACATGAATTATCAGAACCTCTGGGATACTGCAAAGGCAGTTCTAAGAGGGAAATTTATAGCACTGCAAGCCTTCCTCAAGAAAACAGAAAGAGAGGAAGTTAAAAACTTAATGGGACATCTCAAGCAACTGGAGAAGGAAGAACATTCCAACCTCAAACCCAGCAGAAGAAAAGAAATAACCAAAATCAGAGCAGAATTAAATGAAATAGAAAACAAAAAATTATATAACAGATCAATAAATCCAAAAGTTGTGTTTTTGAAAAGGTCAATACAATAGATAAACCTTTGACCAACCTAACCAGAAAAAAAGAGTAAAATATCTAATTTTATTAATCAGAAATGGTAATGATGAAATAACAACAGACCCTTCAGAAATTCAAAAAATCCTTAACGAATACTACAAGAAACTCTACTCTCAGAAATATGAAAATCTGAAAGAAATCGACGAATACCTGGAAGTACACCACCTACCAAGACTTAGCCAGAATGAAGTGGAAATTTTGAACAGGCCTGTATCAAGTTCTGAAATAGCATCAACTATACAAAATCTCCCTAAAAAGACAAGCCCAGGACCAGATGGCTTTATGTCAGAATTCTACCAAACCTTTAAAGAAGAACTAGTACCTATATTACTAAACCTCTTCCAAAATATAGAAAAAGAAGGAATATTACCCAACACATTCTACGAAGCAAACATCACCTTGATCCTCAAACCAGGGAAAGAACCAACAAGAAAATAAAATTATAGACCAATATCACTAACGAATATTGATGCTAAAATACTCAATAAGATCCTAACAAACAGAATCCAATAACACATCCAAAAATTTATACACCATGACCAAGTGGGATTTATCCCAGGGTCTCAGGCTGGCTCAATATATGTAAATCTATAAATGTAATTCAGCACATAAACAAAGTAAAAAATAAGGACCATATGATTATTTCAATTAATGCAGAAAAAGCTTTGGATAATATCCAGCATCGCTTCATGATCAGAACACTGAGGAAAATTGGTATAGAAGGGACATTTCTTAAACTCATAGAGGCCATCTACAGCAAACCCACAGCCAATATTGTATTAAATGGAGGTAAGTTGAAATCATTTCCACTTAGATCAGGAACCAGGCAAGGTTGCCCATTGTCTCCATTGCTCTTTAACATTGTCATGGAAGTTAGGGAAGCCATAGCCATTGCAATTAGGGAAGAAAAGGAGATCAAGAGTATCCACATAGGGTCAGAAGAGATCAAACTTTCACTCTTCACAGATGACATGATCGTATATCTGGAAAACACTAGGGATTCTACTACAAATTTTAGAAGTGATCAAGGAATACAGCAATGTCTCAGGCTACAAAATCAACACCCATAAATCTGTAGCCTTTATATATACCAACAATAACCAAGCCGAACAAACAGTCAAGGACTCTATTCCTTTCACAGTAGTGCCAAAGAAGATGAAATATTTGGGAGTATACCTAACACAGGACGTGAAAGATCTCTACAAAGAGAACTATGAAACTTTAAGAAAAGAAATAGCTGAAGATGTTAACAAATGGAAAAACATACCATGCTCATGGCTGGGAAGAATCAACATTGTGAAAATGTCTATACTACCCAAAGCAATATATAATGTTAATGCAATTCCTATTAAAGCTCCACTGTCATATTTTAAAGATCTTGAAAAAATAATAGTTCATTTTATATGGAATCAGAATAAACCTCGAGTAGCCAAAACATTACTCAGCAATAAAAACACAGCAGGAGGAATCACGCTACAAGACCTGAGACTATACTATAAATCGATAGTGATCAAAACAGCATGGTACTGGCACTAAAACAGAGAAGTACATGTCTGGAACAGAGATATCACAGAGAACCAAGAGATGAATCCAGCTACTTAACCGTTATTTGATCTTTGACAAGCCAATTAAAAACATTCAGTGGACAAAAGATCCCCTATTTAACAAATGGTGCTGGGTGAACTGGCTGGCAACCTTTAGAAGATTGAAACAGGTCCCACACCTTTCACCATTAACTAACATAGACTCTCACTGGATAAAAGATTTAAACTTAAGACATGAAACTATAAAAATACTTGAAGAAAGTGCAGGGAAAACTCTTGAAGGAATCGGCCTGGGTGAATATTTTATGAGGAGGACTCCCCAGGCAATGGAAGCAGTATTAAAAATACACTACATGGACCTGGTGGAAGTGTGCCCTTTTACTTAGAGAGCTAAAAATAGACCTGCCATTCGATCCTATAATTCCTTTACTAGGTTTATACCCAGAAGACCAAAAATCACAGTATAATAAAGACATCTGTACCAGAATGTTTTTTGCAGCCCAATTCATAATTGCTAAGTCATGGAAGAAGCACAAGTGCCCATCGACCCACGAATGGACTAGCAAATTGTCTTACATGTATACCATGGAATATTACGCAGCTTTAAAGAAAGATGGAGACTTTACCTCTTTCACTTTTACATGGATGAAGCTGGAACATATTCTTCTTAGCAAAGTATCTCAGGAATGGAAGAAAATGTATCCAATGTACTCAGCCCTACTATGAATCTAATTTATGGCTTTCATATGATGGCTATAGCCCAACTGTAGCACAAGAATATGGGGAAAGGGTCAAGGGAGGGAAAGTGGGGGAAGTTGCGGTGGAGGGAGTGTAATGGGTGGGGCCACACCTACGGTGCATCTTAGAATGGGTACAGGGGAAACTTACTAAATCCAAAATACAAATGTCTACATACATTAACTAAGAAAATGCCATGAAGGCTACATTGAACAGTTTGAGAATATTTCAGATTGTATATGAAACCAGCACATTGTACCCCTTGATTGCACTAATGTACACAGCTATGATTTAACAATAAAAATAAATTAATTAAAAAAAATTAATTAATAAAAATAAATTAATTAATTAATTAAAAAAAGAATAGAATATAGCTTAATTTTTTACAGAAAAATTTTAAAGTTAAATTATGGTCATTCAATTTAAATGTTCTCTTTCAATTAATGTCTGCTATATTAAAGCAGTGATCCTTGATGTAAAATTATTTTTTTCAGAAACATGCACATAATAATACATAACAAAGATGTCATAGTCTTCTGCTCCAAGAACTTGAATATATAAGATGGCCATGCACATATTACATGTGACATATATAATATGTATATTATACATGATATATATATCATATTTAAAGAATTCTAAGAAAATTTAAATTGAATGACCATGATTGAACACATATAGCACATATTACATAGTTATACGAATAGATTTACACGAGTATGCTGTTACTTGTAAAATATCACAGAGTAATTGGTTTTGTGCAACACAACTTCTCAATACAAATGAGCGCACAAATGAAGCCTAGAAAGTTATATTATGTGGTGGTAAATGCCTGAGATACAATAAAACTGCAATTTCAACAATAGTAGTTACGTAAAATCATTGAGTGCTGTATAAAAGTCAACTTGCTTTGTGTTTTATTTTACTAATATGTAATAATAAATTTATTTTATTTGTAATCACAAGTCTGAAAGGCAAGATTTACCACTATTCTCTTAAAGACTTTGAAAGTTTTTAAAGATTCTTGCATTTGAAGGATTTATTTGAATTTGTAGTTTTAAATACCAAATTGTGAGGCCTGGAAGCACAGAGATCCACTGGGAATTACAAAACCACCTTTAATAGTATGTGGTGAATGTCTGACGTAGAACAGTGAGATAGAGAAGTTAACGCCAGCAGCAGTGGTAAGTTACTTGCTGTACTCCAAGAACTGCTCCAAGTGCTTACTACTTTATCAACTTCTCACCACAATGAAGTCAAATGGGCATTATCACTACCCTGATCTGTATGTGTAAGGGACCAGAAGCACTAAGTCCTTAAGGCAGAAATTCAAGCTCTTGGAGCAGAAGACTATGGCATCTGAATAAATAAATAAATATAACTTTCAATATGAGAGAAAAGAGTCATAGATCAACACACCAGATATGTAAACAGTTTAGCACTGGCATGAGGCCAGCTATCAAAATTTTCTGAAATGATTTATTCACCCCATCATAAAGACTAGAGTGAAAAAAGAGATTTTATTGTGACAAAGAAAAAGATACTATTCATTTTGAAGATATATCTATCTGTCAAATACTAAAACTGTGGGTTTCACTAATCATAATAATTTTCTCTAATGCAATAATAAAGTCAAAACTATGAGGCATCAAGTAATGCTGATTGAAATCCTCACATTTTAGAAGATTTCATTCATGCTTTGATATTTGCTACCCACAAAATGAGCAAGCTGTGAAAATGAGCAGCAATATAATATTCTATCACATATTACTGACATATTACAGATGCCTATAATTACAAATCTACTAAAACAATACAAACACTCTCTGTAACATCTTTTTGGCTTTACAAAACACTTTTGATTAAAGTACCCAAAGTGTTTTACATAAATGACTATTTATTAAATGTCTGGGGTATGAAATATCCAGATTCAATTTAAGGGTGTGAGAAAGTCAAATAAAAAAAGTACAGATTCTGGGCAGCGCCTGTGGCTCAAAGGGGTAGGGCACAGGCCCCATATGCTGGAGGTGGTGGATTCAAACCTAGCTCCGGCCAAAAACTGCAAAAAAAAAAAAAAAAAGTATAGATTCTATTTAAGAATGCAAGAAAATCAATTTTCAGGCAATAAAATCTACATAAAACCTCCAGCAGCAGCTTACACGTGGAACATCCAGACTGTTATCATGAATACAGGTTCAACCCAATTCAAGCCAATTTGATCTGATCTAGTTCCTATTTATTCTGCTGGTGTATAGTGTTTGCTTCTTTATAATCTGCTTGTCTGACCTCCATGAAGATAGTACTTAGACTAATGGAATAAACTACTGATACTTTAATGGTAGGGAATTAGAACACCACAATGTAAGAGATCTAAATTATTCATTACTGAAATAAAAAAGAAGAAAATCATCCTCAAAGTTGGCCAAATTTTGTTTCAAATGGTTTGACTTTCATTTCTTGCCATTTGTTTTCTATTAGCGCTAACACTTTTTATTTACTCATTCATTTACTTATATACAACTCTTCTATCAATTATGTTTCTGAAATTGGGATTGATGTTAGTGATATAATGTAATAAATGAGACTTTGTCCAGATCTCCACAATATTTACTGTCCAGGAGTCATTCAGTACATAACGTCCACTGATGATTTAGAATGATTAATTTCAAAAAGTTTTAAATTGTCTTTAAACTGACATGACATTTTTATTATATATAAGTATATATTATTTGGTATGTAATAACAGTAACCCACCTCATTGCATCTTTATCCACTTGACTTTTACTCAGAAGAATAAATTAACATTATTTCCAAAATTTAAGATAGGAGTTTTGATTGATGGGTCAAATACCCAAGACACAGATCTGATTGGTTTCTGGGACCCAGACACGGATCTCATTGTTTTCTTGCTAAAATAGATGATGCAAATCATTGATGTCAGTGAAGTAAAAACAAAAAATAAACACAAGGCTCTGTCTTTCCTTATTTTTAATCTCCTTCCCTTAGCTAAATTCCTAGTTAATGAGTGGTAGGTTTCTAATCCATTTAGAAGCTGTCACAAAATGAAGATATTTGAAGGATGATGATATTATATGTGATTTCCCATCGGTGAGTGAATGATGTCCAGACATGAGACCATCAGTCCTTTGGCTCCAGGGAATACCCTGAGAAAGCAAAGAGGAATCTACAAAGCCATGCTCTGCCTGTGCTATCCAAGAGAATCTGATGAGTTAAAAAATGAAAAAAATCAGAACTAGTATCACAAAAGTTGATTGTTGGTATCATAAGCTATATAATTAGTACACTTTTTTTGCACATATTTTTGAGCTCTTACATTAAAAAAGAGCAGCCAAAAGAAATAGTTAGGATGATCTACTCTGTTTTAAATTTTAGATACCCTCAGGAGTACTGGGAGAGGAGATTATGCTAATGAAGAACATAGTCTACAAAAATCTATGATCTGGGAAATGTGTGGTTTGCAATGAAATAAATATACCATAAATTGTAGGATACAGGGCTGTAGAGAAGAAAAGGAATAAAATGAAAAGCTTAAAAGAATAAAATACTGAAGCTGACTTACCAAAGTACAGAATCCTAGTCATATTTAAGACACTTGATGTCTCGTATAGAGGTAGAATTAGACCAGGCAAGTAAATCAGGCTTTGCTTTCAGAGAACATCGACTTCCTTGCCACCTTACCTAGATAGGCACCCCCAGAATCAAAAGGTAACAGAGACAGAACTAGACATAAACTTTTTTCATAAGTTTTGTATTATTTCAAGATCAGCTTTGCAAAATTATGTTATGTGTGTGTGTGATTTCCTCTAATGTTTTCTTTTTTTTTTTGGCCGGGGCTAGGTTTGAACCTGCCACCTCCGGCATATGGGACTGGCGCCCTACTCCTTGAGCCACAGGCACCGCCCTCCTCTAATGTTTTCAAAAATTGGAATTAAATATATGTATTTTTGCTAACTTGAGGAACATAGTATTATTTTCAAGTGGTAATGTATTTACCTTTTTATTTATGCACAGGAGCATCTTTTCTTCAGTTTTATATTTGTGATGTTGAAATTGTATTCATTTAAATTCACTCACAGAGAAAGATCATAAAGTAGCTTCTGTCGTAATACCCTTGTAAAGTATTTTATTTAGAACACAGTTTTGACACTTGTTGGTATCATAAAAATAGTATATGTGAAACAATTAAGGATCCAAGAACTTTATCTCTGGAGCCATCCAGTGTAAAGAGGCCAAATTAATGAGATGAAACTACGTGAAGGAGAGACGGAAAGGGAGTTTCAGATAACAGTGGTGCTCATGACATAAGTGAGGAAAAGTATATGAATGAAGATAAACTGGTCATTTCTGTTGAATTCTGCTGACGAGCTAAAGCTGGAGAGGACTTTGACTGGGATTAGAAAGCAGGTGGCCACCGTGAAGAACAGTTTCAGGGAAGTGTGCTAGACAGAGTCAGTTCTGCAGAGACCTCAAGTGAAGCCACTATGAACGGCAAGTAAACAAAACTCTTTCAGAGGAGATTTCTGTAAAGGGCTGTAAAGAAATGCATTAGTAATTCACTGGGAAAAGGGAGGCCAAGTGGCAGTGTTTATAAAATGGCAGAAGTTACATTATGTGTCACCACTGCTTGAAAAGAGCAGTGGAGAGGGGAAAGTGGATGCTATAGGCTTAAATAAATAAATTGCTGGAGCAATGACCTTGAAAATATAAGAATGTCTGTGATCTAACCCATAAGTGGAGAAACAGTAATTGTCAAATCAAAGTAACAGAAGAGAATGTGGAGTATATGGGGACAGGTATGAGTGGGTGGGTAAATAGATTAATATGAACTTACAGAAATTCTCTTCTCATCACTGCTATTTTCATAATAAAATACAATATAAGTGTGTTTGTCTGAATGAAGAGGGGATTGAGGGTATGAAGGACGCTTGAGAAGAAAATAGAAGGTACCAGCTACAACAGTTGTGAGGCATGATTCATTTTTACCTTATCAAAGGTCTGAGATGTCGCTTAATGTTGTATTTACAAGATCATTCATACCAATATAAATAATAAATCTATAGAAACCATCATTCTTTTAAGAAGAAATTTAATGGTATGTTTATCATTATAATTTTAGAGAGGATAAAAAGGCTTATCACTCTCCCACCAGCTTTCTTTCTTGATTTGATTTTAGGCTGGAGGCAAAGCATTGCATTGATTTCGTAAGCAAAATATTTATCCAAAACTCTGATGGCAACTCTTCTGGCAGTCCTTAGGTCAATTTCAGCTAATAAACAGTGTCTGTGTCTTCGTGAGTTATTAGTTTGCAAGCTACAAAAATAGTTTAGGCTATCTTTAGCAAAATAAAGTAATATATTGGAAAGATATAGAACAGCCTATAGAATCAAAGCAAAAGCTACAAAGTACAAAATTAGAAAAGAATTTAAATAGGAGAAACTGCTGAAACTTTTGTAAATCAGAGTGTAGTCTCCTTAGAAAACAAAGACAGGATAGATGAACCTAAATAAATAGGTCCGCATATTTGTATCTTTAATGGGAACACTCGCTTCCATCTTCTCCCTCTTTTTAAGGCCACTGCTGTGTAATAATTCAATAACTCAACTGATATATCAAAAATAGATGATGTATATTACACTATGTTTACTATATTATTTTAGATCCTCATGAGCAAGAGTAAATTATTAAACACAATGCCCAAAATTGGGACTTGTCAACAGAATTTCAATATTGATTCATTTTCAAGTATTTATCACACGTGGTATATTTAACACACTTATATGTATGGTGTATGCATACCATTTTCTCATTTCAATATCAAAACAATTCTCTATTTACTATATTTAATCATATCATATACCATTCAGAATTAACAGTATACTACTATAACTAGACAGTAATTGCTCCAACTTTGTTTTAAATTAGATCATTCCAATCTCTACATCTCATATAATCATTAATGATATGAATATAAACCAGGATGGTGTATTCTAGTTTTAAAATCTACCAATATGGGCTATCCTAACCTTAGAATGCCATCATGCTCTTTCTTCATTCTTCAAATTCAGGGCTGGATCATCAGTTCATTGGAAAGGAAAATAATTCAGTCAGAGCATGAAAAGGTAGATAGAAAAAAGTTAGAGCAAAACAAGGAGACAAAGAATGAGAAAGAAGCAGGAAAGATAAATGCAGAAATAACTGGAATGTTTCACCTTTTTGAACTAGGAGTAGAATGAGAATAATCAAAGGTATTTCTACTATGCCTCAAGAAAACTATCTTCTCAAAATCAGAAGTTTCTGGTAAAATGACTATGAATTCAAGAAAATCATAAAAGTAGATACTCTATCAGACTCCTACCAATCATTTATATGACAATTTCTTTTCTATCATACTTGGAATTTTTCTTCAATGTCCATATTTTTTTGCCACATTGATCAACATTTCATAATACATCACTTAACAATATTTAGAAATATGGTCCATCCAAAATTATGCCTTTTTTCTACATATACACTTTAGATACATAAGTTCTCTGGCTTTTCCTTTACTCTTTAGCTTTCTCTTCTTATTTGCCATATTCATTCTCTCTCTCTCTCTCTCTCTTTCTCTCCTCCCCTCCCTCCCTCAGTGGTTCTCATATGGGAAGAAGAGAGACATCTTTCTAATTCATTCCTCATCCAAGACATGAAATATACCTTTAGATGACATTAGATTCTTGCAGCAAAATAATCTGGAGAGATGAAGAATCACATTTCCTGCTGTCACTGTTTATTATGATGGCCTTGCCAGAGTAGTTCACTGTAGCTGGTATCTAAGGCAAACTACACACAGCCAAGGGTATTTTTATTTTAACATCACAGTGCAGGATAGGTAGGACTTCAATCTTCAAGTTTTTTCTAGAAATTTATTTCTTTTAAAGTTCCACTCCTCTATGATTAATGGTCAGGAAAGTAAAGTCTCTCTTCCATTTAAAAATAAGTGCATCGGGGCAATGATGTAATTTCTCCCACTGGACTTTTTATGGGTACAAAATGGTCGAATATTTTCTTGCTGAAAATAAATTGTGTGGGTAACATACCGCCTGATTTTTCCCTGTATGTGGATAACTTCCATAAGCAAACTGTTTGTTTGCTTGTGTGTTTCAGTGAGGTCAGATTGCAGCATTAGATGATATGTATGTTGTCACATGACCACAATGTCTAAAGCAATAATTCACAGGTTAATGCACCATAACTTTATTAATTTCCACAAGATATTATTGTTCATATACATGTATAGCAAACATGAAGTAGTAAAATTAACACACCCCTTACAAGGTGGAATTTTGAGACAACAGAAATCCACACATTTTTATAACAGAAAAAAAAAAATCTGCTAATAGGCTTCCACTTAGATTTTGTCAATTATTTTCACCATTTTTAAAGTTTCTTTTTTGAAAAAGCAACATGGTGGATTAAAAGCATTTAATGACATTGTGACCACATGATAGCCAACATGAATTATACAGATGAAGTAAATATTCATAAAACCTGAGTTTATTTTGTCTCCTTTTTGAACCTTACTATCCTCATAGGATTATCTGCATATTCTTGGTATTTAGATTCCTGTTAACAGGTTCCTTACTCCTGTCTCGTCCAAGCCTAGGAAAACTCTTCATTTCATTATGTTTTGGTTTCCCATTTACACAGGGCAGATTTTCAAACTATTGAAGGATAAAATGAAATCCAGGGAGAAATACATAGCCTCCCTAACCTGTACCTTGGTAAACCGTGGAAATAAACTTTTGGTAAAGAAGTAGATGTTCATCTTCAGAAATGGTGCGGAAGAAGCTCCTGAACTTGAAATCACCTGAGTGTTAATATCCTTCCTTCACGATCTCCATAACCTATTTCAGGCTTGTCGGAGTCTCTGGTTCTATTCTTACACAAAAACTTCAAAATATGCACCAATACAGGTAACTCCAAGTGCAGGGAAAGTTTGAATTGCAGTGAGTATTAGGAGTAGAATAGTCAGCCTGATGGTTCAATTTTAAGATCCAGATATACTAAAGCTTCATGGGACAGCTTAACAAAAACAAAATTCTTATTTTCATGAAAATAGAAGCAAATTTCTCCCAATCTCAAATAAATACTGGATTTCTTCTTCCTCCTGCCGTTAACCTACCACTTCATATTTTCTTATGATCACAACTCCTTTCTTGTACACATTAATGTTGGATATTTTTCGTAAGAAGTTAAGATTTACCTATACCTCCCAAGAGCCATATTTGTCTTGTTAAATGTTCACTTTCTAATTTTTAACACATTTCTTCACACACATTTGTTGCTCAAAAGTATATATTAAATCAAATAATAGAAGTGATTTCTATGGGAAGTTACTGGAAGACACAAATTAATAATTTCATATTGACAGAAAAAGAAAGCAGTGATTGGTACATTATAAATTTTTAAACTGTTATTTGAATTAACAACTGAGAGTATATTAAAGGTGCAGTCTAAAATGTAAAATAATGATTATATTTTAAGCGTGTCTCTGATCTAAAGGGCATTTCTGTTTTCAGTCCATCAAATTATTAAAATCTACAGCAGGGTTTTCCTAGTGGTAAAATAATAAGGATAATAATGATAATTTTAAAAGTGAGAGATTCATTATGGGTATTGCGATTTATGATAGAGTATTCAAAGATCCTCAAATAAATAGTAGAAAAACTGTGAAAATTTAAATTTCTCTTGCCTAGAGCTATTTTAGAAATGCAAATGTTAAAACTCTCTAGCTATGGAAACCTGAGGCATTCTCTAGGAAAATGTTTCATTTCTTTGGTGAAGTAGCCAGCAGCAAGGATTGTTCATTTTTTGGTCTGGATTTGTCATGTTATGATGAGATAATTAGTGTTGCTGTAGCCATATTTCTGCATGTATTAGAGGGAAACTAAATCCAAGGATGGCACAATTAAAATATATGAAGAACATCAATGCTTGAAAATATTGTTAAACTGGGGATTAAACTAACCTGGGATTTACCCCACCCTTGGACATTCTGAGGAAAACACAATGTTTTTCTTATTTGTGAAAATAATTGAATCAAGTTTTTGTCATTTATAGTCCACAGTATCTTAAGAGATTGACAAATATTCATATTAATTTGTATGTTTTTTTGTTTATTTTATTTATGTATTGTTATAAAAATTGAGTGCCAAGAATAGTTGAGGTGCATAACACAAATAAATGGAATGAAATAGAATTTAATGATAAGTGAGGAGAAATAAGATTATTAGGGTAAGTTAAAGACAACACACTGAATTCACTGATGAGAACATCATTTTTTTTATATAGCTGGATGTGGCCTACACTGTAAATTCTGTTCTGAGATTCCTATTCGTCAAAAATGAGAAGGGAAATTCTATGAGTTCAAATTTCACATTTAATAAGTTAACAAAAAGCACTTATGCAGAAAAGAAAAGGCTGGTTTATTTTGGGCTGTTTGTGTTTGTTTGTTTTTGAAATATTATTGTAAGTCATTATAAGGAGACCACATTAAGATGAAATGTTCCGTACCTACCATTTGTTATCACTTCCAATTCAACCTAGAGAAGCAGCTTAATATTGCAACATCAGGGACCCAACACATGTATTTTGGGGCTCATTTATGATAAACACACGTATTTCCAATAACAGAAATAATCCAAACAGCTTTAGACAATGAAGAAAGTGCTTGGTATACTGTATTTTGCTAATAGAAAGTTAAAGGAGACAAAGTTTTACTTAGTATCTTCAGCAACATCATGGAAGACACAGCCTCTGTTTATCATTTTGTTTGGTACTAATATTTCTCTCAGGCCTGACCTTCTGGGTGCCCATGGGTTCCCCGCAGCCTCCAGTTGCTCTTCTTAAAATCATGTGGAAAATTCCTCCTGTGTACATAAAAGGGAGAGAGGACTGCCCTCTTTGAGCAGCCAAGCGACACTCCTGAGTCTGATTTTCAGTGGCTTCAGATTTGTGAAACTGTTTCCTGAAACAAAGGAATACATTTCAGGTAATTTGATCAACATTAATACACCAATGAGGGTGTGAAATTCCACTAAACTTTACTGAGAGGTTTTTTTTTTTTTTTTTTTCCAGAATATTGTCAAAATGAATATGAAAGTATGCTGGGTATCATAAACCACAGAAGTTCAGTACAGCCTGTGCTTATTTGCACAGATGTATATTTACTTTTCCTCCTTGTATCAGAAATGTGCCTAAATAGTATACAAGCAAATAAATTAGGACAGAGGGGATGTAAGGACATGGAGGTATGGTTTCAAGTCACCTAAATCTGGGTACCCTTTACTTTATTAATAATATGGAATTTACCTTTGAAGAAAACAAAGGCACCAGTGTTTCAACCTGGTACTCTTTCACTCAATCTGTTTGATATAGGATATAGATTTATTAAATGGTATAACACCAATATCATCCAACCATGCTTAATTCCTATTTCAATTATGGGTAGAAAGCTAGGGTTTGTACTTCAATTTGTTCACAAGAAAAGGCATTCCAAACTTGGGAGAGTTATGAATACTAACATAAATTGTTCATGCATTTTATTATAAATTCTACTGTTTTCTCTTTGAAAGAAATTCAGTTTTTAAAAAATTATATGCTGTTGCTCACTAAAATAGACTCACAATTAATGGATCAAGGATGCTATAAAACAACTTTAATTTACTGCCAGTAAATAGTTAGGGATTAGTAAAACTTCCAACCTGAGACAAATTCATATAAAACTTCCTAAACTTGAAAATACACAAAATATTTTGAGGTTTTAGTATAAATGTCAACAAATAGCTACATAGGTCTAGGGAATTTCAAGGATATTTTACATTCTTAGATATGTTATTTATTTTTTCATTTTTTATGTTTTTGCCCTATGGCACTTATTCCTATATTCAGAATATTCATTCCAACCAGGGATTAACATTTGAATCCAAATATCTGTAGTTGACCTGGCTTTGTCTAGCTATTTTTGTTTTCTATTTTTCTTTTTTAAATCATGCTGTACACTTTTTTCCACTGGGCAGACATGGTAGGCAATCATTAACATCAGCACAGTGATTTTCACCTCAAGAAATGTCTATGCATTTAGAACTCTGCCTTCAAGGGTCAGTCTTCTTAGTGCTATACAAAAACATATTTTAAAAATGCAGTTATCCTTGGGTCAGTGAAAAATATCCTGCATCTCAATCAACCTCATGTTACTCAGAGCTTTGGGTATACAAAAGGAATAACAAAAACAGAAGACTTCACAGCTAAAGTAGTTTAGGAAGTTAAAGCACAGAATCCTATCAATAATATAAACAACTCAAACTTTTCATTTTATTGTATTTTAACCTAAATCTGCCTATATTATTTTGTTAATTACTGTTTGATGTTCAGACATGAACATAAAGTATTGTATGTTGAGTGTTAGAAATAGTTTTCTTTCTTTTTTTTTTTTTTTTTTTTGTAGAGACAGAGTCTCACTTTATGGCCCTTGGTAGAGTGCCGTGGCCTCACACAGCTCACAGCAACCTCCAACTCCTGGGCTTAAGCGATTCTCTTGCCTCAGCCTCCCGAGTAGCTGGGACCACAGGCGCCCGCCACAACGCCCGGCTATATTTTGGTTGCAGTTTGGCCAGGGCCGGGTTTGAACCCGTCACCCTCGGTATATGGGGCCGGCACCCTACCGACTGAGCCACAGGCGCCGCCCAGAAATAGTTTTCTTTAAACTAAATAATCATTATCTTCTATGTTCTAGCTTATTTAATTATATCAAGAAAACTCCTTTTAGAAATATAAATTTAGCTATTAGAGTTCAAACTCAAATTGCTCCTATAATTCTCATCAGTAATGAATTCCCTATAAATATGCAAGTTTTAGTTCCATATAATAGCCTAAAAACTTTGATGTGACAATAATCTAAATGCAGTAATTTAATTAAGATTTTACAATTTATTTTCACTATTTTCACATTTTTTTCCTATTGTTCTTGTATTTTCTTTTTTAATTTTTAATCCACCTGGATTTTATACTCTAAGATATTCATTGAACTTAGTTTCCACATTTCTATTCAAATTTCATTTAATGATGTAGTCTTTAGGTAAATTAGCTAAAATATTAGCTAAAATACCAATTGAACATGGCACAGTCAGGTTTGGGGACAAGTGCAAAATAATTTTGGTGAGTACACGGGGCTAATGTCAGAAGGACCTCAGCCTGATGGGTGTGTGTTTGGAGTGCTAGATACTGGAAGACAAAACAGAGTACCTGGTAACACCAGGATTAGTTACGCAAATCTTATGGGGTTTTCTGTTATCTTTTTGCCAACTTGAAAAATATGTATACCACTTCTATGTATATTTCACTTCCTATTAGTATTATACTTTTAGTATGGTGTCCTAAATACTGTCATGCTGTCCTCAAATTACTTTCTGTTTTGAGAAGGTTGGATTGAAGGCATGCCACAAACCCATTAAACAAACAAAAGATAGGCAGTAAAAACGGAAATTCTACTAACTGGTACTTACTATCTAACTTGTGTTATTCTGAAAGACATGATCAAGCATATCAGGATCATTCAGCTGTTGAGACAAGATCAAGACATCCCAGAAGAATACACAAATATTGACCAAGTTTAAAAACCTACAAAGAAAACTACTAAATGGAAAGTGCTTGATAGGATGATACACATGATCATTCTAATCAGTGTTTATGGTCCAATTTTATGGAAAGCACATTTTAAGGAGTAGAACCATTCAGAGAAAGAATAACGTTTATGTGAAGACATTTTTTCCTTATTTAAAATGAACACAGCTATACTGAGTTGGTGGGGAAGATTTACTTTTAGAGCTTATATTGCTCAATGTTACATCATTGAAAATTACCCCTACATTTTATAAAGATGTTTTAACAATCATTAATTTAATGTTATTGACTTTCCAATATATACCTTTATTTCATTCTCATCTCATTAATGGTTAAGATAGTTTTCATTCCAACATTGCATAAATTTCTCTTTTTGAAATATATGCAACTTTAAACTCATACTTTCCTTTTATCTGAGCTACACTGGGAAATTAATCTTAGTCAACAGTTGGGTACAGTTGTTTGTATGTTGACTCTGGAAGCAAATAGCCTGGCTTTGAAGCTGTACTCTACCATCTGGCAACATTGTAACTTTTAACCAAGTATACAGTTTTCTCAATTGTAAATTGAGATAATACTTTTTGCTTAAATAAATTTGCGGAATTTTAAATACGTTAACATTTAAAATGATTCTTACACTAATACAAACTTTGTTAGTTACTATTATTACTCATGGATACTTCATTTAGAAACTTGAATGATTATTTGATTTACTGTGTTACAAAGTTTTCTAAATTCTGAGAAATTAGACTATCATTCATGTGAAATATTAATTTTATGGACACATGGGGAAGCTATTATTATTTCCCTAACTTTTAAACTCTTTCAACCATTAATACACAATACTTACATATGTTTCAATACAAATAATACAGTCCAGAAGAAATAGAAACCTACAATTATTTATTTATTTATTTATTTTTGCAGTTGTGGGCCAGGGCTGGGTTTGAACCCACCACCTCCGGCATATGGGGCCAGCGCCCTACTCCATTGAGCCACAAGCTCCACTCTAGGAACCTATAATTTGAAGCAGTTCAAAATCAGAGGTAGTAAAATACCTTTGATTATCTGTAACATTGGTTTTTAAGGTGTTATTTAACTCCTAATGATCATTTTGTTTATTCTTAATTCCCATTAAATACAAATGGAGAAACCAAGATGTAGAAAATGCTAGAAACAAGAAATGTTCATGTTTCTAAAATTCATCCACTATGTTTTTGCATCCAAAAGGTAAAGAAATATTCCATCAAGTTCTAATTTTGAAAGTAACTTACTGAGATCTTTATTTATGAGAATATGAAATGATATTTTAAAAACCAATGAAGTTATAAGGTATAATTTCAATTTTTTTTTTATTTTGTTGAGGTTTGATTTGTGTCCCAGGATATGATTTATTTTGGAGAATGTCCCATATGCCAGTGAGAAGAATGTACATTCCTGAGCTGAGGGATGGTGTTGTTCTGTATATGTCCATTAAATACAGTCATTCTAGTGTGTCATTCTAGTAATTTAAATCCCTTGTATCTTTGTTAAGTTACTGTTTAGATGCCCTGTCCAGCTCTGTAAGAGTATTAAAGCCCCCTACTATTATGGTGTTATAGGATATCATATTGTTCAGACAAATTAAGGTCTGTTTTATGAATTTAGGGTCATTTAAACACAAATATTTAGAATGAAAATGTCTTCTTGTTGTATTGAATGGAAATGTCTTCTTATTATATTGTTCCCTTGACCAATATAAAGTGTCCATCTTTGTCTTTTTTGTCTTTAATTGTTTTAAATCCACTTGTATCTGAAAATAAGATTGTGACTTCTCCTTTCATCTGATTTCCATTTGCCTAAAATTTGTTTTCCACACCTTCACCCTGAATCTTATTTTGTCCCTCCAGGATAGGTGTTTTTCCTGCAAGCAGCATATGAATGGCCTGTGCTTTTTTGTCGAATCAGTCAGCCTGTGTCTCTTCAGTGGAGAATTCAAGTCATTATCATTTATTAAGAGAACTTATAAATGTGGTGAAGTTTGATTCATCTTATTACTTAGTTTTATCTTGCGTATCATTGTGGAAGCTAGGTTTTTTCCTTTAGTTTCTGGGTGCTTAGTTCATTGTGAAGTTCAGGGTGGAGAACAGGTCTAAGTATTTCTTGTAGAGCTGGTCTTATTGTGGTAAACTTCCTCAGTGTTTGCATATCAGTAAAAGATTTGATTTCTCCATCAATTCTAAAGCTCAGCTTAGCAAGATATAGAATTCTGGTCTGAAAATTGTTTGTTTGTTTTTTTAAGTAAGTTAAAGGTAGATAAACATTCTCTTCTGGCTTGAAAAGTTTCATTTGAGAAGTCTGCTGTTAGCCTGATGGATTTGCCCTGTACATCAGTTGGTTCTTACTCCTGACTGCTTGCAGAATTTTCTCTTTTGTCTTGGCTTTGGACAGGTTCATAACGTTGTATCTTGGAGAAGTTCTGTTTGAATTGAGACAACCTGGGGTTCTACATCCCTCTGAAAGGAGTGTGTAAAAATCTTTGATGATACTTGGGAAATTTTCATTTATGATAACCTCTAGTAGGGCTTCCATTCCTTTGGGGAGTTCTTCTTACCCTTCTGGGATACCTATAACTCATATGTTTGAGTGCTTCAAGAAGTCCCATAATTTTGTCAGTAAAACGTTCTGATTTCTTTCCCCCCCCCTTTTTTTTTTCTGTCTCTTTAACTGCCTGTGTTTTTTTGAGAGATTTATCCTCTACCTCTGAGAGTCTTTCTTCTGCATGGTCTAATCTGTTATTGATACTTATTTTCTACTGCTTCTGTTAAGTTCCTTGATTGACTACTTCAATTCCTTAAGCTCCACTATATCCTTTCTATATATTCTTCATATCATTCATTTCTCAGTTTATTCTGTTTTTGGACTTCCTTTGGTTATTTTCTACATTCTCATCAATTTCCTTCATTATTTTTACCATCTGTATTTTAAGTTACCCTTCTGTCATTTCTAACATTTCTTTATAGGTGGAATCCTCTGCAATATCTACCTCATGATTCCTTGGCAGGGGAGAGGGAGTTGCTGTGTTCTGGTTTTTCATGTTGCCAGGATTTTTCTGCTGTTTCTTCCTCATGGTGTTTTCTTTTTGTCTGTTTACTTACCTTACTTTTTCCTTTCACTTCCTCTTCTTTTTTTACCTTGTCTCTGACCTATGGTGTTGAAGCGCCCTTTTGCTATAGGTCCAAAAGGAAGAGAAGAGTGAAGAACAACAAGATAATATTTTAATATATCAAATAATAACACAGCATACTATGGCTACTTACAACACATACTAGTTATTATCTTTGTTATCTGGGATAATTTATCAAACTCTCAATGTCTCATTTTCTCATTTATAAATGGAATTGATACCAAAAACACTTAATAATACAGGTGATGATAATGAAACAATGTTACATTTGTAAAAATCTTAACAAATGATTGATACATACTTAACACACAAGGATTTACTAAGGAAAACAAAACAGATGTTACTTAATTTATTCTTATTTCTCCAATTTTGATTTATTATATTTTTTGATAAATAATATCATACAAATATTACTATTTCTACATTTGGTTCTTTATGTATTACAGTATGCTGTAACAGACTGTAAAACACAGTTTATATGTTTTTCTTCCCAAATTTCATGTTGATTGGTACCCAGTGTTGGAGATGGGACCTAATGAGAGATGTTTGAGTGGCGGGAGTGGATCCATCAAGAATAATATCTACCCTCAGAGTAGATAAGTGAGTTTTTCCTCTATTAGCTCCCATGAGAGCTGGTTATTTAAAATGCTTGGCACCTCCCCTCCTTCCCTCTGGCTTCCTCTCTTGCATTGTGATCTTTGCACAGTCCAGTTCCCCTTCTCCTTCCACCATGAGTGGAAGAAGCCTGTGGCTTTCACTGGATACCAATCTTCTAGCCAGCATAATTTTCTTGAGCAAACTAAACATTTTTTTTCTTTATATATTACCCAGTCTCATGTACTCCTTTCTAGTAACATTGGACTAACACATAGTCTCATCTAGTTTGGGTAAACATCTCATTGGATAATCATTGATGGAGCATTTTCTTTTTTTATTTTTTTATTTATTTATTTTTTTTTGTGGTTTTTGGCCGGGGCTGGGTTTGAACCCGCCACCTCCGGCATATGGGACCAGCGCCCTACTCCTTGAGCCACAGGCGCTGCCCGACGGAGCATTTTCTGCTATTACTAGTCAGTCATGAAGTGCCTAATAAACTGGCAATAACATAGTGTGAAACAGTCTTCTCCTATAAAATGTTAAACATGTTTGTAACATTTCCCCTTAAAATGTTTTGTGTATCCTTATGAAGGGATAAACCTAAAACAATGACTGCCACTTTGTTTTCCATACTAAGAAATCAATTTCATTCTATTCTTTCTTTCAAAAAGTAGTTTTATACTTGACAAAAATAAAACAATTTGTGCAAGGCTGAATTTTATTTTCCTTAAGGCAATTAAAATATGACTTTTTTTCATGCTGCTAAAAAATACAGGTTGTTTAAGACATCTCTTAAGAGGTGTTATTTTTCCTTTCATAATTATAGAAAGCTACTGTACTCAGGGGTATTCAGAGAAATAGAAGCAATAGGAGATCTATATCATTTATATTTATACTGAGATGCACATTGCATGGCAGAGAGAAGAGAGAAAGAGAGAGTGAAATTTTTATACAGAATTGACTCACAAGTAATGCTAGACTAGGAAGCTAAAGGTCCAGGAGAGCCCTTGGGGTAAGTTTCAGTTGAAGGGCAGAAGACTAGACTAATGTCCAACTTCAATCAACTGAAAAAATTTTCAGAATTTTTGTTCTGTTCAGGTATTTAATTACTGGATGAGGTCCAGCCACATTTGGGGAGGGCAGTCTGTGTTACTCAGTCTACCAACTCAAATGTTAGTCTCAGTCACAAACGTCCTCACAGACAAATCTAGAATAGTGCTTCACCAAACGTCTGGGTACACCATGAACCAGTCAAATTGACACATAATATTAACCATCACAAGTAATGAGATCAAGGACATTTTACGTTGAGGAATAGTACCAGATACATTCTTAATCCATAAATTAACCTGAAAATACAAATATATCTTATATTTGGCATTCCATGTGGTATGATTTGGAATGTGCTTTATATATTTGTAACATATAATCAATTATAGATAACAGCAAAATAAATGCTTCAAAACAAAGGGACCATTCTCACTAACTTGTGTATCCCATTGACAATAACTTCTGCCACTTCTTTGCTTAAATAATGTAGGCTCCATAGAAAAACATAGGTTTCAGCTGGATAGGTTTGGCAAATTGCCTGCTTCATAGGTGACAATAAGAATATCTCCCATCACACATTCCCTTCTTACTGAATAACTCTGACACTCTTAATAATCAAAATATAAGGTTCTATTTTCTTTAAATTTATCTGTGCAGCAAGTTTATGATTTGGGCAGATCTCACATGATGTGAGATTTGATGCTGATTCATATAAGGGACAGCTGAGACCTCTGGAACGTGAATGTCAGTGTAAGAAATCCAAGGTCGCCATGCTCTGAGGAAGTCCAGGGTATCGGAAGTGATGTTATGGCTGACAAACCATCAGACAGAGGAGGGAACATGCCAGCACATAATTCTGTGGCCCAGAAATTGAGGCCTTTAAGGTGAAGTTTATGATATAACCTGAGCAGATGGAAATTTCTTCTTTTTGCCCCTGAATTCCATGTTATCTGTAAGCATAATAAAATAATTGTTTTAAGTTGAGAATTTCTGGATAATTAGACAGGTGTTTATAAATAATTGTAGCTGATCATGGAACTGCGAGTAGAATCTGCCATAACCAAAACTTAAAACATACAAAGTTGTCCTTGAACCTTGAGTTTTCTGCTAATCAAAGTCAAAAGGGAGTTGAGAATAGTCTTAATGAAGCCTAAGTAGCCTAGAGAAGTCTGTCAGTGAAAGCTTAAAGTAGATCAGGAAAAATAGAGCCAGAACTTGAATAAGGGGACATATAGTACCCGGACATTTGGCAACACTTTTGCCTGAATTAATTTGCAAAAGAGAAAACATACCTAATATATTCAGTGGTCTAGTGAAGGGAAGCTCCAAGCACATTTTTGAAAAGGCTACTTGACCTTTTCAGACGTTTTCTCTCTGCTTTTAAACAGATATAATAGGAGATATGAACTAAAGAATGAAAGATTAAATATTTAAACAGTCAAGATTGTAGAGTTCTAAGTTAAAACTGCATTTTTGACGGGTTTTTCTCATAGCAAGTCATCATTTATTTAAGAAATAACTTTTTTTTTTTTATTGTTGGGGATTCATTGAGGGTACAATAAGCCAGCTTACACTGATTGCAATTGTTAGGTAAAGTCCCTCTAAGAAATAACTTCTAAGCAAAGATTCAGTCCAAAGTAGAATTCTAGAAGATCCTCCATAAGACCTTAAAAGAGATCTAAGATGAGATCTCATATAAAACTTCAGACAGATAAAAATTCCTCTCAAGATCATAAATTTATTCCTCTTCCCTGTAGATTTTCTGTATTAAACAAATGATTTTCTAAGACTCTAAAGGATGGACCCACATAAATGCTACAGGAATATCAAAGAGATAGGGAATATCTTTTTTTTTTTCTTTGCAGCTTTTTGGCTGAGGCTGGGTTTGAACCCATCACCTCCTGCATATGGGGCACTGCCCTACACCTTGAGCCACAGGCACTGCCTCAAGATAAGGAATATGTTGATGAGATTGGTGGGTGTGATTCTTGTCCATGTAGTGATTAATAAATTTCACAAACTCAAAAATTTGTAAAGTTTTTTAACAGGGTTCATAAGCTTGGACATAAAAAGACATCAAAAAAGAAACTTTTGACCCTAAAAGCTATAAGTAACAAAAGAATGTGGAAAAACTACTTAGAATTATGCATATGTATTACATCTGGTGGAAAGAGAAAGATGGTGGTATTGAAAATCTAATAGGCTGATTCAAAAGGTACAGGGAAAAAGAGAGCCCTGATCTAAATGATAGCTTCATGGATTTTTAAATAACTTTGTATCAGTGACTTCAGGGTGCCTCCTGATTTTCTCATTTTATACTGAAATTCTCTGTAATTTTTATATATGTCTATCTCACCGTAGTGTAATGGCTGCATAGTAGAGCAGAGAAATATCTTCTTTTTGCTTTTTAACAAATTGTATGATTATCCCCCAATTCTAGACATGTCCACCTAAAAACTGAATGATTATGAGATTCCTAATATGTTTTCCCCAAATAATTGATTTTATTTTTTGATGCATATCAGATAATGTCCTTTATTTACCCCAAATCTTGAAATAGCTTTATATTTCACTCAGAATGAAATACAAAGTCTTCGCCAAGATCAGAAGACCCTGCATCTTCTGGAACAAGGGAATAAATACCGGCTTCTAATATTTCCTTCTGTGCAACTGGATAATAATAATAAAAAAATACTTTACCACATAGGTTTGTGATGCTCTACCATCCATTGTGCATTAAAATATTTCTTCCAATATGAATGTTGGACTTGGCAACTGACTTGCTTTTGACCAATCAAATGTCAGTAAATCTCGGATGAACAGAAACCTAAAATATGCTTCCACACTGCCTCTATCTATTGTTTTTCCCCGGAGATAGCAAAAGTATTCCATGGGTACACATTTGAGCTGGGGGTCCAAGGAGTGTCAGATGGAGGCGATCTTTAGTCATTTCACGAACAGATGTCAAATGCATCCAGCTCTCACCCTGAAGTAGAACAGCCCAGCCAATTCTAAACTCGTTCAGCTAAATTGCCAAAGACCTGTAGACCCTTACGTGTGAGAATATATCTTGCTATAAACCAGATATTTCATTTCTGCTTCCTCATTTTAGTTGGGCACATTTTCCCAATCATACTTCTATTCTCCCATGTTTCTTACCATACTGATTTTTTTCTTTTAATATTTGTACATCTAACATTTTATATATTTATTCTGATTTCTTTTAATCATCTGACTTTCTCAAATATGCATACTATACAAAAACAGAAAATATGTTTTTGATTTTTCAGACTGTTCATAGCAGGGAGTCTGTTGCTTGGCTCATAGTGGGTCTTCAAACTTTTTTGAATAAATTACTGCCGAGTATTTATTATACTTATAATATGTTATAAGTATGTATAATATATTATAAGTTATTTTTATGTTATAAATATGTTAATTTGATGTAGGTTTCCAGCTATGCTTCTGCCCAGAGTGACCAGCACACATCTGGAAAACCTATATATGTTCATCTATGTAAGGAGGAAGACTATTAGAAAGTTTAAAATATTCATGTTTTATTCTGATCTAATACGATTTTTGTGTATGGTGAAACCCACATGCAATATGTAGAATATTTCTATACAAAGTCAATTTATCCTATAGTCCTCAGAGAGGATTAGTTTCAGAAATTATCAGAGGACCTCATTAAAGGTTATCATTACTTACATGGTGAGCCCATGAAATGGATGCTAGAGACAGGATTTTAATGAGTCCAGTTGAAAACATATTGCTTTTATTACATTCCACAGTAAATAATAAACTTAGCTAAGTAATTTTTAAACAAGTTAAAGGATTCTTGAATTATTTAAAAACAAAAATGTATAACCATTTTATGGAGATGTCATTTCATTGTAATTATTTATAACACCATACATAGTAAGTTTGTATTTCATTATAAAAAATCTATTCTTTTGAGATTCTTATTTTCTTATGTAGAAAAAAATTAAGGATAATATATTTCTTTTTAAAGGTTTCCTTCAATTATAGTACAGTTTCTAACAAGGCATATAAGAACACTCTCCTCTAATAAAGAGTACATAGTATCACATGAGGTATCTATTGATAAGCGATTGGAAAAAGCTTAGGCCACTTGTTCATTTCTGATTTAGAATAAGAGATAATACTGGTCATTATTAAGACATGTTTTATAATCGATTTTATCTATTTTTATAATTCAATTATGTTAAAATTTAAGTGAAATATAGTTTGCATACCATGAAGAAGTGATCCTTGGCATTTTGTCTTAAATCTTTTATGAAATTGAATAATAGGGGGGCACCTGTGGCTCAGTGAGTAGGGCGCCTGCCCCATATGCCAAGGGTGGCGGGTTCAAACCCAGCCCCGGCCAAACTGCAACAAAAAATAGCCGGGCATTGTGGCGGGCACCTGTAGTCCCATCTGCTTGGGAGGCTGAGGCAAGAGAATCGGGTAAGCCCAAGAGTTAGAGGTTGCTGTGAGCTGTGTAATGCCACGGCACTCTACCCAAGGGCGGTACAGTGAGACTCTGTCTCTACAAAAAAAAAAAAAAAAAGAAATTGAATAATATATTCTTTTGCACATAATATTTATCAGAAGAAAAGTGCCTTAGAGTTTTACACACAGTGAAATTTAATGTATACATTGAGATAAAAAATTCCTTATTTACAAAATTATATGCTTTCTTCCTGAGAATTAATCTGTTGAGTTTTAATCTACATAAAGTAATATAAGCAAATTTCAAGTTTAAATTATGATGTGTTCGAAGGGATATACAAAAACATGTAATCTACTCTCATGTAAGAAGATGCTTAAAATTTTACCTCTAAAATTCCCCTTGCCTTTTCTAAACAAGTATTAGAGGAAAAGTTTGCATCATATGGCAATACCCTGGATATTTATTTATGTTATTCATTTATTTCTTTTCTTTCTTTATTTATTTATTTTGGAGACAGAGCATCACTATGTCGCCTTCAGTAGAGTGCCATCCTGGCATCACAGCTCACAACAACCTCAAACTCTTGGGCTTAAGCAATTCTCTTGCCTCAGCCTCCTAAATAACTTGGACTACAGGTGCCCACCAGAACACCCAGCTATTTTGTTGTTTTTGTTGTTGTTATTGTTGCTTAGCAGGCTTGGGCCAGGTTCGAAACCACCAACCCTGGTGTATGTGGCCAGTGCCCTAACCACTGAGCTATGGGCGCCAAGCCTACCCTTGATATTTAAAAATTGAGTATTATACATGCATGTTCCCTATACTATGCTGAAGAATGAGATTGCACATGGAGTCATGTTTCTTATCATACTTCTTTGAGACAGATGAAAACTAGAACTACATTATAAAGTTTATTAATAATAAATTCATTATAAAATGTACTTAAGATTTTATTTTGATAGTTTTATAAAAAGCACTTAAATTAAAAGTGAATGATCCTATAAAATATTTGATATTAATAAAATTAATTGTATATTTTTTAAAGTCACTTTTTTGCATAGTTGTTAGTGGGGGGAACTTTAGAGGCACTATGAGAATGTTTTGAAATGCATCCTCGTGTGACCTTGCACAAACATCAACAACAATTTTAAACTTTATGATTTCTAAAATCTTTTTCTTCCAATCTCTCTGATCCTCAGACCCATATGTTATGTTTATTATTGCAAGACATTGTATAATATTTGTGATTTCTAAAATTATAGGAAAAGTTAAGTTTATTTTGAGTAATTAAACCTGCATCCCAATTGACTGGCTGTTTGATAATTGAAAGAAGAATGTTAAACGTGTAAGCCACTGCATTTTATTGAACTAATCTTGTTAAAATTTAATTTGATTTTTGGTAATTTGTCTTAAAATTTCCTCTATTAGTTTGGTGATTATCCCAAGATTGCTAGCTTCCTTCAGTCTCAGTTTTCTCTCTTTATATTAAAGAGCTTGTGTTGTGTTTGCTTTGTTTTCGTTTTATTTAGTACTGGATGTACTATTGTCCAGAAAAATAAATCCTGTTTCACATCATCTCTTATGTTAGATGCAAGACATGGCAATGTGACTATGACCTGGCTAGTGGTACACAAGCGAAAGTGCTGTGGTTGACTTGCAGGGAACAAGTGATAGTGTCCCCTTCCTCTTCTTCTTCTTCACTATGTGAGACATGAAAATGAGGTAATTTGCACCAGACAGAGCTAATAGAACAAAAAAAATAGCAAACTGTGATGCCCTAAAAATTTCACAAATGTATCCTTCATAAGAACCTTAGACTCTCTTATAGTTAAGGGAGAGAAAACTAACTTAATTCATGCTTATTGTGGGATTTCTTTTTGATCAAGTCCAACCAAATCATCATTAATATAATGATTTTATCAGTCCAAAATAATCTCCATCAGTAATTTCTTTCTGAAAAGAATGTGTAAATTAAAATATCTCTGACTTTTTTTGACATTATTTATGATGCCATTGATAATTGTAATTGATTTAATCATTAAAATGTATTAGGTGATACAGGTGAAAATAAATATATTTTCATTACAATTGATTTGTTGCAAGATCAGTTAATTTACCATAATGTAACACTTTACAAAACCAAATTAAAAACCTATTCTTAACATGTAGTTTTGTCTAATAACAGTAAGAATGGGTCTGTGAACATTAATAACTTACAAGATATAGAGTTCAATGTAGATATGTCTTCAGTGATATAGGGAGTAAATCTTCAAATCATTTTTATGCATCACTCGTTTTCTCCTTCCCACTTGTCTATTTTGACTAGCTTACAAATAGGATAGTAACACTCTGCTTAAAAGATAAACAAAATGAAGTTGGAGCACATTTTTATTAGTAAGTATTACAAGAATGGAATAGAAAGTATCCTGTACTCAATACTAATATGAAACCAATACAAAACAACTACATGACCACTGGAAAGAGAAAAACAAAGTATATTCAGTGGTGGAGGAGAGCAGAAGAGAAAGATAGGAAAGAGAGAGAGAGGAGGGTTACTAAACTCCACCTAATATGCACACTTGAAAGGGTGTATAGCACACTCTCTGGATGAAGGGTTGAACTACAACTTGAACTTTACCTTGGAAACCCAAATAGTGCAACCTAATCATTTGTACACTCATATTAATCTGAATTAAAATTTTTTTCTCAAGACTATAGTGTCCCTGTAGCTGTCAGTCACTACAATTCTATGACCCATACCCAGAAGAAAAAAAAATCTCGAAAACATAGTTATATTTATTGTCAACAATTCTTCACAACAAATATCTAATAAGATGAACTTTATTTACACTCTTATCCTTACTACTCTATTGATGCTAATTTTGTCAAGTTATCAACACATTTCATTTTTCAATTTCTATCAGATCAGTTAACTTGAATTTGAAACATCAGTTGGCAAAGATGATAATTCTGTGATTTTAGAAAAGCTTTTCTCAATGCTTTTGGAGGCTCTAAAATCCTGATTTCTCTGTAACTTCACTAGTGATTTATTTCATAATTCTTTCATCGTTACTCAGCTTCTGCCTGTCCTCTAAATGTTGGAGTACCTTAAAGTTAATACTTGACACACTTCATGTACATTAAAATAATGCAGTCTTATCTCTGGCCAATTTTTAGAACTCTTTGTTAGGACTGCCTAGATATGAGTGCCCCATTTTTTCATTTGAAATTAAAGAATGACTACACAAGAGTTTATATTAAACACTAAATATTACCATAATTTAATATTTAGCTCTTTATTCTCATATTTTTGTCAAATTACTATTTCTTGGTGGTAAGGCTGAGCCTTATGCACATGTAGACTTGATTATCTACTACATAGGCAAATTTTTACTTTTTAATCTAGGCACATGTTTATTTTTTCTGCTATTATAAATGTCACTGTCTTGCTTACCTTTACATTGCCATACTCTATTCTGCTCTGCCCTCTCTCCTTATCCTACATGTTTAGAGATGGAGTAAGATTTATTCTGAAGAAATTTAGAAGTAGAGAAATCTATAAGAAATAAATGTTCTAGTCTCACGATCGAATGTTTTTAAAGTAGATAGCCACAAAGGGGAAAAGATGAAGATAAATAGAAAAGTGAAATCAGTTCTACAATGGATATTTTGTGAAGTGTAAGTGCTTATTCTCACTTGAGGAATTCCATACCACCCTGAAACTCTCAATTTGACCTCACAGAGCAAATACTAGTGCACATGTTCATTATACATAAAATATTTCCATTATTTCTAGAAGTCATACAATAGAGAAGATTAAAACCGAAGCAGAAAAAGTGATGTGGTCTGACTTTGGCAAAATTCACTTAATGTTTGAAACTAATTAAGGAACTTCCAGTCACATAATTTGACTTTAGTTCAAACTTTTCTATATGTGTTATTGCTCAACAGATGTGTACAAATGCTATTTTATATGGGTCATAAAATTGTATTTGATTAATCTTCCCCTGTATTTACTAAATGTATTCCTATAAAAACAATATAACTGATTCAGTGGTTCACTGTAATATGCATCTATTCTCTCTTAATTATCATACTATTTGAGAGGAGAAGGTTATAAATCTATGAACCTATTACCCCAGATTGCTGACCTATTACTTCTCAAGAAATAGGGAGCTCCAATAGGAGTAGTTATTAAAAATGCAATCTTAATTAAGCATGGGCAATTATCTCCCAGGCATCGTCAAAAGAATCCTGTGTTCATGCAAAAATGCAGTTCCCAATGGAAAGCAGCCAGTGACTGATGGAGATGTCCTTTTCCTGTCCAAATAAACCCTCATTTTCCAAAAAATAAATAATATTGTTGTAAATGGCTATTCCTTGTTGAGACAACATAAATGATCGCACGAGACACAGATTGACAGTGCACACTGCAAGAGGTGAGGCTAACCACAGGTGCAGGATAGCCTTGAGCACTTCTCACAGAGTCCTTTCATTGAGAAGATACATAAGGGGTGGAAAGATTACTAAGCAAAGACATGCAGGGGCTGCATGCTCAGGGAAATGATCTCATAGGTGTTAAGAGAGTATGTACTCAAGGAAATGATATTCAAGGGTGGTAAAGGAAATGATCTCCAATAATACTACATGCAATTTTTCTCCACTAATCCTTAAAGGAACTGACATAAAATGCTTAGTGTTGGGGCAGCGCCTGTGGCTCAGTAAGTAGGGCACCAGCCCCCAATACCGAGGGTGGTGGGTTCAAACCCAGCCACAGCCAAACTGCAACAAAAACATAGCCAGGCGTTGTGGAGGGCACCTGTAGTCCCACCTGCTTGGGAGGCTGAGGCAGAAGAATCACGTAAGCCCAAGAGCTGGAGGTTGCTGTGAGTCCTGTGACGTCATGGTACTCTACTCAGGGCGGTAAAGTGAGACTCTGTCTCTACAAAAAAAAAAAAAAACGAAAAAGAAAAAAATCCTTAGTGTTTGACATTAGCCTTACTACTGCAGGCCTGAATTTTGCTCCTCCAGGATTGCTGAGTTACTTGATGGCTTACCTTCCAAGTCACAAGAGATTTCCAGACTTGCCAGGAGAATGTCTTGTCCTCAGTAATTCCTCAGGTGAGGTATGATATTGGTGGCTATTGTAGTAAGCATGATGTTTAATACTCTATAATTCTTTTTTTTTTTTTGAATTTTTTTATTGTTAAATCATACCTGTGTACATTAGTGCAATAAAGGGGTACAAATGTGCTGGTTTCATATAAAATCTGAAACATTCCCATCAAACTGTTCAATGCAGCCTTTATGGTATTTTCCTAGTTATTGTATGTATACATTTGTATTCTGTCTTTAGTAAGTTTCACCTGTACCCATTCCAAGATGCACCTTAGGTGTGGCCCCACCCATCACCCTCCCTCGACCCTAACCTCCACCCTCCCTTCCCTTTTCTTGGCCCCTTCCCCATAGTATTGTGCCATAGTTGGGCGATAGCCTTCATGTGAAAGCCTCAATTTAGGTTCATAGTAGGGCTGAGTACACTGGATACATTTTCTTCCATTCCTGAGATACTTTGCTAAGAAGAATATGTTCCAGATCCATCCATGTAAATGTGAAAAAGGTAAAGTCTCCATCTTTCTTTAAGGCTGCATAATATTCCATGGTATACATGTAAGACAATTTGCTGGTCCATTCGTGGGCCAATGGGCACTTGGGCTTCTTCCATGACTTAGCAATTATGAATTGGGCTGCAATAAACATTCTGGTACAGATGTCTTTGTTATATTGTGATTTTTGGTCTTCTGGGTATAAACCTAGTAAAGGAATTATAGGATCGAATGGCAGGTCTATTTTTAGGTCTCTAAGTATTCTCCAAACATCCTTCCAGAAGGAACGTATTAGTGTGCATTCCCACCAGCAGTGTAGAAGTGTGCCCTTTTCTCCACATCCATGCCAACATCTCTGGTTTGAGGATTTTGTTATGTGGGCTACTCTTGCTGAGGTTAGGTGATATCTCAAAGTAGTTTTGATTTGCATTTCTCTGATGATTAAGGATGATGAGCTTTTTTTCATGTGTTTGCAGATCGTGCGTCTGTCTTCTTTAGAGAAGTTTCTCTTCAAGTCCCTTGCCCACCCTGAGATGGGATCAGGTGTTATTTTCTTGCTAATACATTTGAATTCTCTGTGGATTCTGGTTATTAGACCTTTATTGGAGGTATAACCTGCAAAAATATTTTCTCCCATTCTCAGGGCTGTCTGCTTGCTTTACTTACTATGTTCTTGGCTGTGCAGAAGCTTTTTAGTTTGATCAGGTCCCAGTAGTGTATTTTTGATACTGCTTCAATTGCCTGGGGAGTCTTCCTCATAAAATATTCACCCAGGATGATTCCTTCAAAAGTTTTCCCTGCACTTTCTTCAAGTATTTTTATAGTTTTATGTCTTAAGTTTAAATCTTTTATCCAGTGAGAGTCTATCTTAGTTAATGGTGAAAGGTGTGGGTCCATTTTCAGTCTTCTACAGGTTGCCAGCCAGTTCACCCAGCACCATTTGTTAAATAGGGAATGTTTTCCCACTGAATGTTTTTAATTGGCTTGTCAAAGATCAAATAATGGTTAAGTAGCTGGATTCATCTCTTGGTTCTCTATTCTGTTCCAGACATCTACTTCTCTGTTTTAGTGCCAGTACCATGCTGTTTTGATCACTATCGATTTATAGTACAGTATGATTCTCCTGCTTTGTTTTTATTGCTGAGTAATGTTCTGGCTATTTGAGGTTTTTTTCTGATTCCATATAAAATGAGCTATTATTTTTTCAAGATCTTTAAAATATGACAGTGGAGCTTTAATAGGAATTGCATTAAAATTATATATTGCTTTGGGTAGTATAGACATTTTCACAATGTTGATTCTTCCCAGCCATGCGCATGGTATGTTTTTCCATTTGTTAACATCTTCGGCTATTTCTTTTCTTAAAGTTTCATAGTTCTCTTTGTAGAGATCTTTCACGTCCTTTGTTAGGTTTACTCCCAAATATTTCATCTTCTTTGGCACTACTGTGAAAGGAATAGAGTTCTTGACTGTTTTTTCGGTTTGGTTATTATTTGCATATATAAAGGCTACAGATTTATGGGTGTTGATTTTGTAGCCTGAGACATTGCTGTATTCCTTGATCACTTCTAAAAGTTTTATAGTAGAATCCCTAGTGTTTTCCAGATATACAATCATATCATCTTCGAAGAGTGAAAATTTGATCTCTTCTGACCCTATGTGGATACCCTTGATCGCCTTTTCTTCCCTAATTGCAATGGCTAAAACTTCCATTACAATGTTAAAGAGCAATGGAGACAACGGGCAACCTTGCCTGGTTCCTGATCTAAGTGGAAATGATTTCAATTTACCTCCATTTAATACAATATTGGCTGTGGGTTTGCTATAGATGGCCCCTATTAGGTTAAGAAACGTCCCTTCTATACCAATTTTCCTCAGTGTTCTGATCATGAAGGGATGCTGGATATATCAAAAGCTTTTTCTGCATCAAGTGAAAGAAACATACGGTCCTTATTTTTTAGTTTGTTTATGTGCTGAATTACATTTATGGATTTACATATATTGAACCAGCCTTGAGACCCTGGGATAAATCCCACTTGGTCATGGTGTATAATTTTTTTGATGTGTTTTTGGATTCTGTTTGTTAGGATCTTATTGAGTATTTTAGCATCAATATTCATTAGTGATATTGGTCTATAATTTTCTTTTCATATTGGGTCTTTCCCTGGTTTGGGGGATCAAGGTGATTTTTGCTTCATAGAATGTGTTGTGTAATATTCCTTCTTTTTCTATATTTTGGAAGAGGTTTAGTAATATAGGTACTAGTTCTTCTTTAAAGGTTTGGTAGAATTCTGATGTAAATCCATCTGGTCCTGGACTTCTCTTTTAAGGAAGATTTTCTATAGTTGATGCTATTTCAGAACTTGACATAGGCCTGTTCAAAATTTCCACTTCATTCCGGCTAAATCTTGGTAGGTGGCGTACTTCCAGGTATTGGTTGATTTCTTTCAGATTTTCATATTTCTGAGAGTAGAATTTCTTGTAGTATTCATTAAGTATATTTTGAATTTCTGAGGCGTCTGTTGTTATTTCATCATTACTACTTCTGATTGATGAAATTAGAGACTTTATTCTTTTTTTCCAGGTTAGGTTGGCCAAAGGTTTATCTATTTTATTGATCTTTTCAAAACCTAACATTTGGATTTATTGATGTGTTGTATAGTTCTTTGTTTTCAATTTCATTTAATTGTGCTCTGATTTTGGTTATTTATTTTTTTCTGCTTGGTTTGGGGTTGGAGTGTTCTTCCTTCTCCAGTTGCTTGAGATGTCCCATTAAGTTATTAACTTCCTCTGTTTTTATTTTCTTGAGGAAGGCTTGCAGTGCTACAAATTTCCCTCTTTGGACTGCCTTTGAAGTATCCCAGAGGTTCTGAAAACCCATGTCTTGATTGTTGTTTTGTTCCAAAAATTTGGTGCTTTCCTTCTTAATCTCGTCTATAACCCATCTATCCTTCAGCATAAGGTTGTTTAGCTTCCATGTTTTTGTATGGGTATGGAAATTCCTTTCGTTATTGAGTTCAACTTTTATTCCATGATGGTCTGAGAAGATGAAGGAATAATTTCTGTTTTTAAACTTGCTGAGGTAAGATTTGTGGCAAAGGATGTGGTTTATTTTGGAGTATGTTCCATGGGCTGAGGAGAAGAATGTGTATTCAGTTTTATTGGGATGAAATGTTCTGAGGATGTCTGTTAAGTCCAGATGTTGAATGGTTAAGTTTAAGTCTAAAATTTCTTTGCTTAGCTTCTTTTTGGAGAATCTATCCAGCACTGCTAAAGGGGTGTTAAAATCTCCAACTAGTATGGAAGTGGAGGAAATCAAGTTGCTCATGTCTGTTAGAGTTTCTCTTATAAATTGATGTGCGTTCTGGTTGGCTGCATAAATATTAATAATTGAAATCTCAGCATATTGAGTATTATGTTTAACAAATATGAAGTTTCCATCCTTATCCTTCCTTATTTCAGTTGGTTAAAAGTCTATTGTATCTGCGAATAGGATTGCAATGCCTGTTTTTTTCTGCTTTCCATTTGCCTGGAGTATAGATGACCACCCCTTCACCTTGAGTCTATATTTGTCTTTCAATGTAAGATGCGATTCTTGTATGCAGCAGATATCTGGCTTGAGTTTTTGTATGCAGTCAGCCAACCTGTGCCTCTTTAGAGGACAATTTAAACCATTGACATTAATTGAGAATATTGATAAGCCTTTTGAGAGTCCGGTGGACATTTTTAATCCTTTTGTGACTGTAGAAGTTGGAATGTGATCAAAATTTTCTGGGTGGGTTTACTTTTGTGGTGGAGGATTGCCCTGGTCTTTATGGAGGATAGGTCTGAGAATATCGTGGAGAACTGGTTTAGTTACGGCAAATTTCTTCAACATGTGAATGTCATTGAAGTATTTAATTTCTCCATCATAAATGAAACTCAGTTTAGCTTGGTACAGGATCCTGGGTTGAAAGTTCTTTTGTTTTAGGAGATTAAAAGTCGATGACCATCCTCTTCTAGCTTGAAAGGTTTCAGCTGAGACATCTGCAGTTATTCTAATATTCTTGCCCTTGTAAGTGATGGTTTTCTTTCGTCTGGCTGCTTTCAGAATTTTCTCCTTCATATTAACTTTAGTGAAATTGATTATGATATGTCTGGGGGATGTCTTATTTGGGTTGAGTCATGCTGGCGTTCTGAAACTGTCTGCTATCTGAATTTCAGAATCTCTTGGCATGTCTGGAAAGTTCTCCTTTATAATCCCATGGTGAAGAGATTCTGTGCCTTGTGAAGCCACTTCGTCACTTGTGGGGATCCCTATAAGACGAATATTAGTTTTCTTCGAATTATCCCAGAGCTCTCTGAGAGAGTGATCTATTTTTGCCTTCCCTTGCTCTTCCTCTTTGAGAGTTTGGGAGCGTTCGAAAGCTTTGTCTTCAATGTCAGAAATCTTTTCTTCTGCTTGCTCCATTCTGTTACTGAGGGATTCTAGTGTGTTTCTCAGAACTTTGAGGGATGCAACTTCTTATCTCAATGTGTCAAAATCTTTGGTCATTTGGTCTTTGAATTCTTTGAATTCTTGAGATATCCTTTGTGTTACTGCTTGGAATTCTGATTCGATATTATTTGTTATCCAGATTCCGAATTCAATTTCTGACATCTCAGCTATTTGTTTGTTTATGGGATCTTGTGCTGTGTTTTCCCCATGGATCCTTGAGAGAGTTGATCTACTCTGATTATTCATATTGCCAGAGTTTTTCTGTTGATTTCACCTCATGATTGCTTTTCCCCATTGCCTCTGGCCAACCTCAGAGTTGGGGAGGTGTCTCTCCAAGATTAGAGCCTCCGGGATCACTCTATTGTTTCTGGATCTTTGTAGGGAATGACCCTGTGTAGTTCCTCTGGGGCCGCCCAAGCCATGGAGTTCTGGTTGTGGAAGCAGCTCCAGAGTGTGACACACCCAGATCCAGCAACAGGGTGAGAGGTGGAGCACACGGTTCTGGGAGTGCCTGGTGCCCAGTGATTTTGGCACAGAGAGCCCACGTCTCCAGCAGACTCTAGCCTGGAGAAGGGCTCTGTGCAGGAGCACGGAGGGCTCCGGAGGGTATGCAGCTACCAGAGTCCCTTGCCAGACAAGCAGGCCAGTGTGGGGGCAGGGAGGGTACAGGAGGGAGGACGCAGGGTTGCGCAGCTCCCGCAGTTCCTGATCAGGGCATGTGGAGACCCAGAGGGCTCGGGTCACAGGTTGGGGGTAATGGCACAGCTCTTATGAGGTCCAGGTGCCACCCAGCCCAGGAATTTGAGTTTGCTATGATCTGTGACACCACAGCACTCTAACCAGGGTAACAGCCTGTGGCTCCAGTGTGCCAAAACTGGTCTCACTCTGCCCCTGAAGGTTAAGGCTGTAAGGCAGCTCAGTCCCCACCTTTAGGCTGCTCAGTCACTAGGTTACTAGCTCCCCCCTGATTCTTGCTCTGCTACCCTGAGTTTGGAGCTTGAAGGTGCAGTTCTCTGACAATGGCTTCCTGCAGCCCATAGCCGAACACTATTAGCTCTGTACGTCCCAGTGGCTTAGTCTGGGGCCCTAGACAATGCCCAGAATTCTCTGCACCTCTTCTCAAGCTCTCTCCAAGGCATTTCAACTGAGTGCCAAGTCCAAAAACACCAAAAGAGTTCACAGGTAAGGCCTTCTGGTTTGCAGTCTCACTGCTGCTTGTACTTATGGCTGCCAGCGGGATTAGGTCGATTGAACACATGCAACCACTTGCCAGTTTTCCACTGTTTTTTTCCTCCTCTTGGGGTCCAGAAGTCCCTTGCTGACTCCCTGTATCCTGAAAGGGATGATTATAGGCAGATTCCCACCAGCCAAAGATGCCTGGAGTCTTATCTCCCCAGATTCACCGTGCTCAGTTGCAGGGAAGCTGTTACTCAGCCACCATCTTGTTCCACCCTCTGAATCCTCTATAATTCAGCTCAGAGATTCCTTATAATTGAAATCTAGTGAAATAGTGTTTCAGATTCTATTAAAAAGTCATTTAAAATATACCTCTTGTATACATTCTGAAATGCTTGGAGTGAATGTCATTATAAATAATGGTACAATGGTTAAACAGTGAAAGTATGTCAAAATTTAGTGTTCTAATTTGGCATTGCATAGTTCTCCTAAAAGAAATATCTGATATCTCTGGGTTACAAATATTTCTTCCATGTTTCTTTGATATATTATCTTGGCTTCGATATATTTATCTTGGTTTTTCTCTACATCAAGTCCATCAAACTTTTTGGCCATCTTTGCTTGGCGTGGAATGTTTACGGTAGTCTCAGAGCTTTTGTGTTTGATTAGAAATTCCCTTCTCCAAATCACCATATAAAATGCTATCTCTTTTCAAATCAGGCTAATTTTGCACTATTAATATATAAGAATATAACTTAAAATTTTACACTATACGTATCCTCAAATTGAAATACTATTTCATAGTAATTCTATCTCTGAAAATGCCAAATTCAAATACTCCACTCTTAAGACTAAAACAATAAATAGTTTTCTGTATTCCAATTATATGTATGTTTTTTTCCCATACTGTGACAATGTGGTCTAACAGACTATTGTTCTTACACTCCAACTAGTGTCTGGACACATGGATTACAATTCATTCTTTACAAAACAAAACCAACCTCTTTGTCAACTGTTTTTCAGCATCCCATGACATTCATTTAGTAATCCAATATAATAATTATGTCAGAGTCCAATTTATAACCTTTATTATGAATGTTTCATTATAATCATATTGCTTAAATTAAACCAGTAAAAGGGTTTAATTGATTAAAAAAATACACAAGGTCATTGCTTTGAATATTATTTATTAAAATTATGTCTGACCTCCATGACATAGAACTTTGGGACCAGGATATGTATAAGTATTATTATAACAGGTGGACTGAGACAGATCAGTTTTCTGAGGAAGGTGAGTATACACTTAAGTTACACCTTGATAACTGTACAGGGTCTTCTATTAGGGTCCCAAAATTTTCTGAAAGGACTTACTCCTTCTCTCTGCCTTACTGATTAATTAAGCATATTTCTCTGTTATCAAAAGGTATTGTGAAATATTCACACTCCAATTTCTTGAGGAGCAGAAATTTGTGAGGCCATGTTTTAGAGAAAACAGAAGTTTGCCTGCCTTATGAAACAATCAAACCCTTTTAATGTTTCCACTATGAGTTGTCGAATACTTCACATAAATATTAAACATTTGAAGGATTTATCAAGGAACATGATTCCTTCCATTCATTCTTTTAGCTGAACTTTCTAAATTTTATATTGGATTAAGCATGAGAAGCATAAAGGTATGTGTGTCTTGCCAACATGTGACAAAACAACAAAAAGATGGCAGCCTGCAAATGGAAGAGAGCCCTAACCCAAACCCAGCCAGGCTAGCACCCTGGTGTTACACTTTCAACCTCCAGAGTGATGAGAAACTTGAATAAATTTCTGTTGTGTATAAGCCATGCAGTCTGTTAGATCTCCAGGGGGTAAACAGGTGACACGGAAGTCACTAAGAGTGGAGAGCAGGAAATGAACGGAGTGAGCAGTTCCTGGGACCTTTAACTGACTGAGAGCTCATTACCACGCACTTAGCATAGCATGGGTGGAGCTGCTGTGAAGGATTCTGGGGAAGACAAATGTAGAGAAAGTAGAACTGTTGTGTACCCAACCTGCTATGTAACCTGTTATGTAATCTAACCCCAACCTGCCAAACACTTCAAAAGGCTGGAAGTGATAACCAATCCTGCCAGGAGAAAGCGGGAGAAACTACTGAGCTGGTGAAAGGCAGCATGTGCTCAGACTTAAGGGTCTCTCTCCTGGAGACTGACCCATCCCTCTCTCTCTCTGGAATGTATTTTCACTCTGTGCCACTCTGTGTAGCTTCTTTTTTCAATTTCACTTCATGTAGCTTCTTTCTTTTTCCTTTAATAAACTGTTTGTATGGGATTGCTTTGTGTCTGTGATCACTCCATTATCAGCTGGACTCAGTACTTATTCTTGACACTGAGAACCTGGGGACCAAGGAACATCCAGGCAGACCTATTTTTTTTTTATAGAAGCACAAATGTCTGAAATAGCATATTACATATTATTTTTAAAGATTTTAAAACATTTCTTCCTGTCAGTTATAGAAATAAGACACTTTACAGTATTCCCATCAGCTTATTTTGAAAAGGACATGAGGACACACCTCAACTGCAAACTAATAAAATATTTCCTGAAGGAATTATGGAGGATCCTCAAAGAACTCAAATTAGACCTCCCATTTGATCCTGAAATCCCATTATTAGGCATCTATCCAGAAGAAAAAAATCGTAAGAACATTTGCACTAGATTGTTTATCACAGGTCAATTTACAATCACCAAAATGTGGAAACAACCTAAATGCCCACCAACCCAGAAATGGATTAACAAGCTGTGGTATATGAATACCATGGAATACTATTGCGCCATTAAAAAAGATGGAGACTTACATCTTTTGTATTAACCTGGATGGAGATGGAACACATTCTTCTTAGTAAAGCATCAGAGAAGGGAGATGCAAAAAATACAATGTATTCTTATTCTAATATTAAGGCTGTAGATGAGCTAATACACACCCACATATGAGTAAAATTTAAATCAATTCAAGGTGGGGGACAGAGGAACAAGGCGGGGAGAGGTGAGGAGGGAGAGGGATAAAGGGTTAACCATGATGTATGGCACACCTCTTGGGGGTTGGACATGATTATAAAGGGGACCTTGTCTAACAAATGCAAACAGTGTAACCTAAATCTCTGTGCCCGCAATGAACGTGAAATGATAATTAAAAAAAAAGGACATGTGGAATATTTTTTTCTTAATTCTCAGTATCAGAAAATATGCTTTGACTTAAAAATTAGTTGTACTTCTTTGTGATTAATATTTGTTTTTCTTTTGCATTCCATGAATCTTTCAATTCATGATATATCCATCTTTGGTTTGGCTACTAGAACCACATCTTCTGCAGCATAAGCATATGGTAGACAAATCTTCCCTCGGCTTTACAATGTCCTCTCTGATTGTCTCAAGTTATTATAATTTCACAGAGTGCAAATTTTTTAATCACTGCAACATGTCTTGGAGAAAAGGCAGGACCTTGACAAAAGGCAAATCTTGTGAACTGATATAACCAATTTTTGGCCAGACACAATGCTGGGTGAGCTGAGTAGCAGCCAGATGGAACCATCATCTCCTCACACCTATTTGAGTTTTGTTGACAGCCTTGGCTGTACTCAGGAAAAGTAATGCTCTGCTCTACTCCATAATTTGTGTACTGACCCTAGCAGGCTACTGATGAGTTCATTAGACCTAAGATTATCACAAACTTTCTTTATCAGTGATCACAGTGTAAGTCTCTTAAAGCATCAGTCTTGTAACCGGTTCTTCTTTTGCTAGTAATCCTTCTAAATTCTTTTACCTTGATGTAATTCCTTCTCCACTCTCCCATCCCTTCTAACACTGCTGTGTGCAAACTGTATCTTCTGCTCTGATGTCCATAGTGTACCCTGTCTGCCATCAATTTTTTTTTTTTCTGAAACACTCTTATAACTACACATCCTAACCGAGCACACTGTTTCCTCTTCAGTCCGCTAAGATCGAGGCTCTGTATTCGTTCACATTTCATAGGCATCACATTGGAATTACGATCACTTTTTTCTTTATTTCCAAACTATTTCTCCTTATCCTCTTGTAACACCCACTGTTCTATGATGATTGTGCCATGTTGATATATGACTATTATATACTCTTCTTTTAATGGATATTATTTGCATCCTTCTAAGATCTTCCTATCTGACTTATAGAATATGTCTCCAATTCACGAGAGTGACTTCATATTCATGAAAAAATTATGTATAAATAACTTTCTTCGTTTCATTTTTGTCATCCCTCCTATGGTCAATGCTGGATCATTGGGAACTAAAACATCCTTAAAGTTACTATTTTAAACATTCTATTCTCTAACAGTAGTTTTTTTATTATCACAGGCTATAAAATTTTCTATGTATAAATGAAATTCAAAGACCATTTCTCATTTTTTACAGTTCTTTGAACTCCCTTCCATCATTTTGTAACTTCACAGGAAATATATATTTATGTATATGGTATTTCTATGTAAATTATCTCAACCTGCCTTCATGCAATAAATGCTGATGAATTCATTGAATTTGATACTATTTTAGTATATATTCATAGACACTAATGACAATTAGTCTTTAGTTTTTAATAACAGGTCATTTTTTGATATTTAAGGAATTTGACTTTTTACTCACTATTTATGATTATTTAAACCCATTGCAGGCCATCCTTTTTTTTTTTTTTTTTACTTCTTTACTTCCTCTTCTATAAACTATTATACTTGTTATACTTGAAAGTGAGCAAATAAAATCATAAGATAGTAATTACCCACAAATTTTACACTAAAATTGGTCCTTCTGCTTTGCCCCTTCCCTTCAGCAATAATGAGACACGTCTCCCTCTTACCAAAACACAACACTTTGACCTACATTCTGATTCTTCCCTTTTATTCCTTTTTATAAGTCACTGGCATTTTTCTCTTCTTTTCTAGAATATAAAATATTTTACTACTGTATTTTAAAAAAATTTAAGCACTTCTAGTTTTCAAACGGAATGCGAAGGTAAAATAGGAAATGGTTCAAACTCCAATGTAACCTTTAATTCAGTGTCTAAAAATCAAATAGAAATATCTTATTTATATATAGAATATACATATATATAAAAAATACTTGTCACATTTGACTCCTCCAATTACAAGAGATACAAGATAAAATACACAATATAACAAATATTACCTGCATCTATTAGATGATTTTCATACAGTTTTTCCTTTTTTAAAATGTGCATAAATTTTCTTGGCACCCTGTGTGTGTATGTGTGTTGGTATTTTTCTATAGACACATATATATATATATATACATTTTTTTCTAATACATAACTGTCAAAATGGATTTTGCATGCTCTTCTAGAATTGTGAAATTTGACAGTGAAAATTTAAGGTTTATTAAATAACCTAATAACATTAAATTTAAACCTAATGTTATTAGGTTATTTAATAAACAATCTTTAGTGATAAATTATAAAAATTATTTAACTCTATAATGGCAGAGATATTAGTGTCTTAGCTACACCATTTTTCTTTCTTTTTATTTTCACTCCATTGTTAATTTAGAACTCTATCATCCTAATTGGAAGTCATTTACAATTTTCCTAGCCTATATAGTGTAAGACATGACCTTTTAAATCACACAGCCCTGAGACTGAACCCCAGCTCATCTTCCTATAAGAGTGAAATGTCGCATAACGTCCTCAACATCTCCAAGTCTCATCATCTTTATAAGCATATAGAAATAAAATTTTGTCTAACGCATAGGCTTATTGTGAGTGTAAAAGTAGAACTTCCTTATTATATATGTGTGTGTACATGTGTGTGTGTCTCCATGGGAAATATTAAACAAATGTCAACTGTTCTTGTAATAACTATTACCAGAAAATATTCCAACCTATTTAACCATTGATTTATCAAGCACGCTTATCTACCAGGTCCGTGTTTTTGTAATTTTTGCTTTTGTTTTGTTTTGAGACAGAGTCTCACTTTGTTCCCCAGGCTACAGTGCCATAGCATCAGCTCAGCTCTCAGAAACCTCAAACTCCTGGGCTCACTCAATCCCCCTGCCTTAGCCTCCTGAGTAGCTGGCACTACAGACACCTGCCACAATGTCTTGCTAGTTTTTTTCTAGTTTTACTAGAGAGGGGTCTTGCTCTGCTTTTCCTCTTGCTCGGGCTGGTCTTGATCTCCTGAGCTCAGGTAGCCTCCCTCCTGGCCTCCCAGAGCACTAAGGTTATAGGCATCACCCACTGGACCTGGTCCAAGCAGGTCAGTTCTTTAAGTTCTATGATCTGTTACTTATACCGCTAATATTTCATCACTTTATAATTATTTATAATATTTATTGAAAATACAGCCACTCACCAAATTGAAAAGAGTTTAATGATAAAAATGAAAATTTATAAGAATGGGGGATCACTGGGGACGAAGATTTTTATTTTTATTTTTATCTCTGTATCACTCAGGACTTTCTCTGTTATTTAGAGATTTTTTTTAAGGATCATATTTACTTTTATTGTCTAGGAATGTGGGCAACACCTATTGTATTATTTTAAAGACCATCTTGTCTATGCAACTCTCTTTGCCTTGGTAATCTATATAAATTCCTTTATTATCTGTATTTTAATTAAGTTAATATATTGGTGAATTATTATTATTATTGATGAATTGCTACACACCAAATTGCCAGCAATTTGCTTAGTTTGTAAGGGTCAGGAATCCAGGCATGAGTTACCTTGTTACTCTGCTGTAGGATCTCGGACTGCAATCTGCAATCAGTGTGTCCTCTAAGGCTGGAAGGTCATCTAAGGTGAATCCCAAGGAGGGTCAGATTTCAACCCCACACAGTTGCTAGTATGATTCAGTTCATTGTCATATTCTGGAGTGAGAGAGTAATTTTTGCCATCTATCAGCCAGAGACCCCTTTTCTCAGTTTCCTTGCTGATTGTTGGACAGGAGCAGCCCTCAGTTCCTTACCACATGGGCCTCTGCTGGGTGGTCTTCTGCTTGCCCAAAGCATGAAAAACAGAAAGGCAGTAAACTGAGTCTAACAGAAAGATTGAAGTTACCACGTGGGTAATGCACTAGTGGAAGTAACATGACATTGCCTTTGCCATTTTCAACTGGTTAGTATAAGTAACGGGTTCTATTTGCACTCGAAGAGGGAGGGTTATATAAAATTATATAGGTACCAGAATTTGGAAATAATTGGAGGAGTGGTATTTTAGTGAAGTCTGCAACATGTACTAATATAAACTCAATTATTCTTTCATAAAATATTGTTGGTTGGTTGTTTGGTTGGAAAAGCTGAAATATAAGTAATTACAGGGCATGCATTTTTCAGTATGTGTTGTGATTTTCTTTGATAATTCATTTGAAATTGAATGACTAATATATACCAATATACATTGGTAGTATTTGGATTTAGCTTATTTACGGGAAAAACTGGTAGAATACATCGTACATCTTCTGTGGTATTGTAACAATATACTGCTTTTATAAAATTAGTAAATAATTATCCAGGTTAGTTTAGTAAAACTTGTGAACTATTTGGGAGTTAAATTTACCAGACCAATAATCCTATTTAAAAAGACTGTGTTATGTGTAATTTAACCACAAATTCCACTCACTTTATGTGACATTGGGGCTTTTTTTTTTTTTTTGGATATCACGATCAATCATTTTATTTATTTCAGATTCAGAACTACTTCTATGCCTCTAAGTTCTATTGACTGTAATATAAAACTTACAGCCTGTATGAAGTGAGAAGACTTTTAGTAGAACATGAAGCATAGACAGCTATCTCTCGTAGTATTTGTGGAAACTCTGGACAGACTGCTGTTTGACCTTCTTAAGTGAGCAGCTTGCCTTTGACACCCACAGCCCATGTACATACATGATCGCTTGGCTGTCAATACTCGTAACCATCTGTTATGATGGCAACACGCCTGCTTTCAAAATGGGGTTCCAGTTTAGACTGCAGGTGCCAACTAAGTAGATTGGCAGCCTGAAATTCTGAAAATGCTTTTCCTTGTGCTGCAGGAAACGATGCCACATTAACACCCATGTGACTTCTTACCGAAGCACCACCTGTTCATTGTTTTTAGGCCAAAAATATCTATAAAAAAGGCTAGTAGTGAGCAGTTGACAAAACAGCGATGGGCACCAACGGGGTATTTCAAAGAACAACATGCTGTACCCTGTTTTCAAAACAGTAATGTTATTGTTTTAAAAAGCACAAATGTGTGGGCATGAAGAAGTGTAGTACCCAAAGATTATTGTATTTGACATAATGACTTCTTAATATTTAATATGTTAATATCTTCATTATTGGTCCCTATTGATAGGAAACAGCTGGCTACTCTTTTCTGCATAATGGCACTAGAACTTTGGAAATAGCCTTTCTTACCCATAGTGGTCAGACACTGCATGTTTGTAAATATGGATGTGCATTTCTTTTTTCTTTTCTTTTTTTTTTTGCAGTTTTCGGTCGGGGCTGGGTTTGAACCCACCACCTCTGGCATATGGGGCCGGTGCCCTACTCCTTTGAGCCACAGATGCCGCCCTATGTGCATTTCTTTTCTGCAGAATTCCAAAAGCAGAAAAAGTAAAGTAAGACAAATCTGCTGGCTCGCTGCCCAGAGCACAATGGTTATGGCTCCAGCCACATACACCAAGGCTGGGGGGTTCGAACCCAGCCCGGGTCAGCTAAACAATGATGACAACGGCAACAAAAAATAGCTGGGTGTTAGTCCTAGTTACTCAGGAGGCTGAGGTTAAACAATGAGAATTGTTTAAGCCCAAGAGTTTGAGGTTGCTGTAAGCTGTGACATCACAGCACTTTACTGATGGCAACATAGTGAGACTCTGTCTCAAAAAAAAGACAAATCTGCTGTATTGTACTTCAATGATTTTAGTGTTAGTTGGCTTTGTGAAAAGGGAACGCAAGGGTGGCCATAATAATGTTCGTGTACAATTTAAAATACATCACAATTTAAAATTGCACTCAAACTTCATACCCACCTAGTATTCAAACTTACCCCAACATTCTCTTCAATTCCAACATTTTCTGCACTACATTTGAAAGTAAAATTATAAGGGCTATTACTCATTTCTGAAATATAAAATTTCAAGTTTTAGCAAAGCTGAAGAAAAAACAAAATTACTCTCTAGCTATTTTATATATCTTCCTTGCAAAAGTTTCTAAATTTATGCTAGTCTGCCGTTCATGAATTTGCCTCACATTTCATACAAAAAATACTATTCATCCGACTGTAATCGCTATTTATCACTTCATCGAATCCACAAATTTACTTTAAAATTCTACTTCCTTCCTCCTCTACACAAAAGAAAATCTCCATGGGCTCTTTCCATTTTTTCAGGAACTAATTTTTATTAATCATTCCCTCTTCCTCTTGCACATTCAATCCTGATTTTAAAGAGATCAGTCTCTTAGCTCATAGGCATGTGATAACATTTCTCTTCACAAAACAATAACGTCTTTCCTGATCCTATGTTCAGCTCTTGTCCATAAGTTTATACCCTCAACACATACATTTCCCAAATGACTGTCTCCTGATGTCTCCACTTTATCACCTTCTCAATCAGTTCCAATGTCAACTGTCACATAACACTTGTACAAAACCAATGTTATTAACATTTTCCAGCCTTTGGAGTTGCTAAGTCTAATATTTCATTTTTCTCTTCTCTTCATATTTTTTTTATTAAATCACAGCTATGTACATTGATATGATCATGGGGCATCATGCACTAGCTTCACAGACCGTTTGACACACTTTCATCACACTGGTTAACATAGCCTTCCTGGCCTTCTCTCAGTTACTGTGCCACACACCATCCTACAAAGATGATCACTCCTACTGTTAAAAAAACTATTTGTTCTTCTCCTTCCTTTTTGTATTTTCTTGCACTGTCACTCCCTGATTTCTGCCCATACCTCTTCCACTCCTCCTCAGATGCTCTTGTGGGCCCCTCTCACGCTATCTGTCCCTTCCCTGCTGAAGTACTTCACGAATCAGAATTGGGTATGTTTTTGTTCACATGCTAAAATTTCAGGCTTTAAGCAGTCACACATTTCCATGGCTTACAGTGTAGTGGGAATATTTCTACCTGCTGTCTTCTTTGTCTCGAAGATTAGAAGAATGAATCCATGGAGCACACAAGTAAGCAACAGGAAAGATTTTATTGATAGATAGATAAGGGGAGAAGGAATATAGGGCCTCTGCTATGGAGGGGCAACCAGAGTGAGTAGCCATCTGGGCCTTCTCTCTAGGGGTTTATATGTGACATTTCCTATCCTGTGGACCAGGGATGGCGGGGTAGAGAGGTGGAAGGTATCATAACCATTTGGCACCAGGGGAGTGAAGGCAGAAGTTAATTCTAAAACTGCCCCTGTGTAAGGTCTTTGTACAGGATGTGTTCTCTGCTCAGAGAGTGGAGCTTAGGTGGAATGTTGGTAACACTGGTTTTTATGAGCCTGTTTTTGGTCCAGAAAAATGGTCTGTGTTCGAGCTCATCTGAAAGCCCGTTGAAGCCTAGGAAATTGGAGTTTCTGTCCAGCCCTGAGCAGGGAAACCTTGTATCAGTAATATCTCAATATAAATTACAAGTTATTTCCTGATTTTTGTTCTTTTCTCCTTCATGCTGTTCTCTAACTTTTAGATAACTGTGTTATTTGTGATTGGCATTACATGTGAATTGCCTCTTTTTCTGGCAAGAACACTGTGTCTTTGATCAAGTAGTAAATGCTTCTGGAGAAGCAGTTGTGGTAAAAGCAATAATCTGAATGTATTTGCCTCTGTTCTTCACCTCCCTAATTCATACTCTTCTGGTCCCAGTGTTGTATTCCTCCATTCAAAATATATGATTTGATTATTTGCTTTCATTCTAACATCTTTAAGTTTCTTCCGCAGGATAAATTACCATATGTGTCCTGTAAGACTGACCCTTTTCTATTATATATTCCCAGACCCAGGATATGCCTTGGGACATATTATAAGCTCATTGAATAAATTTTGAATAAAGTTGATATATTTTTACTACAAACTTAGTTCTGCTGCAAAGATGGATTATAACTAGAAGGAGAATATTTAGCCAGATGAGGAAAAGTTAACCAGTGAAAGGAAAATGCATCATGCTTCTTGTAAAGTATTGCAATAGACAAGCTCAAATATGTTACTCTACTACTTCAGAATTATTCCCTTGATACTTAGTAGGATCGGTGATTTAATTTATTTTCCTTTTCCTGTTATCACATTCAGAATCTTTTTATTTACCCTCTTAAATTTTAATATATTTAAAAATATTCATTATTATTCATGTTCTGATTTTAAGAAAGAAGTGCATTTCAGAAATCAAGTTCACCTTACACAAAATTGTCTTCTCACCAGATTGCCTATTATTCTGATAACCAGGAGAGCTAAGTGGAGGAGACATATAATTACTTACTTTAGGAGGATACACGTTGGTAAAGAAGCAGTTATTTTACTCAATTTCAAAACATGTAAACAAAAGACAATTATCCTCTCCCTGATTTTAAATGTGTGACTTTTTTTAATAAGAATAAATTAGTGACTGTTTTCACAGCATCGCTGAAGAAAATTTCCACCTTAATCATGACTAGATCCAAATACAGTCCAAGTTGATAGAAATAAACTGATTATGATTAGTATTTGAAATGTCAACCTCTATGTGAAAGGTAAGTTCAGTGGGAAACAAAAAACAAAACATTTTCTAAAAATACAAAACACAAAAGAGATACCTTTATTGCATTTCTTAATATTCAGGACAGTGTAAGGGAAAATCATTACTTTGAATTTTTCCCTTATTTTTAATACATCAGAGTAATAAAAATGAGAAGCCCTAGCCAACAAATTAAAAAAATTAGCTATTGAGATTGACTTCGATGCTAAGCAGGCAGAGAGTTGCAGCCAAGCTACTTAAATGCTCGGAGTCTTAATATCTTCACTTGTAAAGTGAAACTGATGATGAAACTAATGATTACTGACACAGTTGACAGCTAAAATTCTTTTTTAGGTAGCAATCTAAACAAATGCAAAGACAGGGAAAACTAAACTATACTGACAGAAAATAGATCAGTGGTTATGTAGAGGGAAGTGTGCATTAAGGATTGACAACAAAGCCAGGAGCAGTGGCTCACGCCTGTCATCCCAGCACTTGGGAGGCTGAGGCAGGTGTGTTGACTGAGCTCACAAGTTCAAGACCAACTAGAGCAAATCAAGACCCCATCTCTAAAAAGTAGCTGGGTTCTCAGGCGGTACCTATAGTCCCAGCTACCTGGAAGGCTGAGGCAAGAGAATTGCTTGAACCCAAGAGTTTGAGGTTGCTGTGAGCTAAGATGCTGCAGCACTCTACCAAGTGAGACTCTCTCCCTCCTCTTCCCCCCCCCAAAAAAAAGGAGAGAAAAGAATTGACGATAAATGGAACAGGAGGAGATGTCAGAGTCTATCAAAATACTCTAAAATTTCTGGGGTTCTATTTATACAAACAAATATATTTGTGAAAATTGAAATTTAAGTTATGTCTTAAAATAAATGTTATTAAACACATATTACACCCCAAGAAAGCTAATTTTAATAAATGTTATTAAATACATATTACACCCCAAGAAAGCTAATTTTAAAAGGTGTGGGTTTGTGTGTGGATCAGTGAGTAGTAATATGAAGTACCAACAATGATAAAATACTAAGATTTTCACTAATGTGCCTTCTTCATAGGTAAAGCTTGATGACTTAGGTCATTCAGGATTTTTCTCTAATTCATCTCATACTTGAAATGTGTATATACATCACAAATAATCAAAGGCATTTTAAGCCAAATTATTAAATGCACTGCCACTGTATTAGAATACAAATTGTTTGGTATTCACTTTTCACCTGCCAAATAAGTTTAGCAGAGACTGAGTGATTTTATTGCAAAGAACAGATTTTTTTTTCTATTCTGGTTCAGCAGTTTTCTCAAAATTAATTTTGTGATAGATCTTTATAATCAAATTAATTTTAAATTATTAAGCATAGGTTATATAGTATATACACAAAGAAAATAATATGTGGAAGCTAATCAAAGAACACATTGGTTAATTAAAACCACTCTTTCAGGAACACTATATATCAATTTTCTCCATGAGTTTGAATCCAATAAAATTGCTCCAAGACTTAATTTCTTCAAAACCCACATGACTGAGAACAAAATCTAAGTTTTAATGAGCTTATTGCATCTGCTCTGGCCAGTTATTCACCAACATGCTGTGGTTAAGGTTTCAAAGTAAATAGAGTCCAGATCTCAGATAATGTTAGGAAACAATAACTTAACAAATAATGTGTGAAATCAGATTAAGAAAAATTAATCTGTGAACTTAATAATACATCTTCAAATACATAGCAAGCAATTTATTGGATGCATGCTAAAAATGTTTAAAAATACAATAAAATGGGCAAATTGTTTTATATAATTTGTCATTGCTACCAGATTTTATAATTAATGACAAAAATTTATAAGAAAAAGTTTTGATGTTTTTTCTAAATTTAAATAGCTAGCAAAACTAGGTTCTATCCACTCTTGGCATTCGATCAGACATTATTTGACTAGTGGTTTATGCACAGTAATGTTTCTGATTCGAAGTATAAACAGTTTACTTCCTCGTGTTCTTTTTCAGAACATATATTCTGTGAATCTATGATTTTCTTCCTATATTGCCCTGTACTCCGATGACATATTATCAAAGTGCTCAGGTACAACCGTGACATTTTTCCCTAAAAATATACAAACATAGATTAACTTGCCAAGGTCAGACAACAAGTTTGTGACAGAACCAGGATTAAAACTCTCTAAGTTCCTGAACACTTACAGCAATTTCATTGTGACATTCTTGTAAGGCTGTAGCCTATACCTGTAAAATTTATATTTGAGTTCACATCCTCAGAATCAATGTGACCTAGAACTACTTTAAATATGAAAGCAAACGAGTATCTTAGAAATTTCAATAGATCAGCTTTAATGTTTTTAACTGAATAAAACCCATGAATACATTGAATTATGAAATAAAAATAATTTTAGAATGGGAACTTAAACTCTACAATATGCTCTACAAAAATTTGTAAATTTACCTAACTATAAGATGCTACAATATGTGAAAAACTTTTATGTGTTTATTTTAGATAAGCAGCTGCACTAGGTTTAGACTACACTAATATCAAAATTAAAAGTATGTGTATTTGTCCTCTACTGAGACATACACCTCACATAGGGGCAGCAGCAATTTAGCTCAGTAATGGAGTGATCTGTATCAGAAATATAAGTTGTATTTCATAGGCAATAGAACTTTCAAATATGAAAAGAGGATAATTGGATTGTGCCAACAGTATTAAGAATGCACTAGCAAGATTGATTTTTAAGACTATAAAGAAAACAGTTAGGGCATTATTGCAATTATCTAAGAGAAGAATGGTAACAATATAAAATTTGCAATTGGAGCAGTAAGAAGCTTAGAGTTAGGTGTGACATTTCAGACACAAAAAAAGATATCCTTGTGACTGAATAAATAAGAATGTGGAAGGGGAAAACAATTAGACAATGATATAAATGGTTTTGGCTTGTATGCCTTGAAAAATAGTGGCTTGATGAGCCACAGTGATGACTTAATGGAACATGAAGGAGGTTAAACAACGAAAGGATGCATTTATTTAAAGGAAAATATAATGTGTTTAGTTTTCAATGTGTTGAATTATAATCTAACAGGATATTTGCATTAATTTTTTGGCAGGTAATTTGAAACATGGATTTACATTTTCAGAAGAAATGTTGAAATGGAAGTAAAAGTCATCCAAATAGAGATTTTTTACTGATTATAGCAACAGATGATGGAACAAAGGCGTAGGCATGATGTTAGGGGAGGCCAGGAATGAACTTAATTTTTCTGAGAATGTTTTATGGCTGACCTGGAGGTTATAGATTCAAGTTGAAGCTCTAGGGAAGCACAGACAAGCCAGTCCCTGCCTGAGTTTATACAAGTCACATAATTGTATCTACTGCATTTAGTCAGCCACGGAGAACATCCTATGATATTCTGCCTGTTCGACACCAGATAAAAACAGTTTTGGAAAGGGACAGAGGAAGAGGAAAAGAGGAAGAAAGAGATAGCGTGAAGGTTACATAGAGTTCTTTGTAGAGTTTTTGTTGCCTTTGTTGAGCATGTAATTATTTCCAAATTAAAAGTATTTAAAAAGTAAAAGAGATGAATTTCCACACTGAGAAGGTCCACCATGAACTCAACGCAATGAACATACAAAATACCCCACACAAAGACAGATTATCCCAAAATTGGAGATTATTAAGATATAGAGAAAATTCTTAATGAATTTTCTGAATGAAAACATTAGTTGCAGGAAATTCTCAGAATTCTCAAAGGAGGAGTGATGCTTTGAAGTACCAGCTGAAGAATAGCAGATAATTTGCATTACAGGACACAGAATATTTAACTGATATAGTTAATAATAATTAGATTTCATACATTGAAATTAGTTCCTCTTAAAATAGAGATACCTTAGAGGCAAAAATGTTTCAGGCCAGCGATTATTTATTCATTCATGCATGATCCAGGTTCTCTTATAGATCCTGGGATGAACCAGTGGCAATTGTAGGGAAGAGGTGCATAATAATCTGCAAGCTCAACAGGACTAGTCATTTCTCTTCTAAATTTCTTGCACTTCCAAGCTCTTCTCTGTATCCTCACCCTCCAGCCGAGACCTCTAACAAGGTTCCATGAATAGGACTCAATAATGGGCAATATTCTTTCTTTTTTTTTTTGTAGAGACAGAATCTCACTGTACCGCCCTCGGGTAGAGTGCCGTGGCGTCACACGGCTCACAGCAACCTCTAACTCTTGGGCTTACGTGATTCTCTGCAATATTCTTAAAGAATAAGTTCTATGTCATTGCTATTATATTTTATTGGTCTACACAGCACCAATTCAGTGTGGGGAAGGATTGACCTTCACATCTAAATGGATGAGATAAGGTGGCAAATATTTATAAAGAGAAAAGGAATTTATAATGATGCCTTATTTTTTGATAACTTGATGTTGGTTATAGCACTCTTTCTTATTAGACTCTGTTGTGAAGTTGCCATTAATTTTACAATTAAATGGAAAAAAAACTTTAGAAAATTGTATGCTCATAGAAATAACAAATCAAAAGATAATTGGTTCTTCTTAAAAAATGGAAGCCTAATGTGTATAATTTGAAGGCCTGTGTTAAATCTTTTACTCCTACTACAATAGATTTCGATCTAAAACCTTTTGTAAAATTTTGTAAAAATTGAATTATTGGCTCTCACAAGCTGATAAGAGCCAATGTTAGCATACCACTGTAGTAACCCCAGTGGCATTATGCTCATGGTTGAGGTATAATCAAATTAATTACATTATTTTAAATTAGTATGTGAATGAATTTCACCTTTTCCATATATGTTTTTAGTCACCAAAAAGATACTTTTGTGCCTTTCATAAGGGTGATGGTCAATTTTATGTGCCAATTTGGTTAAGGGGGGCTCAGATAGTTGATAAGCATAATTTCTGAGTGTGTATACGTAGATTTTTTTTTTTTTTTTTTTTTGTAGAGACAGAGTCTCACTGTACCGCCCTCGGGTAGAGTGCCGTGGCGTCACACGGCTCACAGCAACCTCCAACTCCTGGGCTTAAGCGATTCTCTTGCCTCAGCCTCCCGAGTAGCTGGGACTACAGGGGGCCGCCACAACGCCCGGCTATTTTTTGGTTGCAGTTTGGCCGGGGCTGGGCCCGAACCCGCCACCCTCGGCATATGGGGCCGGCGCCCTACTCACTGAGCCACAGGCGGCGCCCTATACGTAGATATTTTTAAGAAGAAATTAGCACTTGAATCAGTAGACCATGGAGGGAAGATAGTCCTCCACAGTATGGCTGGATATTACATAATCCATGGAGGGCGCAAATACACATAGCACAGAGACCTCAGGAAAAGTCACACTTTCTCTCTCTTTTTGAGGTGGGACATCTGTAATGTGCCTTTGCACATCTGTGCTCCTAATCTCTGGCCTTCAGGTTTAGATGACACCATGCCACCAGCTTTTTAGTTTCTCCATCTTGCAGAGGGCAGACAGTAGGTTCTCTTGGCCAATCCCATGAAACCTTCCTCAACTCAATGTTGGAATTCCAAGCCTCTGTAACTGTGAGATATAAATGGTGATTGTTTTAGCCACCCAGTCCAGGGCATCGTGTCATAGCAGCATGTATGCACCAAGATGGTTTTGATAGATAATTAGCCTAATTCTCAAAACAACTATACATGATTCTGATGTTCTTCCAGTTACCTTGAAAACATATCAAAAGGCGATTTTAGACACCATTTTGATACACACGTGGTTTAATGTATGTTTTTTCTTAGCATAAATACAGATAAAAACAAAAGTTTACAGTGCTTTTTGTGTATGTTAATAATTGTGTGTGTGAGCGTGTGTGTGTAGTCAGCCTTTCATATCTATGGGATTTGCATCCATGGAATCAAATTGTGTCTGAAATGAAAATGTACAGACTTTATTCTTGTCATTATTTCCCCCATAATAGGGTAAAACAACTATTTACATAGCACTTATATTACATCGGCTATTATAAGTGATGGAGATAATTTAATGTTTATTGAAGAATGAGCATAAGTTTTATGCAAATACTACACCGTTTCATATTAGGGATACAAACATCCTTGGAATTTGGTATCTTTGGAAGGTCCTAGATCTAATCGCTCATGGATATCAAGGGATGGCATTTGTTTACATAACATTAAAAATGGGAGAAATGAAAAAAAAATTATCGTTCCAGTTGTAAGTTATTAACCTATGAGATTATTTAGAAGTTTTCTTAAAATTCTTAAGATATATCTATGGCTGTATACATACATGTACCAACAGGAATAATGTGGCTCCATTTGGAATAAATGAATTATAAACAATTGTTAATAATTTTAACTAGTGTGAATTATTAAAATCAAATAGTACAAATAATTATGGGAAAAATAGTAAAATAAGAAAACTTCAAAGCTTTTAAATTAAAATATTCCAATGATACAGAATATATAAATTTATATAAATTTTAAGTCACTACAAATTTCCGATGGCTAGTAAGATAAATTTACATATCATTTTTCAAAATTGCAAACTCACACAGACTCTTAACTCATGCTGAAGGCTTCAGGGAAGAGGAAACAAAAGAAAGATCTAAGGTAAAACTCACAGAACGCATGTATTATTATTTTGTATTTTTACTTCAAATATAAATGACTTTGGTAGAATAAGCATAAAATAACTCAGGTGCTCATTACAACTTATTTTTATGACACTGAATCAAATGTAAGTGTTGATATTTGTCCATTTGTAACAAGATATTTAAGTCTTCTTATTTAATACTTAAAAATCAATGAAGTTAAAATTAAATAGCACCTACATAAAGTAGTTCCTATTTCTTTGGGGTCATTTATGTGTTGAACATTCTCAATCCACAATATTAGTAAATACAAAGAAGAATCACTATTTGCTTTCAAATTTGTGTTATAATTTTGCAAGTAAAATGATATCTTAATATGGGGTGAGAGATTATTAAAAGAAAAGCTTCAATGATCCCACCTCAAAAAACATATCTCACTTATTGAATATACTCCTTCAATTACTAAAACTCTTTTCATATTTGGTCCAATACAATAAAAAGGTAGAGGTTCTGGGCACCAGGAATTGAGATATATTACTTCATATGTATGAAATCCCATTATTAAACAAAAAAACTGAAAGAAGATGAAATTTAAATGATGATAAAATGTAAGAGTATAAGTGTTTTAACATTTTTAATTATTACATCCTAAGGAATACCTATATGTTAATTTCCCAGATCAAAGTCTATTGACATTTCTTTCTTTCTTTTTTTTTTTTTTAGACAGAATCTCACTTTGTCACCCTTGGTAGAGTGCTGTGGCGTCACAACTAACAGCAACCTCAAACTTTTGGGCTCAAGCAGTTCTCTTGTCTCAGCCTCTCATGTATCTGGGACTACAGGTACCGAACACAATGCCGGCTACTTTTAGAAATGATGTCTCACTCTTGCTCAGGCTGGTCTCGAACTCCTGAGCTCAGCCCTCCACTGCCTCTGCCTCCCAGAGTGCTAGGACTACAGACATGAGCTACAGCGCCTGGCCATTGACATGTCCAAAGATCATTTGAAATGTTTTCTAATGAGATTACCAAGGCTTATCAATTTTAATGTAATTAGACAAATTATATGACATGTAAACTCAACACACCCAAATCTTGAAATTATCTATGGATTTCTTTATGATTCTGATTGTTAAGGCAATCTTTTGTAATTAAAATGTCAAAAGAATGTAAAATTTCACTGAGTTTTGATTTTAGAAATGAGCAGATTTTTCAAGAAAAACAATACATTAAAGGTTAATAACCAGGTTCTTTTAGGCAGGGAGGTAGCACTAAAAGTAGAGTGTCCGGAGTGCTTCAAGGAAGATTTCTTTCTTTCTTTTCTACTTTCTTTTTTTTTTTTTTTTAAATCATTGGGGATTCATTGTGGATACTAAGATCCAGGTTACACTAATTGCATTTGTCAGGCAAGGTCCCTCTTATAATTGTGTTCCTCCTCTAAGAGCTGTGCCAAATCCCGTAATTCCCCACTTCCCCTTCCCTCTTTCTCCTCCCCCATTCCCTAACTCCCACCATGTACTAGGTCATCAATTGCCCTCATATCAAAATTGAGTACATTGAATTTTTATTTCTCTATTCTTGTGATGCTTTACTAAGAAGGATGTGTTCCACATCCATCCAGGTTACTACAAAAAATGTAAAGTCTCCATGTTTTTTAGTGGCTGAATAATATTCCATGGTGTACATATACCACAGCTTATTAATCCATTCCTGGATTGGTGGGAATTTAGGTTGTTTCCACATTTTGGAGGTTGTTAATTGAGCTGCAATAAACAGTCTAGTGCAAATGTCCTTATGATAAAAGGATTTTTTTTTTCTGGGTAGATGGGATTCCAGTAATGGGATTGTAGGATCAAATGGAAGGTCTAGTTGGAGTTCTTTGAGGAATCTCCACACTTTCTTCCAAAAAGGTTGTATTAGTTTGCAGTCCCACCAGCAGTGGAAAAGTGCTCCCTTCTCTCCACATCCACACTGGCATCTGCAGCTTTTAGACTTTGTGATGGGGGCCATTCTCACTAGGGTTAGGTTGACATCTCAGGGTGGTTTTGATTTGCATTTCTCTGATAAGTAGGAATGATGAGAATTTTTTCATATGTTTGTTAGCCATTCGTCTATTTTCTTTAGATAAGGTTCTATTCATCTTTCTTTGCCCTTGACATAAGATATAGATAACTGGAACAGAGTAGAAAACCATGAGATGAAGCTAACATCATATAGCCACCTAATCTTTGATAAACCAAACAAGAACATACACTTGGGGAAAGAATGCCTATTCAATAAATGGTGCTGGGAGAACTGGATAACCACATGTAAAAGACTGAAACTGGACCCACACCTTTTGCCACTCACTAAAATCAATTCGAATAATAAATTGTATTATAATACAATAAATAAATAATAAAAATAAATAAATAATAAATAAAAGATCTAATCTAAGGCAAGAAACAATGAAAATCTTAAACAAATTGGAGGGAAAACACTTTAAGGTATCAGCCTGGGAAAAGAGTTTATGAAGAAGACTTCAGTGGCATTTGCAACAGCAGCAAAATAAACAAATGCGACTTAATTAAACTGAATAGCTTCTGTACAGCTAAGGAGGTAACCAAAGTAAATAGATAATTATCAGAATGGGGAAAGATATTTGCAGATTATGAATCAGACAAATAGTTGATAACTAGGATCTACAGAGAACTCAAGCAATATAAAAAGACAAAGATTTCTTCAAAGGGGAGAGTGGAGAGAGGATAATGTGACTGAAAGTTTAATAAGGAAACAGAGGAGAGGGATTTGGTGTGAATGAGAGGTTCTTGGAACTGTGATATGTAAAGAATGGGATGGGTAGAAATTTTAAATGTCTAAATGACTTTTTTGTTTTCGTTTATAATTTTTGTAATATATGAGTTTCCTTGGTTGCTCATTGAATAAGATTATTTTCTTTGGATCTGAAACATGGATTTGGAAAAGAATTGGGAAAAAAAAATGAGCTGCCTTTTTAACAAGGATTTTCTCTGGTGGAGGCATGATTTTCCTTTGTTTTTATTTCTTAATCTTTATAATTTTAAGTTTTCAATTACTTTATCAATAGTGTTTATGAAGTTCATTTAAAAAAAGGGTATTTGGAAATTCATAGGTTCTGTTGGGATTCTCATAATGACACACAGGATACATTTACAACAATTGTGGATAGTGGTGACACAAAGGAGGCTTTTGATTTAGACAAAGTATGTCTACATCTAAGGTTTCACAATCAGGCAGTACAAGGGAAAGAATTCCCACCAGATTGTAGCAAAATCTCTGCTTTTGAATAGTTCTCTGCACTGTCTATACATATAGATGTATCCTTGAAAGCTTCAAATGGACATTAAGCCTTGATTTCCCAGAATGACATGGATGTCTAATCCATAATTTGTGGGTATGGAACTTTAATAAACTTTCAGTTTATAATCATGTAGCTTGCTATAACTGAAAATATCTATTCCCACTATATATATATATATATATATATATACATACATATATAATATACAAATCACATAGTTTTATGTATCTTTATATATGTGTGCATTTGTATAAACAGTTAAGAGATATTCAGTAACAATAATGTTATGGTGTTAACAACATAACCAACACTTTTTTCGACTGCTTATTATGTAATCAATGCTTTTCCAAAAGCTTTAAATGATTTATCTCAGTTATTTCTCACATTACACCATTATATCTCTATTATTAGGTGAACAAAATGAGGTTTACAGAAGTTCCACAACTACTTGATGTCAAAGTTAAGGTTCAAACCTCTTGGGTCCAACAGTTTACAATTGTATTATTATAAGTAAAGTCTTACTGTTTTGTTTACCTGAAAAAGTTATAACAGTAAAACTATTTTCATAATGAATAATTTGAAAAATCTTGAATTTTATTCACACTCATAACTATAACCATTTCTGTCTACATATAAATTACTATCTACTTAGCAGTTATCTACTAAGTCATATCTACTTAGATAAGGCTAACATCAAGAGCAATCTATATGTATAGGTAGTGATAGGTAACAAGCAGTTTCTTCTAACAAAATTTTTTTTAACATTTATTGTAGTAATACTTATAAGACATTTAAAATTGGAAAAAAAAAATGCAATTCTTTTGCTGTGCCAAAAGCTCTTAGAGAAAAAAAAAAAGCATGAAAAAATGAATACATTACTTTCTAGTGCGATAATTCTTAATTTTTTCCAAAACCACACATCAATGTAGGCATCTATTTCTGGGCATAATTAACATTAATCTGACTTTTAGACAGACTGTTTGACAAATTTTACTTTAATTGACATTTTGACAGTGAAATTTTATTGGGAAGTGCTGGCAAGCTCATATCCAAACAACCTTCACTATAAAGGAATAGTTCTGCAAACATGGTGACAATTTATTACAGTCCTCAGCATTTACTCAAAGAGATATATTGAACAATGAAACAAAAAGAAATAAGATCATCCATCACTTCCTCACAAAAAGACCCAAGCTCTTATATCCATTAATACTCTTATATTCTGCCACCAGTCAATGAAAAGATGTCCCTGAAAAATTCTTGCAAATGTGTTCAGTTATAAATATGCCTATAGCCAAGGCATTTCCCAGATGCTGGCTGAACTCAATCAATACTCTTTTACTTTTCACTAATAAAATTCAACTTTGTAACTATTGTTATCTATCGAGGGGTCCAACCTGCAGGCCACGAGCCACATGCAGATTATGAGACTATGTGAGGACGTTTTTGCTTGTCTGTGGTGGTGAATATCATGAATATTACGCATGGACTTTTGTTGTTGTTGTTGTCGTTTGGTTCTTGGTTTTATCAGTGTTTGCATATTTAATGTGTGGCCCTAGACAACTCTTTCTCTTCCAATGTATGGCAGAGAAGAAGAAAAATTAGACACCCCTGGAGAGGTGAAAAAAATAATTGGAGATACATTTCTGATATATATACACACACACATATATATTTCTGTTATATATATTTTATATATATAAACAAATTATGCACATACATATATGAAACTGATATGTACATAAATGTGTATAATGTATATTCAAATCTAAAGAAGTGGAGCCTTGTGAATCTTCTAAGCTCTGAAATAATTATAGTGGAGTCTTTTCATGTCATGCTGGAAGAAGAGGTTGAGACATGTGGCTAGTGTGACTATTTTTATGGGCTCTATATGTGTGTTAGCATAGTTAATTACCCTCTTTTCTAATTGTTTGTATAACCAAATGCTCCTTTGTACAATCTGACTCTGTCTTTTTTATCCTAGGGAAGGCCGTGGAATGTAGCCAAAGCAAAAACATCTGGACAATTTTCTAGGAAATCTCTCAGAAGTCTTGGATGAATGAGCTTGATCCCAAGGTACATCAGTGAATGTTTCGTAAAATTGTTTCTGTTTTATACAAAAAAGTTCTCAATAACACTTCTGGGGGTTAAGTCAGTGTCCAGTCCGTGTTCTTGATCTTACTTTACCTGAGCCAATTCTATATTACAAAGTTTCTCACTTGTAAAAATCCTGTCAGATATTGATATCTGTATTAAATGCCTTTCTTTGGGTTATAATCAATGAAACATGACTAAAAATAGCAATATAAATTAGATTAAAAAAGTAAATTTACTTTTTTAAATTAAGAAAAAAGCATAATGTATAGATAGATAGATAGATAGATATATTGCTAGGACAAAGACTTCTGCAATGTAATCAGCCGCCTTTGTCATCACCACCCTGTCATGCTAACTCTGCCTGTCTTTGCCTCAATTGACCCATTTACTTACTATCAAATGCTACTTTGCAATATCTGGGCAAGAAAAGAACTGGATGTTGTGCATGTAAATCTAATATTATCAGACAAAAGGATATTATACTTTTGGTAACTTCAGTGGAGGAACTCACAAGGATTCTGATTTTCTAAAAATGTTCACAAGGATTCACTGTTCAAAGGTGGTCTGGAACAAATTAGTCTGTCCAAAGCACGTGAAATTGAGTTGAAACTGAAAGTGTTTTTTTTGGAATTAACAATAAAAAAGTGTAATACTTTGATATTTGGGTTTATGTTATTTCTTTTCATGTTTTTACTTACTGGCATAAATGATTAGGAGTGTGCTATGATTTTAAAGTCATAATTGTTCTCAGAATGGGAAGAATAGTATGCTATTCACCAATGCCGCTTCAAAAGCAGCCACCTTCTCTCCTTACCACTCAAGATAGGGGACATTTGAATCACCACAGGTTTTACATGTAGGAAATCATAGTTTAGATTCAAATAATGACTATTTTATAAGGTAAAAAAAAGTTCATTTTAACTTAAATTTTGCTTTAGTTTTTTTTCCTAAATGCTTACATGAAGTAATTCCATGGTTAAGGAAGAATGAGTCTGTTTAATTACCTAAAACCTTAGTTATCTAAAATGTACTGAATTTGCCCATTGATTGTATATGGGAAATAAAAAAAGTAGTCATTCTTATGACTTTCATTTCCAATGAGAATAGGGAAAAATGCTGCTGAAATGCTAAAATGTTGCTCAACAGATTAGAGATTTAAAACCAGCGCAACTCGTTCAGCATCCGTCTCAGAAAATGGCAGCTGTGTTTGTCTGTGTCTGGGTTTTTACCAATTATTTTCTCCAGTTTTCAACTTATTTCAGCATTTCAATTTCTTCTCAGTTCTTTGCATTTGTCTCTATTTTACTTTAAAAAAATAATGATTATGTTTTTTAAATGTAGTATTAGGCCAAATTTTCTTAGTATGTTTTCTCTACATTTCAAGACATTAAAGTGCATTCAGAGAAATTAAAAATATATTTGAATACATATACTTGCAAAGAAATACATGTATAAAGAAACACTAAATAGCCGGGTGTTGTGGCGGGCGCCTGTAATCCCAGCCACTCGGGAGGCTGAGGCAGGAGAATGGCAGAAGCCCAAGAGCTAGAGGTTGCTGTGAGTCCTGTAACATTCTGGCACTCTACTGAAGGCGGTAAAGTGAGACTCTGTCTCTACAAAAAAAAAAAAAAAAAAGAAACACTAAACAACACTGGCTTGAAGTAGCTTAAATGAGGTAAAACCACCTCAAACCTATTTATAAATTTCATTAACATCCTTCATAGTGCAAAAAAAAAGACAAAAAAAGAAAAGAAAAGGAAAAAGTAACATGAAATAATTTTTTCATTCATGCTGGAATTTTGAGAACTCCAAGTCAAAAAAAAAACATAGATAAAAACATAGATATATATATGATATACATATAGATAAAATATAGATAAAATAGATATATATATAGATATAGATCATATATATATGATATATCATGTAAGAATGCTCTTAGAGATATGGTCATTTAAATAGCAGGTTTCATCCGAAAATCTCCAACCTTACCAAAGGAAAATAATACACAACACTTTCCAGGTTAGAGCCAAAGGCACTGACAAGGTATACACTGTGAAGTTTTTAAAGTCGGAGGAGAAACTCCTGCATAGATAGGGTGAAAAGCAATATTTGAAACTCCCATTCACAGTTTAAAACACCAAAATTTGACAAATTAACAATAAATCTTCTCTTTCTGATGCTCTTGAGTCATTTGTACTTTCTTGTCTCAGAGGCCTTTGGTGTCCCAGAGTACTTTATCAGATTCTTAGCTTTATCTATGGTGTTCTTGTGCTTTAACTATTGTAACTGCCCAATATCAATCATATACTCTTTCCAAAGGCCAGAAAATATGGTAGCTTTTGAGTGCATTTGCAACGTTTGTTTTTCTTTGTTTCTGAGTCTGGTATGGAGCCCAGCTCCACCTGATGTTCCTTCTGCTCCTCCTTCTTTCTTCTTGTCCTTCTCCTCCTTTCCCTCTTCTTCTCCATCCCCTTTCCTCTTTCTCCTCCTCCTCCCACTTCCTGATCGTCTTCTTTTTCTCTTTCTCTCTCTCTCTGCAGCTGGGGGTGGGGTGGGTGGATTACCTGCTGTAAGGTCCTCATGTGATCAGAGTGAGCTGTCTTGGATAAGTCTGGGTCAACTCTCCATTTCAAGGTCCACACTATTGATCACATCTACATGGTTCTCTACGTATATTCACAAGTTCTGGATATTAGCTCATAAACATTTGTGTAGCCATTATTCCTTCAACTTTAGACAGCTATCTAGATTATAGCATGTCCTGAAAAAGAAAGAGATGAGGGGCATTGAAAAGTGATAAAAAATAAATTTAACTATGTTATAAGCATATTGATCTAAATATGATACAAACCTTAAGAGATACTTTTTTAATACTGCATTTGCTACTCTGATGAGTGAAATAAAAGATACATTAACAAATTACCATAATTTCAGTGGTAACTTGATCCAGAAAAAACATGTTACTACGTCAAGCCACACACATGGCAGAACAGATTTTACATGTGAGAAGCGCAGACAAATCTCGTGGCATACCTTTAGAGAAAAATAACAGTAATTGTTTTCTTTCCAAAGAGCTTAGATAATTTATCTGGTTCAGAAAGATATTAACTTAATTCTGGTCAAGTCATGCAATCTATAATATATAGACACAGCTGGAAAATGTATTAATAATTATAAATTTTCTAAATATTCCACTTAAATTGATACTTATTTCACTGTAATAATTCACATTACTTACTTTATGTTAAGTTTTACTAAGTGGAATTTTGTTCTCAAATTTTATTCTTAAAAATGTAATGTTTTAACCTGTTGCATGATTTTGTATAAAAATATCTCTATAAAATGAAAAGATAAAAAAATAAAATATCTAGTAATTAGAAGATATTTAAATATTAGACTTCTTTTTTTTTTTTTTTGAGACAGAGACTCACTTTGTTGGCCTCAGTAGAGTGGCGTAGCAACATACCTCATAGCAACCACAACCTCTTGGGCTCTTGCCTCAGCCTCCCAAGTAGCTGGGACTACAGGTGCCCTCCACAATGCCAGGCTATTTTTAGAGTCAGGGTCTCACTCTGGCTTAGGCTGGTCTCGAACCTGTGAGCTGAGGCAATCCACCCACCTTGGCCTCCGACGTGCTAGGATTACAGGCTACAGCCACTTTGCCTGGCCCAATATTAAACTTCATTTTGAAAAGTAATCTAAGTTATGTAAAATAAACCAAGCACAGAAACACAAATTTCACATGTTCTCACTCCCATATGGGAGCTAAGAATTAAAACAATTGATCACATGGAGATTGAGAGTAGAATGATGTTTACCACAGTCTGGAAAGGGTAACAGAGAAGGGGTGATCGTTAAGGGTACAAAAATGCAGCTGTAATAGATAAAATGAACGATATTTGATAGCACAAGAGAGTGCCTATAGTCAACAATAAGTTATTATGAACTTTGATTTAATTATTACATGTTGTATGACTATGTCAAAACACCACAAGTGCCCCCTATATACAAATAATATATAACCATAATAATTAAAAATAAAAGATTTTTAAAATGTAATCTAAAAATATTTTTAAAAGGTAATCTACTTTTGTGAGCTATTATCTAATTTTTATTACCAAACATATGAATTATCAGAATAATGTTACTAGTATCATATCATTTGCTTTTCTTTAAAGTGTCACATTAAAATTACAAATCCCTCTATTCATGGAAAGAGAAACAGCTTCAAAACTTGTAGATAATAAACTAGATAATACTGCAGAAAGCAAATAGAGGACTTGTCTTAAGAAATATTACTATATATTATGAGGCTTTTATATTTAATACACTGTAATATTAGCAAAAAGATAAACTGAACAAATTTTGAACCCCCTGTTTGAAGAAATTTAAAAAAATTGATCTACATATAAGTTACATGATTTGTGAAAAAGATGAAGCAATGTCATGGAACAAAGACTTCTTTTCATTGACAGGTAGTGGGTATATTGGATATTCATGAAGAAAGACAGTAAGTCTAACAGTCCAAACTAACTGTATGTGCATACACACATACACCATATTCACAGTTCCAGAAATATTGTTGACCTCAATCTTTAATTTAAAGTAATACAAGTTACAGTGGAAACAATACTATGACTACATGACCTTGGAGTAGACAAACATTTCTTAAATTTGATATAATGATTATTAATCATAAAAAGAACAAAAATGATAAACAAAAACCATTAATTAATTTAATGATAAAAATGAATAACTTACAGGTATCAAAAGATACCTATGAAAAGTTAAAAGATAATCAAAAGAATAGAGACGATCTATATAAGATAAATGAACTGACTAATAAATTGCATATATCATATCAGACAACAGACTGAAATTCTGAACAGAAGAGAGATTCCTACCAATCAATTAGAAATTGACAAAAAGTAGGTACAAATATTGAACATTTTTGAAAGTACTCTACCAATTGTTATTATAATTTTCACACTGATACGGGAATTTCACTCTTCGGTAGGTCCTTGGTCTTGGGGATTCGAAGAATGAACCCATGGACCACAGATCAGTAGTACGATAGGACTTTTATTAAAAGTTAGAAAGGAATACAAAAAAGTACCAGAGTTTCTGGAAGGGGGAAAGAAGTGAAGAACTCTCTCCCTCCAGAGTCTCCACATGGACTCTTTTATCTAGGGGTCTTAGGTCTAGAGGATTACACTTGGAAAAACATCTCTTCAAAGTTAGTGAGTGCATTAACAAATGAATGAAGGTAGTTCCTCCTCTGCTAGTGCGAGGTTGTCAGGTCCTTTACAGTCTTTGTCTCTGAGAAGGGATTAGGGTGTGTGCTCCTACCCAAGGTGGAACCACCCAAAAAACCATCACAGGCTGCTTTGTTCATGATCTTATCTGACCCAGAGGGTGTATCCTGAAAAGGCATAGGGGATAGGGAATGGGGATCTGACCTCTGAGCTCATCTGGGCCTGGAGAACGGGCGGCTCCCTGTCTGACCCTGAGTGGTGGAATCCTGTATCAACACCATTAGTTGTCAGGTAAATGTAAATTAGAACCAATATGTGATACAAACAACAAACTCCAAACATAATGGCTGAAATATTTGGCATCATGTTTGATATACTCAACTGTTGATGCGTTTATACCATGCTGGTGAGGTTTAAATTGCTATAGCTACTTAGTGAAACTATTTTTCAGCATCTGCAAAGCCTGAATTCTAGGACCACGGATGTCTACTCCTAAGGTCATGCCCAACCACAACATATTACTTTTGTTCTAATGGACAAGATCTTTTAAAATGCCTCAAACTGAACTCATCCAAAGTACCCTCAGCTTTGGAAAGAATAAACCAAGTGAGTGAATTTACATAATAAAATGCTATACATAAATAAACATACTCTGAAACTGTACATAAACTTAGAGATGAATTTACCCTCATACTACTGAATTAAGGAAATAATGAATGAATGATTAATGAATATTTGTTGGGGGTCCCACCCCTGGGGCAGGGTCTGCTAAGTCCTGTGGAACTGGTGCAATCGGCTGAAGGAATATAAAGTTAGGAACAGCAATAAAGAAAAAGACACAAGACAAAGAATAGAGATTTCAAAGGTGTGAGCTCAGGGGACCATCGCCTGTTCATGGGCTCCAGCGAGTGGCCCCAGTCTTTGTTCCAGGCAACTTTTATTGAAATCTTTCTACCCAGGTGGTAAGCTGAGGGAGGGAACAAAGATGCCAGTAGTTTCTTTGAGTGAGTTATCAGCTCCTATTGTTATTATTACTAACTTTAAAGATTTGAGCAGTTTTGGAGCATCTGAAACTTGAGCCATGTGTGGGGGAAGTCTCCTGTCTGGAGTCACACAGATATTCCTAGGGAGGTGTTAAGTTCCACTAGTTCACTGTGGAGTAAAACACTACTGGAGTTAATCTCCTCTGAGGAATTGGTGGGAGAGAGGCTTTTTCTTTTTTTTTTTTTTTTTTTTGGCCAGGGCTGGGTTTGAACCCGCCACTTCCGGCATATGGGACCAGTGCCCTACTCACGGAGCCACAGGCCCCGCCCGAGAGAGGCTTTTTCGTCTCATCACCACCACAGAGGATTTTACTCTGTGATAAGGAGTATCTCAGGCCTCAAGCTATTCCCTTGGTCTCTGCCCAAGCCAAATGCAAATCTCCACAATGGGTATCTGCTTTGTCTGTTTAAAGGGCAGGAAATGACCCAGAAGGTGTATCTATTCCAGGTCTTATCATAACCTCTTTTGTGACCATTTTACTTCCTCAGAGTGTTCACAAACTCAGCAGGGTTTTGGTGTAAGCTGTATCCCCAATAAGACAGAGTTTCAAGAAAGGCCAGAAACTTGTTCAGATAAGAAATTTAGCAATGGCTAGCTTTAAGATAAACTAGCAGACTTTTCTTTATTCTGACTCCTTCAGCTTACTTTTTAATTTTCCCTTTTTTTCTGGGGGTGCCCTCCCTTGCCAAGAATGGGGTCTTTGGTCCGCATTCTTCCTGCAAATATTAACTACAGAATTTAATGTACATAATGTATTAAAACATATATAAAAATCTTGGATAGTAAAAATTATTCTTATGCCATAAACTCATTGGAATAGAGAATGAAATAACGACTAGAACCCTGGCAACATTATTTTTCTCAGTTTGGGAAAATTCACAGAACTGTATAGTTATGAACAGTGTACTTTGTACTTTTCTGTTTGTAATAAACTATTTAATGGGGTGTGGTCTGTAGATATTTTAAAAACTTATTAATTTCAGAGTGCAGGTGTAATAATATTTTTATGCTTTTTATTACCACTTTATATGTGATGCTCAAAATACCTCAGAATGCAAAAGCCTCTCCTAATCATGCCATAATTCTGTACAGGATTTGAACATTTCTCAACAGTTTTAAAATGTGCCCTCCACATATTTTGTATAATTCTATGAACTTCAGAGATCACTATAATGTTTCCTCCATGGAAACATGCCACTTAATTAGATACGGTAATTTGGTAATTAGATATGACGTTACCCACTGTTCTCATTTTACCTAACATGGCTGTCTTTTCCTGGAAAAAATGTAATTTATGAACACATTTTTCTCATTACCTCCTCTCACCTCATGTATCTTAATCTTAGTTATCTAAACTTTTACCACACTGAGTCACCATTTACTGGAACTGGCATAGGCTTATCTCACAGATTTACCTTTAATGTTCAAATTTGAATGAGGTGAAGTCATGTTTATTGGGTTTCCATGCAGAAAAATATGAACATTGTTATACATATTGTCTGTTTTGATTTAAAAATAGAAAACGTAGTGCAGTTTTTAATCAACACTGTAGAACACTTAAAATAAGGAGATACAATAAGGGTGTTCTTACAGCTCACTGCCACCTCGAACTCCTAGGCTCAAGCCATCCTCTTGCCTCTGACTCCTGAGTAAATGAGAATACAGGTACAGACGACCTTGCCTGGCTAATTTTTATATTGTTTTGTCCACAAGGATTCTTGCCGTATTGCTCATGCTGGTCTCAAACTTCTGGCCTCAGGTGAGAGGTCAAATCTAAGGTCTGGCCTTAGATTTTTATAAGGTATATAATTATTAGACTTTGAGAAGGTATTGGTTTACAAGAATAAAATCTGTCATATCCCTTACAATGACAATGGTCAAATAAACATACTTTGTACATACTTCAGGATAAACACAAGGGTAAAATAATGCAGAGCAACATTAATTACTGGAAATTTGGTTGTATTACAAAAAGAAAAAGAATCCATATCAAGTGCTTGGAATAGAAAATGTAAAGCCAATGAAACCAAGATAATTAGAAAAAAAACACAAGATTCATGAGGGAAATAGGTAAAATAAGAAATGGAAAAAATGGATAGCACCTGTCGTAAAAAGAATCACATCCTGAAATTAAAAAATTGTAATTTGAATTAAACCAAATGAAGCACTTGTACAAAGAAGTATTTACCCCCTCTGGTTACATGGGTGAGGAGGTCCCAGCTTTACTACAATTACAAAGAAAAAATGAAGTAAAGTATGACATAGCAGTTAGGACTGAGAGAAATTATTATGCAAATCTGTTCACTTAGTGAGTCCTAACTAGAATCCATTAAGATGAATTTTTATCATTGTTTTATCATTTATTTATCATTTATTTTATCATTAATTTTATTTTACAGATGATATATTTGAAAAGGCCGAAGTGCTTCCAGGACTTTCTGGAGTCATAGAATTAGTAAGTGTTAGTGTGAGGATTCAAACCTACACTCTTACCCTTTCCTTTAAGGTCCTTTAATGATCAAAAACATGTGTTAGCTGCTTAATATACTTGTTGAGTGGATTTGATGAAAGAAATATATATGTATATATAACATAAATTGAAAACAACTAATGCACAAAAATAAATTCAATTGAAAACAACTAATGCACAAAAATAAATTCAATGTAAAATGGTTCTAAAAAGTAAATGCAAACAAACTATTCAAGTCAAGCAGACTCATGGTGAACTGCTAGTCACATGCATATTCTTTTTTCCATGGAAATTCATATTAAAATATATGAAACATGGAAATGGATGAGGGGAAGCTGTCCTTTTTGCTTACCTGGTAATCCATAATCTGTGATTTTATTTGGTAAGATGATTTAAATGAAAACTGGCTCAGTCTCTGTGTAGCTCTCTCTGTTACTAATTGCAGAATAAGAACAAATTCTATGTCTGCATCATAATTAAATGTACATTAATATATTGCTATTTTAATAAGAAAAATCATTCTATGAATATGAACATGAACCTCTTGGGTTTGCAGGCATAGTTTGCACTGTAAAGTTAATAATTAAAATATTTACTATTATAGCTAACTGGAAATCCTCGTTTTCTCAGGGGCCTCCTTACTTCTCTAATCTACAACAATTCTTAAAAGCATTTATGCTCTTTCATTAGGAAGATTATAATATGTAAGAAACCCTATTTGAAACAACTTAGAAGGATAATTTCTTGCTCCTCATGATAATTTTTTATGTATGTGTGAGTTATCTTTTTCAGGGGAAAATGCTTTAATGAATAATCCTCTTATTTTTATTCTGAATTTATTTATTTTTTTTTTAACATAGCCTTCCTGGCATTTCTTAGTTATTGTGTTAAGACATTTACATTCTACATATACTAAGTTTCACATATACCCTTGTAAGATGCACCGCAGGTGTAATCCCACCAATCACCCTCCCTCCACCCTCCTTCACCCTCCATCTCTTTTTTCCCTTCCCCCTATTCTTGGGTTATAACTGGGTTATAGCTTTCATGTGAAAGCCATAAATTCTGAGTTTAATTTTGTAAATGACTTTAGAAGTATTTTGGAAATATATAACAAGCCCAACATAAATAAATACATATAATAGAATATAAAATTAAGTAATTTTGAAAAAAAATGAAATGGCCTACAAGTGAAATATATTTGTAAGAATAACTAGATAAAGCAACAGATTACAAAACTGCCCAAATAGGAGTTGTCTAACAGATATATTAGTTTAAGGGAAGATGTATCTTGGCAACCATTATTCGCTAGAATCATGACAACACCTTATTTAAGAGCTAGAATATCTCCAGTTTTACATTGATGCCACTTTTTTTCCTTCAGTTCCTCAATCTCTGTCATATAAACATTTGTATACATCTAATGATTTTTCATTACACGTATATGACAAAATAATTATTGAAATATTAATTTGTGTCCATTATTTTGAATTTTCCTCTTTAAGTCACTGGACATTGAAACCCTCCAGGATGTTTTAAGATGTAGTCTATTACATCATTAACTTTGTTTACATTTTCTTTAGAAAATGTTCTTTGGAATCAAATGATTCTTATATTTTTCATAATTGCTCAAAATCCTTGGAATGTTTATGCTAAGACATGGTAAGGGAAAGAAAATAGCAGAGCACAGTTATAGGAGAGAACCTTTTTTTCATGAGCCACTGGGGAAAGTTCTGAGGTACTCTTGCCAATTCCAAGCCTTTATTCTTCTGAGGGCAATTATCTTCAAAAGAAAAAGTGTCTTAGGGAAAATTAAGATTTGCTATATGGCTACCTAACCCTAGCGTATTTTCTCTGTTCATGTATGCCATTGAGAATTAGCAGAATCATTGAACTTCAAACCTGAGGGCCATTCAGAGAATCAGGGGTAAACAATAGGACATTTAGATGAGGGAGCAGAGAATTATGAGACATAATTCCAGGTTGGAAAGGTAAGATGAGAGTTTACTCTACTTTGATCATATAAAAATAATTCAGAAGAAGTGGGTTTAATTCTCACTTTATTACACTTTTATTTTATCCACAACATAGTGACTATTTATTCATCTAAAATGTCTCCATACTTTGGTTGATGTTGGTATTCTCTTTCTTATGCCTGTACTTACATCAGCAACGTGTCTAACACTCAACAATGGTAACTAGCATTACTGAATTACTTTTACGTTTTATATTGTTTCTGTAAATAGTTCTGAAGTTTCTTTATTAAAAAACACAAAACAAATAAAATCATAACTTTGAGTGGCTTTACTTTTCCTGTGGAATTTTACTTGCATAACCTTGGAAAATTTTATTAACCACAGTCAAATAAATCAGAATTATAGAGTTGTATTTATGTTTTTGACATTATAGGAAACAGAGCCAGGTATGAACAATGTGGCAAATTACTAAGTGCAATATGACCATTATGATGTCAATTCTTGGTTGCAATTTGGTATCATACTAAAATGTGTTGGATCATCAAATAATGTTAGATTTCATTCTTGAAGAAACAATTTTATTTTAGTCTTTTTTTTCTACATAGCTGGTTTTCTGCCTTTTGGTACTACAGATTTTAAGCTCAGCTGCTTTGAATCTGTTTTCTTTCCTGTCTAAAATCCTAAAACCAATCCACTGACCTATAAGCCTTATTAGACTGCGGTTATCTTTTAATCACAGACCTAACAATTTTGCTGACACACCATGTTCTGAGGAGGATAAATTACTCTTAAGTGGTTTAAAGAAATAGCTTTCACTAGCACTGTTTGCTTTTGCATTTTTCCAAATACATAGTCTTGTGGCTGATAAGTGTCATACCAAAAAAAAAAAAATCATCATCATCATTAATGGTTTGTTTCAAAAGAGCCAGAGGAAAAAGTGAGAAAAAAAATTCCTAGTTCTACTTCTCCTTTGTTGATTAATCACTCAGGTTCAAATAAGCAACTTTTATTGGTTATTTTGCTAGGCATTTGATGCCTGACAGTATAAAATATGTTGGGGGCAGCATGCAAATCCTAACATTTAATTTTACTCTGAGAGGTTAGAGAGTTTTTTTTTTTTTTTTTTTGTAGAGACAGAGTCTCACTGTACCGCCCTCGGATAGAGTGCCCTGGCGTCACACGGCTCACAGCAACCTCTAACTCTTGGGCTTACGCGATTCTCTTGCCTCAGCCTCCCGAGTAGCTGGGACTACAGGCGCCCGCCACAACGCCCGGCTATTTTTTGGTTGCAGTTTGGCCGGGGCTGGATTTGAACCTGCCACCCTCGGCATATGGGGCCGGCGCCCTACTCACTGAGCCACAGGCGCCGCCCGAGGTTAGAGAGTTTTAAGATAGTTTCTTGAGGATGAACATTAGGTAGTTTTATCCAGCTCTATGAAACCTGAGTAGATCCATTTTTGAAGTGTCAAAATCCTGTCTGACGCTGGAGAGAGGATGGTATCTAAGCTTTATGCCAAGAGACACCAAGTCTGAACTTGTTTCTGACATAGAATTAGTGTTCAGTGGAAGACAATCTCCTTTCTTATCACAGCTTTGTATGTGGCCTTTACGTATGCACACTAAGTATATGCAGTTTTTATTTAGGCTGTTTAAGAATGATGAAACATTTTATGAATTACTCCTTTATTTTCCGCCTTTTTGTTGCCGTCTTGCTTCGCTTTTTTTTTTTTTTTTTAACTATTGTCACATCCATTAACTATTTAGGGGAATAAAATGTTAATTAGAGAGAAAAAAACTAGGTGGACTTCCCCTAGACAGGAGTTCTGGTTAAAGGTTTGGAGGAAGCAGACTCAAACCACTGTCTACACCCATCTAAGGAAGTTTCTTTCTATACTTGCCTGTTCTATGGAGCACTACCTCAAGATATGCTAAATCAGAGAGCTTACAGAACTGGATTAAATATTTATGTGCCGACTATATTATGCTAGGGGAATTAATTCAAAACTGTTCAATATTTAAGTACCTAGAGCATTTAGTATGAGGACACTTAATTATGTTTTTTATTGCACTTTGGTGATGTGTTATTTTTATTAAAAAAGTGAGAAACCTCTGAGAATATACTGTGCGGGTGGGTGAATGGTATGAACTATCGTGTACACATATTACAATGTCTGAATTACAAAACTTGGAGGACTTACCGATGCATTACATTTTTAAATTGGGTAACATATACTCCTCATATGCATTACGAAGACACGCAATACACAAACCACTGCCTACTTACCCACACTCTCGTGCACGCACATGAACACACACGCACACACACCACAGGAGTATCTGATGCCATTTTTGAACAATTCTAGTGTATTTCTCAACCTGTCAAAGGTCATTCATATGGGAATTCATATTAGTGTGGAGCATGGAGTAGCTATACTTATCCTTGCCAAAGAATACAGCTACTAGTTTTCTTATCAAGATTTATATGTTGCAATATGTTTATGAAAATCATCCTGAATTCCTAGGCAGGGAAACGATGCCCACTGAGAAGTAGTGGTGACAGATGGTTCTAGTCATTTCTCTGCCTTCTAGAAGCCCAGACCTGTTGAGCCATCTCACCAAAGCTTCAGCTCTCAATTAGACTCCAACAATATAATTCCCTTTTGTTGTTCAGTGGGCCCAGAGATGCTCATGTTTTCCTGTTTTTAATGCTTGAATGTCTCAACAACCCTGTGGTTTCCTTTAATCCAAGCCATTCCTGTTAATTGAAATGTACCTTCCATTTCAATTAGCCTTCCTGGCTAACACCCCTACTGGAATCTAATGCATAGGATATTAGTGGACTTTTTCTTTTCATATTTATTTTATGAGTTTAGTGCAGAAGAAGTAATAATCTTTTCCAATTGTGTTTGTTAACTATATCCACCCCACTATGCCCGCACCCTTCACACACAAGTTTTCTTTGTTTTTAGGTTTTAGTAAAATGTCTCCTTATAAGGTAGGTTTTTGCTACTTCTTCTTCTTTTTTTTTTTTTTTTTTTTTTTGCAGCTTTCAGCCGGGGCTAAGTTTGAACCCGCCATCTCCGGCATATGGGGCCAGCACCCTACTCCTTTGAGCCACAGGCGCTGCCCAGGTTTTTGCTTCTTGAAAGAAAATCCTGTCGAAAGAACACAGAAGAGATATATACATCTGAGTAACAAGACACACACGGGAAAAGAGCACAGAATGAGAATCCAGGAGGCTTGGTTAATTATCAATCTGAATCTACTTAGGTTTGGGGCCAGCAAACAGTCATTCAAATTTTCTGCAGTTTAATTGCCTAAACTATCAAATAAAGATATTTCTTGAGTTCTAATGTTTGCAAATGGTTTCCTGGATCCAAGAATGGATATTTTCTAGTAGATAGGGCTGTGTTCTTTCTTGGAACCAATCGTTCTTTCATCTGTTCACACTACTTTTGGGTGAATTTTTTTTTATCAATATGAATTATATTAGTATAGTATAAAATATTTGAAGAAAAAAAATTTTTTTTTTTTTTTTGCAGTTTTTGGCCAGGGCTGGGTTTGAACCCACCACCTCTGGCATATGGGGCCGGTGCCCTACCTCTTTGAGCCACAGGTGCCACCCTGAAAAAATTTTAAATTGTATGACCTCAAGGTCTTTTGAGTTCTAAATTATATCAGCCTTAAATGTTGAGGCTGAGTAAGACCATTATTAATATTTTAGAGTCTCTTTAAGTCAGCAATGTAAAATACTCAGTGTAAAGCTTAATTTATTAGCTTTTCCAAATGACGTATCTCTTTTCATCATGGCATTAGGTGGCGTCCAACACTGTTAGGTATGTCTCTGTCTTCTTCAGTATAAACAGAAATGGAGTTCTAAAGAAGAAAGTGAGATCTTTACTCCCTTATATGAGCTGAAATTCCTCATTTAGTCCACCTTAAAAATAAATCTTTATTTTTCATTTATAAATTTCTAATGAAATGTAAGAGTAGGCAGTCTTAGCGGTGCATCTTACAAGGGTATATGTGAAACTTGGTAAACTGTGAAGCTAGTGAATGATGCCCCATGATTATATCAATGTACACAGGTATGATTTAATAAAAATAAAAATAAAAAGAGTAGGCAGTCTTCTTCCTTTACATTGTATCTTTTTAAAAAATATGCCCCAAATCTTTAATATTTAATAACCACCATTCTACATGATATTTTTTTTAAGTAGTGCGTAGGAAGAAAAGAGATAGACCTGCCTATTTTCTTGCAGGATGGTGTGTTTTTTTTTTTTTTAATAGAACTTTTTTTTTATTTGGTTACCATTTTTATGAACTGCCATAAGTACATCATCCTTGTTAATATATAAATAATAACATTTTCAAGGCTTCAGTTCCTGTCTTGTGTTATTTATGTTTATCATTTTCATGTCTTAATTTTATGTCTTTAACAAAACGTTCTCCATTTCTTTACATTCATTTGTCGTGGCAAGAATATTTAGCATGAGATCTACATTGTTAATAGGTTTTTAAGTTCACAATACTGTATTAGATGGGCACAATGTTACACAGCATAGCCTTAAATCCTCATATTGCGTACCTAAAATTTCCCACTTCCCCCAACCCAGCCCCTGAGAAACAACATTTCGCTTTCTTTTTTTTTTTTTTATTGTTGGGGATTCATTGAGGGTACAATAAGCCAGGTTACACTGATTGCAATTGTTAGGTAAAGTCCCTCTTGCAATCATGTCTTGCCCCCATATAGTGTGACACACACCAAGGCCCCACCCCCCTCCCTCCATCCCTCTTTCTGCTTTCCCCCCATAACCTTAATTGTCATTAATTGTCCTCATATCAAAATTGAGTACATAGGATTCATGCTTCTCCATTCTTGTGATGCTTTACTAAGAATAATGTCTTTTGTGTGAACTGTGCAAGTGATAATAAATAGATTAGATACCCAGTATAAGTGGAATCACGCAGTATTTGACCTTGTGTGACTGGCTTATTTAACTTAATATCATTTAGTTCACCGTGAGTGTCACTCATGTCAGGATTTCCTTAATTTTTAAGGCTTACTGACTGTCCTTGGTGTGTGTATGCCACATTTTCATTGTAGATCTATCCACAAACGAACACTTAGGTTAATTCCACATCTTGACTATGTGAATACTGCTGCAGTAAACTTGGGAAAGCGAATACATTTTTGTTAAATGGATTTTAATTCTTTTGTATATTTAGCCAGAATTATTAGTTTATTCTCAGGAGTTTGAAATCAAACTATGAAGGTGTAAACTACAACTTGATCTAAAATCAAAATTCATAGAAATTCCCAGATTATTATTTTTTCTATCTGAAATCAAAAACACAGAATATTTCATGGAGATTAATTTTTTTTTCTATCTGAGCTGGAAATAGTACCTTGAGTCCATCAGGGTCTCCCTGCCACACCAGGAAATGTTCATTGTGATTGAAGCTTTAAACTGTGTCTTGACTTAAATTCTCTACAGCTCAGAAAAAGATACTAATCTCACAAAATGTGAAAAATTCCATAATGTCCATTAACCTTTTGCCTGCAGAGCGCTCAGAAACAAAATGTGCCAATTGAGACATGCGGCCATGGCCACAGCCTACTGGACTTTTACACCAAACAAACATCTTGTTTGATAGCCGGGCATTGTGGCAGGCGCCTGTAGTCCCAGCTACTGGGGAGGCTGAGGCAAGAGAATCGCTTAAGCCCGGGAGTTGGAGATTGCTGTGAGCTGTGTGATGCCACGGCACTCTACCGAGGGTGATAAAGTGAGACTCTGTCTCTACAAAAAAAAAACACAAACATCTTGTTTGAACACCCGTAGGCATTGCTTGCTATCAAATGGTTAATAAACTAAATTTTAGTATTGTTAAATAGAAAAACATATTAAATATGCTAGAAATTCTATCATGTGTTATAAAGGCATTATTATTTTTGAAACGCCATACTCTGTTCTTAAAGTCATATATTACATCAAATTCTGCATTCAACAATTGGCTCAGCTAAGATAATATGTTGTACAGTCATGGTTCTTTATCCATATGTTTATTACAAAACCTACCAAATAGGTGTTCTGTGAGTACTAAAAATATGAATATAAAACAACTATCATAATTACAGCTCCACAATATGTTCCCCAGAGGAGAAATTCAGTAAGATTTGAATTTATTTGTCTCTTTTATCTTTAAATTAAAAAAAAAATTTTTTTTCACTTAAGATGTCAGTGATTAATAATCCTGTTGCTCCTATACAACTAATGATGTGTTCCATCATGGAAAACTTCTCATAAGTATTTCATAAATATCGTTTAATTCTGTAGCTGACCATTAAGACGAATGTAATGGATTAGCGAAAAGTAAATTAATCATTAATCCCAATTTTATGATTATGTGAAGCTTTTGTATGCAAAAATATAATGTTCTAATGCCATGAATGAACAAGCTAGCAACTGTATAGATGTTTTCAGAAACTAGCAGAAATGATTCTGAGAAAAAATACTAAACTTAAATCCTAATCAACATTATCCAGTAGAAAATGGCAAAACTCAGGTAACAGTAAATTTTCATTGTTCTACTCAGACCAACATTTGCTAATGCAAACATTGTTCAAATTAAAGTAGAAAAATACTAGAAAAATAAGTTTAATCACATATTCACCTTATACATACAACTGAGCAATGATTTTTTAAAAATTCATTATTCTCATTAGGTATGAGAGTTTGATGCTGCTAAATAGAAATATATGAATTCAGAAAATAAATAGTCTATGAATGTATTTATGAACTAAACCTATACTTGCAAATTAAACAGATTAATTAATTTGCCAATTTCATGTTAGAAAAAAATCAATCATGGGATGACCAAAATAGGGTTAGTTATTTACACTATTTGATATAAATACTTCCTGCATAAGTTACAAATATTTAAGTTTAAAGTAAAATAGTTAATATTTAAAGTGTAATTAAAGCTTACAAGTTTATAAACATCTGTATTAGAGTGATATAAATTATATCAAGGGAGCTATTCTAATTTCTTCCATACAAATACACTTTTACCATATATACTTTCACTGGTAGCATGGTATGTTTTTCACATTTAAAATATCCATAGGAAATATTTACTCTGTAATTTTAATGAAAAATATGGCTATAGATTTCCAATGTCCATTTCTAAAATCAGATTATACGTATTTAGAAAATTTTCTTTCTAAAGATGATGGTGAGTTTACCGAACTTGTTTTTCTATAATAATCTGAGATGCTTTAGGAAGTGGAATTGAATCCATTGTTCCTTCAGAGATTCAGTGATTGCCTCTTAGTTACATCTCTAGTATTTTTATTTATTTATTTATTTTGAGATAGAGTCTCCTCAGTCACTCCAGGTGGAGTGCAGTGGCGTCTTCACAGATCACTTAAACTTCAAATTCCTGGGTTCAAGTTATCCTCCTGACTCAGCCTCCTGGATAGCTGGGACCACAGGCAGGTGTACTCATGATGCCCAGCTAATTTTTCAATTTTTTTATTAGAGACAGGGTCTTGCTCTCTAACTTCTGAGTTCAAGCAGGTCTCCTATTTTGGCCTCCCAGAGTGAAAGGATTATAGGCGTGAACTACCACTCTCAATTTATCTCTGTCAGTATTGATAATAATAGCATCACTTTGAAGGCACCCACGATCATGGCTTCAAAATGGCTCAGTATCTTCATGTATTCCGCTCTTTTTTGGTAAAAATTTTAGGTAGCATCTAAAGTTGAATGAAAAATACACTGAGTACCCCAATCCAGCAATATGTATGAACCCATGTCAGCAATGATAAATACACACAGAAAATAATATGATGTTGTAAAAGTTTTAATTTCTTTCTACTACTTTATTTCAAGGTTAGCCTTATGCATTTAAAGATTCTTTTTATGTTTCTTCTCATTTGTTGAGAACAGTTTCTTCATTATTAGAAACTAAAATGTCATAAATTTAGAGTAAATTAGGTATAAAATATACACTGTGAAGCAGGAATTCAATAAATACGGATGAATTTTGAAATGTGTTTAATCAGGGATTTTTTTCTTTTTACTTGAGACAGAGTCTCACCATGTCACCCTAGGTAGAGTGCTGTGGCATCACAGCACACAGCAACCTCAAACTCTTGGACACAAGAGATTCTCTTGCCTCCGCCTCCGAAGCAGCTGGGACCACAGGCGTCTGCCACAACACCAGGCCATGTTTTTGGTTGCAGTTGTCATTGTCTAGCAGGCTTGGGCCAGGCTTGAACTCGCCACCTTTGGTGTATGTGGCTGGCACCCTACTCAAAGAGCTACAGGCACTAAGCCAATGTTTAGATGTACTTCAACGATAAAGTACAATTTGTGTTTCTGGTCTTGTTTTCTTGGTTTGTTTTTACCCAAAGTAAACTCCTGGAAGAATTTTTAGAAATTTCTAAGTTTCATTCCCCTATCTGTGACTTTTTGTCAGTGTTCCCACCTTGATCGTAACCTCCTCCATTCTATCTCATTTGTCTGCCCACCAGACAGAGACTGTTACGAAAGATCTGATCCTTTTATCCATTATCCCTGTAATAACTGTCAGGGGAACAAGTCAGAGTCTCGTTGAATCTGATTCTTATAAAGAGGCTTTTAACTCTTTTCACAATGCTTTGATTTTAAAACAGACTCTTGCTGACATTGACACAACATAATTCTTCTGTTCTAGGCCAAGAATTTAAAAAAAATAAAAATTTTTAAGTACTTAAATAGTATGAATCAGCTATTTATATAATGTGCGTAGACTTGCTCTCCCTCCCTATCTATAGATGGATACGTTGATATTGTTAGGGGTGGGACCAGATGCCACGTCCCAGTGTTCCCAGGTTCTTGGTTCCCGTTGGGAAAGAACAGTTACTGGAACTGTGAGTCAGCAGAACGGATGAGCACAGCAAGCAGGTGCAAGCTGGCAATGTGCCAAAGTTTTATTGAAGACTAGAGTATCGTCCATTCCAAAGAAGTAGCAGTCGGCTCCTGCAACTGGAGGAGACGCTGAGGATGACATGATTTCTCCTATTGTACTGATCCCCTAATTTTAACTTAAATGGGGGAGGGGTGGAATATGCATGGTTTTCCTTGGAAAAGGGTGGAAAATTCCTGGAATTGTCAATTCTTCTCTTTTCTATCCTCTAAGATAATTTCCAAGACTTGCCATGATATTTGAAAGCTGTTATGGTACTCGTGGGTATGAATTTTACTATGTTAATGAGGGTAGTTCATATAAGGACACTGTTACTTCAACTGAGGGCATGCCCCAAAGACCCAGTCAGTCCTTGGAGATACCCTTGACACTTTCTCTGTTTAAGTACTTAAATAGTATGAATCAGCTATTTGAAAGAAAAGATTAATGGGTGAAGAAAAGAAAAACAGGGCCACTTTCTGTGCTTCATACGGGAGAGTCATACATTTCTCCCAAATATTTACACAAGACTTTTCAATATAATTTTTAAAATAAAGGTATTCTTCTGAAGTCAGTAGTGATTACTTTGATATATACCAGAAACGCTTATTAGGCTTCTCATATTGAAATAAAAATACTAACATTATATGTTAGCCAACTTAAGTAGTTTAAACAGTGGTCCTTAGTTTTAAAATTCTAAATCATATGTGAAAGGCGTTGAAGAAAGTAAAAGCAACTCAAATGTCAACAGTTTGATGTAAGCACGTGAACTATTTTGGTGACTGCATTTTAAAGGATCTTCTTGTATACATAACTTGGATTAGATAATGCAGGTGATATTTCTTATACTATGCTTACCTTTTTCCGCTCTTCATCACCAGAACTATTCATGATCATTCATTTATACAGCAGAACCTCCACAACCTATCACCTTCTTTCATTGACCATGTTCTTAAGTTGATCTAATTTTCATAGACGGGACATGCACCACGTGTACATGCATTCAAATATCAATACTAAATAATTAGCTGTAACATGACATTTTATTGTTCTAGTTAGTATAATTTAAGTCTATGAACTGATGGTTGCAATGTAATTTCTCTTTTCTATATGTACTTATTTCTCTTTCTTTCTAGTCTGCCTCTAATCGTCCATTCTGTCTCTCTTCCCAGTCTCACACTGAAATTGTTAGAGGTAAATATATTAACTTTTGGTGGGGAAACTAGACAAAATGACATTCTGTTATTAAAAAATGCCTTATGAGGAAGTGGTGAGAAGCTACCCCGAGAAACTGGGAAACTCCTAGAGGTGGGTCCTCTTGATTTATAGGGTGGGTTACATTGTGTTAGAGACATAAAAAAAGAACAGGCAAGGGTGGCACCTGTGGCTCAAAGGAGTAGGGCGCCAGCCCCATATGCCAGAAGTGGTGGGTTCAAACCCAGCCCCAGCCAAAAACTGCAAAAAAAAAAAAAGAACAGGCAAGATACAGCCAAGATATTTGTAACATAATCATTTGTTTAAGAAAATAGGAGAGGGCGGCGCCTGTGGCTCAACGAGCAGGGCGCCAGCCCCATATGCCAGAGGTGCTGGGTTCAAACCCAGCCCCGGCCAAAAAAACTGCAACCAAAAAAAAAAAAAAAAAGAAAATAGGAGACATTTGGTGCAACTAGCTCATTGGAAAATGACCCATGGCACAGGAGAAAATGGGATTAGGATGCATTTTCAGAAAAAATTCAGGCCCTTCAAAGGGATTCTCTTTATCCTTCAGTCATTAGCAAGATGTAACTAAGTGTAAAAGCTAATAAAAGTGTGATTATTAGAACCATGATCTCAAGTGATACAATGTCACTGTGGAAAAAAAAGGGAAGAACAAACCATGGACAGAGATAATTACAGATCTATTAAAATTGTCATAGCTTGAGATGCTGACAATTTGATACAACTGAATGGCAGAACTTTAGAGAATGAAGAACTTCAGAGAGACTTCCGACTGAAGATGGTAACCACTGGAGTTTTATTCTATCAGATCATTGTGTTGACAGTTAATAATAATAGATCCTTTTAAAAATACAGCACACTAAATTATTACTAGCATTTGTAATATTTACTAAATTCTCATGAATTTGAGGGCTCTTCATTATATATACCTCAACTAATATGTCATTCAATTGGTATAAAATTTTAAAGCACACATTATTGTTAGCTCTGGTAGAGGGCAAACAGGTCGTAAGGGAAAGGCTGAGGGTGACGAGAAACAAAATTGTAAGTAGGAACCAAACTGAGGCTAGGAACTGTGCATAGTAAGACGTTCCTAGTGACCTGTAACTGAAGTACTGAACCAGAGCCTATTACCGTCTAGTTAGCATGGCATGGGCAGAGCTTTGTGAAAGATTCTGGAGAAAATGCATGTGTGGAAGGAGAAACTGCCATATAACCATCCTGTTGTGTAACCTGTGATGCAATCTGTTATATAATCCCAACCTGTTGGTTACCCCAAAGACAGGAAACAGAAACCAATCCTGCCAGAAGAAAGACTGGACAAAATAGTGAGCCTAAAGAAGACAGTACGAGCTCAGACCCTGGGTCTTTCTCCATTAGTGGACACTGACCCCCCATTCCTCTCTCTCTCAAATGTATCTTCATTCTGCTTAGCTTCCTTCTTTGCTTTTATTCTTCCATTTATGGGATAAACTATTTGTGTAAAATTACTTTGTGTCTATGATCACTCTGTCATCAACCTGACTCGGTACCAGCACCCATACTTCCCACGGGGGACCAGGGGAGCAGAGAACAGCCCAGACAGACCTAACATTCTCACAGATAATAAGAGTTTCGGAAAACTTAGTTCTAGTTTCAGAAAACTTAGTTTGTCACATTTGGGAATTAAAAATCAACTTACCATTGCCAAAGAGTCTATCTTTTTTGACTCAGTCGAACAGTTATAAGTTACTTAAATATCTGTCTTTCCTATAAGGTGAGCAAGTGGTAAGGGTAGGAAGGGACTGAAATTATGAGATTGCTGACAAGAGAGATTTGTTGTTACTAAGGGATAAAAGCAGAAGATGCGTTTATATAAACTTGTTTGGCTTTAAAAGTAGACACAAGGAAAAATGAAAGTAGGCACCAGAGGTTGCAAATAAACTTTATCTACCCTTCCCCAAGAGTAGTACATATATTTGTATTTTATCATACATGTATATACACCATATTATTTCCAAACCACTACAGACAGAAAAAATGTATCTGAAGGTTTAATTTTATTCATCATTATAGGATTTAAGGAAAATAGTGTCATTCTCATCGATTTTATAAACACTATACACTTAGGCTACACATTATACCGCATTTAGAGTACTAGCACCATTGTTTAAGCTCAATGTCTCAAGGACGGTTCTGAATGCATAATTAGCAGCCTAGAAATAAATTAATTGCATGTGCCAAAAGATTTTTATCATTACTTTACTGATCTAAAGAAAAATGTCTTGCATTCAGTATGGATCTACTTGTGTAAATGCAGCTGGCCAAAGACAAAAATAAATGAAATCACATAAATATAGGAATTAATGAGGAATTCATAACTTTTCGTAATTCATAAAAATATGAAGGCTTAGAAATATGTGTCCTCCCCATGCCAAACTTTTATTGTCATCCAGATATACAACATAAGACTTATAAAGTTCCATTAGACACCCCTTCACTAACGCCAAATAAATAACCTCATGATTCCTGCCTTAAAATATTATTCTCAGACAACAAAAGAGTTTCTTGGCCTTTAAAGAAGTAGATAAAATAAAAAAGCAAAAGTGGACTGATATTCCAAGGAAAATAAATTAACTGACACATTTAAAATTTACAGATATCTTTAAGAGAAAAAAGTATGCATGTCTTCAGCTCCATTTCTTTCTACCTGTCATTTTCTCTGGATAGTAAAAGAAATCTAAGAATTAAGAACCGAGTGAAAATTGTATATGTATAACTTAAAGGCAATTGACAAATGTATTTTCATAATTGTTTCCACCTACACTTTAGAGAAGGAGGGCTGGAGCATTTTCTTTTTTTTTTTTTCTCTCTCTTTTTTTTTTTTTATTGTTGGGGATTCATTGAGGGTACAATAAGCCAGCTACACTGATTACAATTGTTAGGTAGAGTCCCTCTTGCAATCATGTCTTGCCCCCATAAAGTGTGACACACACTAAGGCCCCACCCCCCTCCCTCCTTCCCTCTTTCTGCTCCCCCCCCATAACCTTAATTGTCATTAATTGTCCTCATATCAAGATTGAGTACATAGGATTCATGCTTCTCCATTCTTGTGATGCTTTACTAAGAATAATGTCTTCCACTTCCATCCAGGTTAATACGAAGGATGTAAAGTCTCCATTTTTTTTAATGGCTGAATAGTATTCCATGTTATACATATACCACAGCTTGTTAATCCATTCCTGGGGGGCTGGAGCATTTTCAACGGCTTTTTATAGCAGAATCTCAGTAAGACAAGAGGATTTAATTAGAATACACCTGAGCAAAAACAGAATTGCACACACAGCATCCTGAGACAGCGGTCAAGATGTTGCTGGTGTTGGATAAGAAACACTGCAGTATGCCAGGGAGAAAGGATACCTCACTGACTATCCTGCGTATGGAAAGTAAGCGAAGAAAGCTGCACAGGAGAAGAGAGTAAGAGCAGAGCTTTCAATTAGCTTAATTAGGCTGCCTGCGGCCTTCAGCGGTGCTCCGGCGACACCAGCCCAGCCGCAGTGATTCTCAACCTTCCTAAAGCTGCCACCCTTTAGTACAGTTCCTCATGTTGTGGTGACCCCCCAACCATAAAATTAATTTTGTTCTTCTTCATAACTGTCCTGTTTTCTACTGTTATGAATCGTAATGTAAATATCTGACATGCAGGATGTACTTTCATTGTTACAAAGGGGTCGGGACCCACAGGTTGAGAACCACTGTAATCTAGAGCCTCTAGTGCAAATTCTGCCACTATGTTCCTGGATAGACATCAGGGAACGTGGTATGAGCTCCATGCATAGGTGTCATTATGATGTAACCACTTAATGTTAAAACTTAAAATATGTATTTATTTGACATTAGAAGAAAATATTTCAGTAAAATTGATATTGGTATTTTAAAGATTAATTCATTAGTTTTCATGCTGTTTGTGCCATGGAAGCTTATGTACTTGAAATCATCTATAGTCATAATTTTTGTTTTTTCAAATGAGAGATGTGTAATTTCTACTTATAATGCTATTTTTAACGTTGATTTTCCTGGTTTCTTCTATATTGGTGATGACTCATGTATATTTATTCACAAGAATAATAATGTTTTATATCTTACAAAAGAAGAAAATTAATATAGGAAATAAAAGTTAACTACAGTCATGCACTGCTTAATGATGGGGAGACATTCTTATAAATGTATCCTTTGGCAATTTTGTCACTGTGTGAACCTCATAGAGTGCACTTTCACTAACTCAGAATAGATAGCCTACAACACACTTAGGCTACGTGGTAAATATAGCCTGTTGGTCCTAGGCTATAAGCCTGTACAGCATGTTACTTTAGTGAATACTACAGGAAATTCTAATATAATTGTTAATTATTTGTCATTTTAAACATATCTAAACCTAGAAAAGGTATAGTAAAAATAATATATTAAAAAAATGGTACAGCTGTGTTAGGGCACTTACCATGAATGGAGCTTGCAAGATTAGAAGTCGAGAGTGGTGAAGCAAAAAAATGGCAAAACATAGCAGGTCCATGTATATTTATATGCTATTCTCCAATTTTTTCTGTATGTTTGAGATATTTCGATGGAAAAATATTAGATTAAAAAATAAAAGAAGTAGAGGGTGGTGAGTGAATGTGAAGACCTAAAATATTACTGTCATTCTCATAGATTTTATAAACACTATACACTTAAAGTAAAACTTTTTCTTTCTTTGATCATAAAATTAAGTTGGGTGGCACCTATGGCTCAATGGGTAGGGCCCACATACCAAGGGGGGTGGGTTCAAACCTGATCCTGGCCAAATGACAAACAGCAGTGGCAACTGCAACAAAAATACCCGGGCATTGTGGCAGGCGCCTGTCGTCCCGGCTACTCGGGAAGCTGCAGCAAGGGAATTGCTTAAGCCCAAGAGTTGGAGGTTGCTGTGAGCTGTGACACCATGGCACTCTACCGAGGTCAACAGAATGAAACTCTGTCTCAAAACAAACAAATAAATAAATAAATAAAATAAAATAAATAAATAAACTTTAGCTAACTTAATTTGAAAAATTTTTAATTTCTTTTTAATTTTTCACAATACTATTTACCATAAAATATAAATGTATTGCAGATCTGTACAAAACTATTTCCTTTTTTCTCCATATTTTATACTTTTTTTTTTAACTTTTTAAAGTTTTTGTTAAAAACTAAGACACAAACAAATATATTAGCCTAGGCCTACGTGGGGTCTGGATCTTCAATATCACTGTCTACTCCCTCCACATCTTGTCCAACTGGAAGGTCTTCATCCTGAAAACACACTTGGTGCTGCCACTTCCTGGGGCAACAATGCCTTCTTCTGGAATAGAAGGATCTGCTTGAGATTAGCATTGTTTTTATAGTTAACATTTAGTTAACATTAGTTAACATTTTTTTTTTAAATAAATATAAGGAGAACACTGTACAGTAAAGACAAAGGTATAGTAAATATAGAAGCCAGTACGATGGTCATTTGTTCTCATTTTTCCACACTGTGTATAATGTACGTGCAATATTTTTATATAACTGGCAGTGCATATAAAATTAGGTCCATTTACACCAGCATGGCTACAAACACGTGACTAATTGTGCAATGACATCACAATGGCTACAACATCGCTGGGCAATAGGAATTTTTCTGTTCTGTTATCCTATTGGACCATTGTCATATGAGCCATCTGCCATTGATCATCACGTGACTTGTGACCATATTGTTTCCCACAGTGCATGAATATATGCAGCTCATATTGTTTGATATCTTTCTTCAACAGCTTAAGAATGAGCATTTTCTTTCAAGGTTGACTGGTGCGTATATTTGCACATATGCACACATGTAGATATGTGTACCTATCTAGGTCAGACCTAAAATAGATTTTTATCCATTAAATGACACTGTTTAAAAATAATTCTATATCATTATTTAGTTATCTAATAGGTATTTACATGAAAGGCAGAGTTGAAATCATGTCATTCTGATTTTTAAGTAATATTATTACAATAGTATTATTGTATTAAAACAAAAGCATGCCTGTATGCTGTTTGGCTTTCATTAGTTTTGTCTTCAGTAAACAATTGATCCACAGTGAAATGTGCTATTAAGTCACCTCTGAATACTGACCACTTGCTCAGTTTGACAACATTTCTACAGAATTGCCAAGCCTCGTTCGTTTCTCCCTCTCCTAGATCAAGCTGGCCACTTTCTCAAATGAAAATGCCTACCACTTTGCTAAAATAATGGTAGCTAACTGCATCATATTTATTTGCTTTGGTGTCATTTAGAATTAAATATTTTCTATTAGTCTTTAAAATATGCAGTGATTGCTCTGCATTCATGGATAATTAGTTCCAAGTCCCTTGCAGATACCAAAATCCACAGATGTTCAGGTCCCATACATATAACAGCCTCTTCTTCCCATGATCTCAAAAACTCCCCTGAACTGGTGGACTTTGACAATAAATACCTTTTCATGCTTGGGTCAGGACTGTGTTGATTAAACACACTTCAAAAAAATTCTCACCAGCATATTTTCCTTCTCTCCTACTACAACTCAAAGACAGGATCAGAATATAATTGGGCAAGAAGGGACTGAGCCTTTCAGAGTGTTTCTATTTTATAATAAAATTAACATAGTCCCAAAGGACTTGATTAATTGGGTCTTGTAAAATAATCTAGCTGATACATTGGAATAAAAATTGTCTATTGTTATAGATATACCTAAGTATTCAGACTTCACACTTCTACTGTCTCCTAAAATGCAAATGGTATAGGACTGTGTAGATAAAAATAAGGCTAATAGAAAATTGTAATTGTGTATTGGTTTTCTTTCTGATCCTGGCCAGGACATGAAGTTGTTTATAGTGTGCAGCAAAAATATTATTAAAATGGGGTTACGTTTGAGTTTTCATAGAGTTTTCGTTAAGTTACAAACCTTCAAAGATGAAGACCAAAAGCATTCGAAGCCATTCTTATGAAATGAAATGAAAACACACACAGAGAGAGAAACAGACATTAAATCCCTGGCATCGATAATATTAAAAAATGGGTGTATTTTGTTTTTTTTTTCCATGGTAGCATAGTATTTTCATTTGAGGGAAATGGAAGGCAGTTTTACCATTTATTGATTATGTGATATGAAGTGGGGGCAGAAAGGGAGACAAGCAGCTTTACAGTCGCAAGAGTGAATTTAACATCTGAAAACCTATTATAACTTCAGTGGGGCTTACTGTATTTTGTTATGTGTCAGTTACGTGCCAAAACACTTTGCTAGTTCCTAGGGATGTAATATTGACTTAGGTCAGATAATAAGAAGCAGAGCCTGAGACAGAATATGTTATGAAAATACTCCTTGGATATATCCACCAGGAAGCCTTCTGGGCAGGTGTGTTTGGTTGAACACTGTTCCCCCTAACTCCACTTCCACCCAGAACATTACTTAGAATGTGACCCTCTGTGGATTTAGTTGATTTATAATCACATCACACGGGATTAGTGTGGGCCCTAATTTCAATGCCTAGTGTTTAATATAAGAAAAAGGGACAGAAATACACACAGGAAAAATATCAAATGACAACACAGAGATTGGAGTGATTCTGCTACAAGCCAAGGGATGACAATTATTGCTATGAACCCCCAGAACCTAGGAAAAGACAGGAGGGGTTTTTACCTAGAGCCTCGTCCAGGTAAAAAGAAGCATGGCCTTGTCTGCACTTTCCCTTGTAAAGGCTACCCTCCAGAATAGTGAAACTATTTCTACTGTTTTCGTCACCTGGCGGGAAATATTTTTTATGGATGCTCTAAGAAACTAACTAGTACAGAAGGGGAAGAGTCTAAGCAGATAGATAATTTCAATTAAAATCCAGAGCTTCAATATTTGGCATGTAAACAGCATCAACTTTTTTATTTCTTTATTTTTCATTATTAATGCTTTTCTTCTCCTACCTGAGGTGATGAGAACTTTCTTCCTTATTTTCTTTTAGTAATGTTTTAGCTTCAGCCCTTATATTTTTATTTATGTTTAAGCTACATTATTTCTAAGTATTTTTTATTTATTCTTTAAGGTTTATTGTTGATGTATACTTTGTCCATATGGCTAATCTGTTCTTTGAATGTATGTTGGAAAAAAAAAATAACATTTTTCATGAATTTTTTGTATCTTAATTAAGACATAATTGGCCAAATCAATTGCAAACAAGTATTTGTGAGGAAACAAGCTTGAATTTGTCCTAGGTAAGAAATGGCTATGTTAGAAGGTATAGCTATAGCAAATATAAGCAGATTTATTTTAGAGCATTCTATTCCATTGACTTGTAATTTGTTAATTAACTCTTAAATCAACTCTTTATTAAGAATCAAAGTTAGATCATTTAAATCCTTTAACATTTATATTCTTTTCCCCCAAATATTTAGTTCCACATGAATTATATAGTTGTCCATTTCAATAAAAGAAAAGAAAAATCTGCCAGGATTTTGATTGGAGTTGCTTCTACCTAGGAATATAGCATATTCTTTTGTGTTTTAAAATTTCTCTAGGCAAAGTTTTACAGATTCAGTGTACAGTTATTGCACAAATTTTTTTAAATTTATTTTTAACTATTTATATTTTCATGGTATTTAAATTGTATATTTAAAAATATTTTCTATTTTTGTTGCTAATTTATGGATATATAATTGATATTGGTATGTTGATCTTGTATTTTTGCACAGCTACAAAATTTATTTAAATTTTCTAGACTTTTTGTAGATCATTTAGACTTTTCTGCATACTCAATAGTATTTGTGAAAAATTAAGCAGTTTTATTTCTCTGCCATCTAGATACATTTAGAGAGACTTTCCCATCCAATTATAAATTGAAGTGGTAGTAAGTGTTCAGTCTTTTATTATTAGGATGATGTGGGCTATACATTTTCACACATTTCCATTGTTAGGTTAATGAATTTCCTTTCTTTCTCTAATTTGCTGAAGGTTTTTATCATGAGGAAAATAAAATTTTAATAAATATTGCAGCAGACCACCACATATCTCATGGAAAGGAGAAGCAAGTTAGACCTCAGAACACTCAGTAATCATCAGCTACACTGGTAACAGCTCTCCGTAGTATAACACCTTGGTGATAAGGGCACAGGAGGGATTTGGCTCTCCTAACATGAGAGCTCACGAGAGGAGAGCATCAGTCATTATCAGTCTCTGCACCTGTGGTGCAAGAAGCCATGAGATCAAGGTTTATAAGAATCTGCAGAAGGCAGTTGGGAGAGAGCACTCATTCTTTCACTGACTCGCTCACTCTGACTCTGTTGCGTCTCCCCCCAGAACACTTGAACAGCGTCTCTCTACAAAAGACTGCTAAGATGTATCCTTCTACTAAGTCTACTTCTCTCCCTCAAACTAACTCTCTCTCTCTCTTTCCCTTTTCTGCTAAGGTGAATAGCCTTCAGTCAACTAAGGGTAATTGTTCCCGAGCAAGGTAGCTCAGTGGTCCGTGTCTGGAACATATCTAGCGAGAGCAGAGACCTGGCCAGTCCCAGGCCCAACAAATAATTCAATAAATATTCTAATTAATAATTTAACAAGGAAAGGTAGAGCAAGATGGCAGCCGAGTAACAGCTTCCTCGATCTGGGCAAAATGAGTCTGGGGAGATAGGACTCCAGGCATCTCTGGCTGGTGGGATCTGCCTATCATCACCCTACGAGGATATGGAGAGTCAGCGAGAGACTTCTGGACCCCAAGAGGAGGACTAAAACAGTGGAAAACCGGCAAGTGGTTGCATGTGTTCAATCCGTCTAAACCAGCCCGCAACTTCCACAGGCACAAGAACTCAAAGAGCAAGAGGAAGTGAAAGGAAAATTAGGGCAAAGAAACAGATAAAAGAAATCACTCATGAGGAAGAATCAGCAGAAAACTCCAGGGAACATGAAGAACCAGTCCAGAACAACCCCGCCAAGGGACCATGAGGTAGCTACTGCAGAGGATTCCACCTATACAGAAATGTTAGGAATGACAGAAAGGGAATTCAGAATACACATGATGAAAACAATGAAAGAAATGATGGAAATAATGAAGGAAACTGCTAATAAAGAGGAAAATAACCAAAAGGAAATCCAAAAACAGAATCAAATAAGAGATGAACAATATGAAGAATATAAAAAGGATATAGCAGAGCTGAAGGTACTGAAACAGTCAAATAGGGAACTTAAAGATGCAATGGAAAGTATCAGCAACAGGTTAGACCATGCAGAAGAAAGAATTTCAGAGGTAGAACAAAGTTCTTGAAATAACTCAGATAGTAATAGAGACAGAAAGAAGAGAGAGAAAGCAGAACGTTTACTGTCAGAATTATGGGACTTTATGAAGCGTTCCAACATACGAATTATAGGAATTTCAGAAGGGGAAGAAGAATGCCCCAGAGGAATGGAAGCCATACTAGAGAATATTATAAAAGAAAATATCCCAAATATCACCAAAGATTCTGACACACTGCTTTCAGAGGGATATTGGACCCCAGGTCACCTCAACTCAAACCGAGCTTCCCCAAGACACATTGTGATGAACCTGTCCAAAGTCAAGACAAAAGAAAAGATTCTGCAAGCTGCCAGGAGTAAGCGCCAGTTGACCTACAGGGGCAAATCCATCAGAGTGACCGCAGACTTCTCTAATGAAACTTTCCAAGAAAGAAGACAATGGTCATCTACCTTTAATCTACTTAAACAGAACAATTTCCAGCCCAGAATTCTTTACCCTGCTAAGCTAAGCTTATTGACAGAGAAATCAAATCATTCACGGATATACAAACATTGAGGAAATTCGCCACAACAAGACCAGCTCTACAGGAAATACTTCAACCTGTTCTGCACACTGACCACCACAATGGATCAGCAGCAAAGCAAGAACTCAGAAATTAAAGGACAGAACCTAACCTCCACACTGATGCAAAAGATAAAACTAAGCAATGGACTCTCACCAAATAAGACGAATAGAATACTACCACACTGATCAATTATCTCAATAAATGTTAATGGCTTGAATTTACCACTGAAGAGACATAGATTGGCTGACTGGATTAAAAAACACAAGCCCTCCATTTGCTGTCTGCAAGAAACACACCTGGCTTCAAAAGACAAATTAAAGCTCTGAGTTAAGGGTTGGAAGACAATTTTTCAGGCAAATGGCATTCAGAAGACAAGAGGAGTTGCAATCTTATTTTCAGATTCATGTAGATTTAAAGCAACTAAAGTCAAAAAAGACAAAGATGGTCACTATTTTATTATTTTTTTGCAGTTTTTGGCCGGGGCTGGGTTTGAACCTGCCACTTCCAGCACGTGGGGCCAGCACCCTACTCCTTTGAGCCACAGGTGCCACCAAGATGGTCACTTTATATTGGTCAAGGGAAAAATACAACAAGAAGATGTTTCACTTCTAAATATTTATGCACCCAATTTAAATGCTCCCAGATTCTTGAAACAGACCTTACTCAGTCTGAGCAATATGATATCTGATAATACCATAATAACAGGGGACTTTAACACTCCTCTTACAGAGCGGGACAGATCCTCTAAACAGAAATTAAACAAAGATACAAGAGATTTGAATGAGACCCTAGAACAACTGTGCTTGATAGATGCATATAGAACACTACATCCCAAAGATAAAGAATATACATTCTTCTCATCAACCCATGGAACATTCTCCAAAATTGATCATATCCTGGGACACAAAACAAATATCAACAGAATCAAAATAATTGAAATTTTACCTTGTATCTTCTCAGACCATAAGGCACTAAAGGTGGAACACAACTCTAAAAAAAGCGCTTGACCCCACACAAAGGCATGGAAATTAAACAATCTTCTGTTGAATAACAGATGGGTGCAGGAAGAAATAAAACAGGAAATCATTAACTTCCTTGAGCATAACAACAATGAAGACACAAGCTACCAAAACCTGTGGGATACTGCAAAAGCAGTTTTGAGAGGAAAATTCATTGCTTTAGATACCTACATTCGAAAAACAGAAAGAGAGCGCATCAACAATCTCACAAGCCATCTTAAAGAATTGGAAAAAGGAGAACAATCAAAGCCTAAACTCAGTAGAAGAAAAGAAATATCCAAAATCAAATCAGAGATCAATGAAATTGAAAACAAAAGAATCATTCAGAAAATTAATGAAACAAGGAGTTGGTTTTTTGAAAAAATAAATAAAATAGATAAACCATTGGCCAGACTAACGAGAAATAGAAAACTAAAATCTCTAGTAACCTCAATCTGAAATGATAAAGGGGAAATAACAACTGATCCCACAGAGATACAAGAGATCATCTCTGAATACTACCAGAAACTCTATGCCCATAAATTTGACAATGTGAAGGAAATGGATCAATATTTGGAATCACACCCTCTCCCTAGACTTAGCCAGGAAGAAAGAGCTCCTGAACAGACCAATTTCAAGCACTGAGATCAAAGAAACAATAAAAAATCTTCCAACCAAAAAATGCCCTGGTCCAGATGGCCTCACTCCAGAATTCTATCAAACCTTCAAGAAAGAGCTTATTCCTGTACTGCAGAAATTATTCCAAAAAATTGAGGAAGAAGGAATCTTCCCCAACACATTCTATGAAGCAAACATCGCCCTGATACCAAAACCAGGAAAAGACCCAAACAAAAAGGAGAATTTCAGACCAATGACACTCATGAATATAGATGCAAAAATTCTCAACAAAATCCTAGCCAATAGATTATAGCTTATCATCAAAAAAGTCATACATCATGATCAATAGGCTTTATCCCAGAGATGCAAGGCTGGTTTAACATACGCAAGTCCATAAACATTATCCACCATATTAACAGAGGCAAAAATAAAGATCACATGATCCTCTCAACAGATGCAGAAAAAGCATTTGATAAAATCCAGCATCCTTTTCTAATGAGAACACTGAAGAGTATAGGCATAGGTGGCACATTTCTAAAACTGATTGAAGCTATCTATGACAAACCCACAGCTAGTATTTTACCAAACGGAGTAAAACTGAAAGCTTTTCCTCTTAGAACTGGAACCAGACAAGGTTGTCCTCTGTCACCTTTACTATTCAACATGGTGCTGGAAGATCTAGCCAATACAATTAGGCAAGACAAGGAAATAAAGGGAATCCAAATGGGAGCATAGAAGGTCAAACTCTCTCTCTTTGCTGACGACATGATCTTATACTTAGAGAACCCCAATGACTCAACGACAAGACTCCTAGAAGTCATCAAAAAATACAGTAATGTTTCAGGATATAAAATCAATGTCAACAAGTCAGTAGCGTTTGTATACACCAATAACAGTCAAGATGAGAAGCTAATTAAGGACACAACTCCCTTCACCATAGTCTCAGAGAAAATGAAATACCTAGCAATATACCTAACGAAGGAGGTGAAGGACCTCTATAAAGAAAATTATGAAATCCTTAGAAAGGAAATAGCAGAGGATATTAACAAATGGAAGAACATACCATGCTCATGGATGGGAAGAATCAACATTATTAAAATGTCTATACTTCCCAAAGCAATCTACCTATTCAATGCCATTCCTATCAAAATACCAACATCGTACTTTCAAGATTTGGAGAAAATGATTCTGTGTTTTGTATAGAACTGGAAAAAACCCCGTATAGCTAAGGCAGTTCTCTGTAACAAAAATAAAGCTGGGGGCATCAGCATACCAGATTTTAGTCTGTACTACAAAGCCATAGTGGTCAAGACAGCATGGTACTGGCACAAAAACAGAGACATAGACACTTGGAATCGAATTGAAAACCAAGAAATGAAACTAACATCTTACAACCACCTAATCTTCGATAAACCAAACAAGAACATACCTTGGGGGAAAGACTCCCTACTCAATAAATGGTGTTGGGAGAACTGGATGTCTACATGTAAAAGACTGAAACTGGACCCACACCTTTCCCCACTCACAAAAATTGATTAAAGGTGGATAAAGGAGTTAAATTTAAGGCATGAAACAATAAAAATCCTCCAAGAAAGCATAGGAAAAACACTGGAAGTTATTGGCCTGGGGAAAGACTTCATGAAGAAGACTGCCATGGCAATTGCAACAACAACAAAAATAAACAAATGGGACTTCATTAAACTGAAAAGCTTCTGTACAGCTAAGGAGACAATAACCAAAGCAAAGAGACAACCTACACAATGGGAAAGGATATTTGCATATTTTCAATCTGACAAAAGCTTGATAACTAGGATCTATAGAGAACTGAAATTAATCCACATGAAAAAGGCCAACAATCCCATATATCAATGGGCAAGAGACATGAATAGAACCTTCTCTAAAGATGACAGACGAATGGCTAACAAACACATGAAAAAATGTTCATCATCTCTATATATTAGAGAAATGCAAATCAAAACCACCCTGAGATATCATCTAACCCCAGTGAGAATGGCCCACATCACAAATCTCAAAACTGCAGATGCTGGCGTGGATGTGGAGAGAGGGGAACACTTTTACACTGCTGGTGGGACTGCAAACTAGTACCACCTTTCTGGAAGGAAGTATGGAGAAACCTCAAAGCACTCAAGCAAGACCTCCCATTTGATCCTGCAATCCCATTACTGGGCATCTACCCAGAAGGAAAAAAATCCTTTTAGCATAAGGACACTTGTACTAGACTGTTTATTGCAGCTCATTTACAATCGCCAAAATGTGGAAGCAGCCTAAATGCCCACCAACCCAGGAATGGATTAACAAACTGTGGTATATGTATACCATGGAATACTATTCAGCTATTTAAAAAAATGGAGACTTTACATCCTTCGTATTAACCTGGATGGACGTGGAAGACATTATTCTTAGTAAAGCATCACAAGAATGGAGAAGCATGAATCCTATGTACTCAATTTTGATATGAGGACAATTAATGACAATTAAGGTTATGGGGGGGAGGAAAAGCAGAAAGAGGGACAGAGGGAGGGGGATGGGGTCTTGGTGTGTGTCACACTTTATGGGGGCAAGACATGATTGCCAGAGGGACTTTGCCTAACAATTGCAATCAGTGTAACCTGGCTTATTGTACCCTCAATGAATCCCCAATAATAAAAAAAAGAAGAAGAAAATAATAATTTAACAAAATCATTCTCTGAATCTAGGATTCTCTACCCAGCCAAATCTACAAGCAAATATTACTCATGTGGCTGAGATGAATTCTGAGTGATATAAGCAACAATGTTGATGATTATAACGATGATGGTGCCTATGGTTTATTTTTGAAATACTATAATAGAAGGTAGGGGTCTCCATCCATAACTGGAGAAGGAGATATACAAGGGCAGCTCTAGGAATCTCATTAAGTGTCTGTTAACTAGTTTTAGACTCTTGAAAGTGATATAAATCAGTTCTGATCGTGTTATCTTCACAGGTGACTCCACTGAGAATCAAATTTCCGGGCTGTTAAATCTCAACAGATAAAAAGAGAAACTATTAATTAATGTTAAGTATTCATGACGGATACCATTTCCCAACCCACTCAGATATCGCACAGTACAGATTAAAAGAGAAGTATGTTTTATTAGTAAGAGAAATGGAAATAACTTTATAGTAATTAATAAGCATATAAAAGATTTTACTAGGTTTAGCTATAAAACTTTTAGGCTTTGAACCTGCTGTGTAAGTTATATCTTAAAATCTTTAATTAGGAAAATATTTATATACTATATGTATGTAATATAAAAGCTGTTGAGAAGAACACTTCATTTTGTTCAAATTCTTATGACCATATGGATGTAAATTGAAAGCACAGTATAATAGAACCAAGGCTCTGGCTAAGACTGAAGTGAGACTTTACTCCTAGCTACTATACCAGTTCTGGGCCTACACTACCATCTAACTCGAATTTCATCAGAAGAGGGGCCCTTTCACTTAGTCTCACCTTTTAAAGGACCATTGGAAGAAGAAGTCAAAAATGGCTAATAAGAAATAGCTTTCAAAAGATGATGAAATTCCATAGTCAACTTTTGGCATACACGGTCATAAGGTCATAATAATCATACCTCCCATCCAATGACACCATAACTATTTCTGTTACCTGTGGAAACCTATTCTCTTTGTCTCCCTGCCAAACTATATCAGTGTCTACATTATGATGTCAAGTGGTGGCTAAGGGGTAGATATTCACGGGCTTTTAGAAGGATTTTGAATAAGTAGGCTGGCAGGTGTACAAATGGCCACACAAGTTCCATCATAGTAAAATACAGGAAAATTATGAAAATGTTGGTGGAATACAAGGACTGATTTAACTCATGGCATCTAGTTATGCCCTAGACTAGGAGTTTGAGTTTGGGTCTGGCTACTTCTGTCAGCTTCAAAGTATGCTTGTCAAGGGAATGGAGGATAGAATCTATATCACTTAAGAGATTCTTAGCATGATATACATTTTGAAATAGAGGTGTCTATGAGGAACTCCATTTTTCTTCTTGCCTTAGGACATTCAAATGTTGGGGTGGGACTACATTTTTTATTCCACTTTTATATTTTTGACAATATATATTTTTAAAGTGTCACATGCAAATGAAGTAAAGAATAATAAACATTCAAATGAGCACCATTATATTATATATTTAACACTGGGTGAATGTCTGTGAAAGAGGCTAATAGCTATTTACATAATAGATTCAAATGTGTTGTGACTTTATGGCCTTACAGTCACAAGATAAAAAGAATAGACTGAACCTCAGTGTTTGGAAATATACTATATGAGAAGAAATATATCTGTCTTTGTAGATATGGCTGTAGTAAAATATAAGTAAATTGTGTTTGACCCACACTGCCTCACCTAATTTACATGATACTAATAGGTAATTAGTAATAATAAGGATGATAATAATAATTTATCCAGTACATCAAGTAGGGGAGACTAAGGAGCAGTCTACTGATATGGCTCTTTTGTTATTTGATGGAGTTAAAAGCAAATGTGGTACTTTCAATTGTTGAATTATTTTTTCTCTCTAAAGATAAAAAACAGGGGCCTTTCTCCCATTATTTTGAAATTAAAAACTCTGCCCTGCTGAAAATAAGACTTTTTAAAATATAACTCCTTTGGCTATTCCTGTTGAGATAGGCAAGTGCATTTTGTTCATCTCTTTAACTTACTTTTATTTTTCTGATTTAAAGTACTATTTAAGAATCTTGTTAAACTACAAGTTTTTATAATTTTAGCTTCGTCACTGGCTAGCACATTTGAAAGCAAATGCACACTACACTACTTTTTATAAACCCATACATGCAAAGGGTGCCAAAAAGATGGATACACATTTTAAGACAAGACAAACCATATAACATTGATAATACTCAAGATATGGTTGACTTCTGCAATTACAAGAGCTCAATGTGACTTGTATTCATTTTTTGTTATTGTTATAGACTATTAAAAATAAGTCCATAGTTAAGCATTTTCTTCCCCAATATGAATTCCAGGAAGCTTTTCCAAAATTTTGATAATATAAGCAAATCATCAAACTCCAGTAATTTTTTCCTGAAATATATATTGACTTACCTACTAAGCTTTCTGTATTCTGTCCCACCAGTAATGTAGATATTGGTGTCTGATTGCAGGGTTGGCACTTTGGTGTGTTAAAATGAGGGAATTTGTTTCTTGCTCTAGCAATGACGGTGCAATGGAAGATGATTCTAAGACACATTATTAGACAAACATTTTCTCTAAAAGTTCAAATAGTAAATATTTTAGGCTTTAGGGTCACATAATACTGCCACATGTTTTTATGTTTTATTTCTTTTATTTGTTTATTTATTTATTTTTATTAAATCATAGCTGTGTACATTGATATAATCATGGGGCATCATTCACTAGCTTCACAGATCATTTACCAAGTTTCACATATACCCTTGTAAGATGCACCACTGGTGTAATCACACCAATCCCTTTCTCTCTGGTGTAATCCCACCTCCCCTCTCCCTCCCCTCCCTTTCCCCCTTCCCCCTATTCTTAGGTTGTAACTGGGTTATAGCTTTTATGTGAAAACCCTAAATTAGTTTCAGTAGGGCTGAGTACATTGGGTACTTTTTCTTCCATTCTTGAGATACTTTACTAAGGAGAATATGTTCCAGCTCCATCCATGTAAACATGAAAGAGGTAAAGTCTCCATCTTTCTTTAAGGCTGCATAATATTCCATGGTGTATATATACCACAATTTATTAATCCATTCGTAGATCGATGGGCACTTGGGATTTTTCCTTTGTACAATTCATTAAAAATGTACACTTCTTAGTCCACTGGCTGTGTAAAAAAGAGGCTGTGGACCTGATTTGATCATGGACAATAGTTTACTCCCTTCAGGTATTGGTGACCCATACCCTCCAAGACCTCTGAGATGTGCCCAACATTTTTCACTTAAAAAATGACAGACGAATGGCTAACAAACACAGGAAAAAATGTTCATCATCTCTATATATTAGAGAAATGCAAATCAAAACAACCCTGAGATATCATCTAACCCCAGTGAGAATGGACCACATCACAAAATCTCAAAACTGCAGATGCTGGCGTGGATGTGGAGAGAAGGGAACACTTTTACACTGCTGGTGGGACTGCAAACTAGTACAACCTTTCTAGAAGGAAGTATGGAGAAACCTCAAAGCACTCAAGCAAGACCTCCCATTTGATCCTGCAATCCCATTACTGGGCATCTACCCAGAAGGAAAAAAATCCTTTTATCATAAGGACACTTATACTAGACTGTTTATTGCAGCTCAATTTACAATCACCAAAATGTGGAAACAACCTAAATGCCCACCAACCCAGGAATGGATTAACAAGCTGTGGTATATGTATAACATGGAATACTATTCAGCCATTAAAAAAAATGGAAACTTTACATCCTTCGTATTAACCTGGATGGAAGTGGAAGACATTATTCTTAATAAAGCATCACAAGAATGGAGAAGCATGAATCCTATGTACTCAATTTTGATATGAGGGCAATTAATGACAATTAAGGTTATGGGGGGGGGAAGCAGAAAGAGGAATGGAAGGAGCGGGGTGGGGCCTTAGTGTGTGTCACACTTTATGGGGGCAAGACATGATTGCAAGAGGGACTTTACCTAACAATTGCAATCAGTGTAACTGGCTTATTGTACCCTCAATGAATCCCCAACAATAAAAAAAAAAAAAATGTGTTTGGTTCCAAATTTACTTGATGAAGTTCATAAACACACATAATATCCACTTTTTGGCTTATTTCAGCCCTATGCTAAAAGTAGTGAGGCAATCATTCAACTAAGGCACAGAATAATACTTCATTTTATGCAATGCCATGAGTTAAGCATTTTAGCTCTGTGATCCTGACACTCTTTCAAGGGCTACATAGTGAATGCCCCATGTGAAATCCATGTTGAAACTTAATCACCAAAGTGGTGCCAGTAAGATGCAGGGCCTTGAAGGGGTGATTAGGTGGTAAGTATTTCCCCTCATGAGTGGATTAATGTAGCAACTGTGGGAGCAGGGTAGTAAGCTCAGGAGTGAGATCCTGATAAGAGAGTAAGTTCATTCCCCATTTCCTCTAGGCTCACAGCCTCCCTTGCCCTTCTTCCCTCTTGCCACATGATGCCTTCCACTGTGAAATGATGATCATCAAATGCTGGTGCCATGATCAGATTTCTACTCTCTAAAATCATGACTCAATCATCTATTCTTTTTGTTGTTGTTGTTGTTGTTGATATTAGAGACAGTTATTGATTGATTGATCAATCATCTATTCTTTATAAATTACCAAGTCTGTGGTATAGAGTAACAGAAAATGCACTAAGATATCCAGTATCTTCAGTGGTGTTTATTTACTAAGGTCAAGTAGTTAGAGTATCACCCATGGTTGTATATGAAATTATATGCAGACCTATTAACAATTCTTATACGCACAATATGGATAATTGCAGGGATTACAGTACCTGTAAAGATTCCCTTTCTTAGTACTCATCTCAACTTCTTGAGTAAACACTTTAATTTTCTGTAGTAAGTTATTCTCATAAAGATGAAAACATAAATCTAGTGATTTTATCTGTTCATATCTATATAACTTATTTCTTCATAATAACATAACTTTAATGAACTGAAAGTGTAAAAATATTCCTTTAATATCTTCAATTTAGGGGGAGCGCCTGTGGCTCAAAGGAGTAGGGTGCTGGCCTCATATGCCAGAGTTGGTGGGTTCAAACTCAGCCCCGGCCAAAACTGCAAAAAAAAAAAGATCTTCAATTTAAATACATTGATTCATATGCATATACAAGTATGTAACAGGAAGAAAAACGCACTTTGGCTAAGAAGAATAAGACACCGTGAATTGATATAATTGATTTATGTATATAATGCTGCTTGGTGAAAAGGGGAAGAACAGACAAAAAAAAAATTAACAAGAGAAACTATAAATAAAAACAAAATTTGGGGTTAATAGAAAGATCAAATATGTTATCCGAATAAATATCAGTGGTAATATTTATACACAAAGGAAACAAAATCTCAGATTAGTATTTTTAAATAAGCTATTAAAGTGTTATAAGGCATAAAACAAAAAAGTGACAGAAAAATAAAAACAAAAGCAAAAAGATAAAAAGAACCCAAAGTATACCGTAACAAATTTATAGAAAGAGGAGTCAAGACTTAATGTTAATATCCCATACTAAGGCACTAGACATAAACTCTTAATTGCTCCTGCTATAAATTTGTTATATCTACTTTGGGTTCTTTTTCTCTTTTTACCTTTATTTTTATGTCACTTTTTTATCCTTTATAACAAATAGCTTATTTTGTCCAATGCCTCAAAATGAGATATGTACAGGCCAGGTATGGTGGCTCCTACCTGTAATCCTAGCACACTGGGAGGCCAAGGCAGGAGAATCTCTTGAGCTCAGGTTTGAAACCCACTCTCTATGAAAAACTTGCTGTGGTGGGTGCCTGTCATCCCCGCTGTGGGTGCCTATAGTCCCAGCTGAGACTGAGACAGGAGAATCACTTGAGCCCATGAGTTTGAGGTTGCTATGAGCTAAACTGAGGCTATGGCATTCTAGCCAAAACAACAGCATAAGACTCTATCTAAAATATATATATACACACAAATGTCATTCTTCATAAATAGTAGTATTGGGGTTCAAGAAACAGCATCTCAAAACGATGGCCTCAGAACCCAAAGTCTCTCTGACCTTCCGCTGTCCTTCTGCCTCTCAACCTCATTCTTCTCTGAGGCTAGCCATAGGAGCTAACATGCTCTCCTCCATGTGTGCTATAAAAGCCATAATCCCCTTTTCCTGAAAGCCATCCACAAAACCTAAAATTCTGTAAAAATCTGGCAACAGAGAAATTATCCGACCTACTTTTTTGACTTTACGTCACCAAATTCCCATTCCAGACAGGGCCCTGCACCACATCCAGACATTCTGAGATGCCAGGAAGAATCTTTACAGCCAGACCTTGCTGGATTAAAATTCCAAAAAAAAAAAGAAAAAAACATCAAATGGGAAGTGTTATTATACCCATCTCAAAAAAAATTATAAAAAGGAATGTTTTGAGATAAGTATATATATGTATATAATATTAACACACACACACATATATATCTGTATTTAGAAAAGGACATTTGCAGTTGGCTGTCTCTAGTCTTGCATTGCTTTCTTTAACTAAGAAGCTTGACTTTGCTTTTTCCTGTCTGGAAGATTATTATGTCACTAGTTATGGTAATACCAACAGGACAAAGGTGGATAGTGCTATGGAATGTCACATGTTGTGAAAAAGTATATTGCAGGTTTCTAAGCAAAGTACCTGATAAATTACAGGGCCTGAAGGGAAGGTGAAGAAAGATGCAAACATATTCTTATTACAATTTTGAGGGATATATGAATAAGAGCATGCTTCAAAATTTTTATAAAGGTTTTCATGGTTATATGTAATGAGATATTACAGTACATTCTGCAAGGAACATAATTAGCAAAGCTTCAAAATTCAACAAAATAATCTTGTGTCTTGAGGACTATAGAGCATAGCTACTTCTCTTTGGGTATATTCAACCTCCAGACTTCCTCTGAAGAACTGCAATGACTCAGGAGAAGAGTCAAGCTACTGATATTTTGTAGAATTTATTATGGAAAATTAAGTATCAGAGGCCATCATTTCCTTTGTAGGATTTTGAGGAGAAATCACTACTACCCATATTTTTGTAGAGACCTACAGCATTTACAAAGACATGAAAGATAAGAGAATGTTGAGTAAAAAGTATTGCTTGGAAGAAAATTGATTGTACAGGGACAGAAAAAATAATCAATGCATTTAGTATATAGCACAATATAAATAGATATCCAAGAGACGTTGCAGAGAGACTCCAATCTTGGCCTAAAATGAATGTTTCCCATTTTATGGTAATGCCAATTTCATGAAATAAAGGACTTTCAGTATCTAATGATGTAAATAGAAGTGAAAGCAAGAAAAAATCCTAAGCAACATTAGAGAAGTACAGATGTGTGTGTGTGTGTGTATGTATGAAATAGAAAATAATCACTAATATGTATAAGAGAAGTCAGTTGACTTGTGAATGCTAATAATCCATTTTTCCCTCCATAAGTATTACATTTCTTTGATAGATCTTGGCAAGCATCAATATTTAAATGATCCAGAGGGTTGGCTATTCTACTACACTTTGCTGCCAGTTTAAAACAACTTAAACTTGCCATGCTTATAAACAATTAGTAGCAAGTGAGCACAATACTGTCCCGAAATCTTTCTCTATGCTTGATGAATATCTGTTTCTCTATCCTTTAGAGTATTTTGAAAAAAGGAGAAGAACAATCTCTGAGTAGTTCTACCGGAGGTGAATGTTACCTTATTGCAAGAGCTTCTTTGATTCAGCATTCATTAGCGATAAGAACAAAGGCACCATTCTTTAAGACAAACCACTGAAGCTGTCCTGAGTCTTATCCTTCTGAAGAAGGATCACACATATTTTTGCCACCATCAATTTCACTAATGAAAACCCATTTCTAAATTTCATTTTGCAAATTAGCAATTCAATGGCGCTGATCATAAAACAGATAGATGAAAGATTCCAATATCACCTCCCAGAAAGTAAGTTTTTAATTAAATGCCAGCTGCCCACCCTTGGAGTATGGAATCTTCATAGAGCATATAACTGGTCTAGGTTGTAGATCTAATTAACACATAATAACATATTAACTGTGCTAAAGAATATTAACATTTCCGTGTGGGCTCCGGAGTGCTACCGGTTATTACTGAATCGTTGGTTCTCCTCCTGACCATTCAAATTAATGCCTGTAATAAATCATGTCATTTCTGAACATTTTTTCTTGTCAAGCCTACCTGCATAAATTGCTGCTTACAAAGAAATCCTAGTGGCCAAGAACCCTGTTAGGAAAAGAGTAACGTTTGCTCATGTAGGGTCCTGACTGAGTCTCCCAAACATCTGGGTGAAATCTTGAGGCATTTTCCGATCTAGTCATAACCCTAAAATGGTTATGTCTATAAATAAAACACTTCAAACTTTTAGTCTAGAATATTATATAGACTTGGTAGCCACTAAATTTACAACAACCTTCTTTCCAAAGATTTTCCTTTCTGTGAGCCAGATTAGAGGGCTCTGACTATAATAACTTCCAAGATTTCAAGTATATATTTAAATTTTCAGTTTCAAAAAACTTATGGTTAAAACATGCTCTTTGCATAAAATGTGTTAAACCTGGATAAAATTGATTGAAAATAAAAGTTTCCACTGCTTATGAAGGCTTTAAATTATGTGCATACGTTTTTAAAAATACACTTTCAGTGTCCTGTCTTTGCTGTTGCATATCTTGTGTTTTGGGAGCAGAATTGTTTCTAGTTTTTTTATTTCCTTTAAGGATATTTAATATGAATACTTTTGGGGTTTTTGACATGATGGATTGATCCGTTTGCTCATGTTTAGTAGAGTATTAATAATCTTCCCTGAATGTTTCAACATGGAACTAGCTAAGATTTAGCACATAAATTGAAATCCATCTAAATTTCTTTACAAATGTATTACAAATTCATGAATTGTTGACATATATACATACATACCTGACATGTATATATAAACATACATCTATATATGTGCATTTGTTTGTGTGTATAAAGAAATGTAAACACACACACAGCCACAATAGTAGAAAAAGATGTATTTCTTGAATTCATGTTCACTATTATAAATATAACAGCAATTTTTGCCAAGGTCTCAGAAAGTTTAAAATTAATCTCCAAGTAATAGAATTAATAAAACATTTTATTTAAAAAATACTCATGATGGCATAAAAGAACAGGTTTTGACTGTGGAGTTCATGCGTATCAGTATCATTGTCCATATCCCTTTGTGTTCACACCCGGCAGGTGTCTTAGAGTTGTCATTGTTTCTAGTGTCTCAGAATATTGTTTGAATCTCACACACACACACAAAAAAAACATGAAAAGAGTAGATCAAATATTATTAATGCGCATTATACATTTCTTTTGAAATGTTTTACACTTACCTATAATATATAAAAAAGTAAAAAAAAATCTTAAATGCATGTATATATGAGAAAATGAGCAGAACAATACCCAGATCAAGTAATGAATAGAACATTTCTATACCCCAAAAGACTCATCCCATGAATATTCCTATCAAATCAATATTCACTTCCTTTCTCTCAAACAAAGGTCAATCCTAACTCTGTTTGCCTCGTATTGTTTAGATGTTTGCTTCCACTTAAATGTTGATGAATAATTTTGGTTATTTCCAATTTGGGCCACCACTGCTAACAATGCTAGGAACATTTTTATATGTATGTTGGTATTGATAATTATGTATTTTCATTCAGTTCTTAGTTCTTGTAGAAATTGCTAAGTCATGGGATACATAGATATTGAGATTAAGTAAAAACTGTTTTCCAAACAGTTTTTATAAACCACTTTTATAAAACTGTTTTATAAACCACTATGTGCTACCTCCCTTTTATAAACAGTTTTTATAAACCACTTTTATTAAACTGTTTTATAAACCACTATGTGCTACCTCCCTTGAGTGAGAGTTTTATTTGGTCCACATACCTGATAATACTTGGCAATATTAGTCATACTTTTATTTTAAGCCATTCGACAGTTATAGTATTTAAATGATGTTTTTAATTTTTTGAATAATTTTAACTATATCAAAAGTTACAAGAATAGAACAGAAAGCTTCCATATGGCTTTTACTCAACTCTTCCTAATTTAACATTAAGCATGATCCATTTGATTAAAACTGAGATAGCAGTGATAAATAAATAAGTTATAGACTTATAGGCCAATTATTTTTTATTAATGTATTTTTCCTTTCTGGGATACAGTTTATGACACTAAATTTGATCTTAATTTCCTTACTCTCCTGTATCTGTAATATTTTTATTTGTTTCTTATGACATTGAGAGCATCAAGGAGACTAGTTATGTATTTTATAGAAATTGGTTTGTTACAAACAATAGAAATTTATTTATCACTAATTTAGCTGCTGGGAAGATAAAGGCACAGAAACATTCAATGTCTTTCTCATTTGTCAATGTCTCCCTCTCACCCTATTCCATGGTGGAAGGGCAAGGCAGCTCTCCAAAACATTTTTAATAAAAGCACGAATCAAACTCCTGAGAGCAATTTCCTCATGTTATATTTAGCTCCCAAAGGCCCCAACTCCTGAAATTGTCACATTGGTGGTTAAGATGAACATGTTGAGTTTTGAGTGAGACAAAAATTAGATTAGGGAATGTAAGATAGCTCCCCTGCAGACTCATCTCCTCCCCTTTTCTAAATATACATTATCAGACTGTTCCAGACATTCCATTATCCTATTTTCCCAATTATCCCACCTTCTTGGGAGCCAAGGATTCCCTCTAATCCAATTTTTGAGCACAATTAAAAAAAAACCTGAGAGATTGGAAGTGTGCTGCACTGCCTCAATTTGCCACTCAGTGCATGAGACAGTGTGTGCCTCTCCCAGCTTCTCAGACTTTATGCATTAAATTGATGTGAAGCCTCCTTCTTCCTTCAGCACCACCTCCCTTGTTGGCTGCCAGCCTGGTTCAGGGTCCCTCTGGAACCCTAACAATAACTATTTTTTAATTTACCATTGTGTAATGTTTTCTTATGATTATATCAGGATGATAGGGTTTAGGAAAGAATACCACTGAGGTGAGTTTCCCATCTCATTGCATTTAATAATGGTTCATGATACCAACCCAACTTTTCCCTAGTGATATTAAGTTTTATTACAGTCATCCCTCCATATTTTCTTCAAAGATTCAACATAGATAGATATTTAACCTCAATTAACGTTAAATAAGGTCACTGTATTGATCTCTAACCAATCTATTCAAGCATAGATTGAAATTATTCAGAAAAATTAAGCCTTCACTGAACATTTACAGAATTTTCCCTTTCCATTATTCCCTAAACAATACAGCATAACAACTATATGCATAGTTTTTACATTTTATTAAGTATTATTAATAATCCAGGGATGATTTCAAGCATATAGGTGGATCTTCAGAGGTTATATGCAAATAATACATTATTTAATGTCAAGGACTTGAGTATCCTTGGATTTTGGTATTCACCAGAGGTCTTCAAACCAATTCTCCACAGATACTGAGAGACAATTTTATTCAGTTATGATGTTCTCCAAAGTAAAGTCAGTATTTTTCTCTTTTTGTATTATATTCTTTGGAAGTGAATTACTAAGCCAAACTCATACACATGAGAAATAAAATGAATATTTTCCTCAAAGTGAAGAGAATTTCTATTCACCTAGCTAACTACAGCTTATATTTTGGAAGTTTTATGTGCTGCATTGTGTTCTGCACTGAAGTTATTATGTTGGAGTCCTAACCTACAGCATACTTCAGAATGTGACTGTATTTGGATATAAGGTCTTTAAAAAGATAATTAAGATTAAATAAGATCACTGTATTGATCTCTAACCAATATGATTGGTATCTTTACAAGAAGATAAGAGGACATGACAATACAGACATTCACAGAGGAAAGGCCAGGTGAAGAGACAGGGAAGAGATAGCCATCTAAAATCTAGAAGGGGGGCCTTATAGAGAGCAATGTGGCTGATTCCTTCCTGACTGAGACTTCAGTATTGTGAAAACATAATTTTCTGTTGCTAGCCAGTCTGTGGTACTTTGTCTTGGTAGCCATAGCAATCTAATAACAGATTTCTTCTGTAAAGAAGATTTATCTCTTCTTTCCATTTTGTTATTGTACCACTTATTTACATTAATGTGGGTTTGTGTATATCCATTATCTTCTTTGGATTCCAATGTATTGAGGCACAGAAGCCAATACCTGCAGAGTCTGGTACCTTGGCATACTGTACACTTTGAACTAAAATAAGTAGACCTTAGAAATAAGCCTTACAATCACGGTCTCACTCTGCTTTCCCTTGGCCCCCTGCCTCTCTAATCCTCTTTGTTTTCCTAAGAACAGGGAGTGAGTCTTTCTGGTATCTCTTCAACTCACTTAGGAAAATTTTTTTCCAGAGAAATGCATTTGTCTTAAGACCTCCTCCCCAGTGATCTTATCAAATAAATACAATAAATTAACCAGCAGAAAAAGAGAAGAGACTAAAAGATTTCACCATGCTCAGATAGACATGCCTTGTATTCTTCTGGGGGCATATCCAAGAGATTAACTCAGAAACTTTATCTACACAAATAGTCACTTTGTTGACAGTGAATTTCTCACCCTTATCTCCCTGTCAAAATCCATAAAGCTCAAAGGAACTTTTTCCCAAGAAAAATTTAGGCTCATTTACTTTCCCTAAAAATTATTTACTATTTTATCTAAAATTACTTACAGCCCCCTACTTCTCTGTTATTGAAAGGGTTTTTAAAGCTCCATCATCTGGCCCTTCATTGAGCCTCATGTTTGTGACTCCTCCTATGTCCATAACCATTACTAAATTTGTGTGGCTTTTAATTCACTAACCTATCTATTGTCAGTCATATGAATAAACTTTAGAGAGTATGTTGAGGTGTGAGAATGTTATTGAAATTTCCGTGTTGAGTCCTTGGTCTCAGGAACCAGAGAATGACCACAAGTTAAGTGAAAGGATAGATTTTATTATGGATAAGAGGAAAGCTAAGCCTCCGACACAGCGCATGGTGTCCTGAGTAGGTTGCTTTTGTCTTTCTGTCTAGGGGTTTGCATATAGCTTCTAATCATATCTCCTTCCTTGTAAGCCTGGAAATTTGGGGCAATCAAATGCATGCCTAAAACATATGTCACAGCCATTGGTGCCAAAGGCCTGTGGGCAGAGTTAATTTAAAACTGCCATAGTGCAGGAGTGTGGTCATGTTTCGGGCATTCTGCTCTTCCCAGGAAGTGGTGGTTCAGCTGGAACGTTGATCAGATTTGTTTACCAGCCTGCTTAAGCCGAGTAAATGTAGTCTGTGACTCACCCCAGGTGGAGGGAACCTGGCATCAAGGAGGGCAACCCTGCTTGAACATTGGGTATTATTTATTTGAATGCTTTTGAATGGTTATGTGCAAATATACCCAGAAGAAACAATGAGAGAAAAACCTGTGCATTAATGATTATAACCCAATAGTATGGGTAAATCATTTACAGAAGATGGACACACAGCTTCAAATGTAAAGAATTTGTTTGCTTCTAGTCAAGGTCTTCCTCCTTCGTCTTTAATGTGGGCAACTTTAGCATTGCCTTGACACCCTCATACCTACTGTGCAGCGTCATGTTGGCAATTCTACTCCCTGCATCCAGTCTCAAGGGGAAAAACACAAGCTTTCAATAGACTAATCAAAGACACTTCCATACACTCTAGGAGGGCAAATTAAGTTGATTATTTTCATTGCTCAAATGCAAATGCTGTAGCACTAAAAATTCAAGATACACAATGCTTAGATTGCATTCATAGTCAGCATTTTAATATACTCTTGTAGAGAAACCCACACAGTGATTTGAAATTTACATATAATTATAGAGAATTATATCATTAAATTTTAGTGTGGAGCTATTAAGCAAGAGATGTCTTAAGTAATCGTAGACAAATTTTTTATTTTTAAATGACACCAGATATTTTTAGATGCTTTATATTATTTCTGATACAATTTTTAAAAACATATACTAGAGTAGTCAATGAAAACACACATACTCTAAAATGGAAAATTATCATTTCATTTATATGTGTCTTTAGTATTTAAGTAAATCATACACATCCATTTAATGCAGGGCATAATTTCAAATCATGGACATTAAATCGCCAAAAATTACAACTATACTTCATAAAACTTTTGTACAAAAAAAGAATTCCTTCAAATAAAGGAGATTTGATCATATAGATAGTCATGGTATAATATTCATAGAGAGAGAGGAAATATCATAACTAAAGTTTTATGTTGAATACTTGCAACATGAGAAAAAAGAATAATTAGTGGTTTAGATTCAATTACAATAAAATACATAAAGGGCTTCTTACAAAGCCAGACGTACAGTAGTTCACATGTAAAGACAGTTCCTAATGGAGTGCTTGGTATTATAGGGACTAGGGAAAATTTCCACTTTGCCCTCTGAAGTTTCCTTGAAAAAATTAACTGACAAAAGGCAAATTAATAACAGAAATAAAATACAAATATGTTAGCATGCATAGAGAGGCAATTTGCTAATGGGTAAAGAAGCTTATAAACCATCTTGAGGATATGGAAACAAGGAGGGCTCAGAGTGTGACCAAAACCAAGTGGTGAGTCAGACAGGGAAGAGTGATGAGAGGGAGAGGAGGGGAGACCTGGGTAGGAAATGTGTTTGTGTTGTCAAGTAGATGAAAATTCACAGGCAGGAACCCTCAGAAGGAACAGACAGAAAATGTTTCATTCCGACTTTTAAGTGTTTCATACACTCAGATTATTTTTCTAAGATGGAACAAAGTCTAGCTGCATCTTTGCACATTCTCTACAGATACGAATCTCTTACAGAAGGCAGCTATGCAAGGCTGCTGCTTCTGTTTGCTGGCTCTCTAAAAAGACATCTCTAAATATGTAAAGAAAAACATATTAAGGGGTAAAAATGTTTTTCAGTAGGATATAAACTATACTATAAACTATACTCTATACATTTACTTTATAAAAGAATATTTAAATAAATGATAAAAACAAGCTCAATATTTCCTGTAAATAAACTTTTGGCCATATTACTCATTTTTTCTTAAAGTATAACTAATTTGTATATACACACATAAGCTGTGGAAATATAAAATTGCAATAGATTTACTTATAGATTTAATTGTCTTTTATTTGCAATTCCTTAATGAGGCAGCCTCTATTCTCAAAAATACTATGAAAGACCCCCGTGGGCAATTATGAGACAGTGGGTTTTGAACAGTGGGAACAACAAAACAGGTTATTGAGGGGGGGAAAGATTAGTTAATATTAAGTTTATATTTGATAAAGGTTAAAACAGAGAGGAATTCTTTATTAAACTGATTCATGTAAACTGTGATTTGTTTTAGGAAAAACTGGTGCTTTTAAACAGATATCTGCTTCTTTAAAGTTTTTGTTTGATTATGTAGAATTCTGCATGTGTAATTTTATTTTGGTTTGGTCTACCCTATTGAAGTCTCGTACAAGAGTTTAGTCCAAAACAATGAAATTCCATAATTTTAACAATATGTATATCCTATTATTTTTAAATTCTGAATTATAAATTAAATTAAATTAAATTTAGAATGAATTAAAAGCCTGTAATGCACTTTGCTGATCAGTCTATATTGCCCAATAGAAACATCACCACTTAATGATTTAGAGAGCTTACATTCTAAAACATAAGAATGCACAATTACTTTTCATAACTGACATCAAATATACTCTTTATTCTTTTCACTTGTGAAGCTTTCTTTTGTTTTGGGATCATAGCCTTGAACCCTGTGGATGGTGATGAAAAGATATGATTTTTCTCTCCTATATAATTTTCATTATCTTTTATTACCACAATACCTTGATAATTTTAATGATGTCATAATCCTAGCTGAGTTTTGCAGTACAGCTGTTTTAGTGCCCTCGGAGAGAAAGAGTACAAAATATAGACAGGAATTCACCTGTGCCCCTATAAACCATTTGTTGTTAAATGTTATCTTTAATGACACACCAATTAGATTTTTGGTATTTTAAATACTAAAAACTTCCACCACTTGAAAGATTACTTGTATTCAATAAGCACTTGTATTCAATAAGCACATTGTATTCAATGTTATGTATTCAATAACATACATTTGCAAAATCCTGCTTCCTCAATGTCTCAATGGGACAAAGCTTCATTGCTTTCAGTGAACTCCAATGTATATAAGAAAAATGTTAATTTCTAAGTATTTTCTCCTCATTAAACCATTCACTAGCAAATCCAATATTTTCGAGATAATAGATGCTTAAGTTCTTTGAAAAATGACTTCAATACGCCTTATTGATGGACTTCAGATCATTGGAAGCACATCAATACTCATGTTCTGTGCAAATACTAGTTATGACAAAAAAATTGTAGACTCTGCTAAGGTTTTACCTTATTCTTCCTCATATTAAACATGGTCCTAAGCCTTTATTTTCCCCTTCTATGATTAAAAATAATTCTGATAAAGTGTTTGAAATTGCTGAAGAATCCTATTTTTTAAGATGCAAAATACCTTCAGTGATCGTGTCCAGTTTCTTCAAACTCTTCAAGGAATTGTGTGTCAGCCAAGCGCATTACAGGCTTTTGAAACAAAATTTCAGTAATTCATCCTTCATCTTTTCACTGTAATTTTCTAGTGTATTTTCTTTGTCATCAAATATTTCTTCCACAAATTTTGTGAACTCTATTAAGGATTACAACCCTGGCAAGGGTTATAATTATCTATTTATTTGTATTTGTTGTTAGGAATATAAAACTAACAGTGAGAAAAAGCAACTTGAATTAGGAAAATTCACAGATGATTTTTATTCAGAAATAATTTTGTTCAATAGAATGTGAACTTACATCTGCAAAATATGAAAATAAATGTGCCATCAAATTTATAAAGGTTATAAAAAGTTCTGTTGTTCATTTAAACACTAACCAGACAAGTGATAGACAAGTTGCCTATTGCACATTCTCTGACATAACTCAGTGGTGGTGCATGAGTAGAGGTTTAAATCCTCGCTTTCCATGAATTTCCATATTGTTTCAGTGTAGAATGATGTGTTTAGAGAGATAATGTCTTTTTCTCAAGGAAATTAAACCTATATCTTCTTTAAAAATTCAGTAGGAACCACTTGTTTTGTCAGGATGTCCCATCTGAGTGTAATATTCTATCTCACTATGGTAGTGGCATATGTCTTAACCAACACCGTTGGCTTCCCTGCTGCCATTATAAATGAGTCTAGAGCCATTTCCCAGGTGGAAATAACTGTAGGACTGACATTTCATTATAATGCAGGGAGCTGGTGTTCCCCCAAATATAACAAAACTAAATGCTTTTCTTCTATTCACTACTTCTATTGAAAAACTCAAAGGGAATAGAAACAAAGACACAGCTTAGATTAATGAAGAATCCTTCAATTTCTGATTAGAACATTTTGCATTTGTTTTATTAGGGCACCTATCAACCTTTATACCTTATGACACTGAACATTACAATATGTGTCAAGGATCGAAACCATTGCTGGAATTTTATGCAAACAAATCTAATTCAAAATAATGGATTTATTTTTAGGTACGATTTACTTATCTGACTGATATTCAACAGGTACCTTTTATAAACACTAGAATTAATTTGCTAAACAGTTAAAAATAGAAAATTAAATTTTGTTTCAAAAGCCTGTAATGCATTTGGCTGACACACAATTCCTTGATCAGTTTGAAGAAACTGGACATGATCACTTAAGGTATTTTGCATTTTAAAAAATAGGATTTTTCTTCAGCAATTTCAAATCCTTTACTCAGAATGATTTTTAATCTGAGAAGGAAAAAAAAAGGCTTAGAATCGTCATTAATATGAGGAAAAATAAGGTAAAACCTTAGCAGAGTCTACGACTTTTTTGTCATAACTAGTATTTATGCAGAACATAAGTACTGATGTGCTTCCAATGATCTGAAGTCCATCATACTTTTGGAATTTGCAATTTAATATAAGACATACTGAAGTCATTTTTCAAAGAACTTAAGCATCTATTGTCTCCAAAATATTGGCTCTGCTAGAGAATGGTTTAATGAGGAGAAAATACTTAGAAATTAACAGTTTTCTTATATACATTGGAGTTCACTGAAAGTGATGAAGCTTTGCCTCATTGAGACATTGAGGAAGCAGGATTTTGCTGGGCTTCCACTACCTATTATCAAGTTAGATTAATAAGGCAAATGTATGTTATCCAGGTGCTTATTGAATACAAGTAATCTTTCAAGTGTGGAAGTATTTAGTATTTAAAATACCAAAAATCCAATTGTTGTGTCATTAAAGATAACAAATGGTTTACAGGGGCACAGGTGAATTCCTATCTATATTTTATAAACTTTCTCTCAGAGGGCACTAAAACGCCTCTACTGCAAAACTCAGCTGGGATTAAGACATCATTAACATTATCAAGAAAATTAAATTTTGTATCAAGAGTACATGGAGGAATCTATAGATTATTTTTGTGGTCATATTTCATTCAGTTATTTTTTTACATTCAGTTTGACTTACTACCTGATTTTCACTGTTACTTGGTAGTCAGGTCTCATTCTATATGTCCAGCAAAGGTGGGACATAAAATCAAATTTGTTTCTTTTAAATAGCTTTTCATGAAAAAATTCCAACTACCCATCTATTTTCCTGGAGAGATCAAACTCTTTAAACATTGAAAATCGAAACATTGAAACATTGTATTTATCTGTCAAATATATATGTATACACTTAACACCGAATACAAAAGAGTAATTTGCACATTTTTGCCCTCCTCTCGTATAACTTAGAAAGTACAAAGTGCATCTTTTCTATGCCTTGGTAATATATTATACTCATTTCTAATGTTGGATCAACTATTTTATTGTTTGAATTTTGAGCTTTCATTATTGTGAAAGATGTTTGAGAGTTCCTACAAATTGAAATTTTGGCTACCATCCCTTCCTCTGAAACATCTTTGTCTTTTTGTCACCACCACTTTCCTCATTTTGGGAAATGGGGCGGAAGAGTAGGCAAAGAACAACTTGTCTCTCCATTATCTTCTCTAAATTTCTCTGATTGTGTATGAAAACTTTCTGAAATAGCCAGTGTCAACAAGCATTCCCCTGGGCAGTCATTTCTTGTATAGTTCTATTTCTGTTGAAATTTCACTTCCTGTGTTATCACTTTTCTTTTCCTTTGTAGAATTTTTATCATATTAGGCCAATTCGCACTTTCAATTATCCAATTTGTAAAATGTCACCTGGGTTGTCACCAGGAGACAAGAAGGCAACTCAATGACACACATGCTTCTTTTCATCAGGAATTGAGTAGAGAAGGACCAGCGGCCTTTCCCATCAGCCTTTGAAATGCATGATTATCAGTGATCATGATGGATAGGGTATTTATGAAGTGATGTGTAGACGGAAGAGCTAGCAGTGAAATTTGGGCTTTATGCAATTAATCACAGTTAATACAACTTGATAACAAATTTCAGCCATTATTTGTGGGGATTGATTTTACAAAATAAAGTTGGTAAAAAAATTATGTCAGAACCATGCAAGGTGAGAACTTCCTGTTTAAATTTTCATGTAAAAACAATTTAAAAAATTTCCATCACCCTAAACCATAGAGCTCTGCTGTACATAAACTGATAAAAAAGTGAAAAGAATGGACAACTCTAGACATTGACAAAGTGTGCTCTAAAATTGGATGCATTTATTGTTTTGTTATTGGGACCCTGATAGGTAAACATTGAATTGGTGTGACTTTATAAAAAGTAAGTAAAAACAAGCACAGAGTCCAAAATTATTCCCAAGACTAACAACTATATTATTTTATGTAACTGCTTACAGAATACTTGATGACTAACAATAAGGAAAATATTGTTAATTTCCTCCATTTAACCTAAAAAAGGGTGTATGGATGGTAAATATTTTCTCCATGTCTCTACTTATGGCCATGTCATTCCTCTGTGCAGTCCAAATATTTGGGAAATGTCAATAACCTTAATTTTCAAGGAAATTTTATTTTTAATATTTATCTTATTCTTAAGAATCATTGATTTCTGGGCTTATTTTTGCTTACTTTTTATAAATTCACACAGATCCAATGTGTATCTTTCAGCATGTCATTAGCAAAACAACAAATACATCTAATTTCAGAACACATTTTATTCCTGTCTAGATAATTGTCAATTCTTTTCTTTTTTTTAATCAATGAATGTAAAAAACCAGCGGTATGGTTTAGTGTATAACACAGGCATTCTTGTAACAGTCAACATGAAAATAAGAGAAGAAAATTATTCTGCTACTTTCATTCACCTGTATTTTGTTCTTTTATCATTGCAATCACCAGGAAATGTAGTTGGGGAATAAAATATTTCCTCCTAATGGGAGCAAAATTTTTGAAAGGTAGAGTAGTTTTAGGCATCAATTAAAAATAGTTCCCCGAGACTTGGTTGACTTTTGCCTCCTAGCAGGGTCCACCCACACGAAGTGTGAACATGGCAGGGAGTCACCAAGCTAATATCTAGTTAGAATACGTTTGACAGTAATCTCGTGCCATGCCGATACCAAATGTAGGAACAAGCAAGGTAGAGATGAAGGAGCACAAAGAGGTCAGGAAAACTAATATAAACTGTCAAGAAAAAGCAAACTGGTGAACAGGCCTATTGACAAGCACATTTGACAACAGAACCTAGTAGCAAAGGTCCCCGTGTTCACCACACAACCTGTACCACACTCAAATGCTTTCCTTCCCCACCCCCCTAAAGTTTATGTGGTTATTTTTGTCACTGCTAATACTTCTAATATTCCAGGTGTATTATAAAGAATTTCGGATGGATGTTTAGTGGTAAAAATAGAGATTACTTCAAGAAAAAAAATTGTCAATGAGACATTTTTTTCTTTTGTCTACCTCTTGTCCCCATTTCTGAAATTACAAGTAAACATGCGATTATTATAAGAGTTAAAGTAGAAAAAATATAGTATACTACATGTTGAAAATTCAGATTCTCATCCTCCTTCTCAGCCTCCTCAGTTCATGTGATTTGTCTTTCAGACTCTGAATGGATCAATATAAAGAGATCTTGATCAAGATTTTTCCTGTTGATACTGGAATTTCAGGTTCCTGGTCTTGGTGATTTGAAGAATAAATCCGTGGACCCCAGATCGGTGGTAAAACAGAATTTATTTACAGAAAAGAATACGAAAACACTAAAGCTCCCGGAGAGAAAACCCAAGGCGGGGAGAAAAGCCCTCTCTGTCTCTCTCCCCATCTCTCTCCATCTAGCGGTATATATAGGTGCACCGGTTCCTTGGCCAGGAAATGAATGGACACAGTCTTCCATTGGGGCGAGGGAATGAATGTATTAATGAATGGACACAGTCCCCTCCGCTGGAGCAGGGTGAATGAATGTATTAATGAATGGACACAGACCTTTCCCCTGGGGCAAGGTGAATGAATGTATCCATGAATGGACACAGTCCATTCACAGAATTGAGGCCTAGGAAACTTAGATGAAATTGACCTAGGCATAGGGAATGGGGGTTCCGCTTTCAGTCACAAGTGTAAAGGGAAGGAGACATCGAGGCACCAGTGTCTCCCCACCAGTTGTTCGTCCCTTTGGCTATTGGAGCCTCTGATGGGGGAGGGTGGGGCAGCCACCCTCAGGCCCCACATTCCCCCCACCCCCTTGCTTGCATACGCTCTAGCCTTCTGGTTCCTCTGCCGGCTGCCACCTCACCAAAACGGCCAAGACAGAGGCGGCAGGTCCTCCAGCTCAGTTGGGCTGAGCTGGCTGGGGTGCCACCGCACCACTTGTCCTGTATCACTGTTACTCTGGATTTTGAGTAGTTAACAGAATTATTAACCAGAGGCCAAAGCTGAAGAAAAGCATTTTTGAGTCCTCCATACTTTAAAGAGAGCCAAATATTACTGAGCCAGCTATTTATTAGTGATACAGGGCTGTGCAACCTGACCTGGTCGGCACCAGCCCCCCAGGAGCACCTGCTGCTCTTCCTGCATCTCCGCCCTGGTGGAGCTGGCGCAGAAGACAAGGGGAGGCGGGGCTGGAGAACCAAGAGCCAGAGGAAGCCCCAGGGTTTCTAGTTAGTTCAGGGAGACCAGGGCACAGCCTGCACTGCTCCAGAACCGTCCTTGATCTAGAGGGCTCTTTTCTGGCTGCACTACTCCACTGTGAGCATTTCACAGGCCCATGGATAATACTGGGTCCCCCTATTCAGGGGATCCCTCATTTCCTTGGCCTGGCCAATTTCATGTAAGTTTCCTAGGCCTGGACAATTTCATGAATGGACTATATCCTTTCATTAACGCACTCATTCATCTTACCCCAGCAGAAGGGACTGAATCCATTCATTTGTTACCAAGTCCTGGCCTAATGTAACTACAAATGACTCATGTGACTATATATACCCCTAGACAAAGAACCCAGGCAGAGAAAGAGATTTTTTCCCACTTTGGTTTTTCTCTCGGCCAGGAGCTCTGGTGTTTTTTCTCTGTATTCTTTTCTGTAAAATTAATCCTGTTTTACGACTGATCTGTGGTCCATAGATTCATTCTTCAAATCACTGAAACCAAGGACCTACTCAAGAAGAAATTTTGGACTACCATTAGGACTCCCCCCTCCAAAAAACAAATTGCTACTATCAAATACTGTTATCCACCATCATTTTCCAACATACAGTGAAAAAGAGAGACGAAAACAAGCAAAAACCTTCGAATCAGGGGTCTTTTATGTCCTGAAGAAAATTGTTGTGGTACTCTAGATCCATAAAACAGAAGTATTTTGCTCCTATCTGGTTCAACTGAGGAAAACTGGCTCTGAGAGAGTCACTTATAAAAAGAAATATTGGCCAGGCACAGTAATTCACACCTGTAATTTCAGCACCTTGGGAGGTCGAGTCTGGAGGATCAATTGAGGCCAGGATTTCCAGAGCAGCTTGGGTAACATAGTAAGACCTTGTCTTCAAAACAACATGTTGTGTTTAGGCGGACTTAGTGGTGTGCACTTGTAGTCACCGCTATTCAGAAGGCTGAGACAGGAGGATTGCTGGAGTCCTGGAAGTCAAGCTTATAGTGAGCCATGATCAGGTGTCTGCACTGCCTGGGCAACAGAGCAAGATCCTGTTTCAAAAAAAAAAAAAAAGAGGAGGCTAATGTTTTGTCCCCTGTTTGTTCTCTAATGGACTTTACAATCTGAAGGACATAGGTTCTTGTGAGATCTTGATATGTTAATCTGACATTTGAGGACAGATTTTAAACACAGGGACTAGTGCCTGGGTCTTCCCAAGATGTAAGGTTTAAAAATGTAACCCACAAGCTCCTATTCTGGTGTGGGCCCAGCAACACACAAGCCAGGAGGATCAGTGACTCCAACCTCCCACCCTTGGGAGCTCTTCCCATGATGGACCTTCCTGGGGCTCCAACATCTGAGGCCAGTGTGGATGTGCTTGTTTATGGGCACTGTCCTGAGATGACGTGGGCTAAGTTGTCTGTCAGCATTCTGTGTGGAAAGACTTACTACTCAGGGTGTTCTCTGATATCCACCTCTGGACCACCAGGAGTTGTCAAACTAATTTATACTACTTTCCAAAACACCTAAAGGGCTTGTTTTGATATGTTTTGTCTGCGCAAATGTATAAAATTGATAAAATTTTCAAAATACGACAATCTGATAAATAAACGCTAGGATCTCTCCGGGTTTTGATTTGCACTTCTTATTTATGTAACAGCTTTCATATACTTGTTGGATGTTGGCATTTATTTTATATGAAATGCTAGTTCAAATAATTGCCTTCGTTTTTTAGGTAGAGATAGATGTTTATGTCATTTTATTATTTTTATATCTAACTACTATATATCTTTATTACTTCATTAGCCTTTGACAGACGTTATGCAGTTTCTTAAAGCATGACATTGAACTGCTAACTTTCTCTTTTAAAAAAACAGAGAAGTATTTAAACATTACATAGACAATGATATCTTTTGTGACATTCTTAGAAATGTCATCTCAAGCCAAACTTATGAGGATACTTGGACCTAAATTTGAGTAAAATGTGAGCATAATCTAGTATTATGATAAACATAGTGATAAAACATTCTCACTATTATTATTTCTGCATGTCTAATAGCTTTTCCCATCATCATCTATAGTAATAGAAATAACTTCTAGCAGTTTCAATTTCATAAATTATCTCATGTAAATATTACTGTAGTCTTACACACATATCAGGCTTTATTTTCTGCTAGAAGTATCTCTCTTATTAATTCCTCTTTCCCTGAATTTCCATGATTTTATGTATCTATTTCTCACTTTACCAGATAAACTTCAGAATTATCCTGTTAATCAATACCTCCTCCCAAATATGTTTTAGTTTATTTTCATTGCTTTGACTTATAAAATAGGGAATTTTCAATTTCAAAGGGAATTTTCAACTTTACAAAACTACTACATTTACAGACTTGCAAAGCTTTATCACTTATACTGATCAGTTATATTTCCTTCTGTTATATTGCCTTTGTATCTGCCCTTTTTATTTTTTAATATAGTGCATAAGTATTTTTATACACCACACCAAAATTTGGCTACTGATAGATATATTCATAATCTATGATTATTTGCTCTAAACAAGTATAGTTTATATTTCTTAGGAAAGAAAGCAAAGTGACTGTACACGTCCTTTTAAAAGTGAAGAAGAACTCAGATATACAAAAAAGATACGTCAAACTTGCAAAAACTTGAAAACTCCAAAAATGCAATCACAGAAAAACAACTGAACTGGAATTATCAGTTTAACTCAGTTATAATTTAAGAGGTAAAATTAAGTTAAAATGTAAAATATATCTACATTATAGAATCTGAAAAACTTAAAGAAAATATCATACTTTCTTTTTTTTTTTTTTTTTTGTAGAGACAGAGTCTCACTCTATGGCCCTCGGTAGAGTGCCTTGGCCTCACACAGCTCACAGCAACCTCCAACTCCTGGGCTTAAGCGATTCTCTTGCCTCAGCCTCCCGAGTAGCTGGGACTACAGGCGCCCGCCACAACGCCCGGCTATGAAAATATCATACTTTCTGATGGCAAAAGATTTAGAATTGCTTATAATAACAATTTTATTTCAAATAAAATGTAATAAATACTAGTCATTTTCAATGATACTTTAGACCTACAACCAAACATTAGGTGGCTTTAACTGTACTAGCTCAAGATTCACACCATCTGCCTTCAAATTATAATTTTCATATTTATTGTACCAAGCTGAGTTCTTACCGTCTCAGCTTGTTTGTGTGAAAAGAGAATACAATTATGCTAATAGTTATGCCCACCTACCTCACAAGGTGTGTTAAAAGAAAAAAAAAAACTTTAAAGAAAGAAAAATTTCTGAATCAAGCAACACTCAGAACCAGAGAGATTGAGAAGACTCAGAAATACAAGGTGGGTAGGAAGCATTGAAAGACGGCAGTGGAGAGAGGTGCAGAGGTTCCAGCGCAGCATTTACCTTACCTGAACTTAGTCGGAATTTAGTTGACCTCCTGAGACTGACCCAAGCTGGGCTGCTGAGACTGGCTCAGCATCAGCTAGTTTTTACAAAGTATAGTCCTGGCATCCTCAAACTTTTTCAACAGGGGGCCAATTCACTGTCCCTCAGACCGTTGGAGGGCCGGACTATAGTATAAAACAAAAAACTATGAACAAATTCCTATGCACACTGCACGTATCTTATTTTGAAGTAAAAAACAAAACGGGAACAAATACAATTCATGCCGCTTCATGTGGCCCTTGGGCCTGGTATAGTCCTTAATCAGGCTTCCAGTTGTCTTAAGTACTAAATTAGGTTGCAATTTGTGACTTGAGGACTCAAATAGGAGGCATCTGCAGGCCAAATTTTGTTCAATTTAATAGGTGGCTTATGACCATTAAGTGTAATAACAACATGGCTAAGAACAGTTTTGGCTTATTTTTAACACTCAGTGTATGATACCTATTGTTGAAGTGATGATACAGATATTTCTTTATTGAAAGAAGACTATATTATAACTCTTTGAGTGACAAAAAAGCATTAAAAGAGTTTTTATAATTCATTTTAAAATATCAGAATAAATGTAGATGATTATCTCTGAAATGTAAAATAATGGGGTAGCTGTATTATTTTTATCCTTAGAAAATAAATGTGCACTAAGTATATCATCTAAACAAAGTAAAACTATGAATATGATCTAAAATATTAAAAGAAAACGCTGATGAAAAATGTAACAATCTCATTTATTATTGACTTAATAAATATGAACAAAAACATAGATTAGGTTAAAGATTTTAATATGCATTAAAATTTAGAATTATGTGAGTGAGATAATTGAACAGATCTATACCATTCCAATTATACACTTTATGATATTATAACCATTTGGTATAATTAGTAATAATAAGGAAAGTGTTTTCTCTGTCAATATTTGCACCTTAGATTCAGGGGAAAAATAAAAGACAAAGAATCCAAATAAGAGAATACAAGTTATTGGTATAGTGAGACCCAGGGCTTGGGTTCTCAAGACTTACAGAATGTCCTTTCTGCAGGCTTTACTTGTCCATATCTTAATGTCTAATTCTTTTCAGCAAATAATGACCAGAAATATTCACATTATAATAGAACCAAAATGCAAATCACTACTGACCTTGGCAATTCTTGGACTGTAGAATAAGAAAAAAAGGTGTGTTATCTTATATTCACACTATTCTCTGTTGAATAACTCCAGTTAGCTCACAAATGAAAGATAGAAGGAGGTAAAATAATGCACTGGGCAAGAAATTTCTTGAGAGGTGATAATCAGCACTCAGCTAAATACAGTGGGGCTCAGTCATGATGAAGGAAAGTGGAAAACTATTCAAACAGTTCTGCCTACTTAAATGGTCAGCATAAAGAACTATTAATAGGCGGGCATGCAATGTACTATAATTGCCTCTCAAAAATTTGTTACAGTATTAAATATGATTTTGAATTACTTCTCAAGATGACATTTAAATATGTTCTTTATTTAAAATGCACATCTTTATAAAATTTCTTTTATTTTCCTCACAGTGGTTCTTTTCCACCTAGCTTTTTTATGTAAATTGCTGGCTGCCTATTTTTTGGTGTTATAGCTGTTTCCTTTCTTTCAAGTCTGTGTATTCTTACATTGACTATTTCAAAAAAGAGAAATTTTAGTCATACATTTGGTTATTCTTATACTAGGATCTCATGTTTTTATATAGTATCGTGGTATATATTAGTAGATTTTTCAATTTTAAAAAGTATTTTATTATGTATTTAGTAAGAAAGGTTCTATTTTTCCCATAATTTTGTGTTTTTAATAGAACATTTCTGAAGTTGCCATTTTTTAAAAAAGATTAATTGATTTAATATAATGTTGCCACCCTACTGTACAAAATAATAAAAAATCAAAGTTAGGCCAAAATAGCTATGTCTTTTTATTCTTATTGAAATGAAGATAACAGAGAGTTTCAGATGATGTTTTTCTCTCAGGGGAAAAATAATTTGAAGTTCAAGAAAAGTGTATATATTTTTTTAAAAAATTAAAGAATGTAGTCTCACTATATAATTATGTACGTTAAATTGTTTATCAATTACTTCAAATACATTGATACTTTAAACCTCACCAAACTCTATGAGTTTAGCTCTTCCTGTTATTTTCTCCATTTTACATAAAAGGAAATAGAGGCTGAGGGAGGCTGAGGGACCCTGCAAGGTCATAGCTGGTACATGTCAGATTCTAGGCACTTCATCTTCAGAGTAGATAATTTATCATTGTCATTATCATTGTTGCAATCCTTAACAACCAAGAAAATGAAATCCATAGATGTGACATATTAAAGAATGAGCCCTCCAAGGAGATTATAACTAATATTTATTGAGCATTTTCATACTAGAAGTGTACAAAGTTACATTTAATTGCATTGTGTGTATTATGTCATCTTATCCTTAATATCCCTAACATAGATATGGTTGTTTTTTTATTCCCATTTTGGAGATAAGGCACCTGGGGCTCAGTGAGATTAAGAAACCAGCATAAAGACACATGATTTACAAGTGCCAATGGCACAAGGATTCTAACTCAGATAATCTGGCGATAGAAATTGTTTATTCCAAATAGAGATGCAATACCTACCTTTCTCCCTTGCATTGGTTGGTTTTTCTCTGGTCCAGATGAATGTTTATGTCAATGAAAAATATTTGGGATTTGAATAAAGAATTATTTATTTATTTCTATATATTTTTTATATTTTCAGTGGAGGCATAATTGATCTATAAAGCCCCACACATATTAAAGTATATAGTTTGATAAGTTTAGGCATATACAAACCAACTCTTGTGATACCGTCATCATAAGTGAGGCTAAAAGACACCTCCAACATTTTCAAAGATTCCTTGTGTCCCTTGCCTGTGTGTCGGAGGATGGAGGTGGGTTGTGTTTGTGTGGTAAGAACAAATAACATGAGATCTACCCTCTTAAAAAGTTAAGCGTGCACAATACTGTATCATGATCTATAGCCCTTATGTTGTACAGAGATCTCTATAACTTATTTATCTAGCATAGCTAAAACTTTAAATCCAATGAACAACAATTATAAAGTAATTGTCCTTAGCAAAACCTTTTTCGTTCGGAATGGTATGCTATGTTTACTACTAGCAGTCCCAAAGTTAGGCCAAAATTACCTTACAGGAGAAACAACAATTAACACATTTGAAGATTGGATAAATGTCAGATGGATTCTTGAGATAAAAATTTATGGTGGGGTATTACTAAGAAAAAAATGTCTGCATGCAAATTATACACACAGGAAAATCTCATGCCATGCCCAGGAACTCCAAAGAACATGACACTTTAACCACTGATGTAGTTGTGCATTTTCGTCTGCGTAATTCTTTATTTTGGAGCATCCCACTGTTTTCTTTCAACAGAATTTGGATTCTTATTTTGCCTTTGTAGTTTATAACTTTGAAAAACCATGAATTTGTTGGTAGCAAGGGATAAAAATTTGTGAATATAAAATGTATTATATTAGAGCAATGCATCGCCCTCTTTCTAAATAAATATGATTATACACTTCTACCTTGAATAAAGCTTCTGCTTCATTTATTTTTTGGAATATAAATAATTAGAAATACTCTTAACCCTATAAAGAAAAATTGACCCTGTGGTTTTACTGAAATATGAATCCTACACCTACAATTAAAACCTTAGTTCACTGTCATTTTCACTGTCATTTTTACATGACTGAACATATCTATGGTATTTATTCACTTGCTTTTAAAAATGATTTCCTGGCATCATCTTTTCTGTTTAAGTTCACTATGGTCAAGATCTCTTTTATGGGCCAGGTGGAATGGCTTGTGACTATAATCCTAGCAATCTGGGAGGCCAAGGCAGAAGGATTGCTTGAGATGAGGAGATAGAGACTTGACTGAAATCAGGAAAAAATAGCCCAGCATGGTGTCACACATTTGTAGTCCCAGATACTCGGGAGGCTGAGCCAGGAGGATAGCTTGAGATCAGGAGTGAGGTAGACTGATGCCACGGATACTCTTGTCTCTCTCTCTCACACACACACACAAAATCAATAAATAAATAAGTAAATAAATAAAACTTTTTCTCTTTTATGTAAATCTATTTCAACCACATTAGAAATTTTAATGAAGTTTGAAAGAAATATAAAGGTGTTTCTCAATATTAAAATAATGTTTAAAATGGTTAAATTTGTTTATTTTCACCTAGGCATATATTAGTCATTACCTAACCCCACTGACTAAGGCAAAATTCTTCTCATAAAAGTTAAATGTTATTTGTTTAAATGATTTGGTTACTTTGTTCCCCCTGGATGAATTGATCACTCTGTATAATGTCTTTTATGTGTGTGTGGGAAGACAATCAGAAATAATCTAAATATAACACATAATATTTTTCAAAAAAATGTTTAAATATATTTATGGTTAATAAATATATAATTAATAATAAATATATAATAAATACATAATTAATAATAAAATAACTGTTTCTTTCAGACATAAAAAAGTACATAATGAATGTGTTTTAAAGTACATTACTTTGAACATCTTAGACAATAGAAAATAGTTAAGAACATTGTACAATAACTTTTATCAAAAAAATTATAGGATTTTTTTTGTTTTTCTCTAAAATATTTTTTGTTAAGCATTATAACTTGAAACGTGAAGTTCTTTTACAACAATTCTAATCACTTTAGTATAATAATGATATGTATATTTTAAATATATTCTAATATGAAATTCAGTCTTTAACACAATCAAAATATTTCGTTTTATATTTTATTTAAAATGTTTTTAAAACCCCTCATTATTTCCTGAATTAAAAAAATAATGTCATAGTTCAACTTTCTAACATGACTTTTTATGCTCACCTACTTTCAAAGATATTTTTTAGTAAGTACAAATTCTGGATATGAACATATGTTATAAGAATAAGATATTTCTGTAAAATAAATCAATAATGTTACAGTTGAGTACAAATCACTTAAAATCATCTAACTCATGTTTAGGGCCCTACATTTTTAAAAATAATAATTATTCCGCTCACTATAGAAAGGCTGTGAAATTCATTAAACTCAAAAGATTTTACCCTTAGAGACGTGCTGCAATAGAATATATTTCAAAGAACCTAATCAGTATTTTGCTTTGTGGCAAGGCCAAAAATTATACATTTACATAATATTTTTTACATTGTTGCCTTAAGCACATCTCTGTTATAATGTCTCACATCTGTGAGTTTTGCTAAAAGCATTTTCACATTCCATTTCAACATTGTAAATCTGTTGACCTTGATAATATAACAAAAATATTCTATTTTATCAAACTGAGAAATTTGGGTGCTTCTATTCTACTTATACTATAATTCACGAAAATACAATTTCTTAATTCTGCTCTTGTCTACTACTTTAAGAACCAAAGTTCAACTTGAATATGAGGGCCATTTTTCTTTTAACTTCCAAATGAATCTAGAAAGAACCTATTTCACAAATCATCTACCTTATTTATCACCTCCTTTGATGTGATCCATTTGTGTATTCTTATATAATGCAAAATATGTAGAAAGCATTGGAAAATGCATTTTTATATCCAGATTGAAAACAACATTTAAAATAATGGAGAACCAACTTCTGGAATTTTAGGTTGAGATAGAAATACAAATGCTTTGCTTGTGCATCTTTACACATAAAAAGAATGAATGCCAAATGTGTTTGTATAAAACACTGTGTCAATACATTTATCAGTTGTATGCTGTAGGGAGAAGAAAAACGAAAAGTAAAGGAAGTAGAAGGCAAAATAAAAAGACAAGAAAACGAAACATGAGAACACCCATATATTTTGAGCCTTATAAACAGACATCCAACATATGAAAACACCAAGTGTCAGGTAAAGTGATAAGAAATACTGCTCTGTATCAATTACTATTTAAAAGTTTTCTATTATTTGTTTAGAAATGTAGGTTCTCCAAATAACAATATCTGCATCATGAAAAAAAAATAAAGCTAATGAGTAGGAAAGTGAACATCAACTCAAACATTTGAGGCAAATGGATAACAAAATAGGGTTAGATTTTTGCTTAGAGTTATTGGCTCTGTGGGTTTTAAGGAAAACAGGGTTAAAGTTACAAGGTCGTGACAGACGTGAGTCCTAATCATATCTAGGAATGCGCGGATGTGCCAGTTATGGAAGACAACAGAAAATAAAACAGATGGCAACAAAATCATTTAAACCAAATCAAGCCTTCCTTCTGGTAAGAAGTAGAGATTCCACAGAATCATTTGATAAGCTATCAGAAGCCAATGGGAATATGGAGAGTCATTCATAAAACGTTCATGAAAACTAGTCTCAGAAAGCCATTGGTTACATGGATACAAAGGGATAATAGCATGTGCTCATGATCCCACCTTCACATTAATCCTTACTAGATGTACATGTCTGACAGGGCCTGTGCATATATTTCCCACGTTCAATTTTACTTTAGCACCACCATTTCATAGGATTTCCTTATAAATACATGTTCCCTTTAGTTTACCTGAACAGAAAACAAAGGCATTATGTGAATTGCAGAAACATTATTCATATGGCCTAGTTGCCCTAAATTTAATACATCTTACATTGTATATCTGCGGGTAGGAGCTGAGTGTGGATTCTGCCAAGCAAGTATTGTTTGCCAGGTGGAATTTCAAAATAAATTCATGTAAAGAAAGGTGTGTGGACAGTGAAAAATGAAAGAATAACCTGCAGTGGATACGATATTTTTCTTACTCTTTGTATTTTTCCATTTATTTGTATATATTCATTTTTTTTGCTATTAAGAAAAGCCTAATTTTCCTATTAGGACAAATGAGTTCTTTGCACAATAGATAATCTTAAGGACAATGTCATTCCTGTTTCTTTTCTCTTGCTGGAGTGGTAGTCTATTCAGACCTAATAAGTGTCCTCTTGCCACCTCTGTGGGAAACAGTGAGGAAAACAGTGACAGATTGAAAGTGGTTAGTTTCCCCACTGTGGCGGTCTCTGTAAGGGAAGGTCTGTTTGCTTTTTTCAGACAGAACCCTGGACCTGCTCTGTTCAGTGCCTTTTCCTTTCACCCTGTTAAACTATGATGCCCTAAGCTTCAAATGATTTCTTTTCTTGCCTTAATTATTCTGAAACAATTTCTAATTGTTTCATATACATAAGGGAATAGTTTTTGAGGTTTTCCTTTCAATCAGTGCTCATTTGGTTCATATGTATTTCCTAAAACAACATATATATAAAAAATAATAACTTTCTAAAGATTAAAATCTCACGTTTTTCTTAACACAAACAAAAGTAGGTGTTTTATTCTTTTCTTTATGGTCATTTGCCATATTTTTTTTTGCAGGTTTTACAATTAAAAGCTTCATACGCGTAAGTGGGTGTATTTACTTTCCTTCAGAAGGTTTAACTGAATACATGCCTCAAGTGTCCAATTTTGAAGCTAGTTTTTAAGTTTTAAAAAATATTTATTATAAGTTTAACATTTTACAAAAATCATAAATTAACTCACTGCATTCGAGATGGCGTTATTTAATCATAAATAGAGATGATTTTGGCAGACACTTTTAGAAGCCTAGAAATAGTTCTCCCTCCCTTCTTTCTTTCTTTGCAGAACTGCAGTTTTGTTTCAAAAGCAAAGTGTCTAGTTCAGGCATATCATTTTAATTGAGCTCCATTTTGTCAGTCAATGGTGGTCTAGAGAAAGTTTGTGAACACTTCTGGCTAATGAGATGTGCATGAAACTCTGTAACTATACTGTGCAGAAGTTTTTATTCTCTGATACAAAGAATAAATCACATGAGCAAAAATAATTTTCATCATCATCCTCTTTTCTTTCTTGTTGGCCGTTATAAAGCAAGTAGTGACATATTCAGATCTTCTTCAGCTATCTATGGAGGAGGTAACCTGAAGATGGTTAATAGGTCAGAAAGATGAGAAGTGATTGGGCTCACACTGTTGTTGTGGAACAATTGAAACAAACTTATGTCTGCCTAAAGATCACTAAGCAAAATTTCTGTGTTTGGGTGTGCAGATTGTCACTGCCAAAATCTAGTTTAGTGAAGTCTATATGTGAGTACTGTGGACCTTCGTGAGAATGTGTCCCAGGTATTGTTCAAGGTGCTATATATCCTATGACACATATATGTGCTGGCCCAACTGAGATGATAAATGTACTCATTTATGTCACTCTTACTCTACTAAATATTGTATTTTTAACAAGACCACCCTGATGTAAAGCATCTAGAAAATAATTACACAGTTAGTTAATTCCCTTCCAATAAACCACTGTAAGTCAGCATATTAAATAAAGGTACATTAAAATATATTGTTTTAATTTGTCTTAAAAATTAATATCATCCATGAGTAAAGAGTCAATATTAAAATAAAAATTAAGCTATAAATAACAATGAGATAGTACTACACACCTATTAGAATAGCGCAAACCTGAACACTGACAACACTAAATTCTGTCTAGGATGTGGAGCAAAAGAATTTTCCATTCATTGCTGATGAGGATGCAAAATGAGAGAGCCACTTTGGAAGGCAGCTTGCTGATTTATTACCAAGCTAAAGTTATTCTTATCATAGGATCCAGCAACTATGCTGCTTGATATTTACCCAAAGGGGTTGAAAACTTATGTTCATACAAAAATCTGCATACAGATGTAGCTTTATTTATAAACACTAGTACTTGGAAGCAACCAAGATGTCCTAAAGTAGTTCAATGGATAAATAAATTGTGGTACAATTTATTTGGACAATGGAATATGTCCTAAACAATGGAATATGATTCAGTGCTAATATGATACCAACTATACAACATGATGTTCTAGAAAAAAAAAAAACTATGGGGATGGTTAGAAGATCAATGGCTGCAGGATCAATTGTTGCAGGAGTAGAGCAATGAATAGGCAGAACATAGAGGATTCTTAGAGTAGTAAAAAGATTCGGTATGATACAGCAATAATGAATATATGCTACTATACATTTGTCCAAACCTATAGAATGTACAACTTTGAGGATGAACAGTAATATAAACTGTGGACTCTGAGTGATAACGATGTGTCAAAGTAGGCTCACCAGTTGTAATAAAGGTACACTCTCTTGGAAGATGTTAAAAATGGGGGAGTCTATGAATGTAGGGGAGCAAGGACAATGTGGAGAATCTATATCCTTTGTTCAATGTTTCTGCTAATGTAAAATTGCTCTTAAAAACGAAATTTATTTTTAACTAAGTAAAATAAGTTTATAATATTTAACTATAATATTATAATTGTTATACTTGTTTAGTCTCTTGATTATATCTAAGTTTATAGCTACTTTTGTCAAACGCTATTATTATGAGGGTGGGGCAAGATGGCCAACTAGAGGCAGTTTCACCAGAAGCTCCTATCCAGAAGGAGAAAAGATGGACTGAAGTGAACTTGGAGAAGTTGAAACTGGGGAATTGAGCACAAGGAGAAGAAATTAAGGTGCACAGAATTCCCACTGAAGAAAACTGCAAAGCTGACAAAGAGAAAAAAGATAAGAGAGATCAGATACCAAGCCACTAGTCTGCAGGTGCCTGTTGCCAAAGGGATGGGAGAACCCCTTCCCCAAAGGGTGGTCCACTATACCCTCTCAGCAAGTGACCAAAGAACAAAGGACCTCTCACTTCACCTCACAGGAGGGATACACAAGGTCCAAGTTCTCCTGCACCTGCAGATTTCCACTCCTGGTCTAGTTCCTAATCTCCCTGGTCCAAAAGTGAACAAATATTCTATCTGTAGTTCTGAGCCCACATTCCACCCTTCCACCCACCCCTCTGGTTGCCTGACAGAGTGCCCCTGAAGAAGCCAGAGTATTTGGCAAGTTCTCTGAGACTCCCCCAGATAGTATGGACAACAGAACCAAATGGCAGTCTGCTGAACTGAGTGACAGGCCACTGAACCAAGCCATGCACTGCTGATAGGAAATAGTGGCAGAGCAGTTCTAACTTTGGCGTGAGAAGGTGTGGACTCTCCTGGCTCCGATTTCTGCTAGTGGAGACCTTTCCCCAGCCTCCTAGAGAGTTCTTGCCTGGTGTCTGCCCAGTGACCTCTGGAGACCATCTGAACTGGATTTAGTGGGTGTTGCTCACACGGTCTGAGTGAATTTAACTGGAACTCTTAGTCAGAACTGTCCATGCATTCTTGTTCTCTGGCTGTCACTGGTGGGGGCTGCAGGTACACTGCTTATTTGACTTTGTTTGCACAGGGGGCATTGAAGCAGTGTGGTTCAGAATTAGTGGGTCTGTCTGTGGGTTCCCCTCATCCAGCTATGCCCAATGGCAAACAAGGCTGAAGTTGCTCATACCTTTCTCAAGCAGAGGTTCTAGCTAAACACTGAAATTCTTTTCAATTGGGTAGAAGACAGGCTGACACCAAAACAGAACTGGCTGCGCTATCTCACCAAGAATGTCACTGGAGCCATGAAAGGGAGATTCAGGAGGCTGTAGAGAAAGGGCCACAAGCACAATCTCTAGCTCACTGATAAAGGGGTGTTTAGCTACAGTTTCAGGGGCCACCCAATCTGGTCTCACCCTGTTAGTTCTAGTTACCAAACCGGTTTGTATCGTATCTCCTAAGGGTCCCCAGTAAGATTATCTCTCAATAAATATTCAATGACATCTTATCATTTCAAGTGAAAAAGTACATTTAACATTTTAAAAATCTAAAAATACTCAAGGGGGATAGGCAATATGAATCAGAGTAGACCAACACTCCCAAGAGATTACAAGGGAGATATAGTAGAAAATACCATCCATAGAAAAATGGCGAAAATGTCAGAAATAGAATTAAGAATATGAGTGACAAATAAGATGATTGGAATTGAGGAGAAGATTTAAAAATTTTTTTCAAAAGTTGAAAGTTATATCAAGAAATTAGTGATTTTAAAGACAAAGTCACTAAGGATATGAACATAATGTGAAAAGATATAGCAGAGCTTGAGGCATTTGAGGAGCTTTGAAACACAATAGAGACGCTCAGAAATAAAGTATAACATGGAGAAGAAAGAATGCAAAAATAGAAGACAAAACTTTTTAACTTTCATTCAAAGCAGCAAGAAAAGAACAAAAACAGAATATTCCCTGAGAGAGTTATGGGATTATTCTAAAAGATCAAACATTCAAATTATATGGATTACTGACAGAGAAGAGGATGTTCCTAAAGGCACTGATCTACTCTAAGAAAGTGGGGAATTTACCAACCATTGCAAAAGACCTAAAAATTCAGGTAGTAGTTAGTTTTAGAACTTCAGCATGACTTAGTCCAAACAAAGCACCTCTTAGACATATTGTAATTAACTTCACCAAGGTCAAAATGACAGAGAAAATTATGCTTTCAGCCAAGCTATAAGGAAAGCCTTACAATGGGAAAAATATCAGGATGACCACAATCTTTCAGTGGAAACTTTTCAAGACAGAAGAGGATGGTCATCAGCCTTTAACCTTCTTAAACAAAACAATTTTCAACCCTGGATCCTATATCTTGCTAAACTAGATTTCATTTGTGATGGAGAAATCAAAAATTTTATTGACAAGTAAATATTGAGGAAATTTCCTATAACTAGACCAGTTATACAGGAATTACTTGAAACCATTTTTTATAATGACCATTATGATGATCCATCACCTAAGTAAACACACACGCACAAATAACAAACAAAACTTAGCTTTTTAGGGTAAGGGATGGCACAAGGGATAAAAATAAGCTCTGGACCTATGAAAAACAAGATGACAAAAACTCCCCCGTACCTATCCTTTTTTTTAATAAATGAAAATGGCTAGAAATCCATTCTAGAGGGTCACAGGCTGGCTGACTGGGCTCAAACACTCAAACCCCATATCTGTTGTCTCCCCAAAACACATCTAACCTCAAAGGATCAAACAAGTGTCAGGGTAAAGGGATGGAAAACAATAATCCAGACAAATGGAAATCAGAAAAAAGCAGGGATTACCATATTATTTGCATATAAAATTGATTTTAAACCAACAATTATAAAAATAAAAAACATGGATGGATGCTACATACTGATCAAGGGAAGCACACAAGATGAAGAGATTTTAATAATTAACTTTACACACCCAACCTAAACACTCCTTGATACATAAATAAAAAATCCTAAGTGATCTGAACAATATGATATTTTCCACCACTATCATAGTGGGAGATATTAAGACACCTTTGATAGTACTGGACAGATTCTCCAAGGATAAACTAAACAAGAAAATAGTGGACTTAAACATAACCTTGGAAAAATGGACTTAATAGACATATATAGAACATTTCATCATAACAAAACTGAATGCACATTCTCTTCATCAGCCCAAGCATCATCCTCTAAAATTGATCATACCTTAGGACATGAGTCTAAACCTAACAAATTTAAAAGAATAGAAATTATTCTTTGTATCTTTTTAGACCATCATTGAATAAAAGTTGAACTCAACAGCAATAAAAATCTTAATAACCGAATAAAGTCATGGAAATTAAATAACCTTATGCTGAACAAGGTCTGGGTCAAAGATGAGATTAAGAAGAAAATCATTATATTTTTGGAACAAAATGATAATAATGCCACAAGCTATAAAAACTCATTGTGTTAGATGCCTTCATCAAGAAAACAGAAGAAGAGAAAGTCAGCAATTTAAGGGGTCATCTCAAGCAACTGGAAAAGAAAGTACAGTGCAATCCCAAGCCTAGTAGAAAAAAAGAAATAGCCAAAATTAGAGCAGAATTAAATGAAATTGAAAACAGAAAGATTAGGAAGATCAGCAAAACAATAAATTAGTTCTTTGAAAAGATTAATAAAATTGATAAACCCTTGGCTAGTCAAACCAGAAACAAAAAAGTAAGATCTCTTAACTTCAATCAGAGATGATAAAGGTGAAATAACAGATACCACAGAAACACAAAAGATTTTCAATAATTACTACAAAAACTCTCTACCTAGAAACAGGAAAACGTAGAGGCTAGGACCAATAGCTGGTATCATGCCACATTCCCAAACTCAACCAGAAAAAAAAATTGGAGATTTTAAAGTGACCTATATAAAGCAGTGAAATTGCACCAATAATACAAACACTTCCAAAAAAGAAAAACTCTGGTTCCAATGGTTTTACCATAATTCCACACAATTTTCAAAGAGGAGCTTTTGCCTATATTGAATAACCTATTCCAAAACATGGTGAAGGAAGGAATCCTCCCAACATATTCTATGAAGGAAATGTCACCCTGATTCTCAAAGCAGGAAAAGACCCAAGAACAAGAAAAACAACAACAAAAACTATAGACCATTATCATTAGTGAGTATTGATGCAAAAATATTCAGTAAGATCCTAGCCAACAGAATTCAGGGACACATTAAAAAAGTGATACATCATGATCAAGAAGGTTTTATCCCAGTGATGCAAAGTTGATTCAACATATGAAAATTTCTAAATGTCATTCACCACATACATAAAAGCAAAAACAAAGACTATGATTCCTTTAATTGATGCAGAAAAGGGTTTTGACCATATCTACCATTACTTAAGAAAATAGGCTTAGGTGGGACATTTTTTGACTGATAGAGGCCATTTTCAACAAACACACAGACAGTATCATATTGAATGCAGTAAAACCGAAAGCATTTCCACTCAGATCTGGAACCATACAAGGATGCCCACTATTGCCACTACTATTCAACATAGTGATAGAAGTCCTAGCCATTACAATCAGACAAGAGCAGGAGACCAAGGGTATTCAAACTGGGACAGAGGAGGTCCAACTCTCCCACTTATAGATGACAATCTTATACCTGAAATACTCCAGGGACTCAACTATGAAGATTTTAGAAGTGAACAAGGAATACAGCAGCATATTAGGATACAAAATCAGTACTCACAAATCAGTTGCCTTCATATACACCAACAATTATAAGCTCAGAACAAAATCAAAGACTCTTTCTTTTACAGGAGCTCCAAAGGAGATTAAATACCCAAGAAATATCTAACAAAGTGTGTGAAATATCTCTACAAGGAGAACTATAAAACCCTGAGAAAATAAATAGCAGTAGATGTTAACAAATGGGAGAACCTACAATTCTCATGGCTGGGAAGATACGATCTTCAGATTTAATACAATCCCCATTAAAACATTGATGCCATACTTTGAAGAATTTGAAAAAAAAATAGTAGTTTGTTTTCTATGGAACCAGAAATAAACTGGAATAGCAAATACAATTTTTAGAAATAAAAACAAATCTAAAGGGATCATGTTACCAGATTTTAGCTTATACTACTACTCTTTAGTGATCAAAATAGCATGGTCATGGCACAAAAATACAGATATAGTTTATGGAATAGATAGAAAATCTAGAGATGAACCAGTCACATATCACCATTTGAATTTTGATAAACCAAACAAAAACATGCACCGAGGAAAAGAATTTCTATTTAGTAAATGGTACTGAAAGAACTGGTTAGCCACATGTACAAGACTGAAACTGGACCCACATCTCTCACCATTGACAAAAATTAATTCTTGCTGGATAAAAATTTAAATTTAAGACATGAAACAATAACAATTCTAGAAGAGAGCTTGGGGAAAATGCTTGAAAATATTGGCCTGTGAACAGATTTTAGGAAGTATAACCCCCTGGCAATTGCAGCAACACCAAAAATAAATAAAATGGACGTGACAAATCCAGAAAGCTTCTGCACAGCTAAGAGTACCGCAACTAAAGAACACAGACAGCTTTTTGAATACGAGATCTTTGCATGTTGTGAATCTGACAAATGGCTTTTAACTAGACTCTATAGAGAACTCAAATTAATAAGAAAAGAGCAAACAATCACATTTATAAGTGGGAAGAAATTTGAACAAATTTCTCTGAAAATGTCAGATGAATGGCTAGCAAACATGAAAAAAATGTGCATCATTCCTAATCATCAAAGAAATGCACATCAAAACAATCCTGAGACGTCAGCTACCTCCAGTGAGATTTGCTCACATTGCCAAGTCCCATATGGGCAGATGATGGCGTGAATGTGGAGAGAAGAGAACACTTCTACACTCAGGTGGGATTGCAAATTTATACACCCTTTATGGAAAGAAGCATGGAGAATTCTCAAAGATCTAAAAGTTGACCTCCTATTTGATCCCATAATCCCATTATTAGGTATCTACCCAGAAGAACAAAAATCATTTTACTGCAAAGCCATTTGCATCAGTATATTTATTGCAGCTTAATTCATAATTGCCAAGTAGTGGAAGCAACCCAAATGCCCATGAATGGATTAACAAACAGTGGCATATGTACACCATGGAGTACTATTCAGCCATAAGAGAAGATGGAGAATTTACATCTTTTATGTTTACCTGGATCAGTTAAAACACATTTTTCTGAGTAAAGTATCTCAAGAATACAAAAATAAATATCCAATGTAGTCAATACTAATATGAATTCAAGATATAAATAACTACACACCCACAGGAGTGATAAAACACAAAAATAGTCTAGCAAGAGGGAGGGGGCAGGGGGCGGATGGAGGGATGGGAGTTGGTGGGATCTCACCTAATGTGCACAATGTAAGGGTGTTCAGCACACCCCTTGGGGGAAGGGCTCAACTATAACTTGACCTTTACCTTACAAATGAAAACAATGTAACCTAACAATTTATACCCTCATATTCATTTGAAATAAAAAAATCTATTATTCTTTTAAATCTCTATTTAATAATTTCTTTACTTATTCTGTAAGTTAGGAAGCTACTAATTGTTTATGCTAGTGTTGATCCTAAATAATGTATCAGTGCTTCTAAGAAAGCTATTCTGGTTATAATCGTCCTCCAAAAGACTATATGTCTGGAGAGAAAGAAAGGCATTGTATTAAATAAAAATGAAAATGAGCCTAGAAATTATAAATTACTACGTAAAATATAAAATGTGAAATCCTTACTGCCTGGATTAATTTAAATCACATCTCTATATATTCTTTGATACTAGTTTACAAAATATATACCCCAGAGTGCATATCTTTTAAAATTTTATTGTTTGGGATACAGAGTCTTGCTTTTTTGCCCAGGCTGGTGTGCAGTGGCATGACTATAGCTCGCTGCAACCTTGCCCTCCAGGGCACAGACGATTATCCTGCCTCAGCCTCCTGAGTAGCAGGGAGGTTACCATACTTGGCTCATTTCTGTTTTATTTTCTGTAGAGAGGAGGGCCTTGCTATTGTTGGGGTCTTCAAGTGACACCTCCCTGCTGTCTTCAGTTCCTAAGGATCTGGTTCATTGCTTAACCAGAAAGTTCACTGACAAATAACAAAGACCACACAGAAAATGAATGTCAAATCACATAGAATCCTCTGTGCAGCAGAAAGTTCTACTGAAGCAGAGACTTTTCCAAAGAGATGAAAATGGTCCCCCTTGCAAGTGACAGGAGATGCTGTCCCAAAGACAGCACACAGGTATAAGTAACTTCTCCTGGCTCTCTCTATAATTATCTATAAAGCCTCTCATTGGTGCCACTAGGTCTTGATGTAATCTTGTCTAACTTTCTTTCTTTTTTTTTGCAGTTTTTGGCCGGGGCTGGGTTTGAACCGGCCACCTCTGGCATATGGAGCCAGTGCCCTACTCCTTTGAGCCACAGGCACCACCCAATCTTGTCTAATTTTCATTGGTCACAGATTACCTTAGTTGCCACACATGCCCATTTGTCTCTTAGGTTTAACAATAATTGCTGCCTGCTGTTTCCCTGATAATGGTATAGTGCTGACGGTTATAGTCCCATGATGTTTGTGACATTTGCAGGGTGGATTGTTCTGTATCTGTGTCATTACCCAACTTCGTGTCATGAGCTGGAAACTGTCTTATGGACAATAGGACATAATTGGGCTATTGAGTCATGACCAAAACTCTTTGTTCACTAAAGGGTCCTTTTTAACTTTCTTACCTAGGAGGCCAGACTTTTCTCCCACTTTTCCATGACCCCTTTCTATTCCTGATCAGCTTTGGTACCCAGGCTAGTCTTGAACTTCTCCCCCCATGTAATCCTCCTGCCTTGGCTTCTCAAAGTGCTGAGATTACAGGCCTAAGCCACCACTCCCCCCTTTCAGTTTGTTTTAATTTATACATCAACATATTCCTTAAAGTAACTTCATAAAGATATTTTTGGAGTATTTCTAAATGAAATTAACATGACAATTTGTGGCAGTAATAGCATTTTTTCAGCATCAGTGACATTTTTGTGTTAAATCTTAGAGGATTCCTCAACACACTGGTGTTAATTAAAATAATATAGATCGTAAGAGTTAAGGAAAACATACACACTAGTAAAAAGAAAGTGCCACTGCCCAGTCTGCCTTAATTAAATGTGAACATTTACAGAGCTTAGTAATCAAGGATATAATATGTTAAAGATACTTTGGGAGTCAGGTTATTGTGTTACTTGGATACTCCTTTTTACCACCTAAAGAAATTAAATAATGACATGATTTCCTTCATAAGGACACTTTTTATTCCATTAAAATTGTGGCATCCCTCCTTAATGCTGTTACAAACAGGGTCTGTGTGAGGGTAATCAATCTATTGTGCAGAAGAGAGATGGAATGTCATTACTTTGACTTATTTTATCATGTATTAGATCACAATCAAAGCTATTGAAAACCCTAATTACTTTACCACATTAATCTTATGGAACACATGTTATATACTGTGGCTCTCATGTATACACTAAATTTGTATTTAAAAATATGTGCCACACATAAAAGATATTGCTAAGAAAAGTTTGTTGGGTGTGTTTGTATCATGGCCACATTTGCATGATGATTTGTGACTTTTAACATTGCTCACAGATAACTATATAATCACGCAATTGATCATGAGAAATTTATTTCACCTGAGATTAAGATGACTGTATGTTTTGCAGTATAACTTTTTATCATAACAGGAATGAAATAGGGCTAATATCAGCAGGGGTCCTTTGACTGAAAATACTTGCCTATAATAATATTTTCTTTATATGAAATTTCATCTTACTAACATTAAATTTTTGCTGAACTTTTAAGTGATACAAAAATGTTACCAATTTCAATTCTTCTGTACACCTGAAATTTTCAACAAAACCTCCATAAAGTTCTAAGGAGCTTTTTGTGAAATGGGAAAAGCACATTTTTATTTTTCAATAAATTGTTAAAAGTTTACTTGCATGCTATTTGACTATTTCTTTCCAAGTTTGGGAAAATGTGATTGTGTTCTAAATAGCAATAACTCAGGAGAACAAGTATAAATACAGAGCATAAGCAACAAGATGCTCTTACAAAAACCCAGGAGATAGGGAGGAACACCAGGAGGACTGAGATATTGAGTCTATTTGGTTATGTTTATATTTCTGGTTTGAAAGCTAAGAAAAGATGTCATGGTGGAGTTTGTTAAAATTCCTACCTTTGTCTTTTTATTTAGTTATTTTTTAATATGGGAAGAATCTCTGAACTCAGGGGTTTATACTGTTCTTTGTCCCTTCTTCACACTCTTTTATCACCAAGTCCTCATAACTGTGAGGATTATTGAGGAACATGGTTATGGATAATTAATCCTAGTAGGAAACTCCTGCATCTCAGGTCTTGAAAAGAATTGATTTTCAACAAGTATCAATATCATTTTTGTTTTTAAAGGGGCTTTTACTACTGCCGAAAAGATAAGATATGGAAGGATTTTGAAAAAATATCACTTAAGATCTCAAATCATTTGTCTGATTGCTGGGTTAACAAATAACCATCAGGAATGGAAATGAAGATGGGTAGGTAGTAAAGAAATTATAAACATTAATAGTAGCAAATAATTGAGGTTGAGCTAGTTTGAAAATAGTGGACATGGTGATAAATAGTTGAATTGTTGATATACTATTTGAGTAGACAGAATTTACTAAAGTTGTCAATGTAGACTATAAGAAAAAGAAAAGAATCAAGGATGTTCCAGTATTTTAGGCTTAAACAATGACGATAACAATAACAACAACAAAAGGATGTATTATTCATCAGCATAGGATAGGATATGGGAAAGGATTTGGGGAAAGATTCAGGAGTTCAGTTTGTGGCTTCTCAATTTATAAAGATCTCAGAAACATACATTTGTCAGATATGTTGAACTGGCAGTTAACTAAATGGGATGTGTTTGGAGTACAAGTCCAAGACTAAGGTGTAAATTTGGGAGTCTTCTGACTGAAGATTATGGTTGAAGCTTGAAATTGGATGAGATCAACTATAGAGTGAGAAGATGTGGAGATAAAAGAGGTCCACTAATGAGGCCAGGCCCACGTCAAAATTTAGGTGACTTGGAAGTGAGTAGGAATCAGGCATAGAAAACAACATGGTTTCCCCTTCTTAGCACTATTGATATTTTGGGCCAGATAAATTTTTCCTGGATTCCTTTTTGCTAGACTGTGGATGGAAATTGATGAGGGTTAGGTTAAAGAATATAAGTAAAGGAAATTGCTTTTTTGAAATATTAATTAAATTGAGATTCATGAAGTGATTTTTTGATTACAGAGTGTAGATTGTGAGGCAAGGGATAAGGGCTAATGGAGAAGGTGAATTTTAGGGAAAGTCCATGCACAGGGAGACCACAATGGATGTTGGAAGCCCCAAAAGTCTGTTGAAAATGACCGGTAAGGTCTTGGAGAAGCAGACAAGAGATGTCTTACTGGGGCATGACATTTTCCCCACCGAGAGTCTGTACAAAGGTCTTCAAGGGACAAATGAGCTGTTGCTACATGCACTGGGAACAGTACCGGCATCTGGCTCTCAGATAAGAAAAGCCTCTTGGGGTTAGATAAAGGAAAAAGCCTTTTTCTCCCCTGCTCCTGATAATGGGTATCACCTCAGCCTGTTGGCCCCACAGGGACCTGGAGACTTAACTGCCTCCTGTGGAAACTGTGTGAGGTCAAACCTGCTACGGCTTTCACATCCCCCCTCACAGTCCAGTTCCTTGTTCTTTAAACCACATTCCATTTTCTTAGTTTATAATTAGAAGAGAATGAAACAGTAAGGATCATTACCTCTTTCATGTTTACATGGATGGAGCTGGAACATATTCTTCTTAGCAAAGTATCTCAGGAATGGAAGAAAAAGTATCCAATGTACTCAGCTCTACTATGAAGCTAAATTATAGCTTTCACGTGAAGGCTATCACCCAACTGTAGCACAAGACAATGGGGAAAGGGCCAAGGAAGGGGAAGGGAGGGGGGAGGTTTTGGTGGAGGGAGGGTAATGGGTGGGGCCACATCTACGGTGCATCTTAGAATGGGTACAGGCAAAACTTACTAAAGGCAGAATACAAATGCCTACATACAGTAACTAAGAAAATGCCATGAAGGCTACGTTGAACAGTTTGATGAGAATATTTCTGATTGTATATGAATCCCACACATTGTACCCCTTGATTTCACTAATGTACACAGCTATGATTTAACAATAAAAAAAAAGAAAAAAATAAAGAGTAGCTTAGTTGAAATTGCAAATGTCAGAAGAATGACAGCACAGAGTATAGGTTTTTTGTTCCTTTTATGACTGTTCCTGTGTTGATATAAATGGTGATGTTATCATGAACATGGAGTTAACCAGAGCACGGGGGTGGGGAGGGGAGGGGTTCACCATTCCTGGCATTGGTGGCATTGGTCTTTATTTCTTTTGGTCTCTCATCACCGCCAAGTAGACAAATTGTAGGATGTTGAACAGCACCGTTGGAATTTAAAACTAGATACCAATAGCACATCCCCTCACTAGGGGCAAGCACAAAGCTTTGTTCACATCTTGTCAAATATTCCTGGTAGGTGTGGGACAGGAGTGACAACTCCAAGTTGAGAACCTCTGTGCTAGATTCATGGAAAGAAATCAGCTAAATTTTGTGTAATGGGAAGTTAAGCAAAATTTTAAAATTTTTATCGAGGATTGATCAATCAGTTGTGCCACAGAGGTGAAGTAAGATGAGGACTCAAAATTAATCCAGAAAGAGAAGCAAGAGTGGGTTGGTGGATTGAAAGTCAGGTAATAATTAAATTCCAGGGCGGCGCCTGTGTCTCAGTGAGCAGGGTGCCGGCCCCATATGCCGAGGGTGGCGGGTTCAAACCCAGCCCCGGCCAAACTACAACAAAAAAATAGCCGGGCGTTGTGGCGGGCGCCTGTAGTCCCAGCTGCTCGGGAGGCTGAGGCAAGAGAATCGCGTAAGCCCAAGAGTTAGAGGTTGCTGTGAGCCGTGGCGGTACAGTGAGACTCTGTCTCTACAAAAAAAAAAAAAAAAAAAATTAAATTCCATTACAGACATCATATCCATTTAGTTAAATTTAAGTGTTATTCAATAACACTTACTAACATCAAGATTTTGGGGAGTTTTGTATGTCTTATTTAATGCAGGGGAATATAGCTTCAATGGTTAATTATTATTTTTTTTGTGCTAATTTTTTCCAAAAATGTTTTTTAAATTAAATCACAAATGTGTACATTTATGGGGTACAATGTATAGAATTTCTCAGTCCCTAAGCTGGGTGAAATAATTTCTCACAATTCTCATTCTCTCTCTGTCTGTGTCTCAGAAACAACTGGAGGTATTTGGAGAACCCTGAATAATACAATGGTATTTTCAACGTTAGAAAAATTGATATTATAAGTCTATGAGTAGCCACCTAAATAAGATAAAATATATACTAGCTAACAAATATATATTTAATTATATTTAATTATTTTTTAATTTTTGTTTATTTCAGGTTAATATGGGAGGTTACATTGTTCATGTTTGTTAGGGAAAGTTCAAGTTGCAGTTGAGCCCTTCACCCAGGGGCCGTGCTGTACCCCCTTACGTTGTGCATATTAGATAAGTTTACCAATCCCTTTCCCTCCTCTCCTCTTCCCATTTCCTCTTCCTTTTCCCCCTCCACTTGTAATTTTTACTAATTTTATTTTTAAGTTTTATTTGATATTTAAATTATAAAATTAATATCTGTCTTAATTCATTTTGTACTGCTATAATAAGATTTACTGGTTTACTCAATGGAACAAAAATTTATTTCTTTCAGTTCCGGAATCTGGTAAGTCTAAAATCAAGATGGTGACACTTGCTAAGAGACTGCATGCTGAGTTCTCTCAGGGCCAAAAAGAGAAGGGAAAAGGGAATGGGCAGAAAGTAGAGGAGAAAAGGAACCTGATCCTGAAGGCCCTTTTCCTAATAGCATTGATCCATTCAGAAACGGGAACCCTTAACACTTCCCAAAGGCTCCATCTCCCCACTGTGTTGCATTGGGGATTAAAATCCCAACACGTGAATTATAGGACACACAATCAGACCGCAAGCATGTACTGACAGTATTATGTGAGTATTTTTACACCTCTGTATTTTTTTTTTTTTAAAGCTGGTTAAAGCGGTTTTTATTCTGTGATGCAAAGTCTTCCCCTAGGCTGTAGTGTTTCCTAGGTCCTTTCCTACTTCCTTCGTCCACAAGGTATTGCCTGTGAGAGTGCAGAGTGCAGAGGGCAGAGGGCACAGGCTGGCCTGGGAGCTCAAAGGCTTGGCAGTTCAACCTGCCTGCTCACCAGTCAGAGCACCCTCTGCACCTCTCTTCCCTGTCAGCCCCATGAGAGCCGCAGTGCCTGGGGGGGAAGCGGGGTCCACAGAGCCTGCCAGTGTCAGAAACCTTTCCTAGTTTCTGACTCTGTGACTGACTTTTCCAGGATGTGGCAACTCTCCACATCCGCGTGTGCCTCCACATCAGACCATATCCCTCTAGGAGTCACAGTGAAATGGCTAAAGCTGAGGCTCAACTCCCCAGTAATCTTTTAAAGCAACATTCATTAAGCCATTAACTGTGTATCAAATACCATGCTAAGTATATCCATGCTTTCTCATATTTAAATTCTACCAACGACCTTATGAAATAAGATAGTTGATTTCCACAGGTTCATGTAGCTATTAAATGCCATTGGCAGATTCAAATCTATCACTGTTCTAAGCCTATGGCTAATAAACTATGTCCCCTGATCCCCTATAAAGTTTCTAGAAATAACTGCTGTTATTGGATTACTTTTAAGATTATTATTAACATTACCTAATCTCATCAATTCTAAAACACATTTTTGCATATTTTAACACAGAAACATAAAGAAGCATCTTTCAATCAATAGACCTTCCAATTGCTGTCAGCCAGGTTACAATTATAACTAAATCATATCAAATCCCCCCCTTGAAACTATCAAGTAGAGAGGAAATCTTTAGCATTGGAGTCTTAGGACAAAAATGGATAGAAGTGTTCCTGTTACAATAATTCCATAATCACTCATATATTTACACTCATTCTCCATGCTAAGCATTTTTACCAATGTATTTACGTGGTTTAACACTAGTAACAATTCTGAGGGCAATAATTTCAATTCCTGTTTTAAAAATATGTATCATTTGTATTAAGTTCTTACTATTTTTCAGTAATAAAGTCTGCATTGGAACCCAGGTGGTATGAGATCTCAGGGCTGTTAGGAAATGTGCTGAAATTTCAGCCAATCTGTATTTCCTATATGTCGTGATATTTGGGCTTTAATCTTAATTTATTGTTCTATTTTTGTTTTTCAAGAACAGTGCTTGTGTATAGTAGGCATTGGGAGTTTAATTATTTTTAATGGTTAAGTGTTAATACATTACTTGTGGCATAGGTCGAATATCAATATTAAAAAAATTATCCATATATATATATATATATATCTATATTTTTTTTTTTTTACCCAGAGAACTTTGTAGTTAAAATTGCATTCAGCCTTTTTGGTTTTAAGAGAAAAAGATTTACCAAAATAAGAATCATTTATAATTCATCTTTGTAGTCCCAAATAACTTGTACAGCACATCAAACATCTGAAATTCCATTGATCTTTGTATTTAAAGCAAATCACTTTAAGCATAGATACATGACAGTTCAATTTATAAACTAGATCACCTCTGGGTAAAATGAGGTAGATAATCATAAATCCTTGGCCTCTTTCTTTTCAAACAACTTCACTGTAAACAGAAGAGTTGTATTTCAAGCCAGGCTTCATACCCAGTCACTCTTATCCGATACAATTATATCTGTTTTCTGTAAGAAACTCAAGACATTTTGATGCTCTTACTTATCAGATTTGGTTTAAGAACTTTTTTTGTCATGAATTCTGTATTTTTACATAATATTCGGTTTCCTATATTTTCTGTCTATATTTATCCATGTATTATCTGTCATGAATATGCTTTTATGTGAATAATTTATGTAATATACATTCACATCAAATAAATACATACATAATACTGTATACATATCAATAAATAAGAATTCCTTCCATTTTTAAAAAATACAGAAGGAAAAATGACAGAATCAATTTAGATATTTTTCTATCTTGTTGTATTTGGACTGTTTTTTAATAACTAATGCTACAAACTTATCAACAAAGAGTAATGTAGAAATGGGAAAAATTTAATATAATTGAAATTAATAGTCAGTTAACATTTATTTTTTATGGTATAGATATAAGTATTTTAGTTAGAATTATTTAGATTTTCACCACTCTACTTTGCATGGTTATGGCTTAGAGAAAATGAGCTAGATACTTTGGAAGGAATTTACTTAATAAAATTAATAGGAGCATGAATACAGAATACATCTTAGTCTCATAGGCTTGTGGTTTGAAGAGCAAAAGTGTAGGCTAAAGGTGTATGAAAGCAAATTCAATCATGTCTAAATTCGTTAAGTTTGAAGTAGCTCACAGGTTGCTCTTCTTTGAACACATCACCAATGCAGCATCTACACTGGTGTTTTCTATCAGGCTATTTTTGTTTCAGCTGACAGTATATGCCATAACATGGAACTAAATTACATATTTGCATAAAATTGTAGGTATTTCATGTCAGAACAATCTTTCAAGTTTGTCACCTTCCAAAAGTGCAACGAATGATTGGAAATATGTGATTTTGCTCCCTTATTCAAACATAATGGGACCACTGGAATACGTCAAATACATTTAGGTGAAATATGATTTATCACTAGTGGAAAAAAAATACGTACTGATAATGCCATCTCAGTATTATATTATAGTATATTCTTCATATGTATTATTTACTTATGATGTAATCCATATTTCAAAGAGAAGTAGCATACTCTTATTGCAGTGATGAAACACTAATTGTACATTCTTACATGAAATATGGTTCCACCAAACAGCACCTGCAGAATGTCACCTGTAAATTTCTTTTCTCATGTATAAATAGTGATTCTTACAACGATAGTGTACAATCTCATGACTGATGAAATTAAAGAGTATAAATATCAAATCAAGATCCAGCACACCGTGAAACATTTTTTTGTGCTTTGTGGACAGTAATACACCTTAAAAAATGACAGGCTTAGCAAAAGCATCTTTGGCAAAGGTCCTAGGAGAAATGTGCTACTGAACATGTCTCACGAATGCATCACTTGGAGACGGAGAGTTATTCTGTTTGCTGAATTGTTTCTGGCTTCGTGATCCCTGTATCCCTTTTAACACCTGACTCCTATCACTCCCATTTTTCTAAAAGCATTCCAAGCAAAAGATATAAGCAACAATACATAATTCATAAATCTTACTTCTGACGTAACCAAATTAAGATAAAAGTATTGGCAATTTCTTTGGAGATTCTGTTGTTCAGAATAAAGAAAATAAGTGGAAAGCAGAGGACCCATTAATGCTGTGATCTGGGATGAGTTATGTAAAATAAAGCAAATAGGAGTTCTTACATCATAAGCTTCTTGGAAGGACAAGATACATTTGAACACACAATGTGTATAAAACAGCCCTTGAAATATGGCAAATACGACATAAAGAGTAGTTAAAAGTATGTTTTTTGCTCTATAGTTATGTGGAACTCAACGCCCCCCCTTTTTTCTTTTTTCTTTTTTTCCCATGGAAGGAGTTCACAATACGCCCCTCAAAATATGCTGTTGTGGTGTATTGACTACAAGACTACATTTTCATAATTTACTACTTTTTTCCAATTCAGTGTATGTGGTCAACTCTTAACTGAGTCTGGATCTTCATTTCCTTATGAAGTCTCCAATGCCTTATAAAACATGTTATATAGATCTATTTTCTCTTGTAGATCTGTCTTACGTCGACTGAAATCTCAGGTCCACCCCCAAAATACTAAGATTGGAGAGGTAAATTTTGCCTGAAATATACATATATGCCCTGGAATTGGTTTATGTAGATCTAATAGGCCTCATCCTTTCTGTTAAAATATTCATTGTCTTTCATAGTGAATAAAAGATTTGCTCTATTCAAACACTCAAGCCTGGTGCAGTGGCTCATGCCTGTAATCCTCAACCTTTTGGGATACCTAGGTGGGCAGATTGATTGAGGCCAGGAGTTTGAGACTAGCCTGAGAAAGAGCCAGACCCTGTCTCTACAAAATAGAAAAATCAGTTACACATGTTGGCGTGTGCCTGTAAGTCCTAGCTTCTTGGGAGACTGAGGCGAGAGGAGTTCAAGTCTGCAATGAGCTGTGCTGTTGCTGCGGCTCTCTAGACAACAGAGAGAAACTGTCTCAAAGGAACACAGATTTCATTAATTGCTGTTGCTATCTCCAATAGACATTCTCTCGTTAAGGTGGTCAAGGAAAACTCTAGCTATTTTCATTATCTCTTAATAGAAAAGGAGAAATACAAATAAAAGTAGAGTTAATAAAAAAATTCTTGCATTAAACATTTCTTAATGCTGAATATTAGAAATTATAAATTTCTCTTGCAACACAAATCTAAAGTCAAAACCATTCAAGCTTTATTTTCCAAATTATCCTTTCCAGTTTACTTATAATGTACTTTAAACATTTAAAGAAAAATGGAGGAGGATTAAGGAATGACTAAAATCCAATTTTCTGAAACTTTAATATTATCTAATCATTAATTAATCACATGTGTAATGTTTTATTTTATGTTTAAATATTAACCATTTTAATATTTCTGTATCTGCAGGACAAAATTTAAAAATGCTTAAGGAAATTGGTTATATATTATGATGTTTTTTCAAATTTGATTTTTTAATTTTGTTTATAACATTTTTTATTGTATAATTTAAGAACTTATTTTTTAGTTGAAATTTCAACTATTTTCTAAGGAAACTTCAAATTTTGTATCATGTTAGAGCCAGGATGTCTAAAAGATCAGACATTTGAAAAATACTCTTTTGTGTTTAACTGGACTTGCAAATTTTTTTGTTGTTGTTGTTTATTCATTGGGGTCACAAGCAGCATATAATTAATGTAAACCTTAAGTTCTGTTTATTATTAAAGGATTTCATGAAAAACATTAACCTTAAAAGAAATAGGAATATTTATAGATTATAGGTAGTATAATGTTGATAAACAAAATAGGAAGAAGGTCTATGTTTGAATATATAACAGAAGATACTTTATATATTTCTGTTTTTAACAGGAAATAAATTCAAGAAGATGAAAATAGATGCTATAATGGATTATTTAAGTCTATTGGCATTTTGCAAACCTCATAAAATTATAGATTTCACTTTTACTATCTGTCCATCTTATAGAAACACATATTGTTATTTATAAAATTATATACACTTATATAATTTTTCAGCAAATATTGTGCTTCCAAATCAAATATTCTAAATAACTATCAGTGCAATACTTTTGGTACAGCTTTATTTATATGAAATCAGACATGACAATAACCACTTATTTTAAGTGGCAATGATAAATATGTTGTTGTGAAAAAATATGCGTTATAAACATTTAAAAACTTTATATGCTTTCACAGTTTGCTTCCTGTTCAAACATTAATAAAATGTAGGACTCATAATTTCTAAAGCCAGACCATGGAGAGCATAAATCCAATCCGTGCCTCCTCCAGAGGTTTATGCCTTGACTTAATAAAAATTCTGTTTCTCAAACATGATAGAACCAGAATGTGCAAACCCATTTCCCAAATATTATTCATAAAATTGTGTTTAAAAATGTAATGGCTTTACCATATTTTTGAAATAATTTTATTCATATATTTAGGTATGTAGTAGAACAACCTGCTTTCTTGCACATCTTATTTGGAAGATAATATCAAATAAATAAATATTTTAAATTATACTCTTCAGCAACACAATACAGCAGATTTTTTTTTTTTTAGGAGAGACTTGAGGCTGCTGTGTCTTTATTTATTTATTTATTTATTTTTTATTATTAAATCATAGCTGTGTACATTAATGCAATCATGGGGCACCATACACTGGTTTTATACACAGTTTGACACATTTTCATCACACTGGTTGACAAAGCCTTTCTGGCATTTTCTTAGTTATTGTGTTAAACAATTATATTCTACATTTACTAAGTTTTACATGTACCCTTGTAAGATGCACCGCAGGTGTAATCCCACCTATCACCCTCCCTCCACCCATCCTCCCCCCTGCCTCCCCTTCCTCTCCCCTTCCCCCTATTCTTATGTTGTAACTGGGTTATAGCTTTCATATGAAAGCCATAAATCAGTTTCATAGCAGGGCTGAGTACACTGGATACTTTTTCTTCCATTCTTGAGTTACTTTACTAAGAAGAATATGTTCCAGCTCCATCCATGTAAGCATGAAAGAGGTAAAGTTTATTAATTGCTTTAGCTTGTAAAATATCTTCACAATAAGTTTACATACATTTTTTCAGTACAAATCTAAATTCAACACAAATAATCTTTAATATTAAACATTAACTGTAAATACTTTCACCAAATTATTCATAATATTCTTAATAATATTAGGATAATATTATTCTTGATATTCTTAATATTATGAATAATATTATTCTTAATATTCTTAATATTATGAATAATAATATTAGGGGTAGCAATTGGTCTCTAGTATTATTGAAATCCATTGTTCCCTCGTTGATGTTTTTTTCTCTAGATAATTTATCTATTGTTGAATGTGGGGTATTAAAATTCCATACTATTATAGTATCACTATCTCTCCATTTTTTCTGTTAATATTTGCTTTATATATTCAGAAGCTCTAAGGTTGGGTGCATATACATCTATAATTGTTATATTCTCCTGGTGAATTGGCTCATTATTATTATTTAACGATCTTCTAGTTGTATCTTATTTAATTTTAATAATTTGTTCAGTCACTCTGTCTCTTTTGATTTATTTACAATTAAAATAACTATTGATAAGTAATAACTTCCTGATTTCATTTTGTTGATTGTTTTCTGACTATTTTATGGTATCTTTGTTTACTTATTCCTCTCTTACTGTCTTTAGTGATTTCATTATGTTTTGTACTGATATACTTTAATTTTTTTCTTTATTATTTTATTTATCTACTCCAGTTTCTTTTTTGTGTGTATGGCTACCATGAAGCATATATAAAACACCTTGTAATTATAGAAGTTTATATTAAGTTGATTACAACTTCACTTCAACCATATCAATAAAGTCTACATTTTAACTTCTCCCCTATATTTTCATTATTCATTTCATAATTTGCGTATTTTATACATTTTGCGTCTAATATGAAATTTTTATAGATACCATTAACATTTTTATATCAAATACTTTTGAGGTATTATTGGACATGAATAAGAAATCTCATTTATTTGGGGGTCTTCAAATTAGTTGAATGTAACTTCAAGTTCTATTGCTAGACTACCTCCTGTTCTTACCCTTGCCACAGGGAATGACATTACCTCAGCTGTTGACAAAGCCTCTCTTTACAGCATTACTCTACTTCGGGGAAATGCAGTATAGATGTGAATGACTATATTTGTAGAAGTGTCCCGCCATGCTTGTTATTGGGTACTCTTGATGAAGGTAATGTGGGCAATGCTTATTGAGAAACTATACACTCTGAAAACATGTATTTTTTAATCCTGTTAATAGTCTTGCTGTTGTCAATATGTGGCAGAATGAATATTATCTGGAGAATAGAATTGTATTAATAGTTGTCTCTGTCAACTTTTGCATACCATTATTCTATTTATTAAAGAAAAAAATGACCTCTTTCTGACATTGATATACGGTCAGCACAAGCTGAATGATGAAGAGTGACAAAACTGACGTCCAGAAAGCAAGTCAGATCATTGGCATGACAACAGTCCTGTGCCGTTCAGTCAAACGCATGTACCTGTGTTGATCGTGTTGGGAATCTGGACAGGCACAAGCATTCCTTACCTAAGAAAGAGCTGCCAGTGTGGAGGGAAAACATGGGCTCTCGCATATGAACACAAGAAGGCATCCTTCCAATTCATCTTCAACTCTGGTAGAGAGAGAAATGCTGAAATTCCAAGCTGCAGTGATAATGAGTAAGATAATTCCCCTCTTTGCATAAACTATACATAGTTTAATTGAGTCTAATTTTCCTGTGAAATTCTAAGGGGGAGATTCTTCTTGATGTCAAAAAATTTACCCTTGGGAAATTCTTCATCCCCACACAATATGTTCCCTTGATGCTGGGAATTGCATTGACTGGAAAAAATCCATTTTTTATTTTTTTTACAAACATAATTTTAAAATGTTCCATGAAATATTGTTCTAGCAGTTACTATATGAGTTTGTTTACAGAGTGGAGATGATAACATTCTAAATTTTATTTGCAGTGCATTTTAATCTTAAAGAAAATACAGTTTAATGCGTGTATCTCCACATACATGTGTGTATGCACACAAGTAAATGCAAAACACAAAAGGAAAGAAAGAAAGGGTTTAATCAACCACTATTATAAAATCGAGCCCTTGGGAAAATAATCAACTTATTTCCTCAGTGTCCTTGCTATATTTAAAAAAAAAAGATATAAATAAATTTGAGTTCAGGATCCAGACCTATATTTCTCTTTCCAATTTTTCAGAATACAGATATAAATGAAAAAGAAAACACTATCAATTAGTATATGTCAATTTTTAAGAAAATTATTTTTATGTGAAATTAATAGTGATGTTTTTTATTTCCCCACAACTTTATGCTTAGAGGATATTTTATGGTGATGCTTGGAGATTCCAAATAGCAAACAATTATAAAATAGTTCAGAGGAACGCAGTTATGCCAAAGGTATTAATATATTTATTGGATATGAACTTTGTCTTCATTCTTTTGTGAATTCCACAACAATACATGCAAGTTGAAAAACAGAGTACAGTATAAGAAGCAGCTCTTAACCACTCATTATCCTATTGCCTCCTTAATGAGAGATAACTACTTTTGGATTTGTTTATTTATAATTCTACTTTTAAAGGTATTTTTAGTAAATATATTGCTAGGGAAAATAGATTTGACAATTTCTCCATATTTCTGCACAGAAGAGCACAGAAGACTACGGCCCAAAGTTTCCACTTTCTGGTAGAAGTGTCTACTAAGAGTGCATTAATCCTTTTCTTCCTATTTATCTCCTCTGCCCGAAGAAAAGGGAGGGATTTAACAGATTGAAGAGGGCAGTGAGAGTCTGTCCTATTAAGTAGAATGAAAATAAGTATCACAATTCATAAACAGAAAGATTCAAATCAACCATCAATTCATGATTGGATTAACAAAAGTGGTAAATGTGTACCTTGGAGTACTACTCAGCCATAAAATTGAATTAACACATTTTCAGCAATCTGAATGGGACGTAGACCACTTTCCGAAGAGAAGCATTACATATATTCACTATTAAAGTGAAACTAACTAATCAGCACTTATTTGCACAGATGAAAGTACAACTCAATGGAAATTGAGCACATGGGAAGGGGAGTGAAGGAGGGGAAAATCATACTTGAACGGGTACAAGGCTCAGTCTGAGTGATGAGTACTCTTATCACTGTGACTCAAGCAGTACAAAAGAAATCCATGTAAACAAAACATTTGTACCCCTGCCATATTCTGAAATTAAAAAAATAAAACAAAGTCTTCAAAAAAGGGAACAACCCCAATAACATCTATATTGCACATGCAGCCACAGGGGATACTCTTTTGACTTCCATGGAGATGGAGAAAGATACCAAGTAAACAGGACTTGCTGACCTGGACCTACCATCCTCCATCCTCTGTGCTTAAGACATGTGAGATACTCAGCAGTTCAAAAATTTGGGTTATGGGAGGAAGTAAATCACAAAGGGACCTGAATTTATGTGTGATAGTTGAACAGTGACCTTCCCACAGTAAGAAAACCTTGTGTTCTATATTGATTGGCAGTCCTTGGGAGAATTCTCAAGTAAAATGTTTGGTGATGGCAAGAGCAAAAATTTCAACTCCCTATAAACCAAAGTAACTCTGGTATTTAATACAATGTGCTTCTGGTGCTTCATTACATAATAGTGTACCATTAGCAATTTTCCATTATAATTCAATTATCTCCATTGTCTTTATTTACACACATGGATTTAATGCATAAAATCTTAGACTAATCTTTTGTCTCAATTTTTTCCTCTATTATAAAATTGCTCTGTGTTTATGTTCAAATTGCCACAGTGATAGTCCCATTGACAGGGTTACTGTGTTGAAGAACGCAGTAGAATCATGTTAGTCTCACTGACACATTGCTTTTCAAAATGTTTATCAACTTCCATGGCATAGATAGGCAACGTCATCTATTATTTCAAATTGTCCATTTCAAGACATTCTTACCATCACTAATAATTCCATTTAAGCACAATTTTGCTAATGTGCAGCACATCCATTGAAAGTCTCAAAAATTTTGCCTGCAGTCATGGGCATTTCCTCTTTTATGAGCATTTTGCTTATGTCCTGATTATTTATCTTTGGGAGTAAAAAAGAAAGAAAGAAAGAAAAATGGCAAGCATGCTAATTACTTTGAGTTGATCCATCCAAGGATATGTTTCTGTGCTGACTGTTTCGGACTTCTGGGATGGTCATGGGTATTACCCTCTTGAAGTAACACCACCAGCAGGCAGTTTCCAGGAATGCCATAAAAGTAGATTATACCTCAGTTTTCCTACAAACAAATGTTTTTGCCTCCTTCTCACCCTAATTATTAATTAATATATTGATTCTAAGTATCTTAACTTTTTTTAGATTTTTGCAGTCAGTACAATTCTATTGTATAAATGTTTATTGCCACTTGAAAAAAACGGTTATTTATTTCTGCTTCTCACGGATTTATCATTAATTTTAAAGGTTGTTCATGTGATCAAAATGCATATTTGTCTTCAATGAAATAAACAGCTTAAATTGCCCTCCACAGACAAAGTATTATTTGCTATAAGTAGTATTTTTTCTGTTGTTTCTTTGATAAGGGCACAAGAACCAGGAGTAAATGTGACGTTAAAATTCAGAAAAGTCATGTAGTTTTAAAGACTGTGCATTTTAATTTTTTCTTTTTTGTTTTTGCAGTTTGGCAGGGGCTGGGTTTGAACCCACCATCTCCGGCATATGGGGCTGGTGCCCTACTCCTTTGAGCCACAGGCACCACCCAAGACTGTGCATTTTATAAACCAGAAGTGGAGAATTTCCATATGTTGGCTTGTAATAAACTTTTATTCAATTTTATCATTAGAGGATGCAATCGTATATTCTTCAAATGGTAAAAAGAATACAATATAGTATATTTATCAAAAATTTATTGAATACTTACTATGCAGTAGGCAATATTATTCTAGGTTTTGGGGATTTATTAGCGAACAGAATATCAAAAAGTCATAGCCCTAGTAATGTTTATAATCTAGGAGGACCTATGAATAAAAACATCTTGCTTTAACCCTCTATTCAAAAAGCATAAAGGTACTCCACATTGGAAATATAAGTGTAATTTCTCAAATGTTTACTAATTAAATGATAATTAAAATGCATTAAATTAATACACTCTAGAATTACATCTTCATGTTCCTGGCAATATTTTCCCTAATTAAATGAGTATGATTTTCCAAATGAATTACAACATTGTCACATAAAAGTGATGTTTGGTAAGAGGAAAAGTTTTGCCTTTGATTTGTCATCTCTTTTTGTTGTGTATAGACTGCAAAACTAAACTGAAGAACAGTTTTGCTGTTACATTTTTATTAGTTTTATTTTTCGTAGCCTCATGTGCTCTAAGAGAGAATTGATGTGTTTTATATTCACCAACAAGAGCAAACAAATCAGTATTCCATATAATTATGAAACACAATTATTATTTTAAATTTAGTTTTATTTTCCTATAGATATTTGCACAGCTAATTTAAAAATGTATATTTTTATTTTCAGAATGCAAAGCTTACAGAAAAATATCCTATGAATATATTTCATAGGTAAATGTCAAATACACATGTGATAAAACAGGAGCAAATTCTTCAGTTAGACAGTACAATAAAGTGAAGTCACCTCAACTCCTTAAAAAACATACATGACAAAATTAGATGTTTTATTTGTCTCAGATAATGAGTACTGTATTTCACTGTTGTCTTTGAAAACACAGAAGATAGGATATTGCCCGATAGTGGATGATAGGAAATAAGGAAAAACTAGACCTAAGCCAGAGGTTGAGGGACATAGAATAGGGGAAAGAGGAAAATGGAGACTCAGTGAACCAAACCACATGAATTTGAACTGTATATCTAATTAAAAAATAATAAGCTCTGTAAATAGGAGAGCGACTATTAAAGTAGCTCAGCGGCCTTTAGTCTGTATTTTCCTTACCTCGAGCCACGGTATCCTTAGCTCCATTTCCATCAGGCAGTAGCCATTATCCCCGTTAGCACGGTGCCTTCATAGAAAGTCATTGCAAAGTTATTGGTTGGCAAGGAGATGGCTGACCTCATTTCAGTTGCTTCAATTATTAATTTGAAGAGTCCCTGACACTACATGGGCAACTATGAGGAAGGATTTATCTAGGTTAGTACTTGACCTCAGAGAATAGTAGGGGAGTAGCTCATATAGACGACAGCTGTGGGCAGTCACTGTGGCTTCCCTACTAGACGGACAGTAGCCCTGGAATAACATTAGGCATCCGATGACACAAGCTACCAGAGCCATATGCATGTTCAGTGTTAATTCAAAAGACTCAGTCTCAGCATGATCAGTGTCAGCTGTTATCTGCTTAGTCTCTAACTGTATTTTGATCTCTTCCTATTTTATTTCTTCCCATTCTATGAGTTTTCCTTAATAAATGGTTTATACAAAGCAAACTCTATTCAATACAAAGAAAAGAACATTGCTTACTCAGGAGGCTGAGGCAAGAGAATCGCTTAAGCCCAGGAGTTGGAGGTTGCTGTGAGGAGCTGTGTGATGCCACGGCACTCTACCAAGGGCCATAAAGTGAGACTCTGTCTCTACAAAAAAAAAAAAAGAAAGAAAAGAACATTGCTAATCTGCATAAAAATATATTTTAAAAAGAGTAGAAAAGTCAAATGCTGAAGCTCCAAATAACAAGAGAAAAGGGAGGGGGGAGGGAGGAAGGAAGGGAGCAGGGAAGGAAGGAAGGAAGGAAAGAAAGAAAGAAAAAATTAAATTGACTAGAATTTAATCTAGTGACTAAAACACAACTTTATTTTTGGGAATGTTTATGCAAGTGGTATTACTTTTCATTTCTTCTTTTAACTTTGTGTTTAATTTTTGTTTCATTGATAGCTGCATATATTTTGACTGTGTGTTGGTTGGCTGGTTTTTGCCTTGGGGTAAAAATTAGCTTTCATTAGTAGATAGTTTAACCTCCTAAACTTGTTTTATCAATATGTACCCATTGGGCTAATTAAATATAAAGGTGAAACTTGAATTGTGCGAGATTATTATCCAATGCTCTGAGGGTGCTTGAAGTAGATGAAGTCTTTGAAGTTGCTAGATTTAGGAGAGATGTAGTCTCAATATGGAATCTCCAGTGCATTTCTTCAAAGTGTTGTATGTTGTGGATGAAATGCACATTATCACGACTAAGTAGCATCAGACATATATTTTCCATGTATAATGTGTTACAACTGAATAATATGAAAGACTATGTGCAAATGTCTTATTGGCTAGATTATATGAAATTATATTTTCTGATGATAATGTTTTCTCACTTACCAAAATGCCCACACTCTTACCCCAACCTCTCCTTTCTAAGCTCACCCGCAACAAAGCTCCTCTGCCTTTCCACAAATGTACTGAAAACTGTCAGCTTACACAAGGCTTTTATTACTTTTCTAAACCAGAGAAGCGCTCACACTCTCTGTTAACAAACTCTCTTCCAGATCTCATAGCCAGAATCTGGACACATTCTGCTTTAGACCCTTATTTAATTCTGGGCTTAAATTTTCCAACGTTTCTTTCACCCACTTCAACCTCGGCCCGTGTGAAGACTGACTTCAGACCTTCACTCACATTCCAGGTCACCTCTTCACCAGGAGCTCATGGCTTTACATCTTTACCTGACACCTCTCATGAAACTTTTCTTTTTTTTTTTTTTTTTTTTTTGTAGAGACAGAGTCTCACTTTATGGCCCTCAGTAGAGGCCTCACACAGCTCACAGCAACCTCCAACTCCTGGTCTTAAGCGATTCTCTTCCCTTAGCCTCCCGAGTAGCTGGGACTACAGGCGCCCGCCACAACGCCTGGCTATTTTTTTTTTTGGTTGCAGTTCAGCCGGGGCTGGGTTTGAACCCGCCATCCTTGGTATATGGGGCCGGCGCCTTACCGACTGAGCCACAGGCGCCGCCCATGAAACTTTTCTTGAATGTCTTTTCTCTTTAGTCTCTTGAATTCTCATTTTTCCTTTAATATGTTGATATCCTCAAAAGTTTCCCCAATATTGGCCTTTATGAAGACCTGATGAGGAACCCTACAAAATATTCCTAAGGTATTTCTGCCCAGTAGATACAAACAGGGTGGTATTTATTCATTGGATGTCTTATCCCAATGGTTAAGCTTTGAATCAAGAATCTTTAACTCCCTGCTAAGGTTTGTAGGAGACATGGGCTGCCTGAACAGTGTCTTCCATCACCCACACTGTAGAGACTCTAGAAAAGAAAGCAGGGGAGACTCAGAGCCTGAGGGACGAAGGGTAGTGTATTTGCTCCTGTTTCAGCTTTCATGGTTGAAACAGGAGCAAACAGGATGCTAGATGCATGAGTGAAATTATAAATAATGGTGGATAATTTTAATGTAATAAAGTGTTTTGAGTTATTTGCTTTGGTTTTATTTATTTTTATTTATTTTTTTTTTATTAAATCATAGCTGCGTATATTAATGTGATCATGGGGCACCATACACTAGTTTCATAGACTGTTTGATATATTTTCATCACACTGGTTAACATAGGCTTCCTGGCATTTTCTTAGTTATTGTGCTAAGACATTTACATTCCACATTTACTAAGTTTAACATATACCCTTGTAAGATGCACTGCAGGTATAATCCCACCAATCCCCTCCCTCTGTCCACCTCCCCCCTCCCTCCCCTCCCTTTCCCCCTTCCCCCTATTCTTAGGTTGTAACTGGGTTGTAGCTTTCATGTGAAAGCCATATACACCTTTCACCATTAACTAAGATAGACTCTCACTGGATTAAAGATTTAAACTTAAGACATAAAACTATAAAAATTCTAGAAGAGAGTGTAGAGAAAACCCTTGAAGAAATGGGCCTGGGCGAGTATTTTATGAGGAGGACCCCCTAGCAATTGAAGCAGCTTCAAAAATACACTACTGGGACCTGATCAAACTAAAAAGCTTCTGCACAGCCAAGAACACAGTAAGTTTGTTTTGGTTTTAAATGTATTACCTTCTTATACAAGTGCCTTTAAAGTAACAACACAGATATTAAACTCACTTCAAATTCTTCTCAACTTATCTAGTTATGTCGTTAGTTAAATGCACCTTATATGTGAACGTGCTCACTCTACCATGTTGTATAACTTTCTACTCTGAAGAGAAAAAGTGTAAAGTGCTATGTGAATTGTTGACTGATTGCACTACATATAAAATTGCCTGCTCATTACCATCCAAATCATTGACAGCTTAACAAATGAGCTCCAGTGATGATAACAAAGCATACACTGCCATACCGTACATGTAGATGTACTTGGACGAAAATAGCACTTTTATACATGAGGTAATAAAGAAGTATTTTTATCGTAGTTTAGAAAATTAAGTTCAAATTTCACGCTGCCTTATTTACTAAATTTGCTATGTAGTTTTCATTCGTCATTCAGGTGTTTCTTTAGGGCACATAAACATTTCTTCCTTTTAACTATTTGAATTTAACAAATATTTGATAACAATTTGGTTGTGTTCCACAAAACTATAATTATAAAGTGTCAGCAGATGTATATCAAATATAATACAGAATTATAGTGGATAGTATGAAGGAGTTTTATGGATTCAATCATCGCAGTAAAAGATAATTAAAAACTTTACGTTAGGTTTTAAATATAGTGAGATAAAAAATAAATTGAAGTAAATATTTTGTGTTATATGAAGAACAGAACAACATGTTATACAAGAAAAACTTACTTTATTTTACATTATTTTGATATGCAACCCTGCACACTAACATAACGCTGTGTGGCTATGGTAATTGAGTTTTACAGGTTTTTTTTTTTTTAATTTGTAATTTGGTACAAAGAACTGTGTTCAAAGAAAATATGTTGGAGTAAGAAATCAGTGAATGACTAAAGCAGCCACTGTGTTATCTGTAAGTAATTAATACCTTTTGAGTCTCTAAATCTCCTTATTTGATTAAATGACAAAATTCAGAGGGGTCTGATTCCCCGAAGATTATGGTGTTGTCATTATCACTATCCCCAAGTAAAGATTTGAATCTGACTGAAGTGTCCCATCTTCAAACTCATTTGTTTTTGGTAGTGCAAAGAAGAAAAAAATTCAAAAAAAGAAATTCTATAAAAGTCTTGAATTTTTCAAAATGCCGGAAAGGGCCAGGATTGTGTGTTTTGTGAAGTTAGAGATGTTAGACTGTGACTATTTATTGCCATGTGCTACACAGTCCAAACTGTTATTTGCAGATGTGTATTCAAAGAGATGAGATGGAGTCATCCTTTAGAAGTCTTTCCAACTCAAGTATATAACTTATTTTGTGAACATATTCAAGTGAAGTAAAATTATTAAAATTGAAAATACATCACAGAAAATACTTTAGTGGAGATTCTATGCTGCATCAAGGACTCAGGGAAATGATTTAGCCCTACTAGAACTTACTACTTCTCAAGTGGAGACAAATTAATGATCTCTATAACGAGACTTTACCATTTACACATATGAATCTGAGGCTGTTCAGAAGGCAATAAGCCAAAAACTTGTATCCTCAAGCGTTCTTTTCTTAGAATAACCATAAATCTATATATTTTTAGATAGAAAAGTTCTAAGAGGAAACTCCAGGAGATTACATTTTTGACCATGAAATGGCATAAAATGCAACCTATCTTGTAATGTTGTATATTTTATATAGATTGGAAACAGTATTGCTCTTCCATTCTAGAATAATGAAAGATATTGCACTCACCTAAACAACTAGAGAATCAATAGGAGGATGATTAGGAACATCTCTAAAAATGTTGCATTTTAATGAGACTATAATTATTCATCCATGTTTTTTCTAAACAAAAGTTTTTGCTTATGATATGCACAGCTCATTAAAGAAACCTGGTATTTTGAGAAAAATGAAATGATATTTAAATTAAAGGTTAAGTGCTGCAGTAAAGGTAAGCAAAACATTGAAAATCTTAAGTAATTGACAGCTGTAGTAATTGTATGATTAGGAAAATAGTATTTTATAATATAAATAGATTGATTGCAAAATGATGGTTTTCAGGAAATAAAAAATTTTTCTACTATATAAACACGTTATTAAATGTGAAATCATATCAAACTCAATTTTAACATACATGCTAAATGCCTTGAAAATAATTTTTTCAAATATTATTGCATAGGCTTCACTTTCTAATAATAATGTCTCTCTCCTATAACAATGATGATAATATACTTTAGTAACTTTTTATACAGCTTTAATACAAATATTCACAGTCAAAAGTCTATTTTAATGCATTAATTTTTAATAAGATGCCTTTTTATTATTATTTTCAACACAAGAGTTTGAAACAGCTAAGAAAATTATCATATACACTTTTCTAGAATCTAAAAGAACTTAGGCCTTAAGCTAGACAGCTGGGAGAAATACCATATACTTCATCACTTTTTCTTAGTTTAATGGGAAAAAATACCTTTAAGGAAACTCTCTGGCTTGAATCTATAATGTTCTTTCAGCAAATTTTAAATTATCAGTGTGAAAATTAAGGTAGGATCACTAAGAGTTTTGTGTGGAAAAAGACAGTATAAGAAAGAAGGAAACATTGAAAGTGAAATAAAAATTCCATTAAAGTTACATGTCACCAGATTAGAACATCTGTTTCCTGCCTACTCTGAAGATGTTCTCAAAGTACATTAGAAAGTCTGCTTATGACATAATTAGAGGCATCTTGGATTTACTGAAAGTGTCCCTGGGCTATGCTCACCAATCACTGTGGCTTGAGTTATATGGTTACGTGGGAGAAAATTTGGGAGGAGCTGAGATCCTTTCTTATAAAATAATTTATAATTATTAAGTAAACCAATTAAATAGCATCCCCAGTGCTTCTACTAGACCTCTTACATTATGATGTCACTTTGATGTAAAATAAAATGAATACCAATGTCATTTGACATACACTCATAAAAGATGGCATCTTGTTTTGTCAAGTTTCCAATCACTATTTCCTTGCCCATGAATTTCTAACTCTTTTTCTATATAATGGTTGTGAAAATTTGTTTTGTTATGCATGGTAGTTATGCCACAAGATTTCTTTCTGTGTATAAGCACAATTAAAAAGGAAATTAAATGATTTTTTTTTTCTATTAATCCTGTTAGTGATTGACTTTGCTTTCCAGGTTTGTGTATATTTAAAAAATGTTAACATGGCCAGAAAAGATAGAAGACTCTAGACCCACCCCACTTATCCATATGTAAGTTCCCATAGGTACATTCAGTAAAATGTATTGACTTAGTTTTATTTGAACATATTATTCTTTAAATTTAACTATACCAGGAATTTGCATCTCTGTTCCTTTACTTTATTTCTCTCCCTCCCTTTTCCCAATTGCCTACCAAAGTTCTCTATCCGCATTACATGTCATGAGTATTTTAGTCTGTTCCGGTTGCTATAATAAAATATTGCAAACTGTGTAGCTTAAGCAGCAGACATTCCTGTCTCACAGTTCTGGAGACTGGTAATTCCACGATCAAGGTGCTGGCTGATTCAGTCTCTGGTGAGGTTTTTCTTCCTGGCTTACGGATAACTGTCTTCTGTCTGTGTCCTCATATGATAGCACAAAGAGAGAAGCTCAGATAGCTCCTCTCTTCAATCCCATCCTGGGGCCCTGCTCTCATGGCCTCTTCCATGCCTAATCACCTGCCAAAAGTCTCCTCTCTGAACTTCATCACATATAGTTTGAGAGGTGGGGCACAAACATTCACTCCATAGCACATAAAGATTATTATCTTTGACAAACATCTTCTCTTATAAGGATTTCCCTGACAACCCAGTTGGAAAGTGGTCAAAAAAAGCATGCATATATATAATATATCCTTTTACTTACAGCTTAATATGGCAAAGTCAAGATAACCTCAAATAATCATTGTTAGACATTTGAGACAATAATACTGTTAAATGTATGGGAGCTCCATTTGAGAATGAATATCTGACTTTAGTTGACTTTGCAACTTGTATTGTTTCTGAGGAGGCAGATGCCACGGTAACTTCTCAGTCACAAAGCATGGCTTCCCTTCAGCATTCCGTTAGGAGTCGGGTATAGTTTGGATGTAACAAATACTAGAATGTACTGTGACTCTATGAACATGTCTCTTACAAGCCTCATGTTCTTTCTCTGAGAGTTCTCTGTCAGTTCAAACTACAGTAGAATCTTGTTACATTGACCATCCAAAGGACTGTAACACATTGGCCAACACATGGAGGCGGCCAACATAAGGAACTAGGCCTACTGTGCAGATACACTTGTGGTGCATGTGTAGGCCATGAAAATGAGGTCAACTTGAGGAGGTGGTCAGCTATGGAAGTTCTACTGTAGTTCTTTTAAAAATAATTACAAATGATTCTGACTGATGTGCTGGAATTACTCGGAAGTGGAAACTTAGGAAATCGTAGTGAAAAGACAACTTCTATATTGGCCTTTTTTTATGCACTATTTTTGATGCTGTTTCATATCTTTTCACCAAATTAATATGGAAAATGACCCTCAACTGATACAGAAATGTATCTTTGTAAATGACATATAGATGAGTGTATAGTAAGGATATACTCCAATTATGATATTTTCAGCTAGCATGAGAGAAAAAAAAATAAGAAAAATACATCCCAGTTCATAAATATCCCATGTTTATTCTCTTTTTTTTTAACGTTTGTGTAGGGAGAGAATGAGGATGGAAATGAAGAAATTATGGAGTGATTGGTAGTCCTTCATACGTTTTTTTATTTTGCCCTGAAAATAAAATGAACAGGTCTTTATTGTTCTTTGGCTTTGATTGTTTATTGTTAGTAGTTCCAGCTTTGGTTGACAACACAGTTGAATAAGGAAGCAGTGAGGGAAGCTACCTCTAAGTTATTCAAGTCATTAATGTAAAAAGAAGTCATTTTTGTGGCCAACATGCTACAAATGTATTTGAACTGTTTACTCATATCTTGGGTCTGCCTATTTCCTAAATGCATTTACGTTGCTGATGGCGAATTCCTATATATATATAAATATATATATATTCTTATATATATAAATATATATATTCTTATATATATAAAATATATATATATATTAAATATATATATATATTTTTTTCTTTTTTGTCCTAAAGAAGCATAAATATTGTTTGGAAAAATTAGATGAGGAACAGTCACTGCATATCATAAAGAAACACAGTTAAAAAATTGTCTTAAAAATATGTTTTTTAATTGTGTCCTGAAAATAAAATGTGTAGGTCTTTATGTGTACTTTAGTTTTTGATTGTTTTTTGTTATACCTGGCTTTGGTTGAACATGAATACCACATATCACAAACTATAATTATGATGCTTATCATAACCTAACAGACAGCTTAGGGTATTTTCAAGATAGCATGAGTTTATTGGGAAATAAACCAAATTAAGTCAAGCAACATCTATAGTTCAGTAAAAATAATCAAGAATTCTGTATTCCAGTTGTTTTTGTAGCAGAATGTTGATTTTTTTTTTTTTTTTTTTTTTTGTAGAGACAGAGTCTCACTGTACCGCCCTCGGGTAGAGTCCCGTGGCGTCACACGGCTCACAACAACCTCTAACTCTTGGGCTTACGCTATTCTCTTGCCTCAGCCTCCCAAGCAGCTGGGACTACAGGCGCCCGCCACAATGCCCGGCTATTTTTTGTTGCAGTTTGGCCGGGGCTGGGTTTGAACCCGCCACCCTCGGCATATGGGGCCGGCGCCCTACTAACTGAGCCACAGGCGCCGCCCCAGAATGTTGATTTTTGATTTTTGCATAAAGCTTTCTTTATCAAAAAAATCTTACCATCCCTTGCCTGCATAATATAGAATTCAACTTAATCATCATGGGCAGCTGAATATAGTCCATTCCTAAGTAATAAAAAAATACAATTATTTAAACTAGCAATTTAAATATTTCATTAATAATTTCATTTTAGTAAATATATAATCATTCCACATATAGTACTTATTATGTATTGCATACATATTTTAAAGTGTTTTCTATAACAAAATTATGTAGCATTATTTACCTTATCATAAAAACAAACAAAACAAGCATGTATACACTTAGGAAAATGCACACACGGAGCAGAAGAGTTGGAAACAATCAATAATTTGTCAGACAATGCAGAATAAATATAAACTGACTCCTTGAAAAAAGGTGTACAGTTTTTCCTTTATTTACTCAAAACAATTTCATCTGAATGATCTTCAGAATATTTCCCTTTAAAATATTAATTCCATCCTAATACTGAATTTCATTATCTTTAAAATTAATATAGCTAATTTTGAATTTCTACCCTCTGTGATGCAACATGGAAAAAAATGATATAATGCTTTACTCAAAGTAATAGGCAGACTAGAAATGGAATTCACAAATTTAACTATCTATTGAACTTGGCCACCACATTTTTCCTTTCCATGGATTTCTTATGGAAGATGATGAAATGTTTTTAATATTTTAGACACCTCGCCATCTATGTTTTTGCTATAAAGGCATTAAAACTTAAAGATGAAATACATTAAGTATGAGTAGGTAATGGTAATTTTTTAAATAATTAATTAATTTCCTAATTATATACTAAACTTAATTATAAGCTATTCAGCCATTAGGATTCTATGACTACTTGAAGGTGAAAATGTTACCCTTGAGCAGTACTGTTTACCACTAGGTGGCAGTATATCCTTTCTTATTTTATGAAAATAGCCACATTATTTATTTTTAAGAAACTTTTATTGTCAGTAATGATCGTACTTTATTTACAAAAGCAAGTTTAGTACTATTTTGTGTTTTGTGTTTTTTTATTTTTTATTTTGGGTTTGCCAATTTTCATTTTTATTATTCCTTGTTATAGATAGCATACGAAACTCTATAATGATTTTTTCTTTCAGGACTTTAGTATTCAAATAACACAGAAATAAAATGTTTCTGTGTTATTTGATATAACACAGAAATTTAGGAAATGTTTATCATTATGTATGAAAATATTATCCATATTTTGGATATCTAACTTTTACAGAAAAATTCTCTCCATCCACATACAATTATGAGTAGAATTTTTTACTATAAAAGCTATTCTTAAAAAGAAGTTATTCCCATTCAATATCTGAGGACTCTTAGGAGAGCAAAAAAGTCAATTAAAAATAATACATTGTATCAAGGTGATATGACTAATTTTTCCTTTACCTTTTCTTCATCTCTAAATAATTTGTCATTATCCTTGTACAAGGGGTAGACTAATTGCCTATTGTTTTAAATATTATGGAAGCATTAGCATAAACATTATACAGACACTTGCTTGGAAGTATTACCTGTTGTAAAATTGCTAGATTTACCTATCAAATAACATGACTTTATTATGGAATGTTGCAAATATTGAAATTGAGAATTGGACTTTCTTATAAGGTATGGCTAGAGGTCAGAGTTGGCCTAATATGCCTGGAGGGCTATTTTAAAAAGCCTTGTCAAAAAGGCAACCATTGACATGGAAACCATAATTCTAGAAATGTATTCCAAATACATTTATGAAAAAGTGCAACAATTTAGCTGCAAATACGTTCATGACAATATTACTCATAAAAGTGAAAATTTTGATATTATGTACATTCAGAATAGTATACTAATTTAAAAATTATTGACAAGCCAAATAATGAAAATTAAATTACAATTAAATATGTCTGTATATCAATTCACATGAAATTTTATAGAATATTAATTCACAAAGAAGGAAAACACAAATAATATATTCTTTAGCCAAAAGGCAGGTACAAACATTTATCAGAATATAATGTCACATGCATAGGAAAAATCTATAACTTTTGCCTTATTTTACATACTTTCTACATTTATATTTGCATATATATTTTTTACCCCGTATCAATTATATTTTCAACTAAAGAATAAAAATAATTCACTGAAGCAAAATAATCCATATTTCTGTAGTACTAGAGTAGGTCTATATTTATTCCTAATTTTAGTTTCCTTATAATAATCATGTAAACTTGTATAAGTGGTAGTATATTCAAACTGTACTTAAAAGAAATACTCCAATATATATTATTCATTACGAAATTGGATAAACTATATATTTCAGATGCTTTCTGTTACATGTATTTCTTAGTAAAAATAACTTCATATAGATAATAAAAATATTAAATACCAGTAGTAGAACAGTTCCCAATGTTTTCATGTAAATTTAATCATATTAACTTGTGAGGCATGACTTATGTGATAATTGTCCTAACTTATTGGGGCTCTGAGTACCTCATGGGCCAGTGAGGAGGAATTGGCTACACTGGGGAATGCATAAGGGAATTTGCCTTCAGATTATTTAATGTGATAAACTATTTAACAAGAATCATATTTGAACAAATATAGTAATGCTGAAAGTTTTCCTATGGCAGCCTAAAAATGTATTGTTAATTTAATTATATATAAATTGCAAACACAATATTGATATTATTTCAATAAGTTTGATGATAATTTGCCTATTAGGTTTTCCAGCAAATGTTAGGCTTTTATTCATTATAGCATGTAGCAAATCAGAAATCTAAAATGTATCAAATTAACGTGAATTCATTATACCACCGTATAAATAGAAACAATTGTTTAGATATGTATTACAGTATTTTAACTATCTTCTTTTGTAATCATAACTACTAAGAAGTTTTTACTGAGCTTTTCCCGGCTATAAAGCAAAATTCTTTGGGATGTTCCCTGAAAGTCATGGGAAGATGACCATATTTCATGGAGATACAGAAAATACCGTGAATTTTTGTAGATACAGGAGGAGAGGAAAGCAGAAGGAAATAGAGAAAATAATAATTCCTATTAATACTTATATTAAAATGTATTTTAACTCTTACAAAATCTGTTTTGTATTAGGTAACATATACATTCACTCATTTCCTTAATAATTCAAGTCATATTTTATGAGATATAGATCAATATGATAAAAATATACATATGTTGAATCTAAGGATTAATTAGAGAAGGAACAACACTTTACTAATCTTCTGATTTATGAACATGCTACAACTCTGCGTTTATTTGTGTTTTTAATTTATATCATTAGTACTTCATATATATTTATATTTTAGTTGAATTGTCTTGTTTAATTTTCTTTAAATATTTCATGTTTTAGGTTGCTGTTATAAATAATATGGATATTCACATTATTGGACTTTTAATCCTTAGCTATGAAAAGTATAGACACATACTTGGTTTGGGTCATTGATCTTACACTTTACAAAGTACTACGTTCATTTATTAGTCCGGTAGCATTGTAGCTTTTTAATTTTTTTACATAAATGATCCTGCTATCTGCATGTGAACACAGAGCAGGATTTTGTTTCTTTTTTTCAGTTTATGTGTGTGTTTTGCTTCTTTTCCTTGCTTCATAGCTTCAACTGGGAATTTCAGTACAAGGTTGAATGGAACGAACAACCTTACTGTCCCTTATGATCAATTTTAGGTTGTGTTACAAAGGTCTGTTGGCAAAATATTTCTTCATCTTTATTTCTTTGAAAATTTTGTACTGCCTACATCTTTGAAAGATATTTAGATATTTTGTCCAGGGGACAGAACTATAGATTGTGTCAGTTTTGGGCTATTGTAGAAGTATCATCACTTTCTCTTTTAACTTACATAATTTCAGAGAAGTAACTTATTTTTTTATTTTTATTTTTTGTAGAGACAGAGTCTCACTGTACTGCCCTCGGGTAGAGTGCCGTGGCGTCACACGGCTCACAGCAACCTCCAACTCTTGGGCTTACGCGATTCTCTTGCCTCAGCCTCCCGAGCAGCTGGGACTACAGGCGCCCGCCACAACGCCCGGCTATTTTTTTTTGTTGCAGTTTGGCCAGGGCTGGGTTTGAACCCACCACCCTCGGCATATGGGGCTGGCGCCCTACTCACTGGGCCACAGGCGCCGCCCAGAAGTAACTTATTTTATTCTTATATTTGTTTTTCTGTATATGTCTTTTACTTGGTCTATTTTTCTCTTTTCTTTCTTTCTTTCTTTCTTTCTTTCTTTCTTTCTTTCTTTCTTTCTTTCTTTCTTTCTTTCTTTCTTTCTTTCTTTCTTTCTTTCTTTCTTTCTTTCTTTCTTTTCTTTCTTTCTTTTTTTCTTTCTTTCTTTCTTTCTTTCTCTCTCTCTCTCTCTCTCTCTCTCTCTCTCTCTCTCTCTCTCTCTCTCTCTCTCTCTTTCTTTCTTCTCTCTCTCTCTCTCTCTTTCTTTTCTTTTCTTTCTCTTTTTTTTCCTTTTTATTTTTTTTGACAGGAGCTTGCTCTGTCATCCAGACTAGCGTGCAGTGAAGCCAGGATAGCTCACTGCAGCTTGAACTTCTTGGTCAAGCCTCTGAGTAGCTGGGACTGCTGCCTAAGCCTCCTTGGTAGCTGGGACAATGTTCTGAGCGACCATACCTGGCCAATTTTTCAGATCTCCTTTGTAGAGGCAAGGGTCTAGCTCTGTGGCCTGAACCTCCTGGTGTGAACTGATCCTCCTACCTCAGCCTCTCAGAGTTCTGGCATTATAGGTATCATCTATCATACCCAGCATAAATTTTTAAATTTTTTTTTATTACTAACTATTTTTGTCAGTATGACATTGTATGATTTGGTGTAGTGTTCTGTATATTTATCTTGCTTTGTGTTAAGTGAGATTTCTTGGGTCTCTTGCTCAGCATTTTCATCAAATTTAAAATTTGTTAGTGATTTCTGCTTCATTATTTATTGTACCACCTTCTCTTTGAGGTAATCAAGTTATACGCATGACCGACTGACTTCTATTTTTCCTCACATCATGGTCAGAACTTCTAGTCTGTCTCTCTTTCCTTTGTCTACATTTTAGACTTTTTTTCCTGTGTTTATACTGTCTATTTAAGAAATCTTTTATTCAAAAGTGTCTAAAATGTTCTTAAAATTTAAAGAAGTTCTCATTTCTAGACATTCCGTTTGGCTCTTTTTTATATCCTTGATTTATTTCCTCACAGGGATAAGGAATATCCTTTTTTATATCCTTGATTTATTTCCTCATATTGTCTAACCTGTCTTATTATACAGGTTGAGTAAATATGCACGATTATATATGCCATATATGTGTAAAAGCTAGTTTAGCATACTTTGCTGATGTCTTTATTATTTCTGTTTTTTTTTTTTTTTTTACTGGCAATTTTTTTCTCCTGATTATGTGTTATATTTTTCTGCTTGTTTATTTTTTGGTAGTATCAGATATTGTGAATTGTAAAATATTGAGTGTTGGTTAAATTTTGTTGTATTCTTTTTTAAAGTGTTAAAATTTGTTCTGAAAATTTAATTATTTGAATTTCAGTCTGTGTCCTTTAATACATATTAATATGTCTTCTTAGGACAAGTTTAGAGTACATTTTAAGTTGGGGCAATTAATCACACTTCTTAAGTATGACTAGGGATCTCTGGTATTTCCCTGAATATATAAAATAGTTTTTCAATACTTTGTGTGAACTTTTGGAATTTTTTAACTAGCATCCCCTTGAAAATTGTTCATTTCTTGGCAGATGTTCTATGCAGACCTCACGGTGTTTCACCTTATGCATTTTGAAATAAGTGGACAGTGGAAAATTCCAAGAGGGGAATTCTTTGTACTTCTGGAATTCCTTCTAGAATCACTTCATTTAAGGAACTCTATTTCAGATCTTACCACTGCCTTAGCCTTTTCAACTCTCTTCTCTGTTTCCTCCATTCAGTGACAACACTGGGCCCTAGTTGGCTTTCTTCGCTTCTGAACTACAGACCACGAATTGTCTACGGCCCTAAAGCCTGGATGATGGCCAGGGTCATCTATGGGTTCCCCTTCTCTATGAATCACAGTTCTGTGCTGCCTATTGTACAGTGTCAAAAAAAAAAAAAAAAAAAAAAGGATGCTCTTTATATTTTGTTTATTTTTCTAATTGTTTATTTTGGTTGGAAATCACTAACAAAGTAATTTAGGATCATGTTATTCTCTTCATGCACAAGTTCAGTGAGATGAAGCATGTTACAGGAACGTTCTAAAGTTTCCTCGTGGGCTTGATTTTCACTGACAGCCAGTGTTAAAGGTATCAGTAAATAACTTGGAAGCTGCAGATTGTGTTTTTCTCAATAGAGGCTTACCCTTTTATATTCCTTGGTGCCAAATGTTTATATTTCAAATAGTAATTAAATTAGGGATGCTCTCATCTGATTCACGGAAAGGATTTGTTTATTTTAAAGAGGTCACTTTCCTTTTCCTGAGGGGTAAAAACAAGTTGCCCTATATATTGTGAGATTTCCAATTTCAGTGTTTCTCTCGTGTTACAAACCCCTACATTCATGTGTATGTCACAACTGAGTATCACTCTGTCATTCCTTGGGGAAACTGAACCAGGAGGCATTGTCACTAAGGTCTTACGCAAGTAAATAATCTGCCTTCGACCCAGAAATCTCATGTTTACTGTCAAGATGCCTATTTAATAAGTGAAATATTAAAAACTTGTTAAAAATAAGAATAATGTTTTATTATATGATTCCATCATCTTCAAGCCTTAGTTTTGATCAAGGTAATATGCTTAGCCGCTTTTAAAGGAAAAATTGTGGTTAAAAGTCAACTATTATACCAAAGATTTTATAAGACATTTCAAGGGGATAGTTACTATCATTTAAAGTCAATGATTCTCTTTTAATTTTATGACGATTTCTAATGTAGCTACTTCCTTTTTTAAGATTAAATATGCTTTTGAATATAACATTTTATATATTTTTTATCAAATAAATTCTGTGATCATGGACTCCAAAAAACAGAACACAGTTATTGGCAAATGTAATAATTAGATTTTTAAATTTTGTATTTTCAAATAAACTTCATTATTACAATTTCTTTATGTGATGCATGAGAAAGAATGTTTAATTTTTTTTTTAATTACTACTTTCAAAATAGACATTGTTGTCCTAGGAAAGATACCTCTGTTCAGAACAAATAGCAATAGTTTATATATATTTCATGGTTTTAGAAGGACAATGCTTTAAAGAAATCATTTCCAAAATGAATACTCTATGTTGACATTGGATTATAGTAGGGCCTTAATTAATGAAGTTGCTAAAAGCTGTTTCATCAGAGGCAAATGCTCAATGTTAATTTTTCATCCAAATACTAATGTATTTTTAAAGGGTTTTGGTTAATTAGTAATACACACACACAAACACAGACTTATATACAGACATATACACACACATATATGAATTTAATAAAAACACCCAATATAATCATTTTTATAAAATAATAATGTATAGGTATTATTTTAAGTCTAATAATTTGGAAAGTATGATTTTTGTATATTTTTGACTTATTAATGTGTTTATATTCTGAAAGTTAGATTAAACTTAAAAATTTCATTAAGTCAATACCAATGTAAGACCATAGTTCTGTGAATCTTGTAGCATAGTCAAATGAGAAATTGTGGGGTGGGGTGAAAGAAGGGAATACCCTAAAATAAGACCACTCTTTTTACCTGTTCCCCAGAGTAGTGCTGCCCATTGTACCCACACAGTAAAAAATGATAATTTCTTTATTGAATGAGAAGCAATCCTGAGATTTTTCTATTTGTCTAACATAGAACATTCCACACTATTTATTTGTGCTCTAATTGTCTACACTGATGACTTCCCTGCAATCAGTACCTTTCAATAACCATGAATAGTTCGGCTGGTCTTGGCCAGGCATCATGGTCACGGAGGGGAAATAGTCAAATGTGTATTCAAGGACATCACTGACTTCCTAGAATAAATGTCAACTGAAGCTTCACCAATTCTCTGTCCTGAACATCTTCATTTTTCATTATCTAATAGTCTGCCTTCCATCACTGACAGTTTTCTTATAGCCTTCATTCATTTAAAGCTTCCTCAGGCTCTTAAGTGTTTGTTTTTCAGAGGTGTCTGAAAGATTTCATCCTTTTCCCTTCGAATTTTGGCTTATTGCTACAAGTGCTGAAGTTGTTAGTAACTCATGGTCAGATAGATAGAAAATTAAATGAGGGAACGTGCTTTATGTCATTTTTATATAGTGAGAAGTTGTTCTTATATATGAATTCATTAGAAATTATACACTACTAATAATGTTTTTAAAAAGCTAAAATTATCATAGAATATACCAAAGAAGATCTAAACTTAAATGTTCATTTAATAAGATTTGTTTATATTATATGACTTTGATAAATGAGAAATTAATTTTTAATAGCTTCAAGCTTTCTATCTTTAAAGCATAAGTGATAATAATAAACATTTCTAGGTAAGCATAGGTTATTACATGGTCATAATTTATGTAATTTTCATGATAGCTCTGACACTTTAAATGAAAATGCTTCATTTTCCCCCCACATGACTCTAGTAGTTAAATCAGTACCGAAACAACCTCATTTACTATTTCATGATCAATTTTACTTTTATTCTGCTAAACTCCCCCCAAAATTCAAATGTCATGTGAAAAGCTGCTAATGAATTGTTTTAAAGGTTTGTAACTAATTTTATTATTTCTGATTCCTAATTAATATGATTCTCAAAGGTTGTGATGACTTCCCTGCAGTTGGTACTTTTGTTTTATGAATAACTTTGTGTTCTACAAAATACCACATCCATATAATATGCTTGTAATTAGAAACATATAAGATAAATATTTACTGCTTACAAATAACTCACAAGAAAGCAAAAGAAAAATGTATATACAACTTATTTTGCAACTACTTGAAAAGAAGCATAGCCATTGAAAAAGGAAAGTGATAAAAGATCCCTACAGAAATTTAAGAAGAGCAAAGTAGGGCGGTACCTGTGGCTCAAAGAAATAGGGCGCTGGCCCCATATGCTTGAGGTGGCAGGTTCAAACCCAGCCTCAGACAAAAACTGAAAAAAAGAAGAGCAAAGTATAGAGACTGAGACAGACACACATATGTGGATAAAATACTCTCAGGATCGCTTTTACTTTGTAACAGGTGCAAGAATCTAGACCTTAAAATCATAGCTCAAAGATTTGAAATAATTATTTTTTGCCTCCAATATGCTTAAGAAGGTTGTTCTATTTATATGTAAATACATATATATCCCAAATACAAAGTTAAGGTTAGAAGCAGAGTAGCCAAAGGCAGGTTTGGCCTTTATCATTCTACAATAATGAGAGACTAGAGGCATTGATGCTTTAAGACATTTTATATACAGCAGAACCTCTGTACATTGACCCCCAGTGGTCAGCAAATGGAGGTGGTCAACATAAGGAACTAGGCCTACTGTACTGTTATGTACACGAGGTGCATGTCCAGTCTATGAAAATTAGGTCAACTTAAGGAGGGGGTCAATTACGGAGGGTCTTCTGTATTTTCCTTTCTCTCGCTGCCACAAAGGTCACCTTAGTCCTTTACTGTAGCCATGCTCAATATATCTGGAACGCGAATGTTCCCTGGTTCTTGGCTTGCAGTGCTGAAGAATGAGTAGTGGTGCCTCGTCAATGGTGTCATGATTATAAATACACATATTTATCTTGCAGAATGAAAGTGAAGTACAGAGAAATACTTCTCAAAGAGTGAGACTGGACCCCCTGTGGGCGTGGACAAGAGATCCTACAGCTTGAACACACTGTCTTTTTTATATTTACTAGTTTTTTTTCCCTTTCTTCCACCATGATCTGCTGTCCTTTCTCACCCTTTGGGTGATTAACAGGTTTGGGTTACATAACAAATTCCTATTACTTTTAGCATGAGCCTTCCCAGAACCTTTTGGAAGAATCTACTAGGGGTTAAAATTTAGAAATGCTAAGTGTATATGGTAACGAGCCCCAGGACATTCTAAGGTCACTAGGGGCTCTTCACTGTGTGTTCCAACTGGGAAACAGTCCTAGCTACAATATGCTTTCTGGTCTCTGCTCTTAGCACCTTCCCTGCCACCTGTTTACCTTTTTCAGCAACACATATTGAAGATATGAAGGGGTCTTTAGCAGTATTTAGAAATAAGTTTAACATTATGATGAACATATTATAGTGTAGCTTGAAAATTTTTACACCTATCTTTTTCTGGCACAAAGCTTTGCTTACACTTAAGATTAAATTAAGCCACTTTCACATATTGTGAGGGTACGAAAGTGTTGCCAGATGATTGCTTCCTCGTAGCAATGGGGAATGCCAAGTAAGCACCTTCCTAAAAGAAGAGAGCTATGCTTGCTTTCAGCCCTAGGGCCGTGATAAAGGTAGAACAAACTGCTCCCAATGGTGGACATTACTCTGCAGTGAGGATTGGTGGTGAAGAGTGTCCTTCCAAAGTTCTTCGGTCATGGCACCATTCCTATCCCGTAGAGCGTTTACTAAGTGCAAATTAACATCACACAGAAGGTTCTGAACAGGTAAAGAGAAACAGAGATTTCCCTGAGATACATGAATCTTTCATCAATGACATTGTTGCAATAAGGTGAGTAACCTTAGAAGGGTTATCATGTATGACTCGTCCCCCCACTTCTCCCCCCCACCAGGTATCATGACATCCTACTAAGAATGGGCTCTGGGTAGCAAGGTGGAGACATGTTTTGGAGATATGGAAAGTGAAAGTTAAAAACATAAAATAAGATGAATACCACAGTAAAAACAAAATCTTTTTGTTTTCTGTAAAGTTTTTGTAAGGAGAAATATCTATGGATAACAAAACTGGCATCTGGATTATAAAACATATAGGAATCTACAAATTCAACTGGTGTTCAGATGTCAGAATGTCATCCCCACTAAAGAGAATATTTTAAACTGCCTTTACAATATTTGAAACCAGTAGTAAAATTAACTTAAATAAATCAGCAATGTAGTCCAGATCTAGCTCCAAATATCAAGGAACTGAATGCCATCCCCACGGCTAACACCCACCCCACTATAAATATAGACTCAGAGCAGAAGTAAATGTGCAGGTTTTCCAGGGATAGTTTCCTATTAATATCTAAATATTTTTTCATATAATTTATGCTATTCAATCAGAAAATTACAGATATCATAAAGTAGTCAAATATGTCCAAAATTTAACACATAAACAGTTAATAGACAGACCCATGGTAAATGGCATACTTATAAAATGTGAGATAATATTAAAAAGTATATTATATGTGAAAATCAAGTTCCATAGGAAATAAAAACAAAGAATGGGAAAGGATAATTATCTGAATAAATGAGCCTTTCCTCCTGAGTTGCAGACAGCCACCTTCTTGCTCTGTCCCCAGTTGTGGCACATTTGGGGGTATGTACTGAGACAGAGAGTGCAGGAGAACATGTGGATTCAGGGATAAATGAACATACTCTGTAGTCTCTTCTTTTTCTTTTTTTTTTTTTTTGTAGAGACAGAGTCTCACTTTATGGCCCTCGGTAGAGTGCCGTGGCCTCACACAGCTCACAGCAACCTCCAACTCCTGGGCTTAAGCGATTCTCTTGCCTCAGCCTCCCGAGTAGCTGGGACTACAGGCACTCGCCACAATGCCCGGCTATTTTTTGGTTGCAGTTTGGCCGGGGCCGGGTTTGAACCCGTCACCCTCGGTATATGGGGCCGGTGTGCCTTCCCGACTGAGCCACAGGTGCCGCCCCTCTTCTTTTTCTTAAAAGAACACTAGTCTTATCAGATTAGGACCCTGCCCTCATGACCTTAATTAATCTTAAAGTACCATGTAAAGGCTCTATCTCCATATATGGTGACATTGCGGGTTAGGACTTCAACATGTGTAGTTGAGGTAGAGGAGCACATTAAGGTCATAACACAAAACAAAATGTGAAATTAGCATTCTTTAAAAAAATTTAAGGACGTTTGCCTCTAAAAATATTCTATATCTGAATATAGAAATAAAAATTTTATTACGTAGAAAATCTATTGACAAAGATAAAAGGAGAAATGCTGATAAATTCACAATTTTAGTTTGAAATAGTAACATCCTAGTGACTAGTGACTTTCTTTTGAAGTGGGTGTGCAATATTCATCAATACTGCCAGTGCAGCCCAATTCTGAGCCATGGATGCCCAGCAAATGTAAAATCACATGTAGTCTACTCTCCTACTGTAACATCTTACATGGTAATTAATTACAGCAAGTGATTTGTAAGATTCTCTAAAATTTAAAAATTGAGCAACCCACTAATAATTCATGAAGCAAAGAAGAATATAAAACAGAATTTGGAAAATATTATAACATGATATAAAACATCAAATGTGAAGAACCCACTGACGCCATACTTGGAAAGAAATTGAGATCTTCACATGATCATAATAGAAAAAAAACTTCTCATAATGATCTACACCATCCAATTAAGAAAATATGTAAAGAATAGGTATTTAAATTTAAGATAAAAAGAAAATAATAAAAATAAGATTAGAAATCAATACAATTTTAAAAACCAAGAAAAAGTAGAATTTGGTTTAGAAAAGATTAACAAAACTAATGACACTCTAGAATATTAATATAAAAAATAGAATAACTAAATATTAGTATTAAAAAGATGCAGAAATGAGAAGAGTATTATAAATACATTGACATCAGTAATTTTATCAAAATAGATGCTATTAAGAAAACCAGTACTTACTTATACTAACACAGTACTTCTCTAGGGAATTGAGATACTTCTGTAAGGATTCATTTAAAGAATGAACTTATAATTGAATACAACTTTCCAAGAAATAAATTTTTTGTCTTGGTTTGCTTACAGCTAAATTCTATCAATGTAGGAAAAAATAATAAAATAATGTGTAATCTCAGGGAATCAATAATGAGAGAATAATTTTCAGTTATTTTCCTAAACCCAGAAAAATGCTGATCATTGAACCTTGCAGAGATATTAACAAACAAAAGCACACTGCCCCACTTGAACAAAATGCAAAAATCTTCAAATAAATAGGAAGATATTAAATTTAAATGCATATAAACAGTATTTTATGACTAAATGTGCTTCACTTAATAAACTTGATGTCTGTTTCAAATTAGAAAACCAAACAATAGTATTCACATTAATTTACTAAATGTAGAATATAAAAGTCTGAACACAATATCTAAGAAAATGCCATGAAGGCTATGTTAACCAGTTCGATGAAAATATTTCAAACTGTATATAAAATCAGCACATTGTACCCCATGATTGCATTATTATACACAGCTATGATTTAATAAAAAATAAAAAACGCATAAATGGAAAAATCATGTGATTACTTAAATAGCAAAAAAAATGATAAAAACTGATATAGTCAGTTATTGTTAAAAAAATTCATGAAATTAGGAATAAAAATTCTTTTATTTACTAGGAAGTCTTAATGAAATATCACACACTAGGAGGCTGAGCACATCAGAGAATTGTCCTGTAGTTCTGGAGGACCAAGTCAGAAATCAAGGAGTTAGCAGGCTGACCCTCTGTGGAGATGCTAGACAGAGTCTGTCTCAGGCCTTGGTTCTTTAGTGTGTGACACTTTGTTCTTCACATGGGTATTTCCTTGTGTGCATGTCCGTGTCTGAACTTCCAGCAAGGGAGATACCATGATCATGAATTTCCCTTTTTGTAAAGACATCTTTATTTGAATTAGGGGTTCCACAAAACTCCAGCATGAAATCATCTTATCTTAACTAATTTCATCTGTAATGACGCTACTTTCAAATGAGGTCACATACTGAAGTAGTGAGGGGTTAGATTTATGCATTTGGGGAGGGTACAATTTAAACCATAATAGAAGTACATGTCTCCTTCTATTAAAAATAGATGAGGAAAAAAATGTCATTTATATCATGGTAATTATTAAAATTCTAAACACCATCTTGCTATGAAAAGTATCAGGTTTTTATTGACTATTTCACTCACCAGGAGAGTGAGACAAGAGAAAAACTACATTATCAACATTGGAAAAGAAGAAATTATAATACCTTAATTTATTCACAAATAAACCTAAAAACAGGTAGAATTGAAAGGAGGACATAATGTTGTTATAGATACAAAAATTCAGGTGGAATTTTTAATGATAGCAATGAAAAAGAAAAAATTTGTTTTAAAAAAAAAAGAAAACATTTAGTATACCATCAAGAATATAAAATACCTGTTACGATCTGAATTGTATACACCCGAAATTCATATGTTGAAACTTAATCACCAATGTGGTACTGTTAAGAGGAGGAGTCATTAGAAGGTAATTAAGTCGTAAAGGCAGAGGCCTTATGTATGTAACATATGCCTTTACAAAAAGGCTGAATGGAGCAAAGTAGGCCCTTTTGACCTTTTACCTATTTGGTATGTGAGAACATAGCAAAGAGCTGTTTTGTAAGCTGAGATTTAGCCTTCACTATACTCTGAACCTGCTGATGCCTTGACCTTGTATTTCCTGGCTTCTATAACTGTGAGAAATAAATATATCCCGTTTATACATTACCCTAAGAAATTTTGTTATAATGGGAGGAATGAACTAAAGCAAAGCAAATAATACATGTAGTGAATGATTTATCAGCACTCCCCCTTGAAAAACACAAAATATTGCTGTGATAAATTAATGAAGACTTCAACATATATGGAATTTTGCCATGTTTATGAAGTAGAGAACAGAATCCAATTAATGTATTCAATTTCAACCACACATCTATTTATCTCTCATAATTCCAATTAAAATATAGCAAATAACTTTTTCTTCCAGCCAATATGAAGTAAGAATTTACCTTCCAGTATGAAACAAAACTATTAATAAAAAATTAAAAGTTTAGATAAAATACTTCAACCACTAATTTAAAAGATCCTGGGCATTAGGCAATGAATGGCAATGATCACTGATCCAAACTATATGAGCTCTTAAGTACCTTGACAGAGCGGCACTTGGTGATGGTGATGACAATGTGGGCAAGAAAGGTGGGCGGGGCTGAAGCGGAGAGTAACAGAATGAAGGTACAGCTGAGTGTCTGAGTAGGAGGGCATTCAGTTCAAGAGGCGTGGTAGCAGAAACGATAGAGCTGCACAGAGAGAATCTCACAGTCATTCCGAATTTACCCGTAGGTATTGATCAAAGTATTTATCAATGTGTCCTTGTAAAGAAAATATCTGATGCTTAAACCACCATTCATTTGAAGGCTGTATGAGTTTTACTTTGTAGCATTATTTTAGTCGATTGAGCTCGTTGTCTATAAGTTCAGTATCCCTCAGATGAATAAATTGAGAGCTAGAAACATTAAATGGCTAATCTTAACATCGTGAGCTTATTCTTCAAAGGGAAAGCAAAATAGAATACATTTAATGCACTGAAATCAAATACGTCACATGTCAATTCTCCAGATATAATATATGGTTCAATTACAGATGCTCTAAGTCACACTAAAGAGAATGGTTTACCACTAAATATGTGTTGTTTCATGTGTCAAGAGTTCATTGTATTTTTATTTTTAAACCGGTTTACAAAATGTCATAAACAATTTAATATCTTGAACTTGATGTAGAATACCTTTATCTACAAAGGAGAAGAAAACAGGGAAATGTGAATGGGATGTTTGGATCAATATTTCATTATTACTTCCAACCACATTGAAGAGGTTCAGTCAACTACATTAAAACTGTGGTCTACTCACATCCTCCTTGAGTGATCTTTATTATTATTCATGCTCTAGTGTGCCATAAAGGAATAACTCCAGAGTCAGACAAAAATTAAGAGCAATCAGACAAAATTTGAAGCAGTCAGATAAAAATTGAGTACATGGACAATTACTCAATCTTGCTTTTCCCCAGAGAACTTGTGAAATAGTGAACAAATCCTAACATCATCAGAATAATAACTACATGGTGGGGGTGATTTTTTTTTCTCTTTTTGAGACAGTCTCACTTTGTCACCCTCTGTAGAATGCCCTGGTGTCATAACTCTCAGCAACTTCAAACTCCTGCCCTCAAGAGATCCTCTTGAAAAGCCTCCCGAGTAGCTGAGACTACAGGCACCCACCAGAATACCCCGCTATTTTTAGAACGGGGTCTTGCTCTCGCTCAATCTGGTTTCCAACTCCTAAGCTCAAGCAATACACCTGCCTCAGCCTCCCACATGTGAGGGAGATTATCGAACAATAGTTATTCTGTACTGGTAAATATAAGGGGAAGGATTTGATTAATAATTTTTTTTCATAATCTTTATACAGAAAGATTACACTGTAATCTTTACAATGTAATACAAAGATTACATTGCATTGTAAGATATACAAATCTTACAAAATCAGATTTGTTTAGCTGTTAAAATAAGTACGTTTTTTAATTAAGCTTTTAATACTATTTTATACACTGTTTTGATTCTTTCATATTTCAAAAATACTCAGTGTCTTAGCCAATGTTAAATTATTAGATAAGCCTATACTTACCTGATTGAGTGTATTTCTTGCTAAGTTTGTGCATCGTGGATCTCCACCATTTTCAAATTGCCATCAGCTTCTGTAACTGCAATACTCTTTTCTAAACCTATGCATTTTCCTATGGAGTGATTTCTGTAGAAAAAATTCCTGTTTTCCTGGACAAATCCTACTCATTCTACAAAACCAGTTTAAATATAATTTTTATTATTGGAATTTTGAGCGTATTACTACCTTTTAATTATCTCTTTAAAATTCTGTTAGAGGTGTCAATAATTCAAGGTCACCTAACTATGATGCAAATTAGGCAAGCAATTTGCTGATATTTGGCGGTTTTGAGTTAGAAATAAAATACATACTTGATCATTCTTAGGTAAATACAGGTTAACACATATTGTGGTATTTTACATGCCATATAAGCAACAATTAGGTTATGATTATTTGAATGACAATAGAAGCAAATGTGCGTATATTTGTCTTAGTTACCTCAATCACAAAACTAAGAGAATTACAAGTTCAAATTATTTTGGCCTTTAGGTTTAGGCTTATTAAAATATCTCTTGTGGCTGGTGCAGTGGCTCATGCCTGTAATCTTAGCACTCTGGAAGCAGAGGCAGATGGATTGCCTGAGCTCAGGACTTCAACTGACCTGAGCAAGAGCAAGACCTTGTTTTTACTTTAAAAAAAAAAAAAGAAAGAAAGAAAACTAGTCAGGTGTTGTGACAGTAGCCTGAGCCCGCCCAGGATGCTGAGGCAGGAGGATTTCTTGAACCCAGTAGTTAGAGGTTGCTGTGAGCTATGATGAAGCCACAGCACTCCACCCAGGCTGACATAATGAGAATCTGTCTCAAAAATAATTAAAATAAAATAAAATAAAAATCTCAATGGAACTGGCTTGCATAGCTTCCCCATTCTCTGCCCATTTTGTTTTTTACGATATTACTGAACCTCGTGCACTAATCCCAGCAATTTTTATGCTTTTACCATCATTTTTCTCTGGCGATGCTTGTCACTGACTAGTACCGACTACCAGTCATACTGTCTGTTTCTTGAGTTTTGATCCACCATGCTGAAGGAGAAAAATAACATTCAGCTCAATTTGTGTTATACTTGTCAAAGTTTGGAACTGATTTCTTTGCCCCACCGCTGCCATTCATTCACAAATATTTTTATTAAAGTTTAGTCGTTATGAGTGTAGTCTTTCCAGGCAGGCCTGGAGCTGTTGGCTCTGACTCTTTGAATCTCAGCTTCCGATGCTTCTCGGATGGATGTCCCAATAATATTCTGCTTATTGTGCAGTAAAGGTTGCACAGATGATGTGAAATAATGTAGATGAACAGCTTACCTCATGCCGGGTAAATAGCAAGCATTCAAAAAAGTGTGGGTCACAGTAAAATATTATTTTTAATATGAAATTATACCATACATTATTTCAGCATTTCTTGAGTAGCCTTTAGAAATTACATAATAGCCACATTTTTTTTTTTTTTTTTTTTTGGTTTTTTGGCTGGGGCTGGGTTTGAACCCGCCACCTCTGGCATATGGGACCGGCGCCCTACTCCTTGAGCCACAGGCGGGGTGGGTAGAGGGAGGGGAATCGGTGGGATCACACCTGTGGTGCATATTACAGGGGTATTTGTGAAACTTGGTAAATGTAGAATGTAAATGTTTTGGCACAGTAACTGAGATAACGCCGGAAAGGCTATGTTAACCACTGTGATAAAAATGTGTCAAATGGCTTATGAAGTGAGTGTATGATGCCCCATAATCATATCATTGTATACAGTTATGATTTAATAAAAAAATTAAAAAAAAAAAAGAAATTACATAATAATTAAATGTTTAAACACAAGGTAGAATAAAACCCTACAATTACCGCATATAAGAAGGGCTAAGGGTCTCTGCTTCCATTCAGAAGCATGAGGAAAGCACCATCCCATCAGTTCTTGCACCAGGCGTGGCTGGAATCACGCAATCTCAGACCTTTCATTGTAGGGCATCCCTAATAACTCTAAAATGTTAACAAGCATGGGAATGACTATGTGGAAAAAAGAGAAGCAAAATGTTATTTCAGCTTTTTATGGGAGCTAAAAATTGTGTATCTGTGTGTGTGCTCAATAAGTTAAGTAGATTATTTAAAATCACACATTTTTTTAAATCCTAAAGTGTGAGCTAATAAAATTAATTGAAGTTACTAGATTACTGGAACCAAGAAATAAAGACAGAAATTGGAAGACTGAGAAGATAATACAAAATATGAATTACATAGAAATAATCTTCACAGAGACGGACCTGCCGGGGGCCAGCCTCGGCCGCCTGTCCAGCCTGGTTTTCGTCTGCGTGTGACTGTGCGTTCAGTCGGGCACCATGGGGAAGCATGACAATAGAGTAGCCTATATGAACCCCAGCAATGGCCAGATCAAGGGGTCCAATCCAGTCTTCAGGGCCAACAATCCTGGAGTATCTGAATCGACCAAGGCCTACCTGGGAAGAAGTAAAAGAGCAACTAGAAAAGAAAAAGAAAGGTTCCAAGGCTTTGGCTGAATTTGAAGAAAAGATGAATGAGAACTGCGAGAAAGAACTAGAAAAACACAGGGAGAAATTATTAAGTGCAAGTGAGAGCTCATCCAAAAGGAGACAGAGAAAGAAAAAAGAACAGAAGAAATCTGGTAGGTATTCATCTTCTTCTTCATCAAGCTCTGATTCTTCCAGCAGTTCTTCAGATTCTGAAGATGAGGATAAGAAACAAGGAAAATGGAGAAAGAAAAAGAAGAACCATTCACATCAATCTTCTGAAAGTTCCATTTCAGCAACTGAATCAGACAGGAAGGATAGTTTAAAAAAGAAAAAGAAGTCAAGGGAAACAACTGAGAAAGAAAAGGACATTAAAGGACCCAGCAAAAAAAGAAAGATGTGTCCTAAAGATAAACCTTTATCATCTGTATCCTTATTGGAATCAGATTATATCGAGGAGATATGAGTAAAAAAGAAGAAAAGCAGTGAAGAACAAGAAAAAGCAACAGAAAAAACAAAAAAGAAAAAGAAACATAAACACAGTAAGAAGAAGAAAAAGAAGGCTGCAAGTTCAAGTCCTGACTCGCCCTAACAGTAAGAAAAAATCAGGATTCCATTATAAAAGAAAGTGCAATGTCTAAGGAAATTTCAACGGTGAAAACTACGACATATTTACTAAAATGCACGAATTTTCTTGTTTTTTTTTTCTTTTTTTTTTTTTTTTTTTTTTTGGTTTTTTGGCCGAGGCTGGGTTTGAACCCACCACCTCCGGCATATGGGACCGGCGCCCTAGTCCTTGAGCCACAGGCGCCGCCCGAATTTTCTTGTTTTTAGAATTATTCCTGGACTCTTCAGTAGCCACTAAGAGTCCGCTGTGTGAAAGGGCCATAATTATTGCCTGCTGCTTGAACATCTAGTTTTTCTCTTCCAGGGCTTGATGACTAACTCTGGGAGATAATACACTGCAGTTGTAATAGTGGTCGAAATACAGTATTTGGGAATAAAATTAATATTTTTGACTAGAAATGTCCAATGATAAATCAACAGAAATTGAATCCGGATACATCTTTAAGAGATAATCAGAAATGGCCAGATGACTCTAGTTAAAATTTTTGAAGTAAGGATTATATTGATATTTTAAAATCCTTACTCTGTAGATAGGCGCATTTTAATTTTTCCCCTTTGTATACTTTTTATTTACCTGGGGAAGGAGCTATTAGGATTGGGGGTGGGGTGGTTTGCTTCTCTTTAGCTAGCACAATAGCGTGCCGTTGATCCTCACACATCCTATATTTGTGGACACAGCCATGTTTTACCGGGAGGTCAGAGTTGGATACCAGCAGCCTTACTCTTTACTGCACTTAGTGACATCCTTGGAGTCTATTGTATGCTGCTTTGAGTGAATTAGAGAAACAGCCCTTTGCAGCATGAGAAAGCCCCAGAAGGTCTGGGATTTACCTCCACTTCACTAAGACTGAATGTTTTTTAGTGTTAGAATGTGTTATGTCATTTGAATTAATTTTGATTCTACTTTGGCTTTAGAGAGGAATCATTTCAAATGGACACTGGTACTTTTTGAACTTGATAGCTAATGATTCTAAAATGCATGTTTTATACTATTAAGTTTAATCCAGTCAAGAAAATTTTATGTAACCAGTGATAGTTACTTTATTTTTTTGTATGAATTTTGTTTAGGCTGCAATGTTTAGCTTTTGTTAAATCCTTACTTTACTGTTTTAAATTCACAGCTATGTTTAATGGCATATTGCTACAATATTTAGCATGTAAAAAAGCAGAGTCTTGATTTGTTTGTTTTTTAAACAGCTTCATATTGAAGCTGAGACTTACCATAAACAAGTTGAATGGTAGGCCTGGTATGCTGTGTCTTGTTATGTAATGCTATTGCCAGAATCTTGGTCAATATAATGTTTTAAATGTTAAAAAAAAAAAAAAAAAAAAGAATCTTCAGAAATATATAGTATTTTTTACATGGAAAACTAATTCTTATTGAAAATATTAAGACACATACCTATATATTTTGCAAAATCGTTATTAATTTTTTTATTTGTTTAGGTATTTCTTATGTTATAATTCAGGTTATTGTCTTTCTGGGGATATCAGTATACCGCATAGCAAATTCGGTTTGCCTTGGGAGTTCAGAGGATTGTAGCAAACAGCTGGCCCACTGGGGGGCGCACATATCTGATATCGGGTGTTATTATATATGCAAGTTCCTTCAGGATTTCCTGTATATTTATAATAAGAGTAAACCCACTGAGCCACAGGCGCCGCCCAATAATAAGAGTAAACCAATAACACAATTTTGACAGTTTGTCTAGTTTGGGTTACCTTTTGGATACATTTTTCACAACTTTCACCTGTCTTATACCTAAGATTAAAGAAGAAAGGGTAAAATGTCCAAAGCAAAGAATCAGTAATCAGTCCCACGCGGCTGCTGCTCATCCTTGAGCTTCTGCCGTGCGTAGACCGGTCAGCTCCTGGTGTGTGACTGGGGCAGGGCTGTGGGTCTGTTTTTTCCGGGTAAGATGGTTTGGATGCTCTGGGTCACTGGACTGTCCACTCCCCATGGCTGGCTGTTTTCACACATGCATGATATATCCAAGCACAAAGCCATTCACCTTCACTGCTGTTGATGCGGACAGGAGCCTTTTCATCAGGGTTTCAGTATACCACATAGCAAATTCGGTTTGCCTTGGGGGTTCAGAGGATTGTAGCAAATACCTGGCCCACTGAGGGGCACACACACCTGATATTGGGTGTTATTATATATGCAAGTTCCTTCAGGCTCTCCTGAAGGGTTTTCCTTCAGGCTTTCAGTGGGCTCAGGCTCCAATCTTTAATCTACATCTGGCTACCTGGACAGTGGGGGTGGTCTGGGGGTGATAAAGTAACAGGATCGTTCACCCATTCTGAAATTTTTTGTTGTTGTTGTTTTTCCCAGTGACATTAGTTGTTAGTAAATTAATGAATATTGTTTCTTCCAGTTCTCTCAGGGACTCTTGTAAATTTCTTAAAATGGGAGGGGTCTTGCGGTATAGAATTTTATAGGGTGAGTAACCTATCCTTTTTTTTTTTTTTAGTTTTTTGAATCAGGTTACATTGATGGCATTTGTTAGGTAAAGTCCCTCTTATAATTGTGTCCTGCCCTCAAAAGATATGTCACACACTGTGACCTCCTACTTCTTTCCCTCTTTCCCTCTGACTCTCCCGTTCCCTTATCCCCCACCATGTACTAGGTCATTAATTGTCCTCATATTAAAATTGAGTACGTAGGATTCTTGTTTTTATTTTAAAACATTTCTTCACGGACTGTGTCTACATTAACCCTTTGCTAAATTCATGTGCCATAAATTCTTCTATTTTTATATTCATTTGAAAATATTCCACTAATACAGAGTAGAAAGCAGATTAAAAGGAAGTAAATGTGTTTTATATAAGAACTAGTCATTGTTTTAAGGGCAACAAACTAATACATTAGGAAAAAAGTTAGTGGGAGACTTTGTAGTCACAAAAACACGTGAGAAGAAAGAGAAAGAAGAGTGTTCCAGGGCACAGAATTATTTCTTCCCACATTTCTTATTGCAAGTGTAAACAATATGTTTACTGTGTTCTGTTACAAAACTAAGCGTCTTATTAATATCTCACTTTGGCATACCCCCGCTCATTTTAATTTGACATGCACTATTGCTTATCTTGGGAAGATAGCTGAAAACCCTCATGTTACACTGGTGTTAATGTTGTCTGCAAAGTGGCTTCCTTATGCCTGAAATTCTATCCTGGTTTTAAAAGATTCTCTTTAGAACCCGTAAGCACTGTTATTGGACCATGTCCAATTCTTGTGATTTTTTTCCCAATTACTGTTTCTTTTTCCCCTCTTCTATTCATATTTGTTTTAATCTTCTACTTGTTCTAATCACTCTCATTTTTACAGCATGTTGAGTCATTTGAGATGGAAACACCCATGAGTTCTCAACTAGACCTAAGCCATCTTCTTCACACCCCTGTCACATTGTCAGCTACTACTGGGATTGTCTTTGAATGGCATGAAATGGCATCACAACCTGGGTTCACATGTTATCACCAACTGGGTCCATTGCTTTCTCAGCAAAGTTCTCTTATTTTTATTCTGTGATTTAGTGACCGTTAATTTCCAATCACCATAGCTAACAACATTAAGTCTATTCAGTCCTGTTCTAATCCATAGTTACTTGTGACAATCATTCACCAAAAATCTTATACATTTATTTTAAAAATTTTAATGTGTAATGATTCCTTTGTATTGCGTGCTGCTGTCATTGCATGTTATATCATTTATATCTCAAAATTACAACAATCAATAAACTATTTTCCAAGTTTACTCCAATTCCTACTTCTACCTTTCCTAACGCCAGCTTAACTCTCTTTAAATAGTGCTATTAATGCAATATGAGGAATTCAAAATCCTTTTTAAGGAATAAAACATGATCTCTGTAGTATCACATCTTAGAGATTCTGGAATACGGCTTCCACCTTACTCTTCAACTACATCTATCCTAAATAGTTTAGGTGAGGACATTTTTGACAAGTATGAAATAAATGTTTTATAATAAGGAATAGACTTGTCTTTTGATATTTTCAATGGCTCAGTATAATTCATATTGTAATATTTAAACAGTTTGTGTTCCATTAGAGAGTTGAAACAACCTGAGTTAGTTGGAGATTTCTCATCCCCCCTCCTTTCCCTGATCTGAGCTTAGTTTTGCAAAGGTAATATATTGCTAAGGTCAGTGTGCGGGGGTGGGGATGGTCATCCCTGTGGTTCTGTCTGATTTTCAGGTTTAGCTCATCTGCCTTAGTACTCAAACCTTCCAGTAGGACAATGTCCAATTGTCATTCTTTGTTCCACATTTGATGCAAATAAACCATACATGGTGACGTGCCAGGTTGTGAACATCTCAGAGGTTGCTTTGACGATTAGTCGGATGAGAATCGCCGTGCAGTTCTCCCCACCCGGCTTACTCCTGTGCACACTCAGGACTCTACTTACACTCTCAGGTCCCTCACCATCACTAGACATTGTTCTTCTCCTGTAGCCAGGGTCAAGAAAATCACAAATTTCCTCTCTTTAACAATCAATAGTATTCAGAATTTCATGATTAGCTTGTCTTCATCTCCTACTCCAGAGCAAAAAATTTTTTTCTTTTCCTTAGTGGATGCGAATGCCTAATTTCAGCAAACCCACCCCCAGCAAGCATTTTGGTGAAGCTTCTTTATCTTCCAGAATACCATTTGTTTGTGGATGGTATTCACAATCCATCTCAAATATCTACTCAGACTTTATCTCTGCTTTTTACACATGCAAATCTTCCTATGACCACGAATATCAAACAGACTTCTTCCATGAGCAGAAAAAGGAAGAGACCGAACAGAGTGATGCTAATCTGAAAACTAGAAAATCGTTTAAAATAGAGTGTAAGCTCATTTTACTTTACACTGATCTGTTTCACTAAAAGAAAATTTCCTTCTTAGTGTGTCAGGTTAATTGATTGGCCTTGGAGCCATCTTTAAATTTGACATATTCCTCACTTGTGCTCATTTGGATTCCATTCACTTTCAAAGTAGATTTTGAATTTTATTTCTTCTGTAAAATCTTCTGTAAATACTTCAGATAAAAGTGATCACGTTTTTTTTTTCATATTCACTTCATCATGAAACTGCTTAAATAATCTTACAGATTTGTTGCATTTTCCTTCTCATATTGCTTGCAGGTGTACCTGTATACAATTGACATGCAACACTGATATACCCCCAAAGTACAGGCAGCAGAAGACAATAGTATTATACCTAAGATAAATCAGATAGGAGGCCTATATTAAAATATGTAGAGGGACTATCTCTCTCCCCCGGGTATATGTTTAAAGATTTTTTTGTTTTGGTAATGCCTTTAAATCTACCTTTTGTTAATAGTATTTTTCTCATTGCAATTTTGTGCTACATATTTAAGTTGTATGATGAGAACAATTAAAACAATAAAGACATAACTTTTTTTCTGAGAAAATAAATGGCTACTGATAAGGATTGAACCTAAGAATGGCTCCAAATGTAGTTCTTAGAAAATAAAATGATTTAGAATTACGGTGCATTTGCATTACAGTTATTATCAGGTTAAAAATGTGTTCCTAAATCCGTGCTTATTTTCTTTCTTTAACAGGTAAAATCTGTTAGGTGGTCAGGTAAAATCTCCACTGCAGGAAATATAAACTTTAAATCTTTCAAAAGGCATTCCTTTTTATTCCCTGTAATTATTCACCTAGTTCTTCTGGGGTTTATAGACTGCATGTAGTGAGGCAGAGAGAAGTAAAGAAAAGTTGTAAAATCAAATATTTCAATTTTACTTTAAATGTCACGGAATCATATGACCTATCTTAGAAGTATTCAACTAGAAATAAAGAGCTCAAGGAAAAACGAGCCGAGTAACTCCAAGCATTTAATTAGTAATATAAGATTTCCATTTAAAAAGCTCACCAGTGTGTTTGAATAAATAATTTTAAACTATTTGGAAAATAGCACACATCCATCACTTACCTGTCATTGTTTTGAGAGGTCTATATGTACATCAAGATTTTAATTTTCTGTTATGGTGCAAATAAAGAGATGGAATAATAAAAAGTTTTTTTTAATGTTTGTAATTTTGAAATGTGTTTTGAAAGGGGTGAATAAAATCAGAGTTTTGAATAACAAGATCATAGGGGCAGGAATTGATTTCACTGCTAAAATATTAACAGTATTCACTGAAAAATATATTTGTGAATTTTAGAAACCAAGATAGGATTTTTAACTAATTTTCTCTAGTTAATAATGATAGGGATGTGGATAAAATGTCTGTATGTTTGATGATAATAAGCTATTATGGTTTAAGAGGGAAATATTTCAATAAATACTGCACATCAGTAGTCCTAACTTTTTGGCACTAGGGAAGGTGGAAGTCAATTTTTCCACAGATAGAGGCAGACAGTGGGGGTGGGCATTAGATTCTTATAAGGACCACTCGACCGAGATCCCTCTCATGCACAGCTTACAGTAAGGATCCCACTTCCATGAGAATTTAATGCCACCCCTGATGTCATGGGCGGCAGACCTCTGGCGGTGATGCGGAGATGGGGAGCAGCTGTAAATACAGGTGAACCTTCACTGCCTCTTCCTTCACTCACCTCCTGCTGTGCGGTACAGTGGGTAACAGGCCACAGATGGTTCTTGTTTGCCATCAGGGGCTTAGGGAGCTCAGATATACATGGGTCACTATGAAAGCTTGGAGACAGACTGTGTTATGGTCCATTATTTCAATTCCAAGAAATACAGACAACAGTTCTTTCTTATTCATGAGTGTGAGTTTTAACTTGCTAACCTTTTTGATATTTCTGGGAGGGCTTCGTTGGCTTCCATCCATGTGGATTTTACTTTTCTTATTTCTTGTGTATCTCAAAACTTTTGTAGTGACCCACGTACACCATATATTCATGTATATGTGTCAATCTTTCATATGTTCTACCATATGTATTGAATTTTGTATATGATAATTGCATTTGAATTATGTTTAACACAAAGAGACAGCATCCCTTTCACTCAAATCCCTACCATATGCATATGTTTAGTGTATATTAGGATATAAATAAAACGTGCATAAATTTTCACATGCACATGAGAAATATCATCATCAACCACAGCTACCACTACAGCTCATATTCTTTGATCACAAATGCACAAAATGGAGTATTCAAATAAATACAGCAAAGTAAATATACTTTTCTAAATAGTTACGGGTTTATAATTTTAATTAGTTAAAAGATAATTATTATTAGAAAATCATACCAGTTCTGTACTCTGGCACAAACTGGTAATTAACTGGCAGGTAATTCACTGGTAATTAAAGGTTTCACCATCTGTATACTTAGCTCACTTTCTGATAAGCTCATGATTAGTTTTCTCAGCCTTGCTTACAGATACTGCTAGACTTTGATTTTGTGGACTAGCGAACAAACTATCTGTACAGCCCAGATCATGGCCTTACATGAACAAAATGCACCATTCCCTTCAGCAACTGTAGTGCGGTTGTGATGCTGAGAGCAAAAACAGCCTTTCGGAACTATCTGTTGTTATGACAGCAGAAGAGAGAAAAATCCTGGGGCCATGAGCCCAGGAATTTCTCTTTCCAGCACTGGACCAACGTCCTGGACATATTGAGAGAAATAAATTTCAACTTGTTTAAACCATTATATATTTTCGTATTGTTTTTACAACTCACTTATTTTCGTAATAGATGATATATCTTTACTATTTACTTCTTCCATCCCTGAGTGATAGGTCATATGACTAATAATAGCTCATAATACCATTTTCCTGCCTTCCATGTGGAAGATGTGGAGGTGCTCAATGAAGTGCTAATAAAGCTCCATCCTCACCACATGACTATATGCATTTAAATAAGTAACAATAAAAAGTTCAACCTTAAAAATGAATAATTTAATTGCAAAAGAAGTTGAACAGAAATGATTTTAGATTAATGGATAATACATTCAGTCATATGAGATTTTAGTTTTAAAAACAATTAAATCAAATGCAATTTAGATAGCATGCTGCTGGCCAAAGAAGGAAGAAAAAGTTTTCACATAATAGCCTTAACTAAGACATCCAAGAAGATCAATGTTTTAAATACCTGTATTTTAAAAATATTAGTTTAAATCAATACACAAAATTGGCAAAACTGAATATCTCTTTTGAGGAAAAATGATTTGGACCTCTTTTTTTATATGTGTACCAGAAAGAAAAGAGCAAGGAATACAGTATTGTAAAATAGACTTTCAAGTTGATAAAAAAAAATGGACATTTCGGCGGCGCCTGTGGCTCAACGGAGTAAGGCACCAGCCCCATATGCCGGAGGTGGCGGGTTCAAACCCAGCCCTGGCCAAAAACTGAAAAAAAAAAAAAAAAAAAAAGGACATTTCTACAGTAATACTGGAAGAATATGGATGTGCATATTGCAAAAGAAAAAAGGATAATTATTCAACTTTCCTAGTTACCAAAGCGAAATAAATGGGACTTCGAGGAATAATCTGTACATTTTTAATACTTTAACATATGTTTCTCTGTTCCTAAACAAGCCCATATTTAATTCAATAAGTGTTATTTTAAACAAAATATCTCATTACTTAGTTATCTCTTCATCAATCTCTATTCAGAATTTTTTTTTTTTGCAAATATTCTATTTGGCTTTATTCGTTGTCAAATTAAAACTATAACTGCTATATCATTGCTATAAATGAGATAGAATTTAAGTGGCATGTAAATTTTAATTGAGAAAATTTAACTACTAGGATTTCTGATATTTACCTTTACACATACAGGGTCCAGCGAAGTAATTCTCTTTTGTGCATGAGTGTGACATTGTTATGATATAGAATTACAGATGTAAGTTATAAATAATGATACAAATAATGTCCCTATTTGTGAGTTGGCAATATACACCAATGTTTTATTACAAAATCATAAGCATCCAATTCATACTAGTATCACACTAAACCACAAAAGGGCCTTACCTCTTCCAGACCCCACATGTTATACACATATAAATGCTACTCTACTAGTTGGACTTCAGAATATATCCTAAATCTGAACATGTCTTGGCAGATCACTGCTACCCTCTTGATTCAGTTCACCCTCCGTTTTCATCTGTATTATTACAATAGCTTCCGTATTTGCTGCCACTCTCTTGCCGGGTCTCTGTTCTGGCTCCACTGACCTGTACTAATCCCGCTCTCATTACAGACTCATTCTCTCTAATGGTCTCCAGTGTCTGAAATTCCATCGCTCTGATATCTAAGTCATTTGTGTGCTCACTTTCCTTAAGATAATGGTCACTATTTATATTTTCAATGATCTTTCCTTCCATCACCCTTTACAAAAAAGCAAACATCTTCTTGCCCCATTGTTTATAGCTCTTATCCTGCTTTGTCTTCGCCATAACAGTTTCAAAATACAACACGTACTTATTGTATATGTACTAGGGCTCTGCTGAGAAAAAAAATACAAAACACGTCTGTATGTGTATCATATTTATAAATTTATACACATACATATATTTATATATAGATCTGAATTGTGTGTGTGACATCTAGTACACATGCACACACACACATATATTTAAAATGAGGAATTGGCTCATGTAATTATGAAGGCTAAGAATTCTGTGAGCTCACATCTGTCCAAAAGCGTGAAAACCAATGATGTAAATTCTTGTCTAAGCCCAAAGGTCTGACTTGATTCAAAAGCAGAATAATCAATGTTCCCAGCCCATAACATGCATGTAACATTCAGAATGTGTGTTAATCAACTGTTTGTATTATTGGTCAGCCTTCTAGTCAACAGTAAGCTAATAATATAGTATAATAGCCAAATGGGGAGTCATAAGTTACACAAGGAGTTTTGACTGTGCACAGAGGTCAGCTCCCCTAACCCCGAGCTGTGTATGTTCATCATTATCTGGTGATGCTGATGCCCTTTTATTTAGTAGGTTGGTTTTTAGTTTAGTTTAGTTTTGTTGTTTACCAACAACAACCTGATTATAAGTATGGTATTAAATGTCACAGTATATAAATTTTGCAGTGCCCTACATAGAGATGTTCATTGAAGACTGAGGAATAACTACCATCATCAAAAAGAATTGTAAACAGAAAAGTCAAATAAGAACACATAATTTGATAAGGCAAACACAATTAGTGAGGAAAAAGGTATCAGTGAAAAAGAAACAAAAGAATAAATTAAAGCAAGAAAAAAGACTTTTAAACTATGAGGAAATCAGAAATTTGTGGTGACAAATTTTTTGTTCATTTTGTCCCTTGCTATTTTTTTATTTTATTTTATTTATTTATTTATTTGCTGTTTTTGGCCGGGGCTGGGTTTGAACCCACCACCTCTGGCATATGGGGCCAGTGCCCTACTCCTTTGAGCCACAGGCACCGCCCTCCCTTGCTATATCTTTACCACTCAGCATAGAGATGACAAAAGGAAAAAACTTAGCGAGTTTAATGAGTGGATTTGAAGCAATGTGAAAATTAATAATACTTCTAGCAGGTAGGTTAAAACTACAAAACAAAACGTTGTATTTTGTGATTTTCATTAAAAGAAAATCTACATATATAATATCATGTTTATTATGTTTAAAAAGAATATATGCTTAAAAGATAAGGGTTAATAATAATACTGATAATAATATCATGTTTGTTTAAAAAGAATATATATTTAAAAAGATAAGGATTATACAAAAAGCAAACAAATGTGTTGTACTGGTATAGATCATTTGAGGAATGATTCTTAAGAGTGAAATGCAAATCATACACTATCTTCAAAGGCTCTGGTTACACATCTATAATAGTTAGCAGACTTGACATATAGAAAACAAGAGGCTATATACAGCTAATGACCAAATTAGAGTTAATCAATTTTTATTATTGCATTGTTAATTTATGAGAAAGCTCATAAATTATTTGTTCTATAATTGCAGATGAAGCAATTTTAAGATGAAAATGTTTTTAAGTTTGTCCCTAATGGTTCCATTGAAACAACTCCTTTTAAATCTTCGGGACAGCAAATTGTGTTAATTGGATTTGTGTTTTTCACAGCTGCACAGGAATTCCTAAGACACGTGAAATGTGCTTTAGATAGAGGATTTATCTTGTTCAGATTTTCAGTATAATCAGGTATATTCAATGTCAATCGAGTGGTGTTTGGAGATTAGTAGCAAGATGGTAAGTTATTTCTTTCTATTAAAAGCTTCCAAGGACTAACTGCTTCTCCTTTACCGTTATTTCCAAGGCCTGCAGGTTTCAACTGATTTTTTTTTTCCAGTTCAGCTTTTAGGAAATGTGAACTTGTACATAGCTTTTGGTCACCTAGCATGGCCTCATGAATGACATTTCTTAGTATTATATCTAAGTAAAAAATTAAGTTAATTTTGAAGATTAAATAAAATTATATAGTTAATTCTGGCGTTTTAAGCTAACACTTTCTTTCAATAACCCGTGTTTAAACATAATTTTGTCTAAAATACTCTAATAAGCTCAAAGACATTGCCTTTACTGTCTAGAATAAAATTTTGCTTAATTTTCAATAAACTGAAACAAGCAGATACAGAGCACAGCTGGCAGAGGATTTGGGGCAGCCAGCAAAGTTGGGAGAGGACCTGGATGTTTTTCAATAGAGGGACTGATATCAGAGACTGAGAAAGAGAAGAAAAGGAGTGAGTGTGCGAAAGAACTGCCAGGGTTGGGGCGTACCTGGATTCTGAAGAAGGATGTGTAAAGGATACGCATTTACTTAGCAAGGAACGCTCCCTGAGCCCACAGCCGCTGACATGTTAGAGATCACAAGCAACACAATCTGATAAACTAGATAAAAGCTGGATGGTAACAATAGAAAGTCAAGAGGGTGGTCCTGAATGTGTCAATGAAACGATTGACAAGTGCTTCTGTAGATATATGTGACACATAAGTAATCAAACAAAATAATTTTAAGGACACATTATTTAATTTCTATCTGATGAAAAAAAGTCTGTTATCTTTCTTAATATCTGTCTGTCTGATGAAAAAAATGTCTGTTATCTCTCTTTCATTGTTTTAAGTGAAATCTGCTTCTTAGAAATAAGGTGGCAATTTAAATTAATTTCACATTTCTGCTTCTGAATAATCTAAAGCTCAACTACATCAATAAACTCATAAACCTGGAGGTGTTATCAAAATATCCAAGACCCCAATCTGACCCTCTGTGTGTGACCGTGTGTTTGTAGGTGCTTGTATGTGTGATTTCCTTTTATTTAATAAACAGGAGATGGCAGTATCTTATCATTATTTAAAATATAAAGTAATCGACCTTATTTAATTTTCAAAATATAACCACATGCACATGTACAACATCCTCTCTTATTTTGAAATTTAGAGTATAACATAATAGAATTAATCTTACAGAGACATTAGAAAGAAAAACAAAGATCACATGTATCTTTATTCATTGAGACTCTACAAACCCAAAAAGATGTGTGTTTATAAACTCAGATAATAAATAAATAAACATATTTACAAAGAAATAAAAACCAAAAGATAAACCTAAAAGATCTGGCACTTTTGGCAAGGTTGTTCTCTTTATTGTATGCAATTAAAAATGTGATGAATAAAATTCTAATTTGTTTACTGCTATGAAGCCATTTAATCATGGTTTAAAATTTAAACAGTTAAATCTAAGAATGCTACTTAAAATTCATCAAAGAAGGAACGGGGGTGGGTGACCAGGAAGTTTCTGAGTTTGAGTTTCCTTCCTTATTAAAGGAAAAGTCTCAGATGGAGCAGATAATTTTTTCCTGGGCTTGGTCTATAGTTAATGAAAATATAATTAATATTACTGGAGTTTCCATGGGCACATTACAAAAACAAGCAAGAAAGAAACCATGAAATCTACAAGAAAGCTGATCCAGATACTTTATATATTTTGCAACTGTTGAAGGCTAGCTACAAAATTTTGGAGGCCCAGTACAGAATAAAAATTAAAAATGGAATCTGTTCTTGGAAAAGCAGGTTAAAATCATTATTAAAGGTAGTATTTTGTTCTATTTCATATTTTGTTCTGTTTTCTATTATTACCTTTAATATAAATGTAAATATTTTAAACGTGTTATTTATTTATTTATTTTGATTGTCTGGGATTCATTGAGCGTACAAAAAATTAGGTGCACTGATTGCATTTGTTGTATAAGTCCCTCTTTTAATTGTGTCCTGCCCCCAAGAGGTATGCCATACAACGTAGCCCCCAAATGTTACCCCCTCCCCAACCTATTTCCCTTTCTTTTATGTTTTCTCTCTTGCCTTGCCGTGATGTTTTATACTTGCAATTTTGTGTTCTTCTAAGAAACATAACATTTTAAATGATTAGCATGACTTTTCCCATTTATCTTTGTACTGTACAATTCCAGTTTTAATTGCAAATGTCAGAGTATTTAACATGTGTGCAGAATCACTGAAATTATACAATTTCTGTTCCTTATTCAGCATATATGTGTGAATGCATTCTTACCAAAACAGTGAAAACATTGTACAAAACTAAATCAATAGATTTTATTTCATTTCTTCCTATGTGATCATTCTACCGATTCTTTCCTTACATTTTTTTTTCTTTCCCTACATTTACTAATGAGTAAGAAATGCTTGAAAGGAAAATGAACAGTGGATCAGCTTGTGATGTTTTTTTTAGTGTATGTAGTTGGCTGATATAAGTAACGTGACGAAGAAAAGATACATTTCCTTTAGACACTCATGTTTCTTAGAAGGCTGTTGCCTCCTTTCTGATTTGGAAGCCAGTTTATTTAAAAAGGAAGTTTGGCCTCTTGGGTCTGTCTGTACCACCACTTCATTGTAGATGTAACATGCTAACCTTGTACTTGCTTTGAGATTTGCTGACTCCTACATGTTGTGGATCTGTTATAATTCTGGGTTCGTGGGTTATCCTGGGTCTCTACTTGAATGGATGACAAGGAACAGCAAACCTGCAATACCACAAGCCTCTATGATTTGCATGCTTTTGCCGCACTGTGTATTAACTTCTATAAGCAAATTTCAGGATAAAATTAAGAATTGTTAGAGAGTGATGGCAGCACCCATTAAACGAAACCCAGGGTCCTTCACGGAATGGGACCTTATATATCTTTAGGTTACACATTGGTAAAAGCAGTTATAATTTTTTACTTTAATTGGGAAGTTATTCTCAGAATTATACGTGGGTTAAACAGATCAAGCCCTTTTGTTTAAGCCACTTAGAGTTAGTGGACTGGATAGTCTCCAGTTACCCTCCAGATCCAATCTCCACATTCTCTGCCTTTGTCCAAACTTTCATGTGCCCAAGATAGTGCAATATTTACCTACTAAATTTGGTAATGATCATATTTACTTGTCTGGTGAAGATGTTAGACTCTTGATATGGGCAGTTCTTATATTTAGCATTAAGTTCCAGAAATAGCTTCCTGGTATTTCTATTCCCGAATGCCTCACAATTTCTTGTCTGTTCTCTTAACCTTACATTAATTCTTTCTAATCCTTGACTGTGCCAACCCTTTGCTTTTTGGATCCTTAGTGATACCAGACTCTTCCTGAAGCCAAAAGCATCCTTACAGCTGTAATAATCTTCCCCAGACATTATCAATGCCCTAGAGCCGAAAGAACCCTGGAAACACACTCCTGCTCAAAGACAGTCGGGTGTGGGAGCTCATTGCAAGTGGGAGCAGGAATCATTAAAGAACTGTGAAGTGTGAGGCAGCTCACTGAAATGTAAGAAACAATTTATCATAAACCCGGGCTTGTTTTAGGCGACTGGGGGGATGGTCCATGGAAGCAAAATTTGTTCTGGATGTGTGTTCTTAGGATGATTGTTTGTCTTATACATGTGAACTAGAAGGAGTAAAAAAATAAACAGAAGTTTTCATTGTAAAGAACCTGCAGTCAGCCTGGAAAAGGGAATGATTGACATGGGTGTTTTGATCAGTGGCTTTTTTTTTTTTATCTGTGGACTTAGGTTTCGGTCTCAATTCACCGTGTACATGTGAACATGTCTGATATTGGCGTTCCGTGAAATGGTTTACATTCAAGAAGGGAAGCCTAGCTGCGCATGCCTGTACCTACTAATAGCACCAGAGTCTACCAGTCAGGCGAGGGTCTGTGTATCAGGAGCGGCTCCTTTATTTATTCTTACCACTTACTTGTTTAATAACATCCCATTAATATTTTGATGCTCAACTCAAGCACTTCCAACTCTATTGAGACGGTCACAATTGATTATTCCCTTTCTCAGACATAATATTTCCTTTCTTACTCTCTTATACCACAAATTAGCTTTTAGGAACTTCAACCCTTCCTAGTATTCAGCTTGCTCTCCTTGATTAGATGGTGAATTCATACAAATTAGCAACTGATTATGCATTTCTTTTTATCTTCCGAACTGCAGTGTTTTGCATACAGCATGTGTGTGCACATACTATATATGTGTGTATTTCTTAATGAATGCTTTTTAAATGAATGTTGATCACACCCACAAAAAATGTTGCAGATGGCTTCAAAAAGGTGAACATTGTCCTTAAATAATAAATGTAGTTACATAAAATTTTTTGATAACATGGAATATGCACATTAATTTCCTTCATACCCTAAGCTGATTAGTAAATTTACAGAATTTAAAAAGATATGCTCTTATTTTTATCCTACGTGTTCTAATATATATGTAATTTCTGAGGAATTAGTTCTCAATAGGAAAGATAACTATCTGGAATAGTATTGCTCCACCAAGATGTTAATTCTTTAATGCTTTGATTTTAGCATGATGTAGGCTTATGCCAACTCGAGGAGAATATTGTTCTGTTTGAAATTGTTAAGATAATGACCCTGAACTAATAAAAATTATACTTAACATTATGGTGTTATTTTCTGCGAAGCAAGTAAGTTAATGTTTGCTATTTATAAATATGTACATATGGTTCACAACATCAACACCCGGATAAAACCCAAAGGGAAGAAAAAAAATACTTTGCCACTCGTGTCTAAATAAGTGCTTAATTATATTTACATGGGTACCCAATAATGAAAACCGTATCATTCATTTCTTTCCATTCTCATGTGTCATCAATCTTATGTGGTTGTCTGTTTTTACTAAGGTGTTCTTACAGGCAAATGGTTCCAATATGTACTACATTATTTGGATACAAATTTTTCATACATTTATATGTTGTCAAATATTAGAAATAATATATATTTACAATTTTAAGTTTGAGACTCCAGTTCTTTATTTTATTATAAAAACTATTTTATATTTTAAACCAGAATAAGTAGAAAGAATTATCAGCACTCTTCTCCTTCTAGAACACGGTGCTGAGTTGTAAAAGCAAGTGAAAGGACTTGAAATCAGACAAATTTGCAAGCATTTTAGAGAGAAAACAGAGCCCTATTTGCAAACGGGGTATGTGTGTACCTCTTGGTGAGTCCTTCCCAACTTCATTCCCACTCCCAGGAAATGGAAAAATTAAAAAGCAGTAACACTTGCCCAAGTGTGTATTGCTGAAGGTGGAAAATAGAGAAGTTATACCTGGGAAATGATAATGCAACTGTATTATATCAAAGCAAATGGTGTTATCTGAGCACATTGTAATAAAAACCTTGGATTAAACATGAATATACTAGAAATAAGTAATATGGAAACCATAGAAACTTACTGCAGAAGAAAACTAAGTAAATTTGAAAAGGGATTACAAATATAATGTGTTTAAAAAAGGCAAGTGGCAGGAAAATTCTCCCAAGTGCCTCACATGATAAAATTAGTATCTTATGCTAACATGAGCTCAGGACCTGAAAGATGCTTTCATAAAGCAGCCAATGAGAAGAAAATGGAGATTCCAGGATAATTATCAGCTGCGAGGAACTCAGAATTCACAGATAAAGATCTCATCAAAGGCACAGAGGGAGAATTTTATATTATTAAAATTGATGTGAGGAAAAATGAGAAAAGAGACTAAGTAATTGTAAAAATAAAAGGTAATATGGAGGTGAGATTAGTATTTTACAGTATAATAACTGACATAGAAATAAAATTATAGGGAAAACATCTAAAATGAAAAGTGAAAGTATGTTATGTAGCAAATAATATTTTAAATAGAGCTCTCATATTTTATATAACCACGTAATGGTTAAATTATAGAAATTAATTGATAAATGAAACTAGAAAATACCACATAGAAAATAACTGTTATCCAAATGGTAGATGATGGTGTTACTCCAACTCTCCACAGATAAGTTCAATAGCAAAAGACAATGAAACACTACCTACGATAAAATATGGTCCCAGTGTGTCATACTCGGCTTGCTGTTAAGAAATGGACATTCTAAAATAGGAAAGAACTGAATCTCTCCTGGCTATCAGGAATAGGCTTGTTGTCAGCCCTGTGGTTTCCTCACACATATGCAATGATTTATACTCATCTGAATATTCTGGATTTAGCCTTTCGTTCGAATCTTTGGAGATTTCTTTCTTCTTCGTTTTCTCTTCCCCATACTCTTCTTTATGAAAGCAAAGACCTCCAACTGTCTTGGCTTCCTAGACTCCCATCTGCCTTCTCACCTGCAGTAGACTGCTTGAGTTCCCTGTGCCTCTGTCATTGTTAGGCAATGAGTTGGACATGAGCAGGGTGGATGTGGTCAGGGTATTCTGGGCTATCATGAGGATAGGATGACACAAGACCCTGCAGTTAGGCAATTCCTGGAAAAAAAAAAAGTTAGACATTGCTTAAGGGACTTCCCAATGCAATTATGGAACATGGTCAGGTCCACCTGACAGTGTCAGAAATGGGTTTAGAAAGAGTAGTTTATGAACACTACATGAATTATAGAGTACAATAGAATTGACTAAGACTCTGGGTGGACCAATCAGAAAAAGAAAAAAAAAAAAAAAGGAACTTTATAAAGAGTAGGTAATATTCCCCTTAAATTATGTATCAGAATTAAAACCGGTGGTTTTGTGATACCTGCTGTTACTGGGACCACATCTGCCTTACTGTGTAAGTCATTAACAAACTTTCTTTTACTAAATTTCATTTGTTCCCTTTCTTTATATTTTATTTCAAAAATAAACCCTAAACCTAAACCCTAAACCCTAAACCTAGCCCTAAACCTTTTTTTGTTTATTTTGTTAATTTTGTTATTTTGTTAATTTGGTACCAGTAACCATTCTTCAGCACTGGGAACCAAGAGTCTGGAAACCTAAGGACCTGTCATTTGGTCCCCACTCACCCAACACCATGGTCTACAAATATTTCTGAGTAATAGATTGGAGCAATCATTATGATTACCTTGTCCATTTCCTCCCTCTCAAGGTTTGTTATTCTTCATTGCTAATTGTCTGATGACTTGAGAGTTATTCATCAATACATTTTGTCCATGAAAAACAAATTCCAAGTGTATAAGCAAATTCAATTTCTATAATACCACGTGAGACACAAGAAATCATATATCCTTAATCTTTGAATCAGACTTACATAATATATTATAGCTCCATTTGTCAAATACTGCTGATTTTTTTGGTGGGGGTAAAAATGGAAAAAAGGAGAATGGGTAGAAGAGTCGTTTTCTCCATGACATCAAGCTCCTGACATTTGATGCCTGTGGACATATCTTATTCCAGTTTCAGAGACTCTGGAATGTATATAGGATCATGATATGTATTCTTTTTTATTATCTCCATGGTCAACAATTCTTTACAAGGTAAGAAAAAAATATTGTTTGTATACAGGAGACAAGTTAATAAAGCAGATAAATTACCCACTATTTACTTTATAATGATCAATGAAAATTTATGATTATTTTGAGAAATATGAGAACAATCACATTTATAAAGGTCAAGGAGTGATAAACATTCTACACTTATATTCTTATCATGATCATCATGGGCCATATTTGGATGTTTTCCCTTCTGGGTACCAAACAACATGTAACAACTACAATCCACTTCTATGAATCTGCTTTACATTCACAGAAATTTGTTCTCTCTCTCTCTCTGGCTATAGATAATAAATGGAAAATCCATGGGCGATGCCTGTGGCTCAAAGGAGTAGGGCGCTGGCCCCCTATGCCAGAGGTGGTGGGTTCAACTGCAGGCCAGAAACTGGCCTGCAGTTTCTGGCCAGGGTGACCCAGCCCTGGCCAGAAACTGCAAGAAAAAAAAAAAAAGAAAGAAAAAATAAAATCCACAGATTTTGATCAGAGTGACATTTATTCAGTTTATTCATTTATTTATTCACTTTCTGAAAATATAATTAAAACAAAATATTCAGCCACATAGTGGCTATGAAATGTGATTTTTTTCCTCAGGGTTGTTGCTTTTTTCCTCTGTAGCCATATTGCCTTTATTACCATCTGTCTTTCCTGCATCATCACCTTGTGTTTCATCAACTAACACCTCCAACATTGCAATTTTCCTTACAAAATTGCAATAGTAGTTGCTATGGGTTATTAATATGGATGAACTTAACCTCAGTTGGATAATTAAATACTCTGTATAGTTTAGTGGCTTAGACTCAATGAAATAGAATGCTAAAATTTCTTTTTTTTTTTGGCCAGGGCTGGGTTTGAACTCGCCACCTTCGGCATATGGGACCGGCGCCCTACTCCTTGAGCCACAGGTGCCGCCTAATGCTAAAATTTCTTGCAATAATGTAAAGTAAAATGTTTAATGATTTAAATTGGTAGCAACCCCCAAGTGGATTTTTTCACATACCAGTCGCTCACTCACCAGTAACTTGGACCAGAAAACATTTTTCTCCAAAATGTTCCCCATATTATATACTGGTGAAAGAAACATCCAAAATCTGTTACAAATCCTGCAAAAACCAAATTCCTATATGTTTTAAGATGGAAGATAAGAGTTCCTGGTATTGAATTGAGTTTCTGATGTCCCTGGGATGGCAGCATGTATTCTATAACAGGCAAGGGGCATTCTATTTTATAAGAGGCAGGACCAAAGCAAAAGTGACAAAGGACATTTGAGAATATCATATAGAGTCTAATCACAAATTACAATTTTTCTAGAAAAAATCTCCATCAGCTAACCACAGATGCTCTTTATCACTATAACTTAAGTGGTTTAGATATGGAATATGGAGAGCCAGCTTTGAGCTCAGTCCTCAATTTCCAGACCAGAGTCATTTCAAAGACTGAATGCCCATCAGAGAAAGAGGATAATTAGAAAAGGTCCCTGTGATAACACTACAGATGCTTGAAATGAATCTTCGCCCTAGGCTTCCCAAGATAATAGTACAACTATATATCACATGTACTCCTAACTAGAGACATAAAAATGTCCCATTAATTTTGAAATTTTTAGATCATGAATTGGAACTAACTCCTGGGCACACTGCAGGAATTTTTTGACCCATCAATCATAGTAGAGTTATGTGAGTGTTATATGATAAATGGGCAGAATAAGGTGAATTCTATATAAGTCTTTCACAGGGTGAAGTTATTATATTTGCACACTTATATTTCTACACTTATAGAAATATAGCTATATTTCATCCTGTAGCTATTTATTCAGTTTCTGAAAATACAATTAAAACAAAAATATTCAGCAAGTAGGTCAACATCCACATTTATGCAATGAAATGTGATTTTTTCCTCAGGGTTTTTACTTAATGGGAAATACTTATTCCTCTTAAAGATCCACCTTCACGGACGGCGCCTGTGGCTCAGTCGGTAAGGCGCTGGCCCCATATACCGAGGGTGGCGGGTTCGAACCCTGTCCAGGCCGAACTGCAACAAAAAAAAATAGCCGGGCGTTGTGGCAGGTGCCTGTAGTCCCAGCTACCCGGGAGGCTGAGGCAAGAGAGTCGCTTGGGCCCAGGAGTTGGAGGTTGCTGTGAGCTGTGTGAGGCCACGGCACTCTACCGAGGCCGAGGGCCATAAAGTGAGATTCTGTCTCTACAAAAAAAAAAAAAAAAAAAAAGATCCACCTTCACTCCAACTCTCATTGCTCCTGCAACTGTAAGGCACAGTTACAATGTGTAACCCAGTACAATGCTCACCAAAAGAACTGTAAGATGTACTCCTTCTCTTCTTGACACACAAAAAAATGAGTTGTTTATACTAGAATGGTAAATTAAGGCAGGACTATAATGTCAGATCAGTTCAAAACTATCATTTTGTTTTGGCCTTAATTATATGAAATACAAGTCCTAGAATTTCCCTTTGAGTAGAAAAACTACAATAGCCAGAGTGGTCTTATTTACAGTTTAGTCAGACTTAATGAAGCTCCAGAAGACACACTTTCATAAAGTTTTCTGGAAACACGTTGTTGAGAGGAGCACCATGATTCTTACCCACTCTGCGGTGGTTCTTCTCTGCAGGCCAAGAATGATCATGTAAGACACCTGTTCCCTGAATGTGGTGGGGATGATGGAATCACAGAATGTCAGGGGAGAACTAGTGACATTTTACTACCAAATAAAAGGTGGACATGGCTAGCATAATGAGCAGCAGTATGAACGCACTGATTTTAATAAGTTTAGAGAGCGAGATCTTTTGTTAATAGCTAATTTATAGCAGGTTTCCTAGGAATGAGATATTTTTTCATTCAACACTATTGTACTTTATTTGAAAAAGAAAAAAATATCTAGCTCTGACAAAAATAGTATGACACAGTAGCGAGTCATGGCCTATACCACATTTTCAGAAATGAATTAAACATCAGAATCCTGTTAATAAAGGGGGAGGGTGGGTACTTTTGAGGAAGAGCACTGTTGTACCGTCATGTGTTACTTAATGATAGGGAGGCAGTCTGAGGAATGCATCAGGAGGCAATTTTGTCATTGCGCAAACATGATAGAATGTACTTCCTCAACCCTAGATGATAACCTCCTACATATCTAGACTACAGACCTGTACAGTATGTTACTGCACTATAGACTGTAAGCAATCATAATACAATGGTGTTTGTGTACCTAAGTATATATAAACATAGAAACGATACAGTAAATACTCAGTATTATAATCTCATGGGACCACGATAGCATATGCTGTCCATAATTCCCTGAATCATTTTTATACAGTGCATGACTGTACTTCCCAAATGTTTATGGTTAGTATTCAGTCTGATGTTCCCTGAGGGTCATTCGTTCATTAACTAAACAACTGGTATATATTGTTTAGTTACTAGACACTAACTGTAAATTCCTCTTGTTATAAACCAGTCAATGTAGGCAATGTAGAAACTTATGGAAGTCACATTTTGATGTAATTTCGCCTCAAGTATACGTTGCAATGACTCCAGATTGATCCTAAATTTGTCCCCAGTTCCCAGAATGTATATATAAAATAGACACATACAGCTGCTAACAGAATCTCGATATCCTTTCCCAACCTGGGAGGTGATCTATATTAAAGTGGAGAAGACCAATTAAAATAGTCTAATGGTTTTTCTACTTCTGGCCCTTTCTTCTTAACATTGGATTTCTTAAGACATTCTAGAAATTGGTATAAATAAAACTTGAGTGGTATGGATGGCTACACTCACATATTTCAAATCAAGCTGTTTATTTGTTCTGTACAGAAGACAGTGTAATCCTGGAAAAGTATTAATGGATTGTAACCAATATAATCAAGTAGTGCTTCTGGTATTTGGTATGTCAGATTTTGGTTTTGTTTGATTTACTGAAGGCAATGTAGATCAATAGAGGCTCTGAAGATGGAAATTCAGCTATTAAAGTGAATTTTTTCTCAATTTTTATTAATAAATACTAACCAAAGGCATTTGTTTTCATTTTGATAAGATGATCATTCACACTCTCAATTAAATCCCAAGAGTATAGGAACTTTTTATATCTCTGCTATGATCTGGTTCACAGAAATCTTGCTCATTTGTTCTGGTCCACTTCATGCACAATTTCTTTTGTCCAAAGTAATACATATGGGATAAATGTTTGTGACATCATGCTGGTCTATTGCCATCACAAGGATGATGTCATGATAATAAAACTTGGAAAATAACAGTCTATAAATCTTTAAAGGGAACGTATTTTCTAAAGGGTAAAAAATAATTTGAAAATATTTCAGAAATTAAACATCTTATGAGAGTCTAGGGGTGCAAAACTCTAGACAATGTCACATGAAGATGTCCCTTCCTAGATAAAGTGCTAATTGTTGCATCTATCACCATCTAGCACTAGGAGAGAAATACACCACCAAACTCTTTCAGTTTTGGAGGCAACATACATTAGCCCATTTACTGAACAACCAGAATGGTTGCCGATTTGGATTATAGTCCAAGCCACAAGAAATCTCTCCAACTTGTTCAACCTTCAGTGATGCATTCCACCTGAGAAATTCAATAGTTCTGATGTGTCAGTAACAGCGAAGCATGCTGATAGAGGACTTGATCGGCTCCTGTATTTAAATTACAGTGCAAAATTACAGAATTTTTGAATGAGTTTATGCTATCGCTATATAAAATTCTTTTTCTTTCAAGAAAATGAAAGTGATTTTATATGAGCCCAGGAAGAGACTGCTTTTTTAAATATATACCACCAAGTTAACAGGCAACCCAAGCTACTGGTCTTGAACTGAGTATTAATATGTCTGCCCAAATGAGGCAGTTGTGATACATCATCAACTTGCTCAGGTCTTGATGATGTAAATAAGTTTGACCACCAAGTGGTTCTGCCTCCTATGGCTAAATGCATTACTGTATATATACCTCTTCCTCACCTAAGTCTATAGTCCCAAGAGGAGTACTCTGTACCAATAAACTAACAAGAAAAATTCAAGCTAGATTTTCAAATGTTTTGAACAAAATCTCAACTTGGTTAAATGTGAGTTGCTCTGGCTTTATAACCACACTCGGCAGTAGTCCTGAAGCCTAATGATGAAGGGAAATCCTTCCAGGGACAGAGGTAAGTAGTGCATCTGTACATCATAAAATTTTTAAACATCTTATTTTTCTCATGTCTCAATATCCCTACAAATCAGCTGTGAATATTTTGTCCAGATGAAGAAGTACAGCACTGTGATAATCCTGGTCTTTTCACAAATTCCCCTTCTAGCAACACCCCCACCCCAAATGGAACATCATGATATTCACATACGGCAACAGAATCCTCAAATACACCTTTTGCTTATGTACTCCACCATGATTTCCAATAAAGATATTTGACAATGGTCTCTCTCTCTTTCTCTTTTTCTCCCTCCTCAGCTCTCTACCTGCTTGAGGGAGCCTGTTCTTTACTAGTTCTTCCATATGGCCCCCTATGTGCCATGTCATGACTTATGTCTCTAGGACCTGTAAATACAATAAATCCTTTAATATCATGGTTCTATCTCTCTGGAGAAGACAATTGGCTACCATGGTGGCTTGCCTTTTGTAAGACTCATTGTCTGATGACCTGTGGATGACAAAATATTGTTGGGACAGTTATTAAAAATGATCAGGATTACGTTTGACTGCAAGCTATTTAGCACTCCTCATTCTATTGCATCCAGAGACACATGAAAGGGTTACAGTATTGACTGAATCAATGAATCCTTCTTATTAAGAAAGTACTGGGTTGCCGCTCCACAAGGTGGGCAAGGAAAAATATGAGGACTGTCCAAAAAGTATCCAGTCGAGGAATTACAGGATTGAATGGCAGATCTATTTTTAGATCTCTGAGTGTTCTCCAAGAATGGAAGAAAAAATACCCAATGTACACAGCCCTACTATGAAACTAATTTGGGACTCTCACATGAAAGCTATAACCCAGCTACAACTTAACAATAGGGGGAAGTGGGAAGGGGGGGGTGGGTAGAGGGAGGGGAATCGGTGGGATCACACCTGTGGTGCATATTACAGGGGTATTTGCGAAACTTGGTAAATGTAGAATATAAATGTTTTGGCACAGTAACTGAGATAACGCCGGAAAGGCTATGTTAACCACTGTGATAAAAATGTGTCAAATGGTTTATGAAGTGAGTGTATGATGCCCCATAATCATATCATTGTATACAGTTATGATTTAATAAAAAAAATTAAAAAAAAAAGTATCCAGTCACTGATAATACTATTGTTATTTTTATTTTAAAAGTTATATGACTGGATACTTGCCCAACAACTTTTGTACACTTAAAACTCAGAATATTCTTAAGGGGACATCTTACTACTCTAAATCTCTTGATAAATTAATAGAAAAATTCAACAATACATTATAAGTGTAACTGCTATTAACACAAACTCTGCAGGAGTAAAGGTTGCTGTCATGAACCAAGTGAGGTACCCCAATTATTTGGCATGCTTGCTGAGAGAAAAGCAGATATGGACTGTGCACTGAAAAAAAAAATTTATAAATACCTGCTATGACCATCTGGATAGTTTAAAACTAATGATATGTAAGCATAGCTTCCTTGACTTAATATGAAAAATTACTTACTATTAACCAATTATTTTGCATTATCCATCTCTGTTACTGTCAAAATAAAATGTATTAAATAAAATAAAAATTAGTAGTAGTAAATCCCATATTTCAATATTTACAAAATATTTAATAGTAGTACTTAACATCGAAGAAACATTATATAGCAGCTAAATAAAATCAAAGGTTAGGAACTAAGTGGGAAGTTTAACTCTTTTAGGGAGAGGATGAGTGTACCCTCACAGCCTAAGTAGTGCTTGCTTTATGTTTTATGGAAGCCTAGTATTACTGATGTTTTTGTTTGGAAATAAAATAGAGTTAAAGGATTAAGTCTGCCTGCTGACTTCTTCCCACCATTGTTCAAATCTAGATCTATATGAGTATCATCTACATTTCCTTTCTATATAGTCCGGCAAAGATTTAGATTTGGTCAATGTGTTTGTTGTTCTTTTCAAGAGTTTTAGAAGGAAGAAGTGAATCAGTGGCCCTTGTTGTTATTAAAGATTATGATGATGAGGATGATTAGGATGATGGGAAACATTGGTGGTATTTAGGGCCCAGCTTATCCTCTCTCTCCTTTCACACTAGTTTAGGTCTCATAGTGATAGCTCAGCAGAGGTAGTGTCCTCCAAGGACCTTTCCGTGAAATCCTTCTCATGGAATTTAGCCTTTTGGAATACCCCTTCTCTTAACCTGTGAAAAAATTTAAATATTTACATGGCAAAATCCTATGTAAAAAAACTCTACATTCCATAATATATATGTACGTGCTTGTATCATTACCTAATATATGTATTTTATGCATTAATTTTATGTATTTTCTGACTTTGTCACTAATGTAAGTTCCTTAGAGCAGGGGTGTTGGGCTTTTTTGTTTACTGCAAACTTCCAGTGTTTAGAACAGAGCCTGATACACAGTCATCATTTAACATATTGTTAAACATGCTTATGTGTGTGCAAGTATGTATAAAATGAATTATTGGCATTTATCATTTATGAAATAAATCACAGTAATACCTTAATTAGAGGGTCTATTCAAGAAAACAATTGTATTGTGTCTAAAACTAAATAGACACAAAATTTTTGTTGAATGAAATGTAACAGAATGAGCAGCTAAAAACCATAATGAGATCTTTCGAATGATTTATGTGTTTGACACTTTATTTTAAATGGTTTATTTCTCCTTGCCTTTGGCCTTACATATATTTAGTAGGCTAAGTAGTTTTTAATTGTTCTTATTTTTAAAAAATCAGTAAGGCAGACAAGGGCTCTGCTCCAATCAAAATAAATTCTTTATCATGGTACTACTTAACATCTCTTAGGAAAGCAACTTAATGATCATCTGACTATAAGATGTAACTCCAGGTACAGTATTGTACATATGTGTTATAAAGGCTATGAACACTATTCTGAATACATTTACCAAATTCTGAGACATAGCTATCATGTCTACTGTTTGCTTTATTTTAGAATTTGTACTACTACTAATCGTAATTAGTAATAATTGAAACTACTAATTTATATGTTTTGTCATTTTTATTGTGCCTGAAGTGCTACTGTTATCATTTTTTTCATGATATTATGTAAATCACTGTGGTATTATATGTGTTTGATGGTGAATTTGGGTTTGTTTATTCTCATTTAATTTTTCTTCTTTAAAATTTACAAAAATTGTGCCCAAAAGGCTGAGATGACAAATACAAGTGGTAAATGACACTTGAAATCATCTGTCATCAAGGACATTTAAATTAAAATGACAACTGAGTTTCATCTATCTATCCACATTTTGTAAGAGGTTTGAGGAATTCTAAGACGACATCAGATGCTGACAAAAGAATCTACCTGTATTATCAGTGTGGGAAAGAAAGGCACTGAAGGTTGTTGATGAAAAAAATGCTGACCTAAGAACTATTTGAAGTGACTCGAATCTGTAAAATTTTTTATTGATTAGCATATAATGTAATGGAAATTATTGTGGTCTAAGGAAAAGTATAAGAATGCCACTTAATAATTTTTTCCTTTTATATATATATATATATTTTTAATTCACAATACCTGCTATCACAGCATTAGTCAAAGAAGTAGCATGATTCATAGCAAGTCAAGTGACTTCATTGAATCCATTTGTTGAAAAGTAGAACAATTATGGTCATACATTTTTGGTAAATATAGTATCTTTATAGTCTAAAACAAGTTATGGCAAAATGTGTGTGTATGTTTTTAAACACAAAAGAACAATCAAAAACCTTTCACATGAAAATATACAATCTTTTGGACAATTCATTTTAAAAATCAAAAGTTACATAGATTTTTTTAGAACATAATATATTACCTGTGTCCAAGAAACTGCAATTTACACATTTAATCCACTATAGATCAATAAGTATTTATGAAGTGAAAATCAATACCATTAGCAATTTAAGTTTTAAAAGTTATTAGATTTTTCATGGAACTGTTGGAAAAGCTGGATTCTCTTTTTCTCATATAAATAAACACTTTTTAACTAGAGAGAATAAACCATGAAAAGTAATAACAAAAACAAAATATTGCATGTTAACTCGAGTGCACACCCTATCCCACATATAAATATACGTGGCATATGTGTGTGTATGTATATACTTACATGTACACACATATATGCAGTAAATTTGTTCACTAATTTCATAATGGAAGCTTTAAGAAGTAAAGATAACGACTGCATGGTGTTTGTAGCCTCACTAAAGGTATATGGGTGGGTGCCAATGTTGAAATAAGTCCATCTTTAACAAGCATAATAAATTATTTGAATCATGCCTATCAGATCGTATTCTATTTCATTTGAAGAAAATCATATTGTCATATAAATAAACTGAGAATGAAATATCTAAATTATAATATTTTCTTTTTCTCATCTTTTTTTTAAATAAACATGCTAAATGTTGGCAGTAGCATCAACTTATACTTTAATAGTTAGATAGTTGAAGAAGTCATGTGATTCTCTTTCACATGAATTGCTCAAAAATACTCCTTATTTGTTAGACCTATTTCATTGTACTCATTGTAGCAATTTTTAAAGCAACCTTAATGTTACTCATCTAGGTAATATTATTTTATCACTAAGTTTTACCACCAACAAAGTTTAAAATACATTTATTTATTAGCAGAAGTTTATCTTCACCAAATGGTAAAATCCCTTAGAGTGTGTGCATTAATCTATTAATAGTCTTATACCTACAATTATTTTTTAGCTTTATTCTGTTCAAAACAGGAGTATTTTATACCTCTTTGCCTTTTTCCTTGTATATTTAAAGATCTTATAAAGTCCATAAATCTAGAGATAAATATAATAAAGAAAATAGGTATTCCAATCTCAGAATTTATGTATATCCATAGAGCGTACTCACTAATCTCTCTAATTCTCTCTAATATCCATCCAATGCTTTTCTAATTAATTGAATATGGTGAGTTTTGTAAGTAAATTTTTATGCAGCTAATCATTAGAATATGGAGAAGAAACTCTGTTTTTTTTTTGCAGTTTTTGGCCGGGGCTGGATTTGAACCTGCCACCTCTGGTGTATGGGCCCAGTGCCTTACTCCTTTGAGCCACAGGCGCTCCCTATATGGAGGAGAAACTCTTAAAAATGTGAGGACTACCTCAAAATATATATGGCACAACTCCCATAAAAATTTCAATTATTTCATATCTTTTTCAATGAATGAATCTACTTATTATCTGATTGCATTCTAATTCGTTCCACATTTTTCCTTCTCTGTAAAAGCAGTAATATCCTTTTGCACCCTACAGAGGAGACAAAGGCTGTGTCTTTCATCCTTGTGGTTGAAAGGCTAGGCTCTCCAGAGAGTATGGGTTTTTGTATGGGTTTTCTCAAATCAGTTTTGCTCAAGAAATTCCCTCAATTTTAATTTTTTTTAATTTTTAATTTTTGTGGGTACATAACAGTTATATATATTTATGGGGTACATATGATGTTTTGACAACCCAAGTATACAGTGTAATAATAATCAAATCAGGGTGCCTGTTACCCTCATCATTTATTATCTATTTATGTTATAAACATTCCAGTTCCACATTTAAATATATCCTCCCTTTTAGTCGCTAAAATGATACAAGGATAATGACTAACATGCCATTAAGCTGCTCATTTATTTTTTATTTTATTTTTTATTAATTTTAATTAATATTAAATATTAATATTCCTGAGGTATAAGCACAATTCAGTTACATTAATATATTGCATTGTGAGGGATGTCAGGGCCTTCGGCGCATATGTCACTGAACAACACACACTATCCACAGCAAGCAATCCCCAAGCATTCACACTCCTCCCACCTCCTCACCCCTCCATGTTTCCACTGTCTATCATTCCACACTGTGATACCAAGTTAAGTCTTGCCTTCAATATAAAAACAAACAAAATACAAATACTTTTAAAAAAGACAATGATGCAATTAAGATGACTATTAGTATTGCATATAAAGAGAAGAACCTATAGAGAAACAAGTAGCTACAATACGTCAAATCCCAGTAAAATCCATTACTAAGAAATTGCTTTATAAATCAGAACCTTGGGTTGAAACCAATAGAAAGCCAACCTGCCTTACTTAAGTAGAAGCAGGATTTTCAAAAGAATATGTCTAATTCCCAAAAATGAAGCAGAATTTTCAAAGGAATATGTTTAATTCCCAAGAACTAAGTGAGATCTATAATACATGTCCAACATCTGAGCTTTCTGGGTCAGAGGTAATTGCTGCCACTCTTCTGAACTTAGATATTCAGTCATCATCATTGTTGTGGCTGAGCTTCTTGCTATTCTGGGTACATCTTCCTAAAATAGTGATGGCATCTTTCATCAGCCACTGTTAACTATTAACCTCTAGCTGTCCCTGTGCCTTTGAATTAAAAATCAGGTGAAGTATCTGTTGCTTGAGCCTCAGACCTCTTCCTACAGCTTAAATACTAAAGAATGAAGAAGGTTGATACATAATTTCAGTTGAAATATGTAGTTAGAAGACTTTCTCTCAGGCAGTCAAGGTGTTCAGTTGTGGTTTGAGCAAATATTTAAGATTGATACTGTAGGTCACAATTTTGGCTGTTCAACAAATGCATGAATATTTCCTGCTGCAAATAAACTTGGAAAACAGATGCTGATGTGAATCCCAATATCCTAAAAGATATTTCACAGAAAAGAATTTTGTTCCTTTGTAATATTGATTTATTTCAAGGTAAAATAGATTTCTATAAATTTGCTCAAATAATAAATTAATTTAATCATTTGTTTATCTGGAACAACAAAATTAATCATCCAAGACAACATAGTATTCATTCTTTTATTAACAGTGCACTATTGATCAGATTGACTATATGAACATCTAAATTTTTACCAGAATAAGATCAGCTGTAAGGATGAGGAATATTTCAGAGAATATTTTATTCTTAAAAGAGTTTATACATTGATGATAAGTTTTGTACTGTCATTATGTGACGTTTCTTTTTTCATGATCTAAAATATTTTCATATGATAATTCCAGATACTGTATCTGTAATCTGAGGCTAGATAATTTCTGAAAGATTCCTTGGACATGGTACAGGACGTTTGTTTTAAACTTTAGCTGATTGCTTATTCTTAATAGAGTAAACATCCCCAAGAACTTTGTGGAGAGGTAAAATAGTTCCTCTTAAAAATCTACCTGAATTCAAGCAGTAGGTTAAATATGTCTTTCACTGTATAATCTATCTACTAAAGTCAAATTATAATTCTGTCGAAAAAGCCCTGCAATTAATAGACATAATGGGTTTTAACTTTTTCATAATTAAATTGCTTAAATGTATAAATAAGCATGCACAAAACAAAATTACTGCTTTATATGGTTATTATAAAGCAAACAGTCACGAAAGTAAGATTAAGAAAAATACCTAAGTCCTGGAAAACTGCCATATGCCTTTGCACAATCAAAATCCCCTCCTCCCTAGAGATAACCAGTATCTTTCGTTTTTTTTTAATTAAATCATAAACACATAGATCATGTATACATTGATGCCTTCATGGGGTACAATGTACTGATTTTATTTTACTTTTTATGGGGAACATTTTCTTACTTTATGTTTGTGCCATATGTTGTGTATATTATAGGATCAGATTTAAATGTAAAGTTATGTAAATAAAGTAACAGCATAAGTTAATGTAATTAAAAATAATATAATGAGAAGAAGAAATACAGTGAAGAAAAGAGAAAAGTTCTGAAAATTGCCATACAAAGGACTACTTGAGAATTTAAAGCAAATTCTACATAAAAAAAAGTGAAAAACAGGCAGAGGATCTAAGTTTTCATGCTTTCCTCTTTACGTTGTTGGGGATTGACAGGGAGCATTTATTTTGCTTGCTTCTTTGATTTTGAATGTTAACGGTGTGAAAGTTTTACACAATGTGCTACAAATTGAGTTAGCAATAATATTTTAACCATATTAAATCTAAATTAGCTGAAATTTTCATGAACATAGAGATAGAAATAGACAATTAACTATGAAAACCTGTAAAGGAAAAATAGATATAAAAATTTGTTTCACCTACACTTAAATATTATTAACATTACACTTTTAGCTGTAAAATGTACTTTATCTCTCAGTTCATCTATTGGGTTTGATCCTGGTTTCAGACTGTGAAATTCAGTGGATTTCAGTGACAGGTCAGATTACTTGACTAGGAACCCCTCATATTTGACTTGGCATCTCAGGTTGGAGCTTCCCACAGAATTGCATAGATTAAGAGATTGGGAATCTGGTCCTTCAAATCTCTATTTAGACTTCAATATATTTAACATTCATATTTATTGTCAAATTGAAAGGGGTGTTGTGGCTCTCTTGCTTAATTCCAAGGTGGTGTCGTAAACTCAGATGTATGACTTTAATATGCTTGTACAGAAAATGTGAGATTGTATTTCAACAATATTGAAAAACTGTATTAATAAAAACATTTAGCCTCGCTATTTGATAGATTAAAAAGTGCTACTTTAAGAGATTTTTGAGTTTTGATAATCTGTTTTGCAAGAACCAATTATACAATGATTCAAATATAACAATATATGCTCACAACACAGTTGGGGCTTCTCTTTTTCCTCTTAGAAATGAGAAAAAAAAGTTGCGAGGCCGTAGCAGATACCATTTTCTAATATTTTAAATAGCATTTTGTTGAGCAAATAGAAATACCAATTCTTCTTTAAAACTTATGGTCTGGCTTTGTTGAACCTAGGACCTCTGTCCAGGTCAACCTGGCTCTCTTCTAAAGAACATCAATCATAACAACAGGATCTCTTTAGACTTCCCTAGTTCCTGCATCTTGATTAGGTACTTTCTATTTATTTTTGTAAACTGAAGATTAAGCATTCTTTTATACCCTGAAGAAAGTTTCAACTTTAGGTTAAGTGGTGTTAGACATGTTTTCTTATCCGACCCTTACTTAGTATTCGCAAAACTTCAACTGGGGTTCAGAGATTAGTATGTACCCAGAGTTCATTGATGATATGCATTTCATAAATTTAAGTGTGTTAAAGTCATAAATCAAGCTGAAAAATGCTATAGTACCTCATAATCCTGTTCTTCTATCTTGACAAGTATATCTTTATAGTGACTGTAAATCTGGGTTCAAATTAGGATTTTTGATGCTTCATGCTTCAGATATCCTGGTCCAAGGTTTAATTTTTTTTTTTTTATTTAAGAGTGAAAGCATTTATTTATTTATTTATTTTTAAATCATAGCTGTGTACATTAGTGCAATCAAGCGGTACATTGTGCTGGTTTCATATATAATCTGAAATAATCTCAAACTGTTCAACATAGCCCTTATGGCATTTTCTTAGTTATTGTATATAGACATTTGTATTCTGGATTTAGTAAGTTTCACCTGTACCCATTCTAAGACGCACCGTAGGTGTGGCCCCACCCATTACACTCTCTCCACCCCAACCTCCCCCCTCCCTTCCCCTTTCTTGACCCTTTCCCTATATTCTTTTGCTACAGTTGGGTTATAGCCTTCATATGAAAGCCATAAATTAGCTTCAGAGTAGGGCTGAGTACATTGGATACTTTTTCTTCTATTCCTGAGATACTTTGCTAAAAAGAATATGTTCCAGCTCCATCCATGTAAACATGAAAGAGGTAAAGTCTCCATCTTTCTTTAAGGCTGCATAATATTCCATGGTATACATGTACCACAATTTGCTAGTCCATTCGTGGGTCGATGGGCACTTGTGCTTCTTCCATGACTTAGCAATTATGAATTGGGCTGCAATAAACATTCTGGTACAGATGTCTTTGTTATATTGTGATTTTTGGTCACATATATGCCTAGTAAAGGAATTATAGGATCTAATGGCAGGTCTATTTTGAGGTCTCTAAGTATTCTCTAAACATCCTTCCAAAAGGAACATATTAGTGTGCATTCCCACCAGCAGTGTAGAAGTGTGCCCTTTTCTCCACTTCCACGCCAACATCTCTGGTTTTGGGATTTTGTTATGTGGGCTACTCTTACTGGACCCAAGGTTTAAATTTTACCCTCTTATGCTTCCCACTCTGGAAGGAGTGGTCAGCCTGCACATCTGTCTCTCAGCCACTGTTGAGTGCTATACGTACATGCTAGCAGTGTATTTGGCCCTTGGAGGATTGGCATAGTTAATGCACATCCTGAACTTGGCTTTGGGTCATGCATGAAAATTTTTAGAATCATGAGTACACAGAAAGCAGTTTAGAAGGGAGGATGTCAGCAGAGCAGATGTCCTTGGCCCCTCTGACTATTAGCCATGAAGGTGAGGTGCTGATGGCGGAAGGCGAGAAAGCCTTCACTAGAATGGAAACCAGACCAAGTACTTATCTGTGTCTAAAGACAGCGCTCCATCCTGCATTCTTTCTGGGTCAGAAGCTCTTTCCTGCTCATCTTTACATCACAAGTGTTATTTGATGCTCAACAGGCTCGTTTTGTTTCTTTCATTTATTATTGTTGAATGAGAAAGTTTAAAAAAGGTGACATAATGAAATAGTGAATAGTCATTTAGTCAATGCATTTTAAGAATGAATTCAAATTCAGACTTCTGACTCTAAAAGTCCTCACTCAGTGAGTTACATTTCGCACTGAATTTCACACTGAACCAGGTTATCAGAAATGGCATTGAACAACAAGACCCTAAATAAAGAGAGGTTAAAGCAGCATGAGATCATGACATATAATTTTATAGATAAAGCAGTATTACAGGGTTTTTTCAATTCTGGATATGATTTAATTAATGGTATGGAGGATATTTAAAAAAGGGAGAGGAACAGCAACCATATTCTTACTTTATTTACTTCATTTATCCAGAATAAATTAAAAGATATACAGGAAGTTAAAAAAAAAAAAGCTTAGGAGAAAAGGAGTCAACATTTAACATAAAAAATATTAGGAAATGTTAACGTTAGTTGTTTGAAATATTTACACATTATTTTAAAGAAAATCAATGGCAAGTCTATTCAAACCAATATATTTAAAACCCATTAACTCCAAATAATAATTAAATAAACATTCAGTCTGGCAAAATAAATCTTTGAAGATTTCATCTTTATGTTACAGAAACTATTTGTAATGGATATATATGTATTTGTTAGTAGTTAACAATTCTCTCTCTCTCCCTCTCTCCAACCCTCCTGCCCTTCCTCCTTCTGTTTAACTAGATATAGGCCACAAGCAAATTATATGCCAACCACAGGAAAAAATGCTTTTCCAAATAACTGTGAAAATTCCCATTTCCATAGAGGCAAGGTGTCTGCTGAAGTGTTTAATGAAATAGGATTTAATGGGGAGGGGAGTGAATGATTCTTTTCCCTGGTGATAACAAGTCCTATTTGTCCCAATTTATAGCAGCAGGGGAGGGGAATATGTATCTAATATGCAAATAAACCGTCCAGGTGCAGAGTGTGCATGCAAACAGATAAGCTAGGCAGTGGCTGAGTAATTACAGTCATTCAGGACATGTAAATGTATCCATGGACCAAAGAAACATAAATAGGTATTATAGAAATCTAGCAATTAAGAAAATATGCCTTTAGGTTAAATAGCAGTGCCCCTTCCAAAGGATTCAGTTACTCATGGGAAAAAATCACCGATAATGTGTTCATTTAAGTAACAATTTTTAACCATATTTCGAAGTCAAGTGTATACCAAAGCCAAGTTAGTCACAACAGATTATCTGAGGTGGTAAAATTATATCATGCTGTGTTCAAAGAATATCATTTTACACAAAAACTGAGCATATGCCAATTAATGAATATTTGCTCTGAATTCGTTGGGACATAGTGATAAACCAAAGCACACAAAATGAATTTCAGAAACAATGGAATAAAATGGAAGAGCATCTCATTTCATGAACACTGTCCTCTAAAGCTTAGCAAGCTACTTTCCCAAAGTAAATGTTAAGGTGACAGGGTAAAGGAGCAATTAGACCTGCTGCTTTACCAAACATCTTTAGTTCTATGCCTAATTTGGAAGTTTGTCAGGTAGTGTTCGTATATGTTTGTTAAAAAAAAGAAAAAAAAATTGTACTTTAAATAAATACATTTCTAACACGTAGTCTCTACAAATAGTTCTTTCAATACTATTGTGTAAAGTGTTTTGAGTTTCTTTCTTTTCAAATCCAAGCTTCTTAGAGCTTGTAGATAGCTCACATTCACATTTTTCACAGATACAAAGTGATAGATAATACTCCTTACATAACACTCCAATATGGGTCTAGCAACATGAAAAATGGCCAAACAGTGCATATAACGCAGGACCCAAAAAGGAAATTCATCTAAAAATAATCACCAGCAGATGTTTAAAATGCCTTGTGCTCCAACGCATGGTGACAGAAATATACAGTAGAACCTCTGTAAGTTGACCACCCACGGGACTTTAACAAACTGGTCAACATGCAGAGGTGGTCAACATAAAGAACTAGTCATGCTGTATGATAGATGTGGTGCATGTCCAGTCTATGAAAATTAGGTCAACTTAAGGAGATGGTCAATGTAGGAAGAGTGTCAACTCTGGAGGTTTTACAGTATGTGTGTGTGTGTGTGTGTAAACAAATAATGCGTGCACATCAGAGTGATATGACAAGGCAGGGAATCTGAATTATGGAAAAAGATCACAACTATTAGACTGTGGGACATTGCAGGTGAATGCTTGACAAAGCACCTGTCCCTCTCCTGAACAAAATGAGTGCCTAAAATATAATAGTAATATCATATATATTATAATAGTAATTATTATAATAGTAATAGTATATATATTATATAATTGAGCTGTTTATTGCAGCTCAATTTACAAACACCAAAATGTGGAAACAGCCTAAATGACCCCCAACCCAGGAATGGATTAAAAAGCTGTGGTACATGTACACCATGGAATATTATTCAGCCATTAAAAATAATGGAGACTTCACAGCATTTGTGTTAACCTGGATGGAAGTGGAACACATTATTCTTAGTAAAGCCTCACAAGAATGGAATCCTATGTATTCAATCTTGATTTGAAGACAATTAATGACATGGTGGGAGTGGGGAAGGGGTGAGCAGAGAGAGAGAGAGAAGGAGGGAGAGGGATGGGGGAAAGAAAGAGCAGACAGAGGGAAGGAGGGAGGGGGTGGGGTCTCAGTGTGTGACACATCTTGTACTCTCAATGATCCCCAACAATAAAAATATATATGTAATAGTAATATAATATGGTAGAAGCTACAATCTAGCCTTCTTTCACAGTTGAGTAAGTATCTACCTTCATCCTAGAATAATGAATATACTGTTGCTCAAACTGAGTCAGTTGGACTTGAATTGATTATTATTAGGAAGAGGTTTCCTCGGCCAATATCCATGATGAGCGGTAGGAGTTTAACCTGTAGATTTTCCATCTAGAATAAGTAGACCCTTACTCTGATGTATATGATGGTTATTATCACCATCAGCCTTTGTGATGTTGCAGCTTTCACTGAATGCATGCTAATAAAGATGTTGGGATAAAATGCAAAAAGAGTCAAGCATATCATCATTTCGTTCAAGGGACATCCAATACTATATACAAATAAAAATATAGAGGATAAAATTTAATACCAAAAATTAGAAATGCTTGGGGAAATGAATGATAGAAAAAAGAAACATGAACATCTCTAAGGTAATATACAACAGTTAGAGGAATATGCAATTTATTAAACATCACTTAATGAAATCTCTTTTCTCCATAGAAAGATTAGCAGCAATGGGACACCAGAGCCAGCTCATCCTGCCTCATGGGAGCTGACTGTTAAATTTTTAGGTAGTTTTTAATTAGTTAGGTTGGGAGTATTCACAGCATGGGACTCAACAAATTTTAAAAGTAGGGTCTTGCCCTCCCCATTAACACCTATTACTAATCATTAAACATTTTAAAACACATTTATGAGTATAAATCAGAGAGGGAATAGTTTTCAATTGATGATGTAATCATGAGTTTCTTCTTAATTCTCCAACTTTATTAAAGAATTAAGGGTGTTTATTTAAATGCTCTGTGTAAATTTTATGAGAATGAGGAGTAATTAGGGGTTCCTTCAATAGGTCTAGGATATTTTTACAATAAATTTTATGTGCATATCAAACTGTAAAATGAGGTATGATATTTGCATAACAGAAAATCAGGTGATGAATTTCTTAGACATTCATTAACAGCATGCTTAATTGGGATAATTATTATTTTTAATAAAAATGAATATTATGCTTCATTAGACACAATGATGTTTTGTTGTCCTTTGTATAGTAAAGGTACACAATGTACTTTCCAGCTATGAAAAAGTATTGGGAAATTTTTAAGAGAAAATTGCTTTTGGGGATCTTCCTTGAAAATTTTTGACATTCCCAGTCTGCATGTGAAAAGTACACATGACGACTCAAATTTTATTTCCATCACAGCTCTTCGGCCTACAATTTCCCTAGAGAAGCCACAGTCAGAGCAATGGACTTCCAACAGATGGTGTGGCTGCCAGTCTTGCCAACCAGTGTATCCACTGCACTGGTGAGGAAACCGCGGGCTCAGGCGATGACTTGTGGCATCATCAGCTAGCAGGGCAGAGATCCAGGCAGGCAGAGACTAACAAATTTGACTGACCCATTGTAGTTTAGCCCGTACATGTGAAAATTGGCCGAGTATTTTCATAGTTCATGAGTTCCTTAGTAAGACTTTTGAAATTTTATGTCTAATTTCAACAAATTTCCCTGCTACTTTGAAATGTTTATATAATATTAACTAGATTGTCTAAATATTCACAATGATCCTACTTAAAACTAACTGGTAATATGGGTACTCACTATGGAAAATACACGAGTTTGTAGGTCAATTAAGAGAAAAAGGGAGGAGAGATTGAATTTATGTTTTTGTTCTATGAACTTATACTTTTTGTCTGACTTGTATTAAAATTTGGGTAATAAACAGAGTGAATAATAGGAAATTTGATAGTGCTCATGGAAAGACATTGTTTGGGTCTATTTCTTTAAATCACCTACTGTTAATTTTTAAATTTAAAAAATGTATTTTATTGACAAAAATTTCACCCCAAAAGCAATTAATATAAAATATTTTTCCTATAGATGTATAAAAATTTTGATTTTTTTCTATCAGTTTTAACATGAAGGTGTTAATTCCCCCAATGGTTTGTTTATTTTTTTCAGAATTAAGTTTAATCAATCTTTTGGGGCCAATATACATGAATACGGTACTCCGGGAAGTCCCAGAGGTTTATGTATTAAGTTATTATGCATCTATGTTTTCCGAGGCAGTCCAGTATGAGCCTGATTCGTGCTACAATGACAAATGCCACCTTTTCATTCTCACCCTGTTTGAGTTGATAACTTAATGTGACCACCCCCTGTAGGAAGAACTCCAGCATGTACATTTTTACCCAGGTGGTCGCGTATTTCAGAATTATATTTTCCTCATCCAAGATCTCAGTCTGAAGTTTCAACTATAATTTGGACTTTTGGACTTTATCTTACAAACACCACCAATGTAACCTAATTGTATCTACTCTCCCGTTAATCTGAAATAATAATAACAGTAATAACAATAATAATCAAATGCTCGGAAATGTCTGAAAGGCTACCTATGTTTATTTATAAAATAATAACTGGAAAAATTTCATGTTTATGTTTAAAAACAGTTAGGTTATGACATTCTTTTAAAAGCTTTTGAAGTAATTTAAAACTTCAAAAACTTCAGTCAGAAAACTTTCAGACTAAAAACTTCAGTCTGAAAATTAACATGTACAATAAACACACACCCACACATATACATGCACACATTGTGTCTTAGCTACTCAAGCCCTGGTTGCTTTATGGTGTAATCTTCAATTTTGTCTTTCTAGCTCTGCAGTATTATAAAAGTTGTACTGTTTTTGTTTGTTCGTTTGTTTGTTTATTACACCTATGGTCTATCTCTTATATGGACTTTCAGTGTTTTGCCAACAATCAAGTGTGGAAAATGACCCAAGGGAAAATGAGGCCCACAGAACGTCAGCTTGTTACTCCCAAACTCTCTAATCTTCAGTAAGTTGGACCCTGAGTCTTTGGTTATGCGGGTAACCATCTTATGTTTTAAAAGAGATTTTCTCGTATTTTTATCTGGGTTTTCTAGTTGTTCTTGATCTTCTGTGAGAAACTCCGTCTTGCTCAGAATCAGAATCCGAAACGGTTTTTCAGTGAACAAATTTTTACTTTTCTTCAGAAGCAGAATGTGTATTAATACTTTATAATAAGAATTCTCCAAAGGAGATAGTGAACAATTCTCTCAGAATTGGGTGGGGAACCTGTGTCCTTTGGGCCACATGTGGCCTTCTGGACCCTTGAATTCAAGCTTGACTAAATCTAAATTGTACAGAACAAATCCTTTTAATACAGCTTGGATTTAATAAAGGGGCTACAAACAGGAATCAGGAAGGCCACATGTAACCTTGAGGCTGCAAATTCTCCAGCCCTTACTGAATACTTTTTCTACTCTGTCATATTGATTGTCTAAAATGGTTTATATAATTAAAATTATGAGAAAATTAGCTATAAGTCCATAAACCTAATTTAATAGATTTGGGTAATAAAATATTTTCTTTAATTTTTCTTCAAATAGGTTTAATATGTTGATGTAATATAAATTATCTTTTGACAAAATGAAAAACATCCTTAATAATTTAAAAAATATTTTTACATGATTCTGCACAAGAAACATCCCTTGAACCTTATACTTTTTCTTTGCTAAAGTAAAGTCATGGTTTAAATATTAAATTCTTTTCCAGTCAGAATTAGCAGTACTTTCATAATTCTATCACAAAATATATTTATGATGGTTTTTCATATGTAGTTTGGCCCTTTCAAAATGCTTGAAATAATAATATCCTTCTTTTTGTGCTCCAAAAGAGAAGAAAGTTTATTCTTTAGCTTATACTTAGCAAGTAGCACAATGTTTGGCATATAATAATTATTCAGGTATATTTTTAGTAACAATATTAATAACATTCATTAGTTTCAGAATTATTATTATTGTAATTAACCTCTCTTTGTACAACCTCCATAACTGACACCTCTCTGCGTTGTCTTCCTCCTTAAATTGACCTAATTTTCAGAGACTCATCATTCACCATATGTACTCAAGGGAAGTTCTTGATGTTGGCCACATTTGTATATTGACCTATTTGTTACAGTCCCTTAAGTGGTCGACTTACAGAGGTTTTACTGTAATTAAAATTTTAGTTGATTATTTTAATTTGCTCACACTGTAAAAGTGCTTTGATACACAGATAAACTAAGAGTGGTTATGATATAAAGTTTAATACTGTACTATTTAATAAATTATGTGAAATAGTCTGTAAAATGATAAAAGAGTTGTTTAACCACTTTTACAATATTCTCCAAGTAAGAGAAATATATATGTGTATATATATATATATTATTTATTGGATTAATCTTATGTCTTCCTTTATAGAGATCAGTTATGTGTGTATCATTGTGTAGATTACAGTGTAGATACGCTATCAATTAAACAATTACAAATTACTGTTTGTTAAATTTAACATTTAACATTGAATAAATTGGATAAAAAGGAAAGCAGAGTCAAACGTTAGAAAGCTTACATCATTTTTTCATAATTTAGCTATGGTAAATTATTTAAGATTTAATAATCAATATGTGTGAATTTAGAACGGGAGGCAATATGTTATTACTCTGATTAATTTTCCTTTACAAGAATTTATTTGTTTATTCATTCATTTGCTTTTGTTCATTCAATAAATGCTAAACATTCATCATGTACACAGTACATTGTAAGGTTTTCCAAGTGATAAATTAGTAAATCAATACAAAACAGAACTTTATAATGGTAAATTCTCATATTTCTCATCAGGTACTTCATAAAGTTCGTTTATGAGCTTTGTCTTTTTATACTTACAATTGTTTAGTGCTATTAGCAATGTTGGTATGTATAAATTTAAATCTGTCTACATTTATGCACTTAAATGTTTTATAATAAAAATTTATTATTCAAATGTGGTTACTTTTCTGTTATATTACATTTAATGTAGTGTCTGATGAAATTTTCAGCTCATCATTTATTTTGATAAAAAAAGGAAATAAATGAGGAAACCAAAGTTTTTTCAACTAAGATGTTGTAAAAATATTTAATTATAAAATTAAAAAAGTATAAACAAGCATTATTTCGGTATAAGAATGGATCTTGGATCAGTGTTGAAACACAAATCAACTCAAGCAATGCTTAAAGATATTGTAATTAAGGCTGCAGAAGGCATTCATACTTTAAATGAATTTAAAATTCATTTAAAATTTTAGGAAAATTTATCTGGTGACTATATTATGCGTGTGTTAAAATATATCCTATTCATGTATAAACCTGTCAATAAAACTATAATGTTTATAAAACAATGTGTAAAACCCAAGTGCCAATCTTCATTCACAGTTTTTGCAACTAGAAGGTTAATGATTTAAAAAAATCTCAAATATATTAATGTCTTTTTTTTGAAACAGAGTCTCACTTTGTCACCCTTGGTTGAGTGCTGTGGCATCACAGCTCACAGCAGCCTCAACCTCTTGGGCTCAAGCCATTCTCTTGCCTCAGCCTTCTGAGTGGCTGGGACTAAAGGCGCCCGCCACAACGCTGGGCTATTTTTAGAGACAGGGTCTAGCTCTTGCTCAGGCTGGTCGGAACCCATTAGCTCAGGTAATCCATCCCCCTCGGCCTTCCAGAGTGCTAGGATTACAGGTGTGAGGCACCACGACCAGCCAATGTTTTATTTTCTAATTAATGAGCTTCATGTTCACTATTACGTCATATGTTTATGAAGTGGATTTTAATTACTTTTTATTATATCAGAAACACTATTTTTCAAAAGATTCTATTATATTTATTTGCATTATATGTCAAATTTACTGGAATAATTGTCACAGTCTATTTTTGTTCATTTCACTTTAAATGAATACAACTATACTCAGCAATAGTTTGACTGTAAACTCTCTACATAAGGATAATTGAGTTTATGAGTAAACTAGTCAGGTACCTTGGCAAATATTCCTTTTCTTGTCTTAGCTATCTTTAAGTTGGTATTACTCTATACAAGAGAAAATATGAGTCTTGTAGGTAGGAAAGGGATAAACTAGGGCAGGGGATTCTGTAGTTCTCCAAACACAATCCTTTCCAAAAGATTTTACCTACATTTAGAATCAAAAGAAATACTGAAAATTTTATTTTTTGTTCTTCTTTTGGTCACAAATTGGAGTGTGTCTCTCCACACCTATATTTGATACTAGTGTCTATTATTAGCAATAACGATCTCTCCTGTATCACATAGGAAACATACTGTTTTCAATATGTGGCTTTCAACTAACAACTTATGAATGGACACTTGTTATGTACAATTGTTCTTTCAGAAATGAGAAACAGACGTTTCCTGGAATATTATTATTTTTAGGGTTACTGAAGGAGTGAGAGGTTCCTTAAACTGTCCTAAACTTCTTCAGGTAGAATTTATGCCAAAATTTTTTTTGCATAAACTTAAAAATTTTGAGAATGCTAAATGTGTGCATATTTAATATAGTAAATCTTTTACTCAGAGTATTTGCTTTAAAGCAGTAGTCAAAATGGTCATCACGCTGGGTCTTCTTAAGTAGAGAAAGTTATGGGAAATATTAATAAATGTAATTTATACTATAATAATATAACTAACATCATTGTATTAATGGAATCATTAGGACAATATAACTATTATAATTTAGCATATTATATTATAAATATAAATTTGTAATTACTTTTTATGATATTAGAAACAGCTGAATATCTCTGTTATATGGATACATATAGACTAAAGCAGCCCAAAGGAGAAGGAACAGGAATCTATTAATCATTTTTGATCTGTTTGAAGATTTACTATAAATTATTAGCATCCATCAATGCTTTTTGAAAGCTAGCTGCTTAATGTTGGAAATTCTTCATCCAAGTTTATATTTAAAATTTTTAAAACTATCTTGAAAAGAGAAATTTATCTAAGAAAACTATCTGTATTCCACAAATATGTCAAAAGCACATCATACAGGAAATTTTAAAATATACGTTTGTGAACAGGTGAATTAGTCATTGACGATAGTGATAGAAAAATATCTCAATTCATTATCTACCAGATTCAAATTGTGTTTTTAATTTCCTTTTCATTTCCATTGAATAGATTAACCATCTTCAATTACTCCCTAATGTCCACTTGACAAAACTAAAACCCCTGCATCTTTTCCTCAGTTACCTTTAAACTGTGGCTGAATTTAACAATTTTGGTTTTAACACTTGATGTCTATCTACCTACAACCTTATCCAAAATATATCAGTCTCCTGTTAGTGGGAATGTAAATTAGTACAACTACTATGAAAAACAAAATGGAAGCTCTCCAAAAAATCAAAACTAAAACTACCATAGAATCCAGCCATTCTCCTGCTGGGTGTATGAGAAAAGAAAGAAAATTCCATGTTTATTGAAGCACAAGTCACAATTGGCAAGATAGAGAATCAGTCTGTGTCCATAAACCGATGACTAGATAAATGAAATATGGCACATATGAAAGCTATAACCCAATTATAACCTAAGGATATGGGAAAGGGGAAAGGGAGGGGAGAGGAGAGGATGGGTGGAGGGAGGGTTATTGGCGGGACCACACCTACAGTGCATCTTACATGTGAAACTTAGTAAATGTAGAATATAAATATCTTAACACAATAACTAAGAAAATGCCAGGAAGGCTATGTTAACCACAGTGATGAAAATGTGTCAAATGGTCTATAAAACCAGAGTACGGTGCCCCACGATTGCATTAATGTACACAGCTATGATTTAATAATAAAAATAAAATGTGGCACAAACTGTGCTACACAATGGAATGTTACCCTTTGCAACAACATGGACGGAACTGAAGGACTTTATGTTGAGCGTAATAAGCCAGGCAAAGAAGGACACACATATATATTCTCAGTCGTATGTGGAAGTTAAAAAGAAATTGATCTTTTGTAGATAGAGGGTAAAATGAGATTACCAGAGATAGGGAAGTATAGCAGGGAAGAGAGGATAAAGAGTTCATTTGGTTAATGAACTCAGATAGAAAGGATAATAACATCTAGTGTTTAGTATAAAACAGAGTAATTTTGGTTAACAACATTTTAATGTATATTTCAAGATAACTAGAGCCCTGAAATTGGAAGGTTCCTATGAAAAAGAAATGATAAATATTTGAAGTTGCAGATATCACATTCAATTTTATCATACTCATTACATATTTGTTTCAAAATATCACTTGTACCCATAAATATGTACAACTATTATGTCTCGGTAAAAAATTTTTAAGTGTGTTTCAAAAGACCAATCTACTGTGTACTGAAACACGCATTATAATGGTTTTCTATTTTCACCACTACAATGGCCCTGTTCTTCCATCTACCCATCCATGCATTCATTTAGGAAACTCTTACTAAACATGAATGTATCATGTGCCATATCTTGACAAAAAAAAGATAAGACCCTAACACTCATCTCATAGAACTCTGCTTCCTCACATCCTCCCTTCTACCGAAATGCCTTGATTTCATCTTTAGTAGAGTCTTCATGGACATAAATGTCAATTCAAATACATCACTTCTGGGTTTACTACATGCACAGTCCAAACAGCCATCTATTAATCATAAATATGTAACTTTTGTTAGTTGTATTTTGGCAAATTTTGATTAAATATATGTTCAATTTTATTTGATCACCCCATCTAAATCACAGTTTTTAAAATCTAAAATTAAACATAACTTTTAATAATCTAATAGCAATTATATTATAGTATCTTACACATAGCAAATAATCAATGCTATTCTCTTAGGAATTTTAAATGCAAGCAATAGAAAATGACTCTGTTATTAAAGCATTAAAACTAAAGTTATTAAAATAATCTTACAGAGGTTACTAATTTAGTGGGTAGCTTCAGATCCAAATTTAGAAAACAGGATGGAAAACAAACGATCAAATAAAAAAAAAAAAAAAAAGGGCAAAGCGATAAAAGTTTTAATTCAACTGACAAACTGGTCCTGGAACCAGACAACACAACTACACCAACGTTTATGAGGTAGATGTTAAGTACCAACACAAAAAGTGCAAGAAGTGGCCATAGTTTAGAGGAACATAAGAAAATCTCTAGGATTTTTGGGTTTATCAAGTGGGCCTGCCGATGGCCCTGGGCAGTGAACACCAGCACTGACACTCTGCCAGCTGCTCTTGGAAACTGGCTGCTGCTGCAGTTACTGTCTATGCATGTTATCTTTTTGTAATAATAGCTCAGAATTAAAAGTTGTGCCAATTGCTTTTCTGAACCTTAATCTGCTTCCAACATCCTAGCTCCACATAAACTCAAAAATTAAATGTTTAATTTTTTTTATTTTTATAGTGCAAGTTATCTCTTGAACTGATAAAAAATAGAAGATAAAATATATTAATATATTAAAGCGTTCTTTATTCAGGGACATATGACCAATGTCCATTAGCATGGTGGGTAGCACTGATGGTCTCCTTTACCTTTCATGAATCTGTACTATTGTACAGAATTACCTTGGATAGTTTGCTGTCAAATGTTGCTAAAAAAAACCCATAAAGAGTAAAAAAAAATTACAAAAACAAGAATTACTAAAAATTCTTTCTGAAAGCTATCTTCATTGTGAGAAAATACACCTTCTGAATTTACTAACATACTAGCCCTAAATTAAATAAGTTATGCTTCTACATGTTAGTCAAACAGCAAAATATATTCTCAACTTCCTGGATAACATCTACAAAACAACATGTAGCTAATATACTTAGTGGTGTGAAACTAAGCTCAGAAACAAGGCAGACATTCCCTTCACCACTTCTGTTCAACATTGTATGGAAAGCTCTAACTAATGCAGTGACTCAAGAGAATGAAATAAAATACATGCAGAATGAGAAGAAGGAAATTGTCTTTGTTCGCATATAACAGGACTATTTATGTAGAAAGTTTCAAAGAATCAGGAACAATAAAAAAGTGGAACCAATAATAGATTATTATGAAGTTGTAGGGTACAAGGTTAATATGCAAAAACCAAAAGCTTTCCCATAATATATCAATGAACAGAATTCAAAATTAAAAATGCAATACCATATATATGGCACCAAAAACTGATATACATAGGTATAAATACAAAAAATATATAAAATATTTGTGAGAAAAACTATACAAATTTTAAAGGAGTCAAAGAAAATCTACAATGGGGAGATTATTTCATGCTCAAGGAAAAGAATACTCAATATTGTCCAAATTTCAGATATTCCAACTCAATGAATAAATTCAAAACAATCACCATCAAAATCACAACAAGTTACTTTGTGGACTTTGACAATCTAATTTTAAAGCTCGTGTGGAAAAGCAAAAGACTTAGTGAACATGATACTGGAGAAGAGAGTCTGAGGACTGGCACAAATGGACACGTCCTCATATTACCCCAAATGGCCAAATGGCTAGTATCCTTAGAATAACTTGGTTTTACACTTCTGTGATATTGTGTGTTTCTTTCATGCAACTATAGTAAAATCAGCATATGAATAGCCAATTAATTTACTATAGCTAAGTAATAATTCACTTTTAAAAAATGTTCTCCCACTGTCTTATTATAATATATGACCAGTTGATTTCTCCTAGTTTTTTTTTTTTTTTTTTTTAATTTTAGCTTAATATGAGGGTACAAACAAACAGGCCACAATATTTGATTTTGTTAAGTAGAGTCCCTATTGTAGTTGTGTCCCACACCTAAAAGGTGTGCCATACACCCCTACATTATGCCCATTAAGTAGGAGCATACCCATTCCCTTCGCCCCCCTCCCACTCTACCTCATTCCCCCTCCCTTCCAACTTGAACTGAAATGAGTTTTTCCCCTCTGTGGGAATGAATTGAAGGGTGGGAATAATATGAAGCTAGTAGTTGAATGATCATCTACTAGCTTCATATTATTAGAATTGAGTACATTGGATAATTGTTTTTCCATTCTTTTGATGCTTTATCAAAAAGAACTTATTTCAACTCATCCAGGTAAAGACAAAAAATGTAAAATCACCATCTTTAAATGGCTGAATAGTATTCCTCGGTATATACCACAGCTTGTTTATCCATTTCTGGGTTGGTGGGCATTTAGGTTGTTTACACATTTTGGCAACTGGAAATTGAGCTGCAATAAACAGTCTAGTGGAAATGTCCTTATGATAAAAAGTTGTTTGTTTGTTTTCCTTCTTCTGGGTAGATGCCTAGTAGTGGTATTGCAGGATCACGTGGGAGGTCTAATTTGAGTTCTTTGAGGATTCTCCATACTTCCGCCCCAAATGTTGCATTAGTTTGCAGTCCTACCAGCAGTGTAAAAGGGTTCCCTTCTCTCCACATCTTCACCAGCATCTGCAACTTTGAGACTTTGTGATGTGGGCTATTCTCACTTGGGTAAGGTGATATCTCAGGATGGTTTTGATTTGCATGATCAGGAACAATGAGCATTTTTTCGAATGTTTGTTAGTCATTTGTCTATCTTCATCAGAGAAGGTTCTGTTCTTGTCTCTTGCCCAGCAGTAGATGGAATTGTTTATTCTTTTTTTGTTGATTAATCTGAGTTCTCGGTAGATTCTAGTTATCGACATTTTGTCAGAATCATACCCTGCAAATGTCTTTTCCCATTCTGAAGATTGGTTTTGTTTTTTTTTTGCTTTATTTCTTATTCTTATCTCTGCAGAAGCTTTTCAGCTTAAATAAATCCCATTCGTTAATTTTTGTTGTTGTTCCAATGGGCACTAAAGTCTTTGTCATAAAATCTTTCCCCAGTCTGACATCATTAAGAGTTTTTCAACATTTCCTTCTAAGAGGTTTATCATTTTGTGTCTGAGATTTCTTTTATCAATCTTAAATCAATTTTTGTAAGTGGCGAAATGTGTGGGTCTAGTTTCAGTCTGTTACATGTGGTTATCCAGTTCTCTCAGCACCATTTGTTGAATAGGAATAGTTTTCCCCAGTGTATGATTTTGTTTTGTTTATCAAATATCAGATGGCAAATAGAGACTGGTTTCATCTCTTGGTTTTGCCTTCTATTCCTTATGTTTATTTTTGCACCAATGACATGCTGTTCTGATTACTATGGACTTATAATATACCCTGAAGTCTGGTCAGGTGATGCTTCTGGCTTTCTTTTTATTACTAAGATTAGCCTTAGCTATAGTTTTTTGTGGTTCCATACAAAATGAAGTACAATTTTTTCCAGTTCTTCAAAATATGATGCTGATATCTTTTTGTGTGTGTGTGTGTGTGTTTTTTGGCCGGGGCTGGGTTTGAACCCGCCACCTCCGGCATATGGGACCGGCGCCCTACCCGCTGAGCCATAGGCGCAGTCTGATGCTGATATCTTAATGGGGATTGCATTGAATCTGTAGATTGCTTTGGATAGAACAGACATTTTGACAATTGTTGGTTCTTTTCAGCCAAAAGCATGGGATGTTCTACCATTTGTTAATGTCTCCTGCTATTTCATTTCTTAGGGTTTCATTATTCTCTTTGTAGAGCACCTTCACCTCTTTTGTTAAGTATATTCCTAAGTATTTCATTTATTTTGAAGCTACCTTGAAGGGAATTCTGTTCCTAATTTATTTCTCAACTTGGCTGGTATTGACATATACAAAGGCTACTGATTTGTGGACATTGATTTAATACCCTGAGATATTACAGTATTTCTTGATCACTTCCAGGAGTCTGCTGATTGAGTCTCTGGGATTCTCTAAGTATAATATCATATCATAGGCAAAGAGTGAGACTTTTATCTGCTCTACCCCCCTTTGGATGCCCTTTATATCCTTCTTTTGCCAGATTGCTTTGGCTAGAACTCCCAGCACTACGTTGAATAGTAGCAGTGATAGAGGAAATCTAGTTCCAGTTCTGAGTGGAAAAGCTTTCAGCTTTATTCCATTCAGTATGATGTTAGCTGTGGGTTTGTCATAGATGGCTTCAATCAGTTTAAGAAATGTGCCACCTATGCCTATATTCTTAAGTATACTTGTCAGAAAAGGATTCTGAATTTTATCAAATGCTTTTTCTGCATATAAACTATTACAAAACATTGATAAGGAAGCAACCTTACCCAGTCATTTCCCATACACCACCCTGATATAAAAACCAAGAAAAGACCCAATTAAAAAGGAGAACTACAGGCCTATCGCACCATGATTCTATAGGAAAAATACTCAGTAAATATTAGTCAATTGATTACAGCTACATATTTAAAAACTCTACATCATGATCAAGTAGGCTTTATGCCAGGATGCAAGGCTGTCTAACATACACAAATCCATAAATGTGTTTCACCATATCAATAGAATATCTTACCTTTTTCTAAAACCTTCTCACCCTATCATCTTTAAATTGTTTTATGTACATATATTTTATTTAAAGATAACTAAATAACTTGTTTATTTTGTTTCTCATATTTATTTCCTCTACTTTCTCCATATTCTTTTGGAGAAAACCAGTTATTTCCTTAACATAACTTGATATTGGACATGTTTTGTTAAGACCTGATTATAAAAAGACTAGTGAAAAATTGCAATTGAAAATTCAAATTCTTATGTTTTTCGAATCAATTACTAACAGTAATGTACATTTTTAACAACTAAAAGAATGGATAACCTTTATTTATATTGGACAACCATCAAATATGAACTAAGAAAAAGTAGAAGAGAAGACGCTTATAACTCTTCATACATGTGCAAGCCCTTTGTATACTGGTAATCATTGCCCCTGGAGGTATTGCCTGCTCTACTTGAATTGCGACACATATTTTTGCTAATCTTTTGGCTAAGCAGAATAAATGTGTAATACCCTTGTTCATACTTAATATTTGCTATCTGATATTAGAGAACTGATCAAAGCCACTCCAAGAATTTATGGATGTGGACATAATACTTAGGACTATTAGACTCACATCCAATGCTCCTATACCTTAAATTCATCAGATTTTATTGTCGTTGTTAAGAAAAGTTAACATCAAGTGAGAATTACAACCAGACACAAAGAGGAATTTAGACATCATTTGAACAAAGGATTAATAAGGGCAGTACCTAGCATAGAAAAAGTGGCTTATCTTTCTTTCCTTTTCCTTTTCTTGTTTTTTTGTTTAATATTTATTTTCAGTAGGAAAATTGGTCATGTTGATTTCTCAATTCAATCGAGTAATCTCTGTTCTTCTAGTCACCTGTTCTAGGCATAGTGAGTGGATTCTTGAATAACTATATTCTCTTTGGAAATCTAAAAATAAGTCTGTTCAGGTTGCCATAACAAAATGTCACAGACAGGTGAGCTTAACAAACAGATATTCATTTTTTCACATTTATGGAGGATAGGAGTCCAATATCAAGGTGTCAGGAGATTTAGTTTCTTCTGAGAGTTGTTCCTTGGCTTGCACACGTCTTCGCCCCGTGTACATATGGTCTCACTGTGTGTGCTTGTCTGTTCTCACTCTCTCTGTATGCCTTAATCCCCTTTTCTTTAAATGACACCAATCATTTGATTAAGGCCAACCTCAATGAACTAATTTTAAATTATTTACCTCTTTAAGAGCCTATCTCCAAATAGGTCACAAGCTGAAGTACTAGGTATTAGGGTTTCAACGTGTACAAATCGGGGGGAGATACGCCACATTACGCCCCTAGCAAGAAGTCACATTGAAATTTATCAGCATTCTTAATTTGCACCTATGTTTAATAACATCCACCCCTCTCCTCTGCTGCCACCTTTCTGTTACAGTATCAAAAAATCAATCCGGGCACATTTTTAGAAACGCAGCATTTTCATGCATTGCTGTATTCCTGGCATTCTCTTTTCCAGTAGTTTTATCATTTTCTGCAGAGAGCCATTTTTTGTCCCCACCAAGCCTCATTAGCATGGTTTTAAAAGACTATATATAAAGCATATTACACTGCATCTGATTCTCTTTAAATCAATTCTTCATTTGAAAATTAGATGAGATAATTTTTAGGTCAGAAACGACTGAAAATTTAGAAAACACATTCATCACTTAAACTTTTTTTGATCTCAAATCTATTTAAATTGCTTTACAGCTCTTGATCTGTACAGTATGCACACTACAATTTCTTATGAATAAGAACTGGGTACTATGGGATATAAAGAACTCAAGGATGTACAAAAAATTTATTAAATTTATTAAAAACTCTCAAATTCACTGTTTCTACTGGAAGTGCTTTGTGTCCTGGCTGGTTCCTGAAGTTTAAAAATAGATAAACAATTCCACTTAGTGGTAATATATAATTAATTAACTCAAATGAACTAATGGGAGGTCTCAAGCCTTTCAAAGAAGTAAAAGTGGAAGAAAGAATAATTAGAAAACTAACATTTGAGTCAAATTAGTTAAAGCTTTGTAAATACAAGTCGGCACCTTCAGAAAATGTTTTAACCGAGCAGTCTGCTGTGGTTGATAGATTCTTCTTTTTCTATTCTTAAGTTTCTGTTTCTTCTCATGTACTATTTTACTTCCAAAATCTCTTATTCAGGGAATTATTTTGATCGCTAAAGAATATTTCTTCTGTTTTTTAAAGTTCACTTGCTTTCTACCCGTAAACTGATGACTCACCTTCACAATTGGAGTAGACAATAATGCTATCATTAGTGAATTTTCAGCTTGTTTCAGAAATGCTGATAAGGCATCTGGCAAGCTTCCTCATGACCTTGGCGGATAATGTGGCAGTCTCATAGACAATTCTGCTACGAAAGAAATGGTTTTAAAGGAAGTTGTTTTATCCCCTAGAGGGAGAGAAAGTCAATCAAAATGTGCACACTGAATTTCAGGTATTCTAATTAACTCCTCAGTGACCACTTACAGTGTGTTTATGATGATTCTGTACTTGAATATATTCTCTTTTTGTATTGTACAACAATTCTTATCATGTATGACTATGAATCATCCATGATATTGATAAATAATAATATTGATTTTTATTTTTTTAAATATGAATTTTTCTCCAATAATTATGTTTCAAAGTATTTATCCTTAAATTCCAACTGGTCCTCTTTCTATACCTTTTCATACATTGATTGTTTTACCTTGAGACTCCAGAGAGATTATAATAAGGGGGAATAATCTGAAAAGGAGAAAACCCATTTTTTGTTTCTTTAAAACTTCCTCCATTCTTTTGGGGAATTAAAACCTTCATTCTTGCCTGAGACCAGTGGCCACTAGGGGCAGTAGAGCAGCCTTTGTTCTTTGTATCACAGAAGTTGGCTCAAGGGAATTGTCTAGGTGGAGGTCATCAGATTGTCTTAGATAAAGAAGGGAGTAATCAGAACCATACACTTTAAACACTCTGTATTTCTCCCTCAGAGCAGGACGCCAGTACTTTAAGATGGGAGCCTGACAATCTCCTCCTTCATTTGATATGGCCATGGGAACAAATGCCAAACTTTTAGTAACAAGATGTTATACTGACTGAACATAACCAGAGAGAACATCCTTAGAAATACCGTCCCCAAGGAGGGGACTAATTTCTGGGAACATGACCGCATGCCTATGTATGTTACTCTACGTTTTTTATTGTGAGTTAATTTTCAGCTACTGTTCATGTGTTTCTTTGTTTTCCTGTTTAAAGAAGCAATTATATTTTGGGGGACACAGGTGTAGCTGTGGTACCAAGTAATGAAAGCATAAGAGTTAAATAAATAAAGATTTTTTTCCCTCTGTCTTAGCAATCTGATATTCCTCAGTCCTAGAAGACATGGTGGTGCCATTGTGTAAGGAACCAAGTTTTCTTCTGTCTTTTATTTTGCTGTTCTCAAAAGGCACTTTTGTGGCTGATAAAATAGAGCAGAAGATAAAGAACACAAAAGAAGACAAAAAACACACAAATATGTACCTGGGTATGAGATAGTGTCTACTCAGAAGGGCATCTTTTTTCTTGGTCCAACAAGAACAGTTTTTTGTGTGTTTTCTTTTCAAAGTGTCTGGTAAAAGGAAAGATCTTCCCCATTCCCACAGAAACTGTTCTGTGTGTATCAGGGACTTGTTACTATGATGGCTTCATATCTCTTATCGGGAGACACAAGTCCTTCTGTTATCTCTATTTCAGCTGTTCTTGAGATCACTGCCCATTTCTCTACTGTGTTCCCCAGATCTTTGAAAAGTTAATGAATCAGTCATTTATATTCATGAAGGCCAGTTTTTGTTCAGATCTTTATTTAAAATTTTCTTTAATAGTTTCCTAATAGTCTCTCTCCCCTCCTCTCTCTTCTTGTCTCTCTCAGTCTCTCCTCTCTCCCCCTCTCCCTTTCCTCTCTCTCCTTTTCTCTCCTCCCTTGCCAATAAAAACCTTTCATACAAAAAAAACAAAAACAAAGTTTCCTAATAGAATCTCCAACTTTAATTATCTTACATCTTAAAGATAAGCATCTGAATGAATATATTTGAATTATCTTATGTTCTAGGAGTTTGAACAGTTCATTGTTTCTACAAAACTTTTATTATTTTTTAATACTTTGGGGGGCATTACTTTATAATATCACCAGGAGGTAAAACTCTGTTCATTTAGTCATTACAGCCTAGAATAAAACTTAGGTTAACTTTTTCATTACTTTTAATATTATTTCCATAAAACAGGGTGTCTGTAAATTTAATTCCAATCATTTGAAATTTTATAAACTAAATAAAATTATGTAATCTCACTCCAGATCAGGAAAGAGAAAATTATACTCCAAACTTCTGATTTGGTACTTAACAAGTCACTACCTCCCAGCTAACTGAAATCCTGACCTCTAATGTGTTTTAGTATGTTTTTCCAAGGGTAACTTGCAGCAAACATAATCATACAGTAGGAATCTTCTGTAAATGGGCTTTCATTCAACCTTATATTTGTGAGATTCATCCATATTTTGTCAAATTATTTATCCTGATTTCAGTATAACAAATTGTTGTGTGAATATGTCGAACTTTATGTATTTATTTTGTATCAACATACATTTTTTAATTTTTCAGCTTTGGGGTCTTGGAAAAACAATGGTATGCGTAAATATTCAGTTATGTCTGAAATTTCCTTTTTTTTTTAAGGAATGCTAATGGAGACTTCAATTTCCTTTTTTTTCTATTCTTTTGAAACTCATTTATTTCATCTCCATTTGTAAAGAATAACTCAGTTGGCTATGGAATTCAATATACTTGCTGTGTTGTCAATTGTTTAGGGCTTCCTGCCTATCTATGCCTTTGGTATCCATTGTTTCTCTTGAAATGTTAGTTTTTGGTCTTACCATTCTGCTTTCTAGGGCAATGGTTTTTCTTCAAAGTTAACTGCTTTTATTTATTGACTTCATTTTGTTTTTCAGCGTTGTGATTGTGATGGGCCTGAGCTTGTGTACAGGCATGGAGGTAAGCTGGGAGGAAGTAGGGAAGAATACATAAAATTGGAATTGATTGACATTTTTAATTCCATAAATTAATCTGCATCAGGTTTGGAAAATTGGTGAGTTAATTTGCATCAAGTTTGGAAAATTGTCTGTCATTATCTTTTCAAACATTCTCCTCTCAACATGGCACTCCAATTGTATGGATATTAACACAATAACTAAGTAAATGCCATGAAGGCTATGTTAACCAGTTTGATGAAAATATTTCAAATTGTATATAAAACCAGCACATTGTACCCCATGATTGCATTAATGTACACAGCTATGATTTAATAATGATAAAAAAAACCATCTTATGTATTATTTTATTTCTTTTTTCCCCTTGTGCTTTACTTTGAGTATCTACTCCTGCTGTCTTTCACATCACTAACACAATAATTCTAGTAAGCCTCCCATTCTGGAATATGCATTTGATCACCTTTGTAATTTATAATTCTATGATAGAAATGGTACATCCTTCACTAGGTTTCAACATTTCATCTATTTTTTAAATATATTAGGCACAGAAGTTTAAGAGTTCTTATTTAACTACAATATGTGTATCATCTGTGAGTTAGATTTACTTTCTTTATTTTCTTTTCCATTGATTATCAGTCATATTTTAACTCATCTTTTCATGACTAGTATTTACTTTCATGAAATAACTTAAGAAAGAACCACACAGTCATGCCCATAAAAAAAAAAAAAAAGACTGTAAGTAATATTTTCTTCTTCTTTTTTTTTAATCTGGTACCTTTAACAGTTTATTTTTTATTTATTTATTATTTTTTTAGATTTTATTTTTTCTTTTTTATTAAATCATAGCTGTGTACATTGATATATTCATGGGGTATCATTCACTAGCTTCACAGACAGTTTACCAAGTTTCACATATACCCTTGTAAGATACACCGCTGGTGTAATCCCACCAATCCCCTTCCCAATACTCACCTCTCCCCTCCCTCCCCTCCCTTTCCCCCTTTCCCCTATTCTTAGGTTGTAACTGGGCTATAGATTTCATGTGAAAGCCATAAATTACTTTCATAGTAGGGCTGAGTACATTGGATACTTTGTCTTGAATTCTTCACATATTTTACTAAGAAGAGTATGTTCCAGCTCCATCCATGTAAACGTGAAAGAGGTAAAGTCTCCATCTTTCTTTAAGGCTGCATAATATTCCATGGCGTACATATACCACAACTTATTAATCCATTCGTGGATTGATGGGCACTTGGGCTTCTTCCATGACTTAGCAATTATGAATTGGGCTGCAATAAACATTCTGGTACAAATATCTTTGTTATGATGTGATTTTTGGTCTTCTGGGTATATGCCCAGTAGAGGGATTACAGGATTGAATGGGAGATGTATTTTTAGATCTCTAAGTGTTCTCCATGTCTCTTTCCAAAAGGAATGAATTAATTTGCATTCCCACCAGCAGTGCAAAAGTGTTCCCTTTTCTCCACATCCGCGCCAAGATCTCTGGTCTTGGCATTTTGTGATATAGGCTAGTCTCACTGGAGTTAGATGATATCTCAAAGTAGTTTTGATTTGCATTTCTCTGATGATTAAAGATGATGAGAATTTTTTCATATGTCTGAAGGCCGTGCACCTGTCTTCTTCAGAGAAGTTTCTCTTCAAATCCCTTGCCCAGCCTGCGATGGGATCCCTTGTTCTATTCTTGCTAATGTGTTTAAGTTCTCTGTGGATTCTGGTTATTAAACCTCTGTCGGAGACATAACTTGCAACTATCTTCTCCCATTCTAAGGGCTGTTTGCTTGCTTTACTTACTGTATTCTTGGCTGTGCAGAAGCTTTTTAGTTTGATCAAGTCCCACTAGTGTATTTTTGAAGTTGCTTCAATTGCCCGGGGGGTCCTCCTCATAAAATACTCACCCAGACCGATTTCTTCAAGGATTTTCCCTGCACTCTCCTCTAGTATTTTTATAGTTTCATGTCTTAAGTTTAAATCTTTGATCCAGTGAGAGTCTATCTTAGTTAATGGTGAAAGGTGTGGGTCCAGTTTCAGTCTTCTACAGGTTGCCAGCCAATTCACCCAGCACCATTTGTTAAATAGGGAATCTTTTCCCCACTGAATGTTTTTAATTGGCTTTCAAAGATTAAGTAAGGGTAAGCAGCTGGGTTCATCTCTTGGTTCTCTATTCTGTTCCAGACATCTACTTCTCTGTTTTTGTGCCAATACCATGCTGTTTTGATCACTATCGATTTGTAGTATACTCTGAGGTCTGGTAGCGTAATTCCTCCTGCTTTGTTTTTATTTTTGAGTAATGTCTTGGCTATTTGAGGTTTTTTCTGTTTCCATATAAAATGAAGTATTGTTTTTTCAAGACCTTTAAAGTATAACAGTGGAGCTTTAATAGGGATTGCATTGAAATTATATATTGCTTTGGGTAGTATGGACATTTTAACAATGTCGATTCCTCCCAGCCATGAGCATGGTATGTTTTTCCATTTGTTAATATTTTCAGCTATTTCTCTTCTTAGAGTTTCATAGTTCTCTTTATAGAGATCTTTCACGTCTTTTGTTAGGTAAATTCCCAAATATTTCATCTTCTTTGGCACTACTGTGAATGGGATAGAGTCCTTAACTGCTTTTTCAAATTGACTATTGTTGGTATATATAAAGGCTACTGATTTATGAATGTTGATTTTGTAACCTGAGATGCTGCTCGTATTCCTTGATCACTTCTAGGAGTTTTGTAGTAGAGTCCCTAGTGTTTTCCAGATATACAATCATATCCTCTGTGAAGAGCGAAAGTTTAATCTCTTCTGACCCTATATGGACACACTTGATTGCCTTTTCTTCCCTAATTGTGGTGGCTAAAATTTCCATTACAATGTTAAAAAGCAAGGGAGACAATGGGCAGCCTTGTCTGGTTCCTGATCTGAGTGTAAATGATTCTAATTTAACTCCATTCAATATGATATTGGCTGGGTGTTTGCTGTAGATGGTCTCTATCAGTCTAAGAAATGTCCCTTCTATACCGATTTTCTTAAGTGTTCTGATCATGAAGGGATGCTGGTTATTATCAAAAGCTTTTTCTGCATCGATTGAGAGAATCATATGTTCTTTGTTTTTTAATTTGTTTATGTGCTGGATTACATTTATAGATTTACGTATATTGAACCAGCCTTGAGATCCTGGGATAAAACCGACTTGGTCATGAGGTATAATTTGTTTGATGTGTTGCTGGATTCTGTTTGTTAGGATCTTGTTGAATATTTTTGCATCTATATTCATTAGTGATATCGGTCTATAATTTTCTTTTCTTGTTGGGTCTTTTCCTGGTTTGGGGATCAGGGTGATGTTTGCTTCATAGAACATGTTGGGTAGTCTTCCTTCTTTTTCTACCGTTTGAAACAGGTTGAGTAATATAGGTAGTAATTCCTCTTTAAAAGTTTGGTAGAATTCTGACGTGAAACCATCTGGTCCCAGGCTTTTCTTTTTAGGGAGGTTTTGTATGGTTGATGCTATTTCCGAACTTGATATGGGCCTGTTCAACATTTCCACTTGATTCTGGCTAAGTCTTGAAAGGTGGTGTGCTTCCAAGTAGCAGTCAATTTCCTTCAGATTTTCAAATTTCTGAGAATACAGTTTCTTGTAATATTCATTAAGGATTTTTTTGATTTCTGAGGATTCTGTTGTTATTTCATCTTTGTTGTTTCTGATTGATGACATTAGAGATTTTACTCTTTTTTTTCTGATTAGGTTGGCCAGAGGTTTATCTATTTTATTGACCTTTTCAAAAAACCAGCTTTTTGATTTATTGATCTGTTGTATTATTCTTTTGTTTTCAATTTCATTTAATTCGGCTCTAATTTTGGTTATTTCTTTTCTTCTATTGGGTTTGGGGTTGGAATGTTCTTCCTTTTCCATTTGCTTGAGATGTCCCATTAAGTTGTTAACTTCCTCTCTTTCTGTTCTCTTGAGGAAGGCTTGCAGTGCTATAAATTTCCCTCTTAGAACTGCCTTTGCATTGTCCCAGAGGTTCTGATAGTTTGTGTCTTCATTGTTGTTTTGTTCCAAAAAGTTGGCGATTTCTTTCTTAATCTCATCTCTGACCCAGCTATCATTCATCATAAGGTTATTTAACTTCCATGTTTTTGTATGAGTATGCAGATTCCAGTTGTTACTCAGCTCAATTTTTATTCCATGGTGGTCCGAGAAGATGCATGGAATAATTTCTATTCCTTTAAATTTACTGAGGTTAGACTTGTGACCTAAGATGTGATTGATTTTGAAGTAAGTTCCATGGGCTGATGAGAAGTATATGTATTCAGTTTTGTTGGGATGAAATGTTCTGTAGATGTCTGCTAAATCCAAATGTTGGATGGTTAAGTTTAAATCTAAGATTTCTTTGCTCAGCTTCTTGTTGGAGGATCGATCCAACACTGCCAGAGGAGTGTTGAAATCTCTGACGATTATGGAGCTGTAGGAAATCAAGTTGCTCATGTCTGTTAGAGTTTCTCTTATAAATTGAGGTGCATTCTGGTTGGGTGCATAGATATTAATAATTGAGATCTCATCATATTGAGTATTACCCATAACAAATATGAAGTGACCATTCTTGTCCTTCCTTACTTTTGTTGGTTTAAAGCCTATTGTATCTGCAAATAAAATTACAACACTTGCTTTTTTCTGATTACCATTTGCCTGAACGACCATCCTTTCACCCTGAGTCTGTATTTGTTTTAAGTTAAGATGTGACTCTTGTATGCAACGGATATCTGGCCTGAGTTTTTGTATCCAGTCAGCTAACCTATGCCTCTTTAGAGGACAGTTTAAGCCGTTCACATTAATGGAGAATATTGATAAGTCTGGTGAAGTTTTGTGTATCGAGTTTTTCAAAAGTCCAGCGGACATTTTTAATCCTTTCACCAGTGTGGAAATTGAAGTTTGATCCAAAGTTTCTGAGTGAGTTTACTTTTGTGGTATAGGATTGGGTTGGTCATTATGGAGGATAGGTCTGAGAATATCCTGAAGAGCTGGTTTGGTTATGGCAAATTTCTTCAACATATGAATGTCATTAAAGTATTTAATTTCTCCATCATAAATGAAACTCAGTTTAGCTGGATACGAGGTCCGGGGGTGAAAGTTATTTTGCTTTAGGAGATTAAAAGTCAGTGACCACCGTCTTCTGGCTTGAAAAGTTTCAGCAGAGAGATCTGTAGTCATTCTAGTATTCTTCCCTTTGAAGGTAATGGTTTTCTTTCTCCTGGCAGCTTTGATGATTTTCTCCTTCACATTAACTTTAGTGAAGTTAATTGTGATATGCCTGGGGGATGTCTTATTGGGGTTGAGTTGTGCTGGGGTTCTGAAGCTGTCCGTTATCTGAATTTCAGAATCTCTAGGCATTTCTGGAAAATTCTCTTTCATAATTTCATGCCAAAGGGCCTCTGTGCCCAGCGAGGCTACTTCATCTGTTTCTGGAACTCCTATGATTTGGATATTTGCCTTCTTCGAATTATCACAGAGGTCTCTGAGAGAATGATCCGTTTTTGCTCTTCATTTCTCTTCCTCTTTGAGAGTGTGGGAGCATTCAAAGGCTTTATCTTCGATGTCAGAAATCCTTTCTTCTGCTTGCTCCATTCTGTTGCTGAGGGATTCTACTGTATTTTTCATATCTTTGAGGGCTGCAAATTCTTGCTTCAGTGTGTCCAAGTCTTTGGTGGTTTTGTCTTTAAATTCGTTAAATTCTTGAGACAACTTTTGAATTTCTCCTCGAATTCCTAATTCCACTTTGTTAATCTTGTCTGCAATCCAAATTCTGAATTCGATTTCTGACATCTCAGCCAGTTGTTTATGAATGGGGTCTTCAATTGCATCTGCCATATCTTTCCTTGGGGGAGTTGATCTATTCTGGTTATTCATGTTACCAGAGTTTTTCCGCTGAATCCGCCCCATGGTTGTTTTACTCCCTCTGATTTTTTCCCCTGGGGCTTTGTTGAGTGCCTGTATAGTGTTGTGGCCTGAGAAACTGGGGCCCTGTCTGGTGTGGTGGGGCTAAGTGGTTCTGTCTTGTTTTCAGCTGGTTTCTGTTCCACCCTAGTGAAACAGATACTTTGGATTGAAGTCTCAGCTGTGGAGAAATATCAGCAATTAAGTCACCCCGCCCACCACCAACAAATAATTGGAAAAGAAAAATCAAACCTTCCTACCACCGTGCACCCAGGGCACCACCTGATTTGTCCTAAGGTGATTGGTTCAGTTCCAAAAGTCCAAATCAATTGTCTCAGTCTGCACCTGTCTTGGGTGAGAGAGTTTAAGAGGTCTGTGGGAACTGGATCACAGGGGTCTGGTGACTACTCTGGTGTGGCTTGCTCCAGTGCTGCATGGAATCAGGAGGAGTCACCCAGCCAATAGATCAGTCTGGGAAGGTTGATGCCTCCTTCCCCACCTTGCTGTCACACCCAGTCCCTGATAGCCCTGCAGTTGGCTGACCCAGTTGCCTGTAGTTAATTGGTACTCCAGGAGTTTGCACCTGCCTGAATCACAAGGAAGTCTGCCAGGCCGCTGTGCTCTGTGTCTCTCTAGCAGGAGGAGGTGAGGCCTGACAACCTCGGGTGCTTGATGAATTTTGGGGGGTTTTCACTCAGGTCCAGTCTCGCCCCTGATTAATGTTACTGACAGAACAGAACAGAACAACTCTGTGGTTCCCCTGCAGAAGAGAAGCTGAATTGAGTTCCAAATCAGCTTGTCTTTGCTCTTGTATTGTCTATAGGCTGATGATCCCCTGAGGGCCAGGTGCGTCTTAGGTTTAGTAAAGAGGACCTCTGGGTCACCCCCACCCTGGGTGTTTCCCCAGTTTGCAAGTTGGACTAGCCTCAGGCAAATCCTATACTCAGAGTCTCTGGTTGCCCAGGGAGACAGGGTGTGTGGTTTCAGAATATTCGGTAGTAAGCCGTATTGCTAGCAAGAGAGGGCTGCTGTTTTATGGCTCAGGCAACCGCTGCTCCGGTGTAGCTCCCTTCCAGCCAACCATCCTCTCTCCACTTCCGTACCCAAGAATCTGCATCGACCAGCTGCAGCCCAGCACTGTCTACACCCCTCAAGCAATCGCCCAAGAGTCTGGACCCCTGGGGAACAGGCTTCCAGACCTTGGATCGAGAACAGAGGGGAGTGCGGGGAGCGCTGGAAGCCTGGGGTTGCGGGCAGAGAACACACACAGCTTTACATAGTTTTATGCCTGGCCGTATTGTCACCAAAAGATGGCTGTTGCACTGTGCCTCAGGGAACTGCCAGTCCGGTGCAGTGCCCTCTCTGCCGACAGGGACTGGCCTCCAGACCTCAGTGTGAGTAAAGGGGAGTGCTGGGAGCTCAGAATTCCAGGTATAGACTATATACAGTTTATACAGTTTTATGCCTGGCAGGAGGACGCCGTGGCGCCCTAGTAGAGGGAGGTAGGTCCAGTTTTTAGAGGGTCTCTCCCAGGGAGTGTAGTTGGAGGACCTTTGAACTCTGCCTGATTGTTTGTGGGGCACTGTGAGCCATTCTAATGGGGGAGGGGACTCCCATCCACTTGGTGATGGATTTTGTACCTTTTGTTTGTACCCTTGTGGTCACAGCTCACCTCAGCGGGGTTGACATGCATTCTTCAACCTTCTCTCTTAGTGCAGCTCAAATCCACCAGGTTACTTGCTGAATTTTTGTCCTTTAACTCTCCTTCAGGACGGGAGCCTCTGTGGAATGCTGGCTTTAGTCAGCTATCTTGTCTTCTCCCCAGTAATATTTTCCTAGAAAAAAATTTTTCCCATTTTTTTTTTTTTTTGTTATGTGTATAGGGTGAGAGGCTAAAAACTCTATTTAGGAAGTGAGCTAGGTTGAGTCTGGTAAACAACCTTTTAAAACATTTATTCCACCATATTTGGGATGTAAGCCTCTCAGGTTTCTTGTTAATCTTGGTATTTATTCAGCTCCTCAGATCTAAAACTCCGTGAGAGAAACTCATCTGACCCTGGAAGTTTTCAGCCATAATCTCTCAATTTCTATCTCACTTAGCTTCAAGAAACGTTTTGAGACACCTTCCAGAGTAAACCATATATAGAGAGAGACACCAACATTATTGATGTTTGTGAAGTCAAATAAAAAACAGCAGCATTACGGTGATAATTATACTAGACAGTTAAGTGGAAATGGAAGGGAGACAGCATGCCATATTTAGGGAAATGATAGTGATTGACCATAGTTACGATTTAGGGATTAGATAATTTATGACTTATTATTTGTTCATGGGAGCTGCTGCAATAAACTGCACCTGGAGGGTAAGTTAGAACAATAGAAATTTATTGCCTCAAATTTTTGGAGGCTACAAATTGAAGATTAAGGTGTTGAAAGGGTTGATTCATTTTGAGGACCATGAAAAAGAAATCCGTTCCCCGTTTCTCTCTTAGTTTTTTACAGTTTGCTGGCAAACTTTAGTGTTACGCTTTCATCCTCAGGTGTTTTTCTCCCTGTGTGTGTTCAAATTTCTACTTTACATAAGAACACCTGTCCTATTCTATTATAGGCCCGGTTTACTCTACTATGATCTTGTTTAAATTTAACTACTTACAGTGACAATTACTTTGTTTTCAACTTAGATTGCCTTCAGAGGAAATAGAAGTTAGAATATTAACATAAAAATTTTGGAGGGATAATATTTCAGAATTGAAAATGATTGATGACTTTAAGTGGGAATTATATTAAAATATCATGATGGTTCAATATACAAAATCGATTGGGGTGGAGCAGGATTTCAGGGGATTAAAATTGGAGGCGGTTGAAATTTTAAGAACCAATTAAGCAATTATGTGGAAAAAACGTGTCTTGGATGAGAGAAATTCTACAAATAATAAAAAAATACATTATATGGCATACAGAATTTGATAACTACTTTGAAGTTCTGATGAGAAAGAGTAAGACTCAAGAATAATTCTCTAGAATCTGACATGAAAAGTTGAGTTCACTTAAAGAGACATCCAGAGACATTTTTGGTGGAAGTGTTCATGGTGATTCATTGGTCAGCTAATTAGTTTATTTATTTATTTGTTTATTTAATTTGTAATAAGAATCACACCTATGCAAATAAGAAAAATCTAGACTGGAAATATTAATTTCGATTATATGAAACTATAATGACAAAGAAGGCAATTATAATGAGGAACTTCACTCAGACCTAAAGGATAGAGTTAAAAACCTTTGAGAGAAATAAATAAAAAATCAAGAAAGGGGGTTGCCTTAAGGAATGGCTAAAGAGACAACTGACAATAAGATGCTATGTCATTACATAATCAAAGGAACATGGTTTAAGAAGGAGTGAATATTCATATTTCTGCAAAAAATCCACAAAATAAGGACTATGGTGTGACTCCTGAATTTATAAATAGAGGGTGGCATCTCATTTATTGTAAATGTATGGAAGAGAAGGAATAAAAGTTGAAACAATGAAAAATTTTTTATTTCAGAAAATTCATTCCCTTTTATAGCTTCTATATACATCTGTAATGAAGGAATTGAGATCATATAATTTAAATGAATGGAGTAGGGAAATGGTATGGAAAAGAACTGACTTAGAAAGGAAAAAAAAAAAAAAGAAAAGAGTAATTTTGTAGCCTTACTGACTTACTGCAGCTTTGACAACTTCTATTTATAAGGAGTAATGCTTGGAGGACTTTTTCCCTTTTCTTTGCAGTCTAAGTTTTCCCCTTGTAAATAGTAAAGGGAACTTCTCGATTGACATAGGATAGGTGTTTCACCAGGCTGAGGTGATTAAAGGCCACAGAGGCAAATAGGTTACGCATAATTTGCAAAGAGCTGAAATCACACATGTGAAATCTCAGCTGAATAGAGCAGGAAATGAAAATAGATAATGACAGAAAGTGAGTGAAAACCTGCTCATGTACTGGGCATCAAAGTGTAATTTGAGAGAGAACAAAAACAAAAATAAATGCATAACACCATGATCAGTGAAATAAGGATCTCGATACATGTACATTACTTAATAATACATTAAATTGTTCACAGTCAAAATACTGACAAACTTTTTTTTTTTTTCTTTTTTAAAAAGAAAAAGTATCACTTTATCGCCCTAGGTAGTGTGCCATGACATCACAGCTCACAGCAACCTCCAGCTCCTGGGCTCAGGTGATTCTCTTGCCTCAGCCTCCTGAGTAGCTGGGACTACAGGCGCCCACTACAACAGCCAGCTATTTTATTGTTGTTGTTGTTGTAGTTTGTCCGGGTTCAGGTTTGAACCCGCCACCTCGGTATATGGGGCTGGCGCCCTACTCACTGAGCCACATATTTTAACCATGTTTGATTTCTTTTTCAAAGGCATGAATTTTCAGGAGGCAGACTTTCATTAGAATGTGCAAATTAAAGAGCTATTCTTACAGTCACTGCTTTTGAAACATAGTCATATTTTAGTCCATATTTTCGGCTTTGCAAATGATCAGGCTGAATTATTCTTGTGAATACCAGTTATACCTACTCATCTGTTTGAGTAGGGATAAGGAATGTCTCTTTTTTCTCTGTTGCATTTTGTTTTCATTTATATGCTTAAGTAAAATAATTTAAAATATTTATATTCTGAATAAAAATCACAAATCCTTAATCATTTAGAGTGAACTGGAATACTGGAACAACATACACATAGAAATAACCTTGAGTGCACAAAAGGAATAAAACTGTGTTTGTTATTGTTAATGTTTGGCAGCTAATAGTTTTGTGTATATACTGTGTCTACCTGCTGAGGTTGACATCTGTATTTTTCCATTCCATGGAGGAGAACATGAAAATATGGCTAATATCCTAGAAATTATGGTCTTCTGTATGATCCATGAAGTTAAAAAAAAAAAAAAATAAGGAGAAAAGAGTATCCCACGAAGTTGCAACCCCTTGGGAAAAAATTCAGTAATTAAATTTATTCAAACTCTTAAACAAAACAAAAGCATAAAAGTTGATGGCCTGGGACACGTTATTTAAAGTTAATGGGGGTTATAAAGTAGAGAAAAACTAGTAAAGAAGAGATTAATTAAGAGCCACTACATTTTGCAACCAATTTAAGAGAACTTAATTGAAATTCCTTGCTTGGCATCAGTGAAGTACATGAGAAATGATTGTAAGAATTCTTAGAGACATGCTTCTGAATATAGTAAAAAAAGACAGCCTTACAAACATTATACATTTCCATATTTTTATTAAAGAAGTAGAACAAAAAAGTGAGCAATAGGAAGAAATGTCCGATAACATATTAAGAAAAAGTATGGTGGGAATGATGAAGTGCGTGGGCCTTGCCAAGAAAGACACCGGGTTTTAAATTTTAGGTGCACTACATGATAACTAGATGAATCTCTGCTTCTCAGTTACTGCACTTGTAAAAGTGCACAATATGTGCCTGCTGCCTAAGGCAGTTGATGTAAGTATGGTATTGTTTGTAAAGTATTTGGCAAATAATCTGTTATGCCTCTAAATGGTAGTAAACATGCCTGGATAAAATAAAAAGCCCATTTATAATATATTTTACCTTCTTTAATTCCCTTGATCATAATGTTTATTGCCTAACAACGCAATGATCATACATGAAGAAATGAATGGGTTTATCAGGCCTTCTCTAGAAATGATTTACATATTCTAATATCACTTTTAATCATAATGCCCTCAGTGAGCTCTACAACTTTGAGAATTTTTTTTTTTTTTTTATTTACTTGGGCCTGGTATCCCATTACTGTTGATTGATAATTATACAAATGTAAACTTCAGTTCTATGAATGATTTTGGAGAATATCTAAAAACATATTTTATGCCTACACAGAAAATTTAATAATCTATATATTTACATAGTATATTGACCAATTCATTATTTCGTGCATAGAATCTACACGTTAAAATAAAACAAACATACTACCAAAAATGGGAGATAATGACATATTGAAAAGTTCTCACTGTAGTGCCATCAATTATTTTGTGTTTCATTAAAAGGACGAAAATGTGAGCAGGTAACAATGTATCATAAGTGAAAAGAGAAACTGAGAAATTTACAAAGCTGGGTACTATTACAGTTTAAACAAAAACAGCATGATAAAGAAAACAAGAGTAACTAATAAACTGTCAGGGAAGTGTGGAGTCTAATAGGGAAGGGAAATTGAGACACCTGCTGGGCAGAATACAGCCCAACCCACAAAGACAATTTGCTCTAGGTTGAAAATGTACGAGTATATCATGTTTTAAAGAACTTCTGTTAAAAGTATGAACCATAGCACTCTCTCTCTAAGATAAAATAAACTAATACTTTAATATCCTATTCCTGGCCTAGAGAAATTGTAGCTCCCCTGGGGGCCGCCTTCTCTTTCTTTCTTTTGCAATGCCACACCAACTCTTTATTCTCTTCCCCTTCCTCACACTCTTGTCTATCTTACTCCCTCTCTATTACTAAGATAAAATACATACCATTATATTCTAAAATAAATAAACAAACAAACCAATAAACCATATTTTACAATAATCCTTTTAACAGGAAACACTAGTTATATGTGAGTGCATCCAAAGACACCATTTCAACCTGAGAAGTATCTTAACTATTATCAGCCTTCGCACATGTAAGTATTATTATTTAATATTGCAGGTCAGGTTCCCTGGGAATATGTAGTTTTGAAGGACATTTATAGATGAATGGTCTTGAGATCAACTGTGAGAGAAATTACATAAGCAGATTGGGCAGAGAGCAAAACAGAACTTGCAATTCAGTCACAACAAGACTTTGGCAAAACAGTTGGGCACCCAGAAGCTGGAATGTCCATTTAGAGTCTTTCCACCTTAGAGAGATTACTTTGGACCTTTACAACTGTGTATGGACCAGGAATTGGGTGTAGGCTGCTCCTAGGAAAGGAGACATGGATTTGGGTAGTGTAGAAGCTAATTCCAGAACAGGGGGAGATAGTTCTCTCAGTCTTGGAGGGAAGATTGGGACAGAGTAACACAGCTCAAGTGAGAGACGGAATACAAAAGAATGGTGAGATTGTAAATGGTAAGAAAATTCTAAACTCCAGCCTCTGCAGCAATAAGTCCAGAAAACCAAACCCCACCCCTTGTAGCTACTGGCCTAGAGGGAGCTGCTTCTCTGTGTTTAATGTTCTAATGACTGCCAGCTTACTGAGTTTTTTGTTATTGTTGTTTGTTTGTGTGTTTGCTCCTACTTCCAACTTTGGATAAGGAAGACAAAGCCAGCTACAGTCCACAAACCAAGCACATATAAGAGCCTAGTTACCCTCCCTCCAGCTTCCATGTGCTCCTTTCTTTCTTTTTTTTTTTTTTTTTGTAGAGACAGAGTCTCACATACCACCCTCAGGTAGAGTGCCGTGGCGTCACACGGCTCACAGCAACCTCTAACTCTTGGGCTTACGTGATTCTCTTGCCTCAGCCTCCCGAGCAGCTGGGACTACAGGCGCCCGCCACAACGCCCGGCTACTTTTTTGTTGCAGTTTGGCCGGGGCTGGGTTTGAACCCGCCACCCTCGGCATATGGGGCCGGCGCCCTACTCACTGAGCCACAGGCGCCGCCCATGCTCCTTTCTTTTTTAAAAATGATTTATTGTTTATTTATTTTTATTTCAGAATATTACTGGAGTACACGTGTTTTTGGTTACATAATGTTTTTGTATATTCTAAGTCAAAGTTATATACGTGCCCTACACCCAGAAGGTGTGCATTTTACTACCCATTAGGTGTGAGTTAACCCAGCTGCTCCGTTCCCCTCCCACTTGAGTTTCATATCTGCACATAAGTGTTGACCTCCTACTTGCAATTTGGTATCGAGAGCATGTGGTGTTTGTTACACTATTTTTCCAATACTTGAGTTAGAAGTCAACACTTGAAGTCTTTCCTTTTTTTTCACTGCAAAGTTTTTTGATTCTCTTGCCTGAAATAGAATCTCTGACAAAGAGAAGTGATGGTGACCGACTCCCTTGTTATAGTAACTTCTGAATATATAGTCTTTTTTGTTCTCATTTGCGTGGTGGTCTTTATTTCCAATCAGAGCAGGCTTGAGGCTTTCCCTTTCTTTCACTATAAAATGTTCCTCCACACAGTCTGCCTTAGAATCTCTGTAATGCACAAGTGATGGTAGCTGATTCACTGGCTTTAGAAACTTCCGAATAAATAGCTTTTACTTGTTTTCATTTGATTAGGTTTTTTAATCTTTGCAGTTTCCCTGATGACTCCAACATGATAGGATTTGTACTGCTCTTAATGATTATACTATATTTTCTTTCTTTTCTTTCAGCCTAATGAAAAAATTTCTTCTGCAGCAACCTAGAATGGAATCACTAGATCTTCTCTTTGATCTTTAACTCTTTTTTTCTGAGGTCATTATTCACCACCTAATCACTGAAAATATTTATATGTTTTCCCTGGCAGATACTTAACATGGTGAATTTCTACAATTGAATACACCATTCTTCCGTGTCTTTTATGAGAAACTTCTGTTCTCATCAGTCACTGTTTTATGTCTGACTCTTTGGGGGCTGGTGTAGGGGAGGACCTACTGTCTCTCTGACTAAAATGTAAGTTCCACACAATTTGGGACCATATCTGCTTTTCTCCCCACCATTTTAGCTTAGATTAAAAGTGTCTGAACCTTAGTAATCAGAAAATTAATATTTTTTGTATGAATAAATGAGTGTATGAATCGTTTGTAATGCTTGTATCTTGAACTTATTTTTCTTCTTTTACCCAAAGTCAGATCTACTCTCTTGCTGTGCTGTTTCTCTTAGTGAAAGGCAACTCCGGGGCTTCAGTGACTCTCTTGCCTCAGCCATCCAAGTAGCTGGGACTACAGGCACCCACCACAGCACTCAGCTGTTTTTGGGTTGTAGTTGTCATTGTTGTTTGGCAGGCCCGGGCTGGATTCAAGTGGATTCCTCTCTGATGTATGTGGCTGTCACCTTATCTGCTTGAGCTACAGGTGCTGAGCCAGTGAATGGAATTGTTAGGCAGTCAATTATCCAAGTAAAAAATTATAAGCTATTCCAGATGACTTTGTTTCTACAGTAATCACTAAGTACTTTGGTTACTATTTCTTAATTAATTATGAATCTGTCCTCTTTTGCACAGAATCACACCAAGACTCTGCTTTCTTTATTAAGCTATCTTTTCTTAACTAATCAGAACCTTGTCTGAAGATCCACCTATGCATTTTTTAACACTTGAATTGGGTGCATAATTGAGATTAGACATGAGAAGAGCTTGAGATATATCATGTGATTCAAGTTGTCATTACACTCAGCAGCTATTAGACAGATGCTGAAATACAAAAGCTATTGAATGCCAGGGAGCTATTTATAGATTTTATGTAGTGAGTGAGCAGATCATACCATGATAAACCCAGTATCTATTATAGCAATAGTTTACGGTATATTTAGTAATTTTTAGTCTAGAAGTTTGATATCTGAAACTTCCATGATTGCTTTCAATCATTTCAGTGAAATTGTACTAGAACTTGATCTGCTTCTTCAGTGCAACCTAAGTCTCAGAATTAACCTCATATATGTTTCCAGCAGAAAGTATGTATCATAAGTTTATAAAGTAATAGGACATATTTTTTTGTAACAGATTCTCCAAATTGGGATACTTTTAAATATGGGTGATTATTTTTCCCAATGAAAATCAAACCACTTTTGTAGTGTCTACACAGTATCATCATATTTTATCTTGAAATAGATTAGTCAACATAATACAATATATATTACTAATCTTTTTAACTAATTACACTAATTTCATCATCATTTAAAGGCCAGAAATATCATATAAAATATGTATAAACAACACATATTGAGTAATGCTATTCCTCACTCTAAAATAATTTTTCACTTATGCTTCACCTCATCAAAAATATTTTGACAAAATTCATTTACCTCCACATTCCCTTTCATTTTTTGTGGAAAAGCCAAATATTGCTCATTTTGTTATCAGGACTATTTTTTTTTGTTAGATTCTAACAAGTATCAAATTCTTAAACTATGTAATGATTGACTCTGATAATGTTATTTCATCTTTTTTTCCTCTAATTATAAAGCTATTCTATTTGCTGTTGTTGATGCCCAAGTTTCATGATACACATTAGTCACCAATAAGTCCCATTTTTTGTCAGTAGAATAAACTCTCTCTCTCCTTTAATATAAGCTGGTGAAACTGACTACACCAGCACTCTGGGAATAAAGCATGCAATCCCACCTAGAAGTATCAATATAGAATTATGAACTAAAAATTTAACAAAATGAAAAATATCCCATATACACGTTTTCTGAGGTTAACTGGTATAGGAAAAATAATGTGGTGACAAAAAAAAAATCATTCCCATAAAAAGAATGCTTAAAGGATTTATATTAACTCTAAAAATTAGAAACCATGATTGATTAGTTTGATGGACTGCAGTAGTAATCTAACTAGATCTTGAGTGTTTAATGCACGGGTTATATAGTAATTTTTAATTTTCCTTATTAATAAAATGCATTATTAGCTTATTGTACAAATTACTAGTACTCTCAGGAGTGCAATAATATATCATACTAACCGTTTTATTTTGCATAACCCAATACAGGAGAAGTACACCTAGAAATTTAAATATATGTAGATACCTTACTAAAGAGCTGAGCATAATTTTTGTCCCACACTGCATTATCCACATATTTGAGACACTATTTAAATGTCGAAGGCAACTAATGTAAAACTTCTACTTTATGGGAATGTGTACTAATGAAAGCTATAAAACTTTTCAACTGAATTCACATTGGAAGTCCATGCAAATATGATCCCTAACTCAGTTTTCTGAATTTTCAATTTAAAAAAAATTTTCAATTTTCAACTGAATTTGCATTGGACGTTCATGCAAATATGATCCCTAACTCAGTTTTCTTCATGTTATGTAATTACAAAAATAATGACAAAATGCTATTTAAATCCTTGCATTACAAATACTTACCTCTTAACACATACTAAATGATCACTCTTTCCAAATTATCCCTTAGCAGTTTTAGAAATTACCTAAAATTTTTTAATGAAATAGAATGCCATGCCTCTCTGTTTTGTCTGACTGAATTACACATTGCTAATCTTGCTCACTTTATGCAGATATATGTTAGTTGCACAGATAAGCTTTGTGACTTTCTAACTTGAATTTATTTGCTGGCTTAATTGTGGTTGTAAAGTCCTAAGTTTTAGTTAGGAAAACAGTGAAAGATTACTTTCAGAACCCTAAGTAGCTAATGGAAGGAAATATCCAGATATAAAACATTAGTCACTTTGCCTCTTTGTTCTACATAAAAATTGATTTTAAGTGGAAATAGTTCTTGAGTAGGCTATAGTAATAGTAAATAGGGTGGATAAATTATCCCTGCATTTCCAGTTTTCACATATAAGGCAGAGGATAATTGAATTCATATTAAACAACCTTATAGGAACATTTTATTACTTTATTTTTTTTTCTCTTCAGAACTTGGCTATATATCCAGGAAATACTGAGATATATCTTAATTGAATCTATAAATTTATTCATTCTTCACACAATGTTTAAATAATTAACAATTACATAAATCATATATGCAACATATAAGTGTTTACATTTTACACGTATATACAGCTTAAAACAAAATTTTCATAGTATAAATACAATTATAAGGCAAGGCCACTTCATGACTCTGGTGTACAAAGACACAGATATTTATATTCCTTTTCATATATTCTATACTTATAAAACACAACTGGATGCTCTACAAACACAAAAATACCAAGATGTCTCCCATTTTTAATAACGTAAGTAGTGACTAAATTTTCATTTGAAACTAAAGTTCTATTTTAAATTTTTCCTATCACCTAGGTAAAAACATTACAAAGATGTTTAATCACCTAATTCCTATGATTTGTCATCAGCATCCAGTATAAAACCAAGCTCAATTTCTTTCTATCCTTCCTCCTAGACACAAGGCCACTTTAATAATTCCCTTTTGTAGTACTCTTAAGGTGATGACATCTTGCTTCTCTGGTGTACTCTCTTCCTTACTGTAAGCTAAAGAAATGAACTTTCAATTACGATGGATTACTATTGTTAGACTTTCACAAAGGGGATGGGCCTCGACATGATAATACTGTTCACATCTAAGACTCTTGAGTATCTGCCAAGTATGAATCCTCCTGATTAGAATGATAAGGTCAATATTAGCTTTTTGTTATACGACCTGTGTCGTTCTGCAGATAAAGATAATTCTTCAGAACTTGCCATAATGCTGTACAGTAGCTAACTTGAAAAAATCTTTATTTATCTCATAATTTCTTGAGTATAATGCAAAAACTGATGGTGCAACACAATATAGATGTAAATGGAGGAGACATGTGCACTTATGTTTGTCCAGCATTCCCTTTAGCTTCATCCATGTTCTGCATTCACAAAGCCCCAGGGGCACTGAAATGCCAGTGGATGTAACAATACATAAAATCGAATTAAGTAGAAGTTAACATGTAAGAGTTTTAAAGCAAAATCTGTACCAAAGTTAATGACGCAAGAAAGATTTTTATTCAAAATTATTGTTGTAGGAGGCAGAGAGACAAGATTGCATTTTGAAATCAACTCTTCTGGGGAAAAAAAAGAGCACGAAAGTTTTCAAAGGTGGAAAGAATTTTCTAGGCCATCTATGTTTAGTGATTGGCCTTCAACAAAGGAAAAGCAAACATTATCATATTTTTATAATAAGAAATAGTTTTGAAACTTGCAGCAAGGAGCCCACCAAGGTTAGGCTTCTATCATTCTACACAACCTGAAATAGACAGTATCTGCCTGAGTGTAGTATATTTCAAAGAAATAGCACCTCCTTCTTGAGAAGGGCAGACCTGGGCAGTAAAACAGAGAGAAAACTTTGCTTTTCAAAAGATTGAATAGACATTTTTCAAGAGGACATACAAATCACTAACATACATATAAAAACATATTCAAGATCACTAATCATCAGAGGAATTCAAATTAACACCACAGAGAGATATTATTTTATACAAGTCAAAATGACGGTTATTAAAAAGACAAAAAAGAAAAACTGTCGGTGGAAAGATGGAGAAAAGGAAACCCTTATGCACTGTCGAGAAGGTAAAATAGTACTTCTATTGTGGAGACCTCTCAGGGAAAAAAAAATAGTAGAACTGTCATTTATTCAACCTAGTAATCCCACTGCTGGATATTTATCCAAAGGTAAAAAAAACAAACAAACAAAAAAACAAACAAAAAGAATAAAATATACCCCAAAGAGATGTCTCCATATATTTATAGCAGTAGTAATCACCATAATAAAGATATAGAATCAACCTAAATGACTGGGTGAAGAAAATAAACCCCAAAGAAGGTGGCACCTGTGGCTCAATGAGCAAGGCATTGGCCCCGTATACTGAAGGTGGCAGATTCAAACCCAGCCCCTGCCAAACTACAACCAAAAAAAAAAAAAATATATATATATATATATCCCAAAGAGATGTCTCCATATTTTTATAGCAGTAGTAATCACCATAATAAAGATATAGAATCAACCTAAATGACTAGGTGAAGAAAATATATACAATATATGGCTGACTGGTAGTTCATCTTATATTTTTATGGCTGTTAATTGATAAAAAAGCAAAATCTTTTTTTTGCAGAAATATGGTTGGAATTGAAGGCTATAGGCCATTATATTATATTAAGTAAAACAGCTCAAAATAGATAGTCAAATCCCCCATGACCTCATAAATGGGAGCTAAATAACTGACTGGAAAATGACAATCACTGTAGGTAGGAGGGTGGGGCCACATGAGGGATGATACGTTACTTAATGAGTACAAGGTGCACCAGTCAGGTGACGCTTACACTAAAACCTCAATTTCACCACTACACAATTTAACCATGTAACAAAAATGTGTTTGTACACTTTACATAATTAAAAAAAATTGTATTACAAAGGGGCAGAGTAAAATCTTTACAATTTTTCTTCAAGTAAATGCTCTAAGGGAGGTCTGGTTGATTCTAGAATCAGAAAGGGCTTCTTGGTCTTGATTACCCTTGAAAGTAAGTGGAGGGACTGTCAGTTCAAGGAGATTAAATGGTTTTTGTGAATCAGAATTCTCTCTGCCTCCAGAAAGAAGACAATAGGGTTGTGAGGAACATTAATGACTAAGGAAACTCCATCACACCCTTTCTTTCTCCTCTTGCTTCTGTGCATGAGCCAGCCATTTATGGAAAAAGAAACAAACAAAAAAATTGACATAGAAGGAAAAGGAAAGATAGAATAAGCCATACTTTCTTGTCCTTTCAATCCTACCTCACTCATTGGTAAGCGCAAGATAATGCTGATAGGATGTGTGCATACAAAGAAGTGAAATAAAAAACCAATGGCATGAGTTTTTGCAGCACCTCCAGTGTTATAGTAAGATCATACGCATTGACAAGAAAAGAATATTGATATGCAGTTTGAGTGACTCTGCATACAAGCTAATTGCTCTTAGAGTAATATGTTATGGACTGAATTATGTTTCCCTAAAATCTACATGCTCAATCTGAACTTCCAATGTACCTGTATCTGGAGATAGGGTCTTTAGCAACTGACTAAGGTTTAATTTGATTATAAGGGTTTGGCATTAATCTGATAGGATTCTAGAAAACCAGATCTCTTTGTCATTCTATCTCTCTTTTTCTCTCACTTACTTCACACCACATGAGGACAAGGAGAAGGTGGTTTTCTGCAAACCAGGAAGAGGGTTCTCACCAAAATCAGACCACACAGATAATACCCCAATCTCAGACTTCCAGCTCCAGAAATGTGAGAAAATCAGCTTCTGTTGTTTAAGCCACCTACTCTATGGTATTTTGTTATTGGTGACTGAGATAAGAAAGCACATAAAACTGGCATTGCCTAGTGTAAAGATGAATGGTAAAATTCATGCTAATAATTTAAAGTTTTATTTTTAATTTAATTAGAATACCATTAAGTAGTAGAACAAGCCTAGAGTTTCTTAATTTTCATTTTGGACTTGGCTTCACATGTAACATACATGACCCTGTTAAAGGTAACTTCTTTGCTGAATCTGGGATTTAAATATTCCATGGAACTTATTAGTGTGAGCTTTATATTTAAGCTTATATTTAATTTATATTTAAGCTTTATATTTAATTCTTTAGTCTTTGAATTTTGATAGTTGTATGTATTGTTCCTTGATGAAATCTGGCTTCCAGCCTGTAACACAAGGTATTGTCTAATGCTTTTTTGATACACATTTGTGGTGTCATAAAGTATCAGATCATCTTTAAGAGAAAAGTCTGTTGGGACCAAATCAGTGTAGGGTCAATAGCAATGAATTCAAGGTACGCAGGGTAACGTCCCTGGGACAAACTTACAACAAATTTTGCTTCATCACTTTTCAACTACTTATGAGAACTCTCTATTTTAATGTTTTACCTCTAAGAATTGCATTTTATAGTTCTGTCTACTCAGAGCTGTGAATTTAAGTGAGGGGATCACAGTTAGTGGCAGTTTGTATTTCAGGTTTCAGAGCTATGAGGCTGCAAAAGCATGATTCTTACTGACTTGCAATTTTCCTGGGATATTCTCTAAGTCTGCATTTCTTCTAGGTTGACTACATGTGTTCTTAATGTCTTTGTGGTATAAATTTAGTGAAATATTTATCAACTTGCTACTTCAACAAGAACACTTTATAACTGCAATACTGAATTTACACGCAAACGAATGAATAAGATTTTGACTTGAAATCTACATGAAAAAAAAAACATGGTCCCAACTAACCAAGACCAACATTTTGTATTGTATGCTGAAGCTTCCCAATATTGTTAGATTTATAAATAGCCTGTATACAAATCTTCCCAGATTTCATAATACAAAAGAGAAGAAAATAAGCAGTATCATGTGAAAATTCCATGTCCTGTTTATAAAAATGAGATTGTACTGTTTAACATATAGGACATAATTCTTCTTTCTTTTTATACCTCTGGGGTAGAATGTTTTTAACCATACAGTCTTGTTGGAATTTTCAAAACCCTAATTTTATTTTAATATTGGTTGTAGTTATGGTTGGCTTTCTGCTTGTCAAAATGAGTTTTGTTGCATCCATTCTTATTTGTCCTCTTACAGAAGAGATAAACAAATTTTACAGGGATCATTTCATATCTATTTGTGGCCAGCTCTTTCTTTTTTTCTTTTTTATTCCCTCTACCACTTTATCCTATTGAATAATATTAAATATTTAACAGTTTAATTATTTCTAAAATGATATATTCTAAAACTAATCAGAGTTAATTAATTCATTAAGTAATTTTAATGATTTTTTTACAAGGCAGAAAAAAATTGCAATTTTAAAATTAAATAACTGAAACATAAAATATTCTTGCCTGGATTTTAACTGAAAAGAGGAAGTTCAATTATGTGTCTCAGGAATGATGTTGCTTACTCAGGTACAAATCAAGAATGAATCTTGGTTACTAGATTTCAGGATAAGAAGAAGGGCTATAATACAGTACTTAAGGAGATTTTGTACATTTTCAACTAATATAATAAAGATTATACATTGTGTTAAAGAACAGTTATGGGTTATGTTAACATTGGTAAATGTGACATAAAATTTATTTTGTGGAGAAAAGATCATGGCAGTTCCCATTTACTTTTTGTGTTTTTCTCATCTTGGATGACCATTTCCTTCTAGGTTAACTTACATCGTTTGAAATTTGGTCATATTACATAGTTGTTTGGGTTAATTTTGACTTCATTATGTATATATTATCAAAAACTATGACATCCTATATTGACAAGAAGAAATGACGACAAACAGCCCTTGTAGCAACAATCATGAAGTCTACCTTTTAATATTCACTCAACAGTAAAGTCAGATAGTCTCCCACCCACTCGGCTATTTACTCAACACACATTTATTGAAAACACTTATTATATGGCAGAAATACCAATAATTAAAACTGAGTTTTCTTCTTGTGGAGTTATACTCTATCAGAATTAAAATAGAAGAAGGATCACACATGTGGTGCATCTTACAAAGGTACATGTGAGCCTTGGCAAATGTGGAATGTAAATGTCTTGACAGTAACTAGGATGATGCCAGGAGGGCTATGTCAACTAATGAGATGAAAATGTGTCAAATATTCTATGAAACAAGTGTATGATGCCCCATGATCATATTGATGTACACAGCTATGATTTAATAAAAAAAAAGAAGAAGGAAATATGTGCAGTAACAAATACTATGCATAAAAATTAATAGAATAGAGCAAGATTAGGAAATTTGAATTTCTAAGAAAGAAAATATTTTTTCAATAACATTTTTAGAGTGGATTTCATTGAGAAGGTGATATTTTATGGAAAATTTGAAAATATAAGACAATTAGCTTTGATAATATCATGGATAATACCTTTCCAAGAAGCAGGAGCAGGCACTGAAAATGCTTCAAAGTAAGAACATGTGAGGCTTCTACCACAGCCATATACAAGACAAGTTTGGCTGAGTGACAGTGTAAGAGCAAACTCTAGGAATGGAGACCACAGAAACTACTGGGCTGGAGGAGCCCTATGTGTGTCCTTGTATGACACAATACAAGGAACTCTTGCGGGATTTTGAGAGAAAATAATATTTCACAGCTGTTAAAAACAAAAGCAAGTGAGGAGACAAATGAACCAAAACATTACTATGGTTTCTCTATTGAGAATAGCGAGTGGTTGTAGAAATAAAAAAAAATAGCTTAGGAAAGCTTTGAGATAATCTAGAAAAAATGATTTGGAGTCTCATAGAAGAATGTGAGGAACAGAGATGGTGAAAAGTAATTAAATGGCGGCTGCATTCAGAATGTGATACACATAGAATTCCCCATCCCTTGGGATCTAATGCTGCAACTAGTTTTAAGGGTATATTCACCTTGAATCCATGCATGTGGGTATGTGTAGAATGCCCATCAATGTCTTCTGCTGCATACTGGATATTATCACAACTTTGCTCATATTTAAGCTACACTATTCCCTAGTTGAGTCTATAGAACCTGAAAAGTTGTTATGTGTTGAGCCACCACCCACCTAGATTAAAGTTTACCTTAGTCAATATCTAAGTAAAGGTCAATTCTTGGTATAAATTACAGGAACACTAGTTTTGGGGTATGGGATTTGACTCATATACATGAAAGAAACCACTATTAAAGAAGGCTTAGCTTCCCGTTGGATACTGTAAATGAGCAACCTGCAGCAAAGTGATTTTGTTATTACTCATTATCTATTTAATATTTGCATAGGTCTCCTTGGCAAAATCTAGTACTATGATACTTCTTAGGTTTTTTTTTTTTTTTCTATCTAAAATGGTGGGTCGTGGAAATAGGATTTAAATTTAAAAATCTTAGATGTGATTTGAATATGCCTAAATTTTCCAATAATATATATTGTTCTTATTTCAACTGTCAGCTTTATAAAAATTATGATGAAACATAAAAGAGAAAAAATAAGCAATTTATGTCAACAATTTAACTTTTCCTGTCTTAAACAAGAATATTGAACTAAAAATTAATTGATGCTGCATGCTGTTTCTAGAATAATACACCAAAAATAAACTGCCATATTTTCCATTTACAATCATAAAATACAAAGCATAAAATAAATGTCATTTTTGAATTGTATTTAGATTACTTAGAATAAATTTTTTAAGTATTTTATGGATTGAAAAAGTATACGGTATCAGTAATAATGAGCAGAATAGTAACAATACAGAAAACTCTGTTTTTATCCATTTCCTCTAAGGTACAAAGAAAAAAGATTTTGTGGAAATTCAACTATTTACTAGCATCTAAAAGTAATATTTCTTTGCATTTTCTTAAAGTATAAATTGAACATATTCCTTTTTTATTTGTTTGTTTTTGAGACCGAGTGTCTGTAGGTAGAGTGCTGTGGCGTCACAGCTCATAGCAACTTCAAACTCTTGGGCTTAAACAATTCTCTTGCCTCAGCATCCCAAGTAGCTGGGACCACAGGTGCCTACCACACAGCCAGGCTATTTTTTGGTTGTAGTTGTCATTGTTGTTTGGCAGGCCCAGGCTGGGTTCAAACCTGCCAGCTCCAGTGTTTGTGGCTGGCATCCTAGCCACCGAGCTACAGGTGCCGAGCCTGAACATATTCTTTTCCTTATAATTTTCAAAATATATTTACTCTTTTTCTATTGTTTAGGATTTATTGATTATACAAAGAATTAGGTTACACTCATTGCATTTGTTAGGGAAAGTCCCTCTTTTCATTGTGTCCTGTCCGCCTTAGCTGTGCCCCCAGGAACCCCCACCCGTCTCCCCTCTACATGCTCTCTCCTTCCCCTCCCCATCTCCTTTGTATTACATCATCTACTGCCGTCATATTAGAATTGAGTGCATTGGATTCTTCTTCTCCATTCTTGTGATGCTTTACTAAGAAGAATTTATTCCACCTCCATCCAGGTTAATACAAGGGCTGTAAAGTCTCCATCTTTTTTAATGGTTCAATAGTATGCCACGGTATACCTGTACCACAGCTTGTTAATCCGTTTCAGTGTTGGTGGGCATTTATGTTGTTTCCACATTTTGGTGATTATAAATTGAGCTGTAATAAACAGTCTGGTGCAAATGTCCTTATGATAAAATGATTTTTTTTTCTTCTGGATAGATGTCTAGTAATGGGATTGCAGGATCAAATGGGAGGTCTAATTTGAGTTCTTTGAGAATTTTTCATACTTCCTTCCAAAAAGATTATATTAATTTGCAGTCCCACCAGCAATGTAAAAGTGTTCCCTTCTCTCCACATCTATGCCAGCAACTGCAACTTTGAAACTGTTATGTAAGTCATTCTCACAGTGGTTATGTGATATCTCAGGGTGGCTTTGATTTGCATTTCTCTGTTGATTAAGGAAGATGAGAATTTTTTCATGTGTTTGTTAAAAATTCCATCTGTCATCTATCTTGCCAGGTGATACATGGGATTATTGGCCTTTTTGTTGATTAATTTGAGTTTTTTATAGATCCTGGTTATCAAGCTTTTGCCTTATTCATAATATATAAGTATCTGTTTCCATTCTAAAGGTTGTGTGTTTGCTTTGGTTGTTTTCGCCTTAGCTGTACAGAAGGTACTCAGTTTAAGTCCCATTTGTTTTTTTGATTGTTGTTGCAATTGCCACAAGAGTCTTCTTCAAAACCAGCAGTCTTAAGAGAGAAATTTATTGCATTAGATGCCTACATTTGAAAAACAAGAGTGTATCAACAAATTCATGAATTAGAATTGGAAAAGGAAGAACAAGCTAATCCCAAACACAGTAGAAGAAAAGAAATAACCAAAATTAAATCAAAAATTAAAAATTGAAAACAAAAGAATCATTCAGAAAATTAACAAAACAAAAATTTGATTTTCCAAATAAATAAAATTGATAAACCCTCGGAAAGATTAATTAGAAACAGAAAAGTTAAAATCTGTAATAACCTCAATCAGAAGTGATAAAGGGGAAATAACAACAGATGCCACAGAGATACAATAGATTATTTCTGAGTACTACAGGAAACTTTATGTCCAAAAATTTGACAAAGTGGAAGAAATGGATCAATTCCTGGAATCACACCCTTTCCCTAGACTTAACCAAGAAGAAATAGATGTCTTGAACAGACCAATTTCAGGCACTGAGATTGTAGAATCAATACAAAATTTCCCAACAAAAAAAAAAATGCCCTGGTCCAGATGACTTCACACCAGAATTCCATCAAACCTTCAAGAAGAGCTTATACCCAAACTGCAGAAATTATTCCAAACAATTAAGAAGGAAGGAATCTTTCCCAACACATTCTATGAAGTAAAACATCTTCCTGATACCATATGCAGGATAAGACCCAACTAAAAAGGAGAACTTCAGACCAATTTCAGTAATGAATATAGATGCAAAAATGTCCATAAAATCCTAGCCACTGGATTGTAGCTTCACATTCAAAAAATCATTCATCATGATCAACTAGATTTCATCCCAGGGATGCAAGGCTGGTTTAACATACATAAATCAATATATTTACACTTCATGTTTATCCAGAATACGAAACAACCAAAAGTGTACTATAGCAAAGTCAATAAAGACTGACGTGAAATATGCACAAAAAAACTCAGAATCTGTGAAGAGTGCATGTGGGAATGCTTACGGGAAGAGTCATATCTTGATGTACGAAAAAGGGTGTGCCACTTCCTACATTCCCACTCTCTTCAAACTATCTCTTTGCTTTTGTCTATTATTTCTCTATAACTTACATAATAATTTTCCACTGGTCTCATTCACACCACCAGGCCATAAGGAAGGAGACCCATAGTGTGTCGGGGCTGGTTTCCCGACAATCTGCTGATAAGTGCCTTCACATACTTAGTTTCCAATATAGCATATTTTTGTCATCTTTGCACATATATCTTTGGATATTACGAATAAAAACTGAAGTCAAAATTCAGGTAATAAAAGAAAAACAAATTTGAAAGTTGTATAAGGTACATAATTACAATCTCTTTAATTTCTACAAAAAAAAAGTCCTCCACATTGCTAATTCATTAATCTCAATACCTATTTTGGTTTACAACCAACTGCACTTTCTAAGCATTTGTTATATAGTCCTGTTCATACATAAATAAATGGTATTATCTTTGGATATAGAATATTATCTGTACAGTATATATTTATGTCCATATAAGTATACCCATTTGTGATCTCACATACTTCTTCCAGATGCATACACACATGTGTGCACTTGTACATCTATGTACGTGTGTGTGCTTATGTTTTAAACACATTGCTGACTTAATTTGCCTGTGACAATGATGTGTTTATAAGGTCACATGAGCCATTCAAGCCAAAGTGTCAGTTTCTTCTCTGCCCAAGCGCAAAGGCTTCTGAATCTCATCCTAACATTTTTGTTACTCCCATTTTGGCAAGATAGCTTAATTTCTTAGGAAATAACAGCAAAGTGGAAAAGGAATACTGGCTGACTTGGAATCCACAGGGCACCATGTGTTTTACAAATGGATATAATTTTCAAACTATCCAGAAATCATGTGGAAAATAACATCTCATGCTATGGAAATGTTTCTATTAGACCAAAAGCATTGGATCCTAAGAAGGTGAATGATATTTGGAAGCTATTACTCAGGGAGGGAAGTCGTATGCAGTATTCTCCGATACTGGGAAGTCCTGAGCATCCCTCTGTCTCTCAGCAGTGACTTCCCCAGAATTCTAGGCCTGGAATTCCAAGACTAGTAACTGTCACAATCCAACTTTAGCTTCGCCTAAACATTCTAGTCTGACGTGATGAATTGGAAGCCCAGACTCCAGATAAATGGAATTATCTGAGAAGTTTTTAGATAAAGAGATTTAGAATGCCACATATCTAAAATCTTAGCTGGAATTTTGGGTTGAATTTTTGCATTGACACAAAAACTGATTTCTCACAGGCTGTAACACATATTCATTCCTACTTAGTAACATAAACTCATCATTCAGATTTTCAAAATCATTATATAATTATATAAAATGATAATGTTATATGCAATTATATATTCATCTATACTGTGTAATACACAATTATTTCTAATTATATGTTATAATTGTTTTATAATTGTACAGAACTGTTGCTATATGATCAAATATAATCTAATTATATTGATAAGAAAAATGTTTAGGCTATAATTTTAATTTAGGTTAGAATTTCTTTGTAACTTATTTTCCTTCTTATTGCTTTGTGAATGTCAGAATTTCTACTTTAAGGAAATCCAAATTAATAAAAATATATTATTAAATAATAGAATGTACCTTGAGGAGGACACATTTTTGAGTTATCATTTACTTATGTGCATACATTAGTTCCCTAAGATTACTATAACAAATACCACAAAGATTTAATTTCTCACAATGCTACAAGATAAAAGTCATTGATTTTTTTGTTATTGTGTGACTGCAGCTATTTATCTTTTTCTGTATAAATAAAAAGTATATATTTTATACATATGTATATACACTGCTCCTTTCCCCACACATGCTGAAGGTGAGGGGAAAGAAAGAGAAAGAGCGAAAGAAAGAAAGAAAGAGATTATAAGAAATTGGCTTTGCTGAAAAGATTATAGTGGGTGAGAATTCCCATGATCTGCACTCAGAAAATTGGAGTCCCAGGAGAAAGGATGATGTATTTCAGTGAGCCTGAATGCTTGAGAACCAGCATAGGTGGTGGTGAAAGCTTTGTAGCTCAGAGAGGAGAAAATTCTCTTTTACTCTGCCCTGTTGCTCTATTCAATTCTTAAAAAAAATTAAATGAGGTCCACAGACATTTGGGAGGGAAATGTGCTCAAAACAGTATACTGATTAAACTATTAATTGATATCGTACTGAAATAATCTCCTCCAGAAATACTCTCACAGACATCATAGACAGAGTAATGCTAAACCTAAACCAAATGTCTGGGAATTCCATTGCACAGTCAGACAGAGAGAGATTGTCAGTGAACGTGCAGGTACCCTAATGAAATAGTAGGATAAAATGTATTTTAATAATTAAGAATGATTTGGGAAACATTTAAAATGAAGAATAATAAAAACTTTACTCTTATTTTACATCTCTTTCTTCGATGCTTATATTTAAAAATGTGCATATAGATATACATGATGCATGTAAAAGTTATTTATTTGCTCCCACATTTCTGGAGTTTTAGAGTAATAAATCATATTTCATAAGTACTTATTTTGTATCAGCTAAAATAAATGAACATTTTTTCTAGATAAAATAAACATAAAGTCAATACATAGCCATTTCTGAAGTATGCTACCCTGTTTCACCGAAAATAAGACATCCTCGAAAATAAGACCTACTTACAGGAAAGATAAGACGTCCCCTGAAAATAAGACCTAGCGCATCTTTGGGAGCAAACCTTAATATAAGAAACTGCCTTATTTTCAGGGAAACAGGGTAGATATTATTTTTACTACAAGAAATTATGATGTTAAAATAAATTAGATCAAGTGAGCTGCATAATTCACCTCTGCTTGCAAGCCACATGAACCTACTAAGAATAAATTTTTTGTCTTGCATTATTGGCCCAACAGGAAAAGCTTAGGTCTTTTCAATGTAAGTATCTTGTATGAAAATAAACAGAGTTTTTTCCTGATTTAATTAAAAAATTAGTGTAGGAACTAAATAAAAATGTGTTAGGCAAGCTTCTATGACTGAAAGTGCACAATACTGATGTTGAATTGGGACCTATTTGTAAATTTTAAATAATTAAAAGGTAACATTATTAGAAGTCAATAAAAAGAACATGAATCTCTACATTGCCAAGTTTGGAGATTAGCTACTGTGAGATTTTACGTCTTCGTTATAATCTTTTCTACTCTTAGGTAAAGATGAGGTTTGTTATAGAACCTTAAAAGTATTCAACACGTAGTCATAAAAAAATAAAATTGATTTGCAGGAAAGAAAAATAGACCTTGTAACAGACTGTATGTAAAATACGAAAGTTTTTGTTCACTTTCAAATATTTTCTATAAGAATAATTAGGAAACCTGCCTGAGAATATAAGCAGCTACCTAGAGGCCACAAGGGAAAAGCCAAGAGCGTATGCGCGGCACCCTCCATGCCAGCATTGGTAGAAAAGCTGGTATTGATTTGGGCTTCTTAGTATTCTACTTGCTTGAGAATTCAACTCTGTGAAACAAAATCAGCTAAAATGCATATCCCCTTGCAAGAGGGATAAGATGAATGTCTGAACATTAAATACCATATAAAACTTTTCAAATGGAGAAAAAATACCTGGGGGTGGAAAAAATTGCAAGATCACAATATTCATATTAATTTCATTAAAGCCATCCCAAATATTTAAAAAAAAAACACATTGTCTAATTTTAAGTTTCATTCCACTCTTTTCTTAGTCTTGCATCTCTTCTAAAAAAAAAAAAAAAAAAACATTCTCTCGGGTCTCTTTTATAAGAATATCTCTGGCTATCCCTGTACCCTACTACTATCCCTTAATATTGCATTTGTTTTATTGTTTCTTATTTCTGGTTTGACTTTTTTGCTTAAACCATAATTTTCTTCATGATTTATTTTGTGCTTTATTTTTGAATTATAGGTACTTTGCTCTTCCCTTAACATGGGTTCCATAAAAACTCACTCATTAACTTTATCAGTAATTATTCAAGTCCCAGCTTAGATCTACTTTCAATTATCATGTGAACGTTCATAAGATATCAAGAGTTTTATTAGTTAATTGGAAAAAGGGAAAATATGAGTCATAAATATGTTCAAAAATAATTACAATAAAAATATTTTGAGGCCAATAGCCATGAAAGTGACATCCGTAGGGATCTAAGTTAACTTAGTTCATTGTGAAGTTTAAAGCCACCTGGATGTGGGTACCACTGAAAGGTCACACTCATTTAACTTTCTATATACATAAGTTAAGAAAGGAAGTAAATGAGTAAGGATAGATTGATTGAGAAGAGAAAATAGGATTAGAATTAACTGGAATTTAAGCCATATGGATAAGTGAAAGTGTATCCAACAGGAAAGATGTGCACTAATCTATCACAGAAAAGCTGAAATGAAAGCATCTCAGGGTATTGAAGCTCTTTGGGACACAGGATGTTTATAGCTTTTTACTTCACCATCTCTGTAATGTGGTTATTTCCTCATGATAGTAAGATATAATTTAACCATTATATCCATGCATCCAGCAGCTTGATGGAGGAAGAGAAGAAAAGAAAGAAACTTTAAACATTACTTCCCTCCTTTCTTTGATTTGATCTTCGCCACATCACCATATCTATTTGCAAAGTAGCCTGGAAGATGGATTTTTAAATGTAAATCGCCGTGTGCCCATTCAAATGCTCAAGGACTTTTAGAAAGTTTTAGAAAAGTAGAATGAGGATAGCAACTAAGAAGGTGTGAGCCACTCCATGATACTGATAACAGCAAGAGCGACAGCAAAAGAGCAACCAGAAGTTTAGCAAAGAACCAGAGACAAGGACAGGAAACAGCGCCCTCCTGGAATCACAGCGTGACGCCATATTTATGTGCCATCAACTCAGGGGCAATGAATCAGGACCTTGGACAGATCTCAAAACATTCTGCAAACCACAGGCAGATACGTCACAAATGATCAGAGAGCTTCACTGGCACAGAGGCTTAATTAAGCACAACTTCTTAAAAGGCATTAGGTGAAAGTATAAGTACTCTGAACGGGCAACTTCTACTAAGCCAGGATAACATAAAATTCCATACATTGCTTGAAGCCTTGGAATTACATACACCAAAGCATGGATTCATGGGGATCACCTTAAAGGGCTGTCCACTGCAGACAACCCCCATCGCCCCCCAGTGAATCACATGTGTCTCACATTTAAAATTCCTTTGCAGCATTTACAGGCAAAGGGAAGGTAAGGGAAAAGGCTCCAGTGGAGCCTTTGCATGATAATCAAGCCCTGGGTAGCATCTTGAAGGCAGGATTTAGAGGACCCTGTTAAATCATGAACAGACTTCTTACTAATGGAAACTTTGTGTTAATAAATTTGTGATTTTTTTTGAAGCCTTTTTTTTTTTTTTTAAATGCAGCAAAAAAAACAAATACAAATGCTCACACCAGAGGGTTACCTGCTTGGGTAACCTCATGATCAGAAACAGTGTATGTATTAAAAGTTAAATAAAAGGAAATGACTACATTTCTTTTGTTAATATTCTATTACGTTTGAAACATTCCTGCAACAGGGCAGTTCCCAGTGTTTTGTGATATAAATTGTACCATTAGATCATTACCTAAGCTATTGTTCCAGACTCTTTTGTTCCAAAAGTAGAAACTCTAGACCACTAAGCTATCTTAACTTGCCCTATTTTGGAGGGCAACTTGAAAAAGGGATGCTAAACAAAAGATGCATATTGAACAAGAGAGATAAATTTAGAGTGGTAATTTTCTTAAAATAGTTATTTGGTATAAGAAAGCACCTTTTTAAGTTAGGAAGTTTAATAAGTTATTTTTTATTAGACTTCAAAATAATTGAAAATAGGAGATATTTTTCTGTAGAGCTCAAATTTTTATTTACAAGTCAAAAATAATACCTGAAATTATTTTCTTCTTGAGACTGCTTTTATACATGTCTAGAAATGAAGTCTGTATTGAATTTTATAAACAATAACATTTACCCTGATATGTCATTTATTTCTTACTCCCAAAATATATGATGAATTAAACCACTTGTCCTGCATCTGGTATAAGCCACCTGCACCATTCCTGTCAATGACAATAGTATTGTCTTCCTACGCTATCCATAGACAGGATTTTCTCCACATAGACTATATTTCTTTCTTTCTTAACATTGTACTAAAGTAAAAAAGCACAAAGGCTTGTACAAATAATAGGTGTACAAATTAGTGAATTTTCTCAAATTACATATACCCAGGTAGCCATATCCTATGTCATGAACTAGAACATTAGCAAGACCTAAGAAACAATGTCTCATGAGCAGACAATCATGCCAAGTGTCTCAGTGTTAGTTATTTGTGCCTGTTTTTGAACTTTGCACGTGTGGGAACAGTAGGGAATATCAACATCTTTTTCATCCCATCTCATGCTTGTGAGAGCCATCTAAATGCACTGGGCACACTTACAGTTTCTTTAGTCTCATCATTACCACTGCATAGTTTGGGCATCTGTTTTACTGTTGTTGGTAGTTTCCAGTTTGGAGTGACTGTGGGTAGGGCTGTTTGGAGCATTCTTGACTTTGTCCACTGACGTTCAACTGGGCTTTTTTCTTCTGTGTGCGTAACCAGGAGTCATATGTTGCAAAAGTATAGGTTATACAAATGGGAAGTTTTCATATATACTGGTAGTTTTGCCAACTGATTATATAAATTTAAACTCCCCTCAAGTCACATCTATGACAATATACCATAAAGCATAAAAGTACTTGATACCTTCTGATAAGTAAATAGTAAATGTGCAAGTATAGATTTTCCATAATTTTTTCTGACCCATTTTTTTTAGTTGATATATTCCCCAAACTAATAAGAACAGTGGATTGATTAAATTTCTTAAATATTTATTGCCCTGATCCATTAATCTACCATCAATTTAGGATTTAGGCCTGGCAAATTTTCTTTCACAATTGACTTGGTGGTGACAAAACAAAGCTACACAGTGAAGGTGAGAAATGCCTCACAGAAGCACTCAAACTCACGAAGTTAATTAGTACGAATGACAGATAGAAAAAATGAGGAAGCTGTACCAAAATGCTGGCAATCTTGGCTTCTTCATTAACTTCCAGAGAGATATTGGAAAACAATTTCATGTCTTTCACTTGTGCAATGTAACAGATCCATACAATTAGGAAGTGAGAATAATTGATCATGCAATTTTTAGCTCTGAAATTTTATAACTCTTATCTAAGTAACTATATCTTGAATTTATTATGCAAAGAATGTTGAAATATTAATGTGATGGAGAACATTGCATCAATTATTTAGATCTACTTATATTTTCTTAATACTACATCTGGTGCATATATAGTACTGAAATAATTCAGCTTGTACCAGCTCTCCCTTGGTTCTTCAGTTCAGGCATCAAAATATTTTCTTATTCAACAATAACAAACCACACAAGGATTCTTTGCAGGGATTCTTCTAGTCACCTAGCACTTGTAGGTTGATTTTGGTTTTTATCACACCTAAGAGGTCTACTTGTTGGCACATTAGCCCTTTTTAAGCTCAATGCACAGTAAGATGGGGATTGATCCAATGCTTAATGCTATGTGCTTTTGTTTGATTTCTAGTTCTCAGCGGTTTTCTCTGTCTCTTTCTTTACAGTCTATGATTATTAATTTATTTATCAAGTTTTTTTTTATTTTATGTACCTGGGTTTAGAAGAGCTTGCATAGTATACAATGAACTCATGCATTTCCTGGATGAAGATTGCAATAATATGTTTTATTTGCTCATTATTATAGATAAGCCTATGTTATTAGAGAGTAACCATATAAAATCTCTTCATTGTTTCTAGAAATATCTTTACAGTGCATGAAATGGTGAATGAGAAATATAGAAGGCAAGAGGAGAAACAAAGAATGAAAAGGAAAATAAATGTGTATGACTAGGATTTTGGCCAGCTGAACCAAGGATACTTGACTACAAAAGAAAATGTTCCCTTTTGGTATAAAATGTATGCTTCAAAGGTCTTTACACTTGGACTGGTATTTATATTACAAGTGTAAAGAACAAAAATGTTTCACAGATATCACAAGTTTTCTTATACTTTTCTACGGAGTTCAAACTCTTCAATAGCTTTGTCCTTTGATTTTTTTAATTATTATTTCTTTCTGTGAAAATTCCAAAGCTTCTGTGCAATGACAATTAAATATGACTCTAGACCTGTGCCAATACAAGTCTAGTAATCATCAGATGGCCTAGAGAAAGTGAAAAAATTTGAGAAAAGTTTAGTAAGGGGTCACAGCCATATGGACCATATGGATAGGATATGGGGAAACCAAAACAGAAAGCTGTATTGTTCTAGGGCTAGGGAGAGCATAACTATTACCAGTTCTTAGTCTGGAAGTCAAAGACAAAAAGTGGTTAATGACTGTGAGGTGAGTGTGTTTGGAAAGATTTTGTCTTACAGTAGTGATGAGGTGAAACATTACCCCCAGCTGATAACATAGGCAAGAGAGAGAAGGAAACATGGAACAAACTCATACTCTTCTGATTTCTTGCCAGGGCTCCCTTTTGGCCAAAACCAACACAAAGTCACAAGAGTTCAGCCTCCAGGGCACAGTTAGGGGAGAAGGAGGAGGGATGACTGATCAACTTGAGGAGGGCAGAGGAGCCACAATGGACCTGTGGGCCAGGTATAGGTCCTTAGAAAAATTAAAGTGTCCTGTGGTTTTATCTGGATCTTATTCCAGCCAAGATTGATACAACAAGCTTCATTTATCCTCCGTTGCCAAAGTAAAGTGAGTAAACACTATTAAACACTATGATCTCCCCGGCTTTTCCTTTTCCTTCATATCTAGCCCTCTTCAAAGTCAGTCGAGGTGTAAGTGCCTGCATTTTTGTTGTTTGTGTTCTAGAAAACACAGATAGGAAGTATAAATTCCAAAGAATTACCAAGAATAATCTTTATCTCCAACATATTACTAATTTTTTTAGAATTAGTAGTCAGTTCTAAGAAGTCAAATGAACCTTTGACATTGTGATAAAACATTATTTTGTTCACTAAAACTGACTATGTGTTCAAGGATTTATAATAACACTTTATAAGGAAAAAATTCCCTGCTTCTTCAATTTTTTATAATTATACTCTCATTAGCCTCCTCTACTTTCAAACTTCAGAAACATATGCAAATTTACTGAGTAACCAAATCTTAGTATGAGAAAGAAAGTGTGGCTCTCTTAAGATCACAGAATTTATATTCTTCCTTCTGTGATCTTCCTTGAACAAAATACAAGTTTACCATGATGGATTTACTTCTTGTGAGCTAAAGCATACATCTACTTGGTTTCCAAGCACGTCATAGCTTCTTCATTCTGCTTTCTTCCATGTTTTATTGAAATATAGTATTTGTTTCTTTTTTCTTTCTATGAATTTGTTTCTTGCCTTTTTTTGAAGCTACAAGAAATGGCCACTATTAGCAAGACTGTTGAAAACAACTCTTATCTCTTAAGCTCCATAGATTCTCACTGGTTAGCTTGAGATCAGGTATCTATCCCTGGTCTAGTTTTATACCTGAGTGATAGCACCTTGTTCTATTATCCATAGTATAATAATTGCCAAGTAGTGTATATAATGTCACTTCTGTTGGGTTCAGAAAATACCTTCCTTTTCAGTGATATCATCGAAGGTCATATGTTTAATTTTACATATAGAAATTATTTTTTGTGTATAGAAATGAAATAGATACTTAAATAAATCAGTCAAATATTTATTTTCTAATCTATCCCAGAAATATGGATATTTATGGGAGCTTTTTTTTGGTGGTTAATGAACTTAATTCATTAATGTAAATGGATCAATCTAATATATACACTGTATGTAATTTATGTAGGTGTGTATATATTATACATATAAAGTGTGTTGAAAATGTGGCTTTTCAAACTCTAGAATTTAATGTGTCTGTGACAGTATAGTAAATTATTTCATTGAATCTCAAGTAGCATTTTGTAAAGTTTTAAGTTGTTTTAAATTTTCACATAGTAATTGTACACATTTATGATGTGCAGTGTGATGTTTTCAAACATGTATACGTGGTTTAATGATCAAATTGGTGCAATTAACATATCCATAACTTCAAACCCTTGTTGTTAATATTTATGTCAAACATTCAAAGTCCTCTCTTCTAGTTATTCTGAAATGTACAATACATGATTGTTAATTATAGTCACCACACTGTACAATAGTACCCCAGAATTTATTTATCTTAATGTAACTTTGAACATTTTGAAAAACTTTTCCCCATTCCCAAAAGTGTTGAAATAAAAGGATAGAATAAAATAGAATGAATCAGAGTTCATTGTAGGCAGTAAACAAACTGAAATATTGTTTTATAAAATTATATTTGTATATATGTTTTTAAAACAGAAATGTGTAAGACACACAAACCATATTTCATAATCAAAATGCTTAAAACCAATGTTTCAATGATACATTGAGTTGAGGCAGCTTGAGACCTTATAGTTTAAATAGTTTTAGACAAAATATACTGACATTTTACAAAGCTCTTTCACATATTTTTTTAAAGTTTATTCTTAAAGTAACCTTAAAGTATGCATAATAGTCTTCAAAATGCAAAACTAACCCTAGAAGATAAGGAGACTTGTCTAAAGGCATTATTTGCAAGTCTCAGGGTAATAATGTAGCCTCACAATTATGATTTTGAAATTCCTCATTCCACTTCTCAGTAACATTTTGGCAAAATGTTATGGCTTGCAGTTTACTAAAGATTAAATCTACCCCCTGAATTCTGACATTAACTTTGAATCATTAATATATATAATGTTTACATATTGAAAAGATAATGTACTTTAAAATGAATATAATTAATCCATAGATAGAACCTATTCTAGGCCAATATTAAATTTTATCTCTTAAAAATAACGATAAGTGAAATAGAGTTTTAAGTCACAGAACACTTTAGGTAATTTCACTATTATACGTTAAGCATCTATTAAACACCAGACATATAATAATAAATAAGCCATAATATCTACCCTGAAGTAGGCTGGTAGGATATAGATTTGCAAAAAGACAAAAAATTCCATATAAAACAACTATTGTAGGAATCTACACAGAATCTGAGAGAATATGGATGAGGACATGATAAATTCTGTGGGACAACAGACAGCGTTTTGAGTTAGGATGAGTCTGACATGCAAATAATACGTAAACCGATCTCACTGAGTTTTTATAAAGATAAACTTTTTTTTATATATATTTGTGTGTATGTATTCTTTGCCTCCCATTTGATCACTAACACTGTAGGAGCTATTTTTTAATAATTATATACTCCAAAGAATAGAAATTTTGGGTTTGATTTTTCATTTGTTTTATTCCTTTTCTTTTTTGTTTTTGTTTTCTTGTTTCACTTGGTTATACTTACTAGAAGTTTATCCAGAATGAGGATGAATTATTTCTCTGAAAATGTTTTCCCTAACCATTTCTTCCTACTTAATTTCCCTAACTTGTGTTTGTTTATTTTGTGAATTCATAGTTATTGGTGGTTATGTGTCAATCAGATTTAATAATCAATATAAAAAAGTTTTAATTCAGCAAATGTTTTGGATGTTAAATAAAAACATTCCACTATGTCATACCAAAATGTACCTCTCTTAGGTGTGTTAAGGATGCTATAACAGAATACCATAAAACTGCTTATAAACTGTGGGATATAAGTTTCTCACAGAGAAACAGCTGGAAAGGCGATAATCGTGGTGCTGACAGATCAGGGGTCTGGTGAAGGCTGCTTCCTGGATCACAGGGGCTTGCCTTCCCACTGAGTCTTCTCATGCCAAGACAGCTCTGTGGCTTCTCTTCCCTAAGGACATTAATTCCATTCATAAGGACTTTTCTCTCCTGACCAAATTATATCCCCAAATCTTCACCTCCAAATGCCATTTGCTAAGGTTAGAATGATGTTGACCCTTTCAAAATTCATGTTGAAATTTAATACCCAGTATTTAGAGGTGTGGTCTTTGAGGGGTGATCAATTTATGAAGGTTCTGCCCTTATGAATGGGATTAGCGCCCCTATAAAAGAGCTCATGGTGAGGAGAGCGCACTCCTTTCCTTCCACTTTTCACATGTAAGGACACAGCAATAGTTTCTATCTTGGAAGCAAAAAGCAGCCCTCACCATACATCACTGCCAGTACTTTATTTTTGAACTTTCCAGCCTCCAGAGCCACAAGAAATAAATTTCTGTTCTGTATAAATTGCTCAGTCTCAGGGATTTTTCTATACCAGTACCAATAGACTAAACCACCATCACACTGGGGATTATGTTTCAACATATCAATTTGTAGAATCCAAACATTCTGTCTGTAATAATACCATTACAGGGAAAATAATACTAATAGATATTCAAAAGTTTAGCTTCTAGAAAGATTTGTTTTGCAGCGTCAAATAATGTCTTTTTATTACACAGTTTATATCCTCTTGTTTCAAATACTAATAAGCCATATGATATGAATTAAAATGTCATTATTTTAATCATCATTTTGCAGTGACAATTATACTAATCCAAGAAAGAATATAGTAATTGGTTCCAACTTTCCTGGCAGACGTTATGTGAATTCAGAACTTTGGTTTTCAAATATAGATAAGGTAATACATTTTATTTTCAATGCTCTTAACAGCCTATAAAACAGTCACTTGCTTTATCTCATTTTATGTGCCTCATAACAATTGAATGTAGTATTTCTTGTCCATTCAAGAGAACAATAAACATTTTCTCCAAAGATTGAAATATTTCCATCACACAGTTAAACTGTGAAATCAGCTCATAGTAGAAGAAAATGTTCAATACTGAATGTGCCATTTTATGTAATAAATGGAAAATATGTGAAATTTGAAATCTTTGCTTCTTAATTTTGCCTCGCCAGTCTACATTAGAACATAGTGCTTTGAAATAAAAATTTTAAAACGTACATGTTTTTAAAAAAGAGAAGAAGCTTTTCAAGACAAGGTAGAATTATTAGGAGGAAAAGTTAATGCACAACTTTTTCTATGAAAGTCAGAGCACTATTGTGAGGAAACAGAATCCCATCAAGCAGATGATACTTTCTAATTTTCTTACAAACCTTAAATACAGGATGGCCATAAAGTTTGTGTGCAATTTAAATAGACAATTGCACACGAGCTTTGTGGCCACTCTGTATAGCAGAGAATACACAAGCGATTTTTGTAGCTGAAGGAATTATTGATGAAGAAATGTGAAAGAAGTAAAACCCAAGTAATTTGAAGTCAACTCATGAGAAAATCAAAATTATTTTTAATCTCAATTAAACATTTTAATTATCAGTTAACTTAACAAGTCACCAGGATTTAGTAACACGTTGAAATAATCATAGGAACTTCAGATATCTTGGTTTCTGGTGATTTCAGGTGGAAAAGGAGTGAATATTGTTCTGTTGACAAATTTTTACTTGTGAAATTTAGATATTGTGAGACAAATTCTACATATTAATAGAAACTTTTAAATCATCCAATCAAAAAGCAATATTATGGAAATCAGTGATATAATCCAAATACTAGTTAGCGTAGATACTAGCTGGCCTCATCAAACTATTTGTTAGATAACACTTCAACTGTTTTATATCCTAATATATAAATCATATGAACTCTACTTTTACATGAGAGATAGTCATTAATGAATATTTATTTAAAATTCTAAAGTTTTGGATTCGGTACCACAAGTCATTTTCATATTCAAAAACATTCTCTTACATGCAGAGACCTTGAGGCAGAACGTTGATGGAGGACGTTTTAGGGTATGAGATGTGAAGAGCCACCTAGAATCAATTGACTCAGTCTTCAACGCTTAGAAAAGAGGAAACTAAAGTTTCTAAAGTCCGAGAAATTTGTCTAATAATGGAACCAGGTGGGAATGCAAATTAATACATTCCTTTTGGAAAGAGATATGGAGAACACTTAGAGATCTAAAAATAGATCTGTCATTCAATCCTGTAATCCCTCTACTGGGCATATACCCAGAAGACCAAAAATCACATCATAACAAAGATATTTGTATCAGAACATTTATTGCAGCCCTATTCATAATTGCTAAGTCATGGAAAAAGCCCAAGTGCCCATCGATCCATGAATGGATTAATAAATTGTGGGGTACATGTACACCATGGAATATTATGCAGCCTTAAAAAAAGATGGAGACTTTACCTCTTTCATGTTTACATGGATGGAGCTGGAGCATATTCTTCTTAATAAAGTGTCTCAAGAATGGAAAAAAAGTACCCAATGTACTCACCCTTATTATGAAACTAATGTAGGACCTCCACATGAAAGCTATAACCCAGTTACAACCTAAGAATAGGGGGAAGGGGGAAACGTAGGGGAGGGAGGGGGGAGGTAGGTGGAGGGAGGGCGATTAATGGGATTACACCTGCGGTGCATCTTACAAGGGTATATGTGAATCCTAGTAAATGTGGAATGTAAAGGTCTTAGCAAAATAACTAAGAAAATGCCACGAAAGCTATGTTAACTAGTGTGATGAAAATGTGTCAAACGGTCTATGAACCAAGTGTATGGTGCCCCATGATCATACTAATGTACACAGCTATGATTTAATAAAAATAAATAAATAAATAAATAAATAAAACTCTATATTTTCTCATAAAATAACTGCTAAATAAAAACTAGAGAGTATATAAAAATATAACTTAATAAAACTTAATTAATTAAAAGGATATGTAAGTTTACTTGTAAATACTACGTCTAAAGCATAAGTGTAGAAAAATATTTAGGGGGTTGAAAGAAAGAGGCTAAGTCCCTACTGGGAAAAAAAAGATGATAAAAAGATGAATTATAAGTAGCAGGATTTCTTATAGAACTAAAACATGGAATATATACACATTTTTTTCTGTGACAGTACATGTTGTATAATTGTTGCTTTATTAATATAATTTATTTCTAATAATGTAAATTATGGCTCAAAGAATAAGCAATCTCAAAATATGCTACTTTCATATATAGGTTATTTTGAACTAAAGGCATTTGAATATAATAGGTAAAAGAAGTAAAGAAACTTTCTTCAACAGGGAGTCCTAGCCAAGAAAATTCTGTAAAAACAGTTTGTTAAAATAACTTTTTTTTTTTTTTGGCTCCCCACATATTTCGTTACATTTCCACATTATCCTCTCTTCGTTTGCCCAAACATGCAGGGATTTAGATTTGGTCACTTCTGTGGTCTTTATTCCCCGATGAGGGTTTCCATGTCATGTAAAACATCAGTTTCTTGAAGCTGTAGTGGGTTATGCCAGTGCTGGACCACCAAACAGGCATTATTAGCTTTTCTGTGTATGTGTGTGTGTTTGTGTGTGTTACTTTTTTTATTTCAGAATATCAGAAGTATACATGTTTTGTTTATAAACTTTGCTTTTATACTGATTGAGTCAAAGTTCTAAGTGCGCCCTTCAGCAAGATAGTGTGCAAAGTATAAAGTATGTCATGTGTAAATTTGCCCTTTCTCCCCTCCCTCTCCCCAGCTTGATTTTCATGGCAATCTAGTATCTTTTGAAACACCATTAGCTTTTTTTGTGTGTGAATATTTGGGTTTTGACTGTGTTTCAAGCATTGTCGCAAGCACTTGTGATTGTTAAAACAAACCAACCAACAACAAAAAAACCCAAAACAAAACATTTTTTTTTATCACATGTAACAATACAGTATAGCAGCGTTCACCTCTATGCCGTGACAGCAAAGAAAGGTAAGCTTCCGGACAATTTCTCTCTGACGCTCATTTAATTGATGCCGAACCCATATATCCAGCTTCTTTACCTTGCCAATTTATGTCAAATGATCCAATATTGTGGGAATAGTCACATCAAACCTTGCTGCTATTTCACACATAGTGGAGGTGGATTCGTTTCCACTACAGCTTTCACCTTGTCATTATCCCCCTTGGTCAGTCTCAGGTTGCTCCCATGGCTCATTTTCAAGATTGACATCACCAGAAGGGAACTTCTCAGACCATCGGCATACTGTGCATTCATTAGCCAAGTTCTTCCCATCACTTCATTGACGTCTGGACCCGTCTGTACTGCTCTGGTTCCAGAATAGACCTCATATTTGAAAATAACACGAATTTATGACTTCTCTATGATTTCACAAAAAGTTCTCTAAAACACTCTTTGAAGGATAATCACAAGCCAAAATGGGCATTTGAAAGAATGAAGATGATTCTTCATGGCAAAATAAAATGTCAATTTGAAACATCAGAATTATCAATGGTCAACCACAGCACTTAAGAAAATCAGGCATTTCATACTTAAAAACCTGGAGCTCAGAGTATTTACAAACACAGGCAGTGTATTTACACACTCTCCACTACTGTCGTATACTAGAGGAGAACTCCATGTTTAAATTAATTTATATAATAGAAAAATGCTATTTTAATAAATGTTCTTGAAAATAAAATATCCATAGTATACTTAATGATGTAAGAGTTTAGAAATTAAGAAGTAAATTCTGGGCGGCGCCTGTGGCTCAGTGAGTAGGGCGCCGGCCCCATATGCCGAGGGTGGTGGGTTCAAACCCAGCCCCGGCCAAACTGCAACAAAAAATAGCCGGGCGTTGTGGCGGGCGCCTGTAGTCCCAGCTGCTCGGGAGGCTGAGGCAAGAGAATCGCGTAAGCCCAAGAGTTAGAGGTTGCTGTGAGCCGTGTGACGCCACGGCACTCTACCGGAGGGCGGTACAGTGAGACTCTGTCTCTACAAAAAAAAAAAAGAAGTAAATTCTAAATATTTTTAAATGGAGAGAATAATAATTAAACATTACGACCGCATATAATAATGAACAAGATTTATGATAATAAAAAAGATCATTGATTATTTATATTTTAGTTTATATTTATATTGTAGTTGCTATAGTGCAGAAATTTCTGCTCAAAAATTTACTTATTCAAGCTATTAAAACAAAATATCATGAAATGTATAGTTTATACACAAAGAAATTTATTTCTCACAATACAGAAGGTTGTGAAGTCCAACATGAAGGCACCTGCGTATTCAATGTCTGGTGAGGGCTGCTTTATGGTTCATAGGGGTGCCTGCTTATCGCTGTAACATGGTGTAAGGTGCATATGTGCTGTATGGGATTATTTTTATAAAGGCACTAATCCCCTACATGAGGGCTCTGGTCTCATGACTTAATCATCTCCTTAATTATGCTCCACTTCCTAATACCATCATGTTGGGGGTTTGGATTTCAACAAATGAATTGCAGGTCAGGGGAGCACACACCTACAAATCATAGGACATAAACTAGAACACTGGTTGTGATGGTAACTGTTCACCTGAGTAGATCAGACTATAAATGTGCATCTTATTGTCTTTTATCATGAGTCTTATCTACATAAAAATTTTGAACTATAAAGCCTCGCCTAAGCTTTTCTTTGGAAGTGTTCTCATTATAAGCATTCCTTCTGTGGCTTAAATTATTCATATGTTTTGATTCTCCAGTCCAGAGCTGCAGTCTGCAGTATGAAGGCTCTCGGGTCAATTTCCACCCTCTACCTGTTTCTGTAAATGATGTTTTATTGGAACACAGCTACACACATTTATTATGTATTGTCTGTGGCTACTTTCATATTACAAGGGCAGAAGTGAGTCGTTGTGACAGATACTACATGTACTGGAAAGCCTAAAATATTTACATTGTACCCTTTATAGAAAAACTTTGCCAACCACTGCCAAATAGAATAAGATTTTGTGATTTAGAGTTCCCTGCGTCATGGCTTCTGATTGCAATTACGAGCATTTTCTATTTCTTCACTGAAATTTCATTAGAAAAGTAACATTATATGGCACTAGAAAGGTAGCTTTTGTCAAGAAGTATGCATGAGTATGTGTGTATGTGTCTGTACTGGGAAGGAATAATTCCTCTTGTTCAGTTATCTTATGAATTTAATAACTTTGGTCTCAGGGATCAGAGTATGAGATTGGCAACAGAGGCAAATCAAAAATCTGAAATACACACTCGTATGGGGGCAGTTGTTCAGCTTAGGTGGCACATAGGAATGTTTTTCCAACTTTATATGGGTAGGTTTAGAATAGAAAATTTTTTCTTCCATTTATAAATGTTATGATATAACTTTAATGCAAACATATTTCATATTCATTGACCTCATGCTATTCCATAATGTTAATAAATCATAAATTATTTACCAGGTTCTGAATTTAATATGTGATTTTTTGCTTTTGAGTGTGATTACATTTTGCTATGGCCACCCCAAATCTATTGATGTGGTATAATGTTCACAGAGTCTGTCATGTACAGACACTTCTTGTTTGTTTTATTTCAACAATGTGCTTTAAGTTGCTCTAGTGCACCTTGAATATTTATAGTCAATACACATGATGAAAACATCTAAACATGACAGTTGGCTTTAAAAATAACAGTTAAGTTACTGCCTAGGTGGAGTACATCTTATAAAATTAGCAGATGAGTACCTTCTGTGGGTGATGATTAAGGTTGCTATTCTAGGAAAATGACAACATATAAATATGTCTCAAGGAAGAAGACGTGGGCACCTTTTCCCAGGTAACGTCAGCACATCTTGACCCATCTGTTTGTATCTATGTGAAATAGACAACATGGGTCTCGTCTACATCTATAACAAATAGACAACATGGGTCTCATCTACATCTATGACAAAATAGACAACATGGGTCTCATCTACATCTATGACAAAAAGACAACATGGGTCTCATTTGTAAGAATGACCTATTTTAAGAGAGGGTATGGCTGAAAAAATAATGTTGCTTACAACCAGTCCCAGAAACTCTCTTTCCATTTGCTCACAACAAAAGTGTTTCTTATTCTAAAAATATGGACCACCTCCACCCACAAATTCTTATTTGATAATATGGAGATATCTCATTGTCCTTATTTTTTGTTAGCTCAAAGAGAAATTCAAACTTAATAATTTCTTCCTTTTTCTCAATAATGCAAATGGACATAGTATGTCTATGCCTTACTTCTAATTTTCATATATAAAAGTTATAAAAACAAAAAGTATCAGGGTTTTTTTGAAATAGCATAAGCAATAAACATTAAAAACACACTAAAAATAGCATAATGGCCCTACTGTCTTCCTTAAGATTCCATTTCTACATGATATGGGAAGCATTTTAATTACTCATCAGGATTAATTATATGCATTGCACTTAATTATCCATGGGGTACTATGGGAAGTTGACCGATTCTAAATTGTATAGGCATAATTCCTGAAGTTTCAAAACAAAGATGGCTGCTTCTGTTACTTTTCCTTTATAAATATTTTTCTTTGAGTATCAGATTTAGGAGTTTTCTGACAGACAACACCTAGTTTAATATTTTTTTATATTATGGAATAAAACATTTTGTGTGCTTAGAGCACATAAACAAAAATCAAGAAGATGACTCAAAAAGATATTTGATGGAAAAGATGATAGTGCCGAGAAATGAAGTGAAAATTTAGTGTGTATCAAGTTTAGGTCCCAGTTCCATCCAAAAAAATGGCCTGTACAATATTGGTTAGCAAGCGTTCAATTCACTGCAATCTACATTCCTCAGCTATGTGCATATCATAAGCACCATGTCATCTAGGCAGGATAGGAAAAGTCCGGTAATAGTAACAATTAAAAATTTGCAACAATTTTAGCAATTAAAAATTATACCTTAACTATGTGTTTACTTATGAAGATGATTTGCCAAGTGCATTATTACCAGAGAGAATAATCTGGATGCAAGATCTGAAGCCTTTTGTACTGGTTGCAAAATAACTTAGAGCTTTGAAAAATGGGGAGAAAACATTGAAAACTGTAATTATTAAATGTCGTCTTCATATATTTACAGAACTGTCCTGTGAGGAAGAAAGAATTCTATTCCACACACTTCTGGGAGCATTACTATTTCTAAGGAAAAGAAGTCATTTAAGCAGGGTACTGCTTAAGTTAGAAACCATTTTTCAATAATGAGAAATACTACCAATGGAGACGGATGATCTTGTGAGAAAATGCTGTCAATTATGTAGCACAGGTGATTTTTATTATACTCCATGTAGTTTGCACTGAGTACCCTCTGACATTCCTTAAAGTATAAGAATCTATGATTATTTTTTTTCTCTGAATACCAGATTATTTTGGTTAGTATAAATTTATCTTGCTATTCCTTTGCATACATCATTTGTCAGAAGAATTAAAAATTATACATTTTCTCAAAACAGCCATAGATAGTAGTATTTTAATATAAATGCAAATGATGTTAAAAAGCATTTTCAGTTAACAAAAAACTTTTGATAATTATTCTAAGTTAAAAAATGTGTTACATTTCACAACAATATTTCAGCCTCTGTTCATTATGTAACTGTTTCTCACTGTTAAATGTATTCTAGTACGATTTTTAGAGTGCCTTTTACAGCCTCATGTTTCAAGTTGAGCAAAAAATGTCTTTGCATAATCCCAAGATATACAGTCTGCTCACTCATATTTGTTGCTGCTTATGGAAATTTTATCAGTCCTAACAAACACAACAGTCTGCAATATTGATCAAAATCGTGACATTGATTTTGACTGACAGTTATAATCATTTGCATGACTGTTATTTTTGTACTATTTTGTTATATCCCCGACACACAGGTGCAGTCATACAGTTATATTGATCAAATAGAAAAAGATTTAGGTTTTTCTACCTTGGTGAACTGCTGATTTGTTGATATCAAATTGTGACTTTTCAATTGTTAAAAGTAATTACTAGATTTGGTCATTTCATTTACCAGTCATCTAAAATTTCCCTAAAGTATTTGCTTCAGTAGATGCAGATTCACATGGAAGATCATATGGCCTTCTAACCACTGAATCTGGTGATCCAGTTCAGACTTTGAGTTGGTCAGATATCCTCATTTCCTACGGTTGTGTTACCTGGATGCCAGAATTTGAATTCAAAGTCATATACTAATTGCAAGGGAAAAACCAATGTCAAAATGGAGAACCAACAGAGATGTTGAGGAAGAATTATTATTATATTTTTACCCAGAGTATTTGTGTTTACTTTTAGAAGTACTCTTTTGAATTAGTTGAACCCGGAAGGAAAAGATAAACTTCTTATTTTTGCTGAGAAGATCTACAGATTTCTGTACTCAAATTTGCTTCTAAACCTAACTTTATACTTTCAGATCACTTTCAAGTTTCTACTTAAAATTATAGTTGTCCATCCCTAGATGACTGAGGACATGTAGAATGGTAAAATTTATTTCTGGAACTATTCACTTCATTTGTTATTTATAGAATTTTGTTGAAGTTTTCCTATTTTAATGTATCTTATGGGTTCTAGATTGTTCTATAACAATATTTCGTGCATAACATTTATAGAAATAATATGAGGCCTGTGGAAAGGAAAATGGTTTATAGTAAGAAAAAGTTTATCATTAATATTTTTTATCAGAGTATTTGCAAATATTCCAATGCCTTGGAGTATGTGAGAGTAGTATATTATATTAGGTTAGTGGAAATTTGAATGAATATTTTAGAAATTATTAAGTTTATGTCTTTAATACAGGAGCAATTATTACATACAAGTAATTTAGGGAGAAATCTCAGATATAGGAAAATGAATCTTATAGGCCAAATTAATCAATGTAAAAATGTTTAAAACTTTCACAATTAAATAATTATTTGGCCCTTACTTAATGATTATACTAGACATTTGTTCACCAAAAGTGCATGAAGTTGATTTTGTCCACTCCCCTCAGGAAGCATTCGATCTTATCCTAACAGAGGGAAAGCAAGCACAATCATATTTGATTCATGCTCTGATCACAAGCTTTAGAGTACAATATAAATAAGAGCACTAAACAAATGTGTATTTTAGCCACTGTTGAGAATATGGCAAACAAACGGAGGGCTGTAAAAGGGTACTCACTAAACACTTTTTGGAAATATTAATACTGAGATGTGACCTAAAGTTCGTGTCACAGGAAGGCGGTAAGTTAAGTGATACAACATGGAAAGACTGAGCCTGAGTGACACGTAACAATGAGAAAAAAAAAAAAAATGATCAGAAGATCCCTTTTCAAAAATGGAGACATTCCATGCAACTGAACAGTAAGCTTTATGGCGGTAGTTGTGGGATAAAAAGGTATGGCTGAAAACAGGTTTATAGAGGTGAGTAGAACCCCAATTTTGAAGAAATATGTCAAGCCAGAGCTGTGGTTTCTTCTCTTGAAGTTAACTAGAGGCACCTTTTTGTGAAAGGAAGAATTCCACTCCATCTATTCTGTGCCCTGTTATTGTACACTGCGTATTGATTTTTTTCTGATTTAACTCTGACAACTTAGGTTTCAGTACTTGCCTTCTCAAATGTTACTGATTCTTAATCCATACCTTTAAGCAGATATTTCAATTCTTTGTTTTTTTTTAAATGCATTTGCAAACCAAATGAGCTTACTATTTTATCATCAACTTTATTGCTACAAATGGTGAACAATCGCATGCCTTTGGTAACATCTATAGAACATTCTCATCCTTTTCAGACCAACTAAAGAAGTAACAGTGGGCATGAGCTGACAAGGTAATAGTGACAAAAGCCATGACATGGTTTTATGACAACATGTACAATATGTATCATTACTGGCCTATATATATAATACCAATCCTTCAAACACTGTACACATTTCTATCTTAAGCTGGGTGATATAAATAAAAATTGTGTGATTTTGTTTACATATTATTCATAGGACTTTAGATTGTGTTAAGTTTTAATACTAGTATTTTAGAAAAAAATATATATGCATTTTTTTATAAGCAGAATTGAAAGAGAACCTAGGACTTCTTTTCTTGTCTTTGACAAACCATGAAACCATTACTTTCTTTTGGAACTCCAGCCAGGAAGATGGTGATATTCAAATAATGTTGTTGCCTGTTGTGATATTAATTATTCAATTAATTTTTGATGCTTTCTTCTCCATGAACAAAGGTAGTAAGAAATCCCTTGATTATTTTTCATTTCACATAGTGATGCTTTGGGCAATCTTAGAAAATGAATTCCAATTAAGAGTTTTTTAGTAACTAGATTATACCTGTGCTTCTTAGCCACTGTTGAAAATATGGCTTAACAAAACACTAGTTAGAATGACATTATTGAGCTTTCTACCAAACTCCTTTTTAATTTTACAATATTTTAGGCTCTTCACTCTTAAATATGTAATTTAAGACTACAATGATAATAAAATTTTGAATTTCTTCCAATGAATATAAGCACTATGACATTGCCCAAGTATTCTGGTTCATCCCTGGGGTCAACAGTTACAGACACAGGTTAATTACAACCTTTTTTCCTTTAAAAGAAAACCAATGTTGGTAACAGAACTGACTGCATATTGATTGGTAAGCATCCAATATGATCTCCAGAAAGCTCATTTTGTTCCATTGTCAGTATAATCAATATTAAATCACAAATGCTTAACATAATTATTTGAGATGCTTTTATGTTAGGTTTTATTGTTCATTTAATTATGTATAAAGGTTACTCAGTTTTACATATTGAAAGGATTTATAGGACACCACAGAACATATTCAGTTAAGGATTTGACAAAGACTAATAATTTGGTTCAGTAAGGGAAAAGTGTAGGTATCTTTGAGAAGACACAAAAGACTTTTCAGAATAACACTCTGGAATTTTTCTTATTCCCACAGGAATCTAATCTTCTTGAAATTGTACCAACAAGATATTTGTGATAAATCTTCACTTGTGGAGGACTCAAAGAGCCAGATACCTCCTGAAAAAACTTTTATCTTTCTCTAGTCATGTAGCCAAGACATGTTGTCTAATCCATCATGTAGTTAGCAAAATCTAGACCAAAAGAAACTTAAAACATAAAAGACACAGTGTCTTAGGAGTCCCCGAGACAACGTTCAGGTTAACTAAAAAAACTCCCGGACTCACAAAAGTTCTTCTATTCGTGGTGTAAATACAGTATTGTTGTAGTAAAGGCATTCAGATTAAAAGTGAGCTAAAGAAAAAGCCGCATGGCGCAAAAGTTGTTACAGAGAAACCTTTGCAAGGATCCGGATGTCCTCTTTGATAACATAGCCAAGATAGGTACAACTTTCCCAGCAGTGATGTATGACAGCATGTGACAGGTGTTCCCAGCCAAGGAAGCAGGTCTGAGCCTATGTAAAAAGCTTTTATTGGTGGGCGGTGCCTGTGGCTCAAGAGAGTGTGCCGGAGGTGGTGGGTTCAGCCCCAGCTAACAACTGCAAAAAAAAAAAAAAAAAAAGTTTTCATTGGAAGTCAGTTACTGGTGCACGCAACAGGTTTATGCCTGACTTCAGGTGCTCCGATTCCAGCTACTGAGAGCAAAAACAAGCACCTGTCCAAGACTGCGTTGTTAATATGTTATAAGACTACTGCCTGTGCCCAAAGATGTCACACAGCAAAACATCGTCTCATTAGGCAAAATATTTCAAGGGCTTAGAGGTCAGCTCCCAGAGCCCAATGAAAGATCCATTATAAAGATTGGCCTTTCTTGGGGAATGTGCAGGGTTTGGTCATCCCAGGCCTGCTGAATTAACTCTTTTCTCCACACACAAGATTTAAAACACAAAACCAAACAAAGATATATGAGATAAAATAAAACACTAAAGAAGGAGTTGATGTATTAAAAACAAAAGGAAGGATAGATGGACCTATTTCAACATTCGGGTTTCATCAGACGCATTATACAAACAACTGTATATGCATGTGTTTTTGCGTGAGCATATGAGAGGCATTTATGAAACAATTAACAAGTAGGGCATTACCGGGGTTTTTTAAATCATGAAAATGCTATTTATTTATGTGTTAATCTGTAACTGTAGTACGGTTTATTTATCTGTTAATCTGTAGTCATGTGTGTAGAAATATTTAGAAGTTTAATTAAGGCAGGGATCAGGTTTTCTTTATTATAAATCTAGAGAGAGTGAGATGGTATATGTTAAAAAATTGTGGCCTGAGGTGACACTAGTTATAGCCAACACACAAAAGTTTATTATACTATGCTATAATAATGTGTCTAAAATTTACATACTTTTTAATTTTAGTAATTAAAAAGTAATAAAGTATAAAATAATTTTAATAGTTTGAATATGTATCTCAAGCAGGTAGGGCATCAGCCACATATACCAGAGCTGGCAGGTTCAAATCCAGCCCAGGCCTGCCAAACAACAACAATAATTACAACCAAAAAATAGCCAGGTGTTGTGGCAAGCACCTGTAGTCCCAGCTACTTGGGAGGCTGAGGCAAGAGAATCACTTAAACCCAGGAGTTTGAGGTTGCTGTGAGCTGTGATACTACAGCACTCTACCCAGGGCAATAGCTTGAGACTCTGTCTCCAATAAAAAAAAAAAAAAAGTTTGAATATGTGCAGAGTATAATGATGAATTCTTGCTAATTTTGTTAGATGCTTTAGAGTTACTATTTTTTTTTTTTTTGAGATAGAGTCTCACTATGTCGCCCTCAGTAGAGTGCTGTAGTGTCATAACTCACAGCAACCTCAAACTCTGGGGCTTAAGTGATTCTCTTGCCTCAGGCCCCCAAGTAGCTGGGACTACAGGAGCCCACCACAATGCCTGACTATTATTTTTTGCAGTTGTCATTGTTGATTTTAGCTGCCCTGGGTGGGTTCAAATCCACCAGCTCCTCTGTATGTGTCTGGCACCCTAACCACTGAACTAGGGTTACTCTGCCAAACCAGAGTTATGGTTTTGAAAGATAATGTAAGAACCACTGCAAATATTTAGTCTTAAAATAATGTAATATCTTTAAAATGGTCATCACAGTAAAAAGGGGACGGGGGCTAGATTGAACAAGTGTTGCAAATGTTGGAAGTTGGTGGGTTTCTAACATGGAATCTATTCACAATTTAATTGAATGTGTGTGTCTTTTAAAGAATGAATGAAAAATAAAATGACATTGAAACTCAGAGTAGTAAGAGCATCATTTTTCTGGACATGCAATATAAACATGATGCATAGTCACTTCTCAGATTTTCTAAGGGATTAATTGATTATTTGTAAGGTGTCAAGTTGTACAATGAATTGACATTTTTAAAGAGCAATGTTAATTTGAAAATGAACATTTTAGTACAATCGTAGGTATAACTTTCCCTTGCTGTATTTGTAGTTTTAATGTATTATGTTTATTTGAGTTTGGATCTTTGGGTTTTTATAACTTTCATTTGTTTTTTGGAGCATCGGGAACAATAAAAAGTGATCTTCCTAGAATCCTCTCTTCTCCCACGGATAGCCATTTAAATACATTGTCCTTTCCCTATGTTTTTTATACTTTTATTCCTCAAATAATTTTTATTCCTCAAATACTTTTTATTCCTCAAATCTTCCTCTTACATAGATATTCCCCTACATTTATTGGAATTTATCTTCTAAAAATATTTTTTTAAGAATGTCCTTATTCTGTGTGACGCCACGGCACTCTACAGAGGGCAATAAAGTGAAACTCTGTCTCTACAAAAAAAAAAAAAAAGAAAGAAAGAATGTCCTTATTTATCTCAGATTCACTTTCTGTGCTCTTTCTCCATTTTTTCAGCTTTCCTTTGATTGTTTTAAAGCTTTTATACTCTGGTATTAAGTTAGGTTTAATGTAGATGAGATAACCGGATCACATTACACTTTAATCTGGATCCCCATCATAATCTCCTTCCTTTAAAGCACCAGGGGCAGCAGGCCCTGTGGTTCACACATTTAATACCAACACTCTTGGGGATGAGAGATGGGAGGACTGATTGAGGCCAGGAGTTCAAGACCAGCCTAGGTAACAGAGCAAAGTCCATCTCTTAAAAAAGTCTTTTAAATAAAAGTAAGTAAAAATAAAATACAACATGTTTTTCAGGTTGCCTAGCCTATAAAATATGTAGTTACCGTTTAACTCTTTCTTCCTCTAATTAATCTAGTTAAAATATTAGCTAATAATTAGTTTTATCATACTTCTTTTTTGTCTCTTAATTTCCTCCATTCCACCACCCAAACCCATACACAATTTCAAATCCTTAGCATTAGACTATTCTAATCACTCATTAGTCTCTAATGAATCACTAATAGGTTTTTCTGTGCAATATTTATCTAAAAATATATTTCTTAGAACATATTAATTTCTGTACTAAACCTTAATGTCTCAATAGGTGCTGGACTTTAGCAAAAATGCAAATCCCTTCATATGTCGTATCATGTTCAATGATATGTCCCTGAACTGTTTTACACTGTACGACCCCGATCACATCCAATCTTCTCACATGATATTTAACATTGTTTTTCCCTTGTGTACTTTTTCCACTTCTCTCTCAAATGTGTGTCAAGGTGAAAGAAGTGAAAGAAAGCTGACAAATACCAGGGGGTTCTTACTCCCGTTCAAGAAAGATTTGAGAGTTTAACGTCTTTTGATGTCATCTGAATTTGTTTTGAAAACAAAAAAAATATTACGGATTAAGTATGATGAACTAGGGTTCTGAATCTCTCCTCCCCGGCCTTTTGTCAGAGACACGATTTGTCACTCTTTTCTTTCTATTCCATAGTTGTTGTTTCCTCGCTTTTCTCCTTTACTGATTGATCCCTACCTTTCAATTGTCAGGATGCAGAAGAACATACTCCCAAGATCCCAGCTACTATTATCATTAATATCCTTGTTAATTAGAAACCTTTGTTCACTTCTTGCTAATTCTACTTTTAAAAAAATGTCAAACAAAATACAACAATCCTTCTGAACCCCCAGAGCAAACTGATTTGCTATGTGGTATACTGATATCCCTAGAAAGGCAATAACTTGAGTTATAACAAAAGGAATACCTGAAAAAATTTAAAAAAATCTTTAATAACAATTTTACAACATATACAGATGTGTATTTTTATGTTTTCAATAATAATTAGAAGTTTTCCATGTAGAAATACTATATATTTATGAAGAATTATTGCTATGTATTTTATATTTTATGTTGTCATGTTAACTTTAACTCTCTAATTGTTTTTTTTTTTTTTTTGTTTGTTTGTTTTGTTTTTTGTGATTTTTTGGCCGGGGCTGGGTTTGAACATGCCACCTCCGGCATATGGGACCGGCGCCCTACTCCTTGAGCCACAGGCGCCGCCCAACTCTCTAATTGTTAATGGTAGACAATGGATATTTGTATATTGAACTTAAAAAATAGTAAAATAATGGTAAACCTTAAAAAATAAAATAAAATGCAGAATAATTAAAAAAAAAACAACCAACGACAACAAAACACACAATACACAAAAAATAAACAAGAAAAAAATCTCAAAAGCGGGCTGTTTTCTTGGCATTACTAGTGTTAATAATAAAACTCCTACTTTATGTTGATGTTATTTTTCTTGCCTTATTTTATTTTATACCTATCATTTATGTTTAATAATTAAAATTAAGATCCTGTACCATAAAATCTTACTTATCGACCTTTAATCATCTGTCATCACAGTCTCATAAACATTGGTTTGTTGAAATAACAATTTTCAATATTTCAAAATTTAAATAACCTGAATAGAGGATTTGGTTTAAGATGTCTGACTACATGCAAGTAGTGTGCATCACTCCCACAGAAAGGAACCAGAATTAGCAAGTAGATACTCACGTTTTGAACAGTTAGTCTAAGAGAGCACTAGAATTTAATAGAGAAGCAACAGGAATTGGGAAAGTGCGGGGAGGGAAGCCAGACCCTTACTCAGATGAGACGGCAGGAAAATGGGAGAAAGTCCTGGACATCAGGAAAGCATGAGGGGCAGATCCCAGGGGATCCACACTTCTGACAGGGACTTTAAGAATTCTAGCCGTGGGAGAGGCTCCCAGACTAAGACAGTGGGCAGAACGGCTTGAACTTCTGTGAAGTCGCACAGGATTCTGAGCCCTGAGATGTTCAGAGAGCCCAGATCTAGAGGTTTGCGTCCTCCACTGGGGCTCCTACCTTCACTGCCACCACGGCAGCCACAGGACCACCAAGATAGCAGAGAGGCTGGGTACATAAGTGTGCCCCAAGAACAGAAAGCACCACCACTGCTGAGATTAGGCAGGGCCAGCAGTGCACACTCCCAGCAACTGCCTTCCTCCACTGGGACCCTGCCCTTCCTTCCTGGTAGCGGGTGTGCAGAATCACTGTCCCTCTCTTGCCGGAGCTTTCGCTGCAGCCTGCAGTCATTCTCTGCCACCACTTCAGCTGCCAGGCCATGGAGAAAAGTGGGAAACTAGGTACCTGTGTGTGCTGCAAGAACAGAGGCCACTGGTGAGGGAGGGGGCGGCAAGAGTCCTGTGAACCCACAACTCCCTGCCTCCACTGAGAGGTGCCTGCCCTTCCTGGTACAAATCCACAGCACAAGTTCCCTTCGCTGTTAGCTGCAGCCTGAATCCATTCTGGGATCCTAGTTCCCAATGGGTTGAGCCACTGCCACTTCCTGGCCAGGGAAGGAGGGGGAAGCTAGATGCTTTTGAGAACCCCAAAAACAGTGATTGCTGCTGCTGCTGCTGCTGAGTGACAGTGACATAAGCAGATCATGCCCCTCTCTGCTGCCTTCCCTAGCTGAAGTACAACCACCCTGCTCCCACATGAGAATTCCAACTGCAGCACAATGGGACCAGTCCGGAAGCCCATTCCCAGAGGGCTGCACACCCTGTGCCCTGCATTGTACTGTACCCTGTGAGGCCCACACTTGTCTGTTTCTATTGATCACACTGGACAGGACCTGCCCTCCTACTAGCAGGCCCACAATGCACCTGTCTTTTCCCTGCGTAGGCATTCTACCAGTGATGGGGATCACTCTGCCCCTCCCTGTCATAGCCAGCACTTGAACCCAGGGTGGATGATGACAAAGTTGCCAGCTTAGTGCTGATCTGGCACCACCCAGACCTGACCCAACTTTTCCATTCTGGGGCCTCGGGTTGGGGATTACCTAACCTAATCCACCACCACAAGCACCTGAACACTGCCCTAAGGGTCTAAGGCCCAGGTGACATAAATTGCCAAACATACCACAGTTGGAATTCACCTGCATGTACCCAAGTGCTGGGGACCTCTTCCTCTCTACATGGAGCAGCCATGTTCCCCCCAGAAGAGAACAGAGAAGCCACCAAGAATCTGTTTGGGGCAGAGGGAAGAAATTCTGCCTTGAAACCATTTAGGTGAAGAATTATAGGACAGGTGTTTTCTGCAGTTCTTGGTGCATGTGACCTGGGGATAGATGACAGTGTTTGATGAATCTGAGAGTCACAAGACTCAGGAAAGGGGTGTGGCAGGGAAGCATATTGCCTGAGACAATAGAGAGTCCCTTGCAGTGAACAAAGATCTAACACATACTCACCAGTTTCTGTCACAGGTGGGTCATACCTGAAAGTCCTACCTACCAGCCCTGTAGGCTGAAATGTATAACCCAATGTAATACCCACTATTACAAGGGCATAGTGCTGGAGAACAGAATAAGCTTCCTGAGGTCTCTCTGGTTCCAGTGTTAGGGAAGGTGGTGAGCCACAAGAACACGTAGCACATCTCTACTACAATCAGCATCTGAGAAATCCCACACACAAAAGGTAGTCTATAATCAAGGAACTCATATAGAGTCATGCCCCAATAAAGCACCCCAAGTTGAAGCATAGCAACCAAGCACAGAATATTTAATAGTCCCACTGTCAATGGGGAAATGAAGTCTTTAAACAAATCCTGTACAGGCTCAGCCCCTGCAGCTCAGCGGCCAGGGCGCCAGCCATGTACATCAGAGCTGGCGCATTCAAATCCAGCCTGGACCTGCCAAACAACAATGACTACTACAACCAAAAAATAGCTGGGCATTGTGGTGAGTGCCTGTAGTCTCAGCTACTCAGAGGGCAGAGGCAAAAGAATTGCTTGAGCCCAAGAGTTGGAGGTTGCTGTGAGCTGTGATGCCAAGGCACTCTACGAGGGTGACATAGTGAGACTCTGTCTCAAAAAAACAAACAAACAAAAATCCTGTACAGATGAAAGTAAATTCAAAAATAAAAAATGACAGCTTCTCTAAAGTAGAAGGAACCAGCCTGAAAACTCTGTATGAAATGAATTGTTTCTACACTCTCAACAGATCACACCAGCACTCTAGCCATGGATCTCGACCAAGAGGAAAATTCTGAAATGAAAGATAAAAAATTCAAAATATGAATTATAAGTAAGATCAATGAGATCAAAGAGTATCTTGAAATCCAATGCAAAAAAACAAAAACCAGGGTGGCGCCTGTGGCTCAGTCGGTAGGGCGCCGGTCCCGTATACCGAGGGTGGCAGGTTCAAACCCAGTTCCGGCCAAACTGCAACCAAAAAAATAGCAGGGCATTGTGGTGGGCGTCTGTAGTCCCAGCTACTCGGGAGGCTGAGGCAAGAGAATCACTGAAGCCCAGGAGTTGGAGGTTGCTGGGAGCTCCGTGAGGCCACGGCACTCTACCCTACCGAGGGCCATAAACTGAGACTCTGTCTCTATAAAAAAAAACCAAAAAATAATTCAGGACATGATTTAATAATTTAATAAGAGGCAGATGTTTTAAAAAAAATAGAATTCTGGAAATAAAGGCACATTGATAGAATTATTTTTAAAAATGTAGTTGAAAGCTCAAACAATAGAACGGACCAAGCCACAGAGAGTATTTCAGAGCTCAAAGACTTGTCTTTTGAATTAATTCAGTTAGAGAAAAAAAAATTAAAAAAAAATAGAGAGAATGAACAAAGTCTTAGAGAAAAATACAGCATTATGCAAAATGGCCAAACCATCAAGTCTTTGGTACTTTTGTAGAAGAAGAAAAGTAAAAAGTATAAAAAACCTGTTTGAGAGAATAATTGAGGAGAACTTCTCTAGTCTTACAAGAAATACAACCAGCCATATAGAAAGACTCAGAAAACACCAGGGAGACAAGACCGCACTGAAGACACATAATCACCAGACTATTTAAAGTCAATGTGGAGGAAATAATTTAAAATTAGCAAGACAATAATGGCTATAACCTTGAAAAGTAAGCCCATCAGACATATTGCAGACTTCTCAGCGGAAACTTTATATAAGCCAGTAGGAATTTTAAAACTATTTATAATATTCCTTCTTTTTTTTTGTAGAGACAGAGTCTCACTGTACCGCCCTCGGGTAGAGTGCCGTGGCGTCACACGGCTCACAGCAACCTCTTAACTCTTCGGCTTACGCGGTTCTCTTGCCTCAGCCTCCCGAAATTTATAATATTTTTAAAAGAAAGAACTGTTAGCCAAAAGTTTTGGATCCTGATAAATGAAACTTAAGGAGTGAATAAGAAATAAAACCTTTTACAGACAAGCAAATGATAAGAGAAATTGTCAGCAGTAGACTGATTCCACAAGAAATGCTTGAGAGAATTCTCAACATGGACAGCCTTTGGACTCAGATAAATTACATCAGTAAACTCCCTGGTTACATAGCTTGCAGATGGCAAATCATGGAATTTTTCAGTCCCTATAGTTGAGTCCTAATAATAAATTTCTTCTCTTTCTATTTATCTATCTCACTGGTTTTGTTTTTTTGGACAGCATTGAATTATAGAGGCTCCTTTTTCCTGAATAATGTTCCACACAAAACAGACCATTTCCATGATTACAAATTATTTTGAAATGTAATCAAAATATTGTACTAGTTTCTCAATAGATTATCATCTTTGTGTTTGTGTCCTGTCCAAAGAGGAGAGAATGCTGGTGTTTTTTTAGATTTTAATTTTTTCTCAATTCCACTTTTATGGCAAAGATTACAACACTGAAAACTTTAAGAGTCAAATGGAAGTTGTTTATTCAATGCTTTCATTTATTTCCTTGTCACTAAAATAATAGTTGCCATATATTGCCCACAAACATTTCAAAACTCTTCCAAAACAAGTTGAAATATCCTTTTTTATGTCTTGTTTCATATTTAAGGATTATGAAACGTATTTCAGTTATTCATATTCAAGCTTTATTGATAGGTTTGATCTTAGATTCTTTCCAATAAAGAGATTGACAGTGGTGACAATCATTTTTTTGTTTTTTTCTAATTGGAAAAAACTGTCTTGCTATGGAGCAGTAATAAATAATGAAGATAACAACTTAGGTATTTTTCCCTCCCAAATGGCTACTCAGAATACATTACATCTTGGATTAAGCCTTGCTGCCCCATGATTTCCTAATGATACATGTATTTGTCTTCTGTTTCCAGAAGAAATGAGTATTGTCACATGACAAAAAATAAGAAGTCTTTATCTGAGAACAAGATTTTCTACGAATGGGATGATCTGCAGTTGCTGTGTTAACTTGTAGCAACAGTAACAATAATAATAACTCACCCCTGAATTTTTTCTTTCTTTATTTTCTCTTCTTAAACCTAGAATAGTGTGTGGCACTGTCAGTGTATAAAAAATGAGTACAATCCGGTAAGTTTAAAGAAAATTATTACTTGATTTTTGCACATGTGTTTATATTTCGTTGTGACTCACGTAAAACATGATCAACATTGAGGATTTTGAAAGCATCCTGTGTATATTTACTAAATATTAATATCCAAATTATATATTTAATGCTTAGAGTTTTGGTAGAATTATTAGAGATAAAAAGGCTTTGGCTCATTCAGTATGTTTATAAAATAAAAGGTTGGCTGATATGAAAAGGATTAATATGCATGGAGCATAGCAAAAAAATAATAATGCCAAATAGTTTATATTTTACTGCTTAGGAGGTAAAAGAGACATATTATTTTATCATAGCTTGCTATTAATATGCAAAATTGTGAAGAAAATCAGAATTTATAAGTATTGTTGGTACAGAGCGACCAGTAAACAAAATAAATTGGCAAATAATTGTTTTAATGGGTGTGGTGGAGCTAATTTTCTGTAGGACATACTCAGACCATGTTGATGTATTAACCTGTTCACGTGGTTAAAAGTGAATGTAGCCAAACATCAATCTGTACAGGTGCAGGCAGAGCCACTATTCCCTCTTTGACACTTTGGAAGCATTATATATGATGACAGTAGAACTTTCTTCCATGTACCATGCATATATTATTAGAGGTAAATTTTTTGTTCATTTATTTGTTTTTTATTTTTTTATTTTTTTTTTGTTTTTTGTTTTTTGGCCGGGGCTGGGTTTGAACCCGCCACCTCCGGCATATGGGACCGGCGCCCTACTCCTTGAGCCACAGGTGCCGCCCCATTTATTTGTTTTTTAAATATTGTATTTATCTCTAAGAAAAATGTTCAATTATTTTTACTATATGAATTTCATGACATTTTTCTTTTCAAATACATAGAAATATTTAAAGAGAGAACATGGTATGTTTAAACTAGTATTTAAATTGTATAAGTTAACTATGTACTTTTTTTGGTATATAAATTACATTTCAGTCAAGCACTAAGTGTTCTTACCAAACAAAGATACAAAAAGAAAACAAGATTTTTGGTAGTGATGGATGTCTTTCGCATTTTGGTTATGATGATGATAACATGAGTATATATATGGATCTCCAAACATCAAGATATATAAGTTAAATGTGTAAAATTTGTGCATATAAATTCTATGCTTATTAAAACTAAACAAAGAAAAAGCAAACAAAGATACCATGGATGAGAAAACATAGATTACTTAAAAATAATGATAGTGTTAACTTGCACTGTACTTAGGCGTCCTGTTTTAACCACATGGACCTAATAAGAAAGTATCCTCCAAGGAGTTAAAATATAACATCATTTGTTAAAAATATTTTTCACTTTTGTCATCAAACAGAAAGTGGAAGATCTTATTAAAACATATAACAAAAGAATAATCTAAGTGAGCTTACTATTTTTGTGTCCAACATCGCTATCAAACTATGTGATTCTGAAATATTTTCAAACAACTGAAAATATTTATTGAAGAAGTTTGGCAATAGATTATAATAACTTACACTTATTAGTATATGCTTTTGCTAGTGTCTTTTTTTATGATTTGTCTCTTTGTATTTGAGATTGCACTTAATTATATCTAATGAGGTATTCTAAAGATTCAAAATAATATCAAGAAAACTAGTCAATCTGAAATAAAAAAAGAAAACTAGTTTTAATAATGGTATGGGGGAGGTGGTGTCAGCCTCATATACTGAGGGTGGTGGATTCAAATAGCCGGGCATTCTGGTGGGCACCTGTAGTCCCAGTGACTTGGGAGGCTTAGGCAAGAGAATTGCCTAAGCCCAGGTGTTGAAGGTTGCTGTGAGCTGTGATGCCACAGAGACTCCGTCTCTGAAAAAAAAAAAAAAATCATATGTGGGAAATACATACATAACACTCTCATAGAATAAAGTATGTATTCCACATTGTTTTCATGTTACACATGAGAGACATTGATTTCTAGATAAGTTTAATAATTTATTTAGCTAAGAGACTGAATATTAAGTTTTATCTAAATTCAAAGCCATCTGCTTTTCTTTCTTTTTTTTTTTTTTAGACAGAGTCTCACTCTACTCTCACCCTGAGTAGAGTGTCATGGCATCATAGCTCACACCAACCTCAGACTCTTAGGCTCCAGCATTCCTCTTGCCTCAGCCTCTCGAGTAGCTGGGACTACAGGTGCCTGCCACAATGCCACTATTTTTGGAGACAGGGTCTTGCTCTTCCTCAGGTTGGTCTGGAACTCTTGAGCTCAGGCAGTCCACCCACTTTAGCCTCCCATAGTGCTAGGACAAGCCATCTTATTTTTGAAATTAGTGTTCTTTGTATAACAGCTAAAAAATAAAACAGTAATGAAACAATAATAATCAACAACAACAACACAAATATCCATCTCTAGCATTTATTAACTATTTACCATTGAGTAAACAGTAAGTGTGTGGGTAGTACTTACAATACTCAGTAGTGTGAGTATTATAAGGATCTTAATTTCAATGATAAAGAAAGTGAATCAATGTGCTTTGATTTGTGTGTGTATGGTTTTGTTTCTTATATAACAGTTTCAAAAAATTTTCTAAGCCAAATGTTCTATAATGTAATTACATATCCTCATCTCTGAAAAATTCTACCTTTGAACAAAACCATTTATTGCTAAAAGTTGAATGCATTTAGTATATAAAACCAATAAAATACATGTACATGTATGGTTTGGTGTGTTTTTCTAAAACTACCTTAAATTCGACAAATAGAACTTATGTTCCATATTAAATTTATATTGTTTTAAAGATTACATGAGTAAAGCATTCTTACGAGCATACACATAATGTTTTTTAATAGTGTCCAGTATGACATTTAAAAAAGAATTCCTTCTGTCAAAAAGAACTTGCAGGGAAATAGATTCAACAAAATATGGCTGTATGGAATTAGGACTCCTCTCAGTCTTCCATTAATCTAATTCATTTCATTGTACAAAGTTCTCTTATAAATGCATCTGTGCATGGTGGAAATGTCAGTGAATGTAATAGAGGAAATTCCTGGGAGATTTATCATGGGATGTAATTTTTAAATTACCTATATTGTTGTGCTGGGCAGAATCACGGATGAAACTTATTTGAAATCACTTTTTTCTTAGATGATCTTGAAATACTTAAAAGGGCATCAAGCCCCCCACTGTAACTGAAAGTTGAAAAAAAAATTATCGAGACATATAACCATCTTCTGTTTTGGATGAATAATACCTTTGCCTTCCACTGAGGTATTTTCAAGTGAAGGCAAAGTTAACTTAATATTTTTAATTAATAATATGTGCTATAGAATTGAAAAGTGTGTGGGTGATTTAAAATATTTACTCAAACCTACAAATGTTTGCTCAAAAATATTGAGCTACTGAATATGGAGCCCTACACAAAAAATGAGGAGGCAGTGTCCCTATCCAATCACATATTAAATGAAGACAGTGGGTAAAGGTATGTGATTATCATATAAAATACTCGAGTATAATAAAAATACTTATGATAATTAAATGAGCTATAAGAGTATTGACAGGCTCATGAAATGACAAGTAGGAATTATGCATGTGTGCGTGCACACATGTACAGATGCTCCTTGACTTATGAGGTTAAACTCATCCTAAACTAAAAATGTTACAAGTCAACATTATGCCCGGTACATCTAAGCTACTGAATATCACAACTTAGCCTTTCCTAGCTTAAACCTTCTCAGAATACTTAAATTAGCCTTCAATTAGGAAAAATCATCTAAGACTAAAAGTCTAATACAAACCCTATTTTATAATAAAACACTGAATATCTCATGTAATTATTGAATATTATATATTACATAAAAATTATGATAATTTTCTACCATTATAATGTTGGAAAATATTAAGTCAAACCATTGTAATTTGGGGACTGCCTCCTAGTACGTAGACACATTTACCCATATAGGGTTGGATACATGGATTTACTCTAAGAAAACTTGAAGGTCCAATCTTTCACTTTCTTGGGCAAGGATGCAATTAAGATAACTGGTCCTTGCAAGGTGGCTCAAGTTTGTAATCCTAGCCCATTTGGAGGCTTAAGGTGGACTGCCTGAGGCCAGGAGTTGGAGACCAGCCTGGGCAACATAGTGAGGAGATTTTTTCTCTAACATTAACAAAATTATTCAGCTATAGTGGTGCACACCTGTAGTCGCAGCTACTTGAAAGGCTGAGTCAAGAGGATCTCTTGAGCCCAGGAGTTTGGGGTTGTAGTGAAGTATGATGATACTACTTTCCCCTAACCTGGGCAACAGCGTCAGACTTGTAACACAACATCAAAATAAGATAATTGACAATAAAAAGGTTAGCCCAAGAAATAGTGAAAAAAAAAGAAAAAAAACTGACAGTCTCTGCATGAATGAAAGAGAATCTTTTGAAGTTCAATTTAAAACTATTGGGAGCTTTATTAAAGATATTTCATAAATTGTATTTATCTAAAGTATTTCCAAAAATGATATATTTCTAAGTATTTAAATATTATATCATATTTTAAAATTTTATTAATAAATCATCAAATTTGAAAATTCATCAGAAAATTAACAGAGTTGGGATAAGAAATAGCAGAAATTTAAGTGGAAAAATTTTAAATTTGAAAACTTAAATAGGAAAATATCACTTAACAAAATGTAAAGTGGGCTTCTGCAATGCAGAGCTATTATTCTTCTTTCCCTAGAAAAAGCAGAAACTGTTTAAAACCTATTTAGTCTAGTAGAGTATAAGTGAAGCAGATGACGTACAGTATCCCACGTCGGGCTCTAAGTGAAACAGTCATAATACATAGACATAGTATCCCATGTCAAGAGGAATGGCTCTAAGTGAAACAGTCATAGTACACAGACATAGTATCCCATGTCAAGAGAGACGGCTCTAAGTGAAACAGTCATAGTACACAGACATAGTATCCCATGTCAAGAGGGACGGCTCTAAGTGAAACAGTCATAATACACAGACATAGTATCCCATGTCAAGAGAGACGGCTCTAAGTGAAACAGTCATAGTACACAGACATAGTATCCCATGTCAAGAGGGACGGCTCTAAGTGAAACAGTCATAGTACACAGACATAGTATCCCATGTCAAGAGGGACGGCTCTAAGTGAAACAGTCATAGTACACAGACATAGTATCCCATGTCAAGAGGGACGGCTCTAAGTGAAACAGTCATAGTACACAGACATAGTATCCCATGTCAAGAGGGATGGCTCTAAGTGAAACAGTCATAGTAAGTACACAGACATAGTATCCCATGTCAAGAGACACGGCTCTAAGTGAAACAGTCATAGTACACAGACATAGAATCCCATGTCAAGAGGGATGGCTCTAAGTGAAACAGTCATAGTAAGTACACAGACATAGTATCCCATGTCAAGAGACACGGCTCTAAGTGAAACAGTCATAGTACACAGACATAGAATCCCATGTCAAGAGGGATGGCTCTAAGTGAAACAGTCATAGTACACAGACATAGTATCCCATGTCAAGAGGAATGGCTCTAAGTGAAACAGTCATAGTACACAGACATAGTATCCCATGTCAAGAGGGACAGCTCTAAGTGAAACAGTCATAGTACACAGACATAGAATCCCATGTCAAGAGGGACGGCTCTAAGTGAAACAGTCATAGTACACAGACATAGTATCCCATGTCAAGAGGGACAGCTCTAAGTGAAACAGTCATAGTACACAGACATAGTATCCCATGTCAAGAGGGATGGCTCTAAGTGAAACAGTCATAGTAAGTACACAGACATAGTATCCCATGTCAAGAGAGATGGCTCTAAGTGAAACAGTCATAGTACACAGACATAGTATCCCATGTCAAGAGAAACAATAGAATCCATTATTTAATTTTATTCAATATGGGTCATGTGTTGAGTAAATTAAATACATTTATACCTGTTAAATGCACATTTACTTTCCCTTCAGTTAAGCCTTGTAGGGCAGTGTAGGGCCAAAAGAAACCTAATAGAAATCCAACAGGTATAAGTATAAATAAATAAATACAATTCGAGAAGGGATTCACTGCTTATATTTTATCAGAATGAAGATATTTTCACAAGCAAAAGTATTGTTACATGTGTAGGATTTCATTTTGATGCATTTTTAAGAAGTGTAATTGTCCGAACATAATAGGGCCAGAAAGGAATAGTAACGATCTGTGAAATCTTACAATAGTGTGCAGACATTTACATTAGGAGATCAAACTAAAGTGCAGGGAGTACTGAGTAATGTGGTAGGCATAAAGTATTAGAACGGATAAATGAGTTCAACAAAGTTGGAGAATACAACATCAGCATATAAAAATCACTAGCATTTCTATGGGAACCTTCTGAAAAAGAAATCAAGAAAGCAATTCCATTTACAATGGCTACAAAAAAAAATGGTATGCTCAGAAATAAACTTAATCAAATGATTGAAAGATCTTCATAATAACAACTAGAAAACATTGATGAGATTAACAAAAGATGAAACAAGAAAATGGAAAGATGTCTCATGTTCATAGATTGAAAGAATTACTACTGTTACTAAACTGTCCATACAACCAAATACAATCTACAGATTCAATGATATCCCTGTGAAAATATCAATGACATTCTTCACAGAAATAGAAAAAAAAAAAAAAAAACCCTTAAAATTTGTATGGAGCCAGAAAAGAGCATGAATATCCAAAGCAGTCTCACACAAAAAGAACAAATCTAGAGGCATCAGGTTATCTGACTTCAAAATATACCATAAAGCTATATTAACAAAAATGGTAAGGTTTTGGCTAAAATCAGACACATACACCATTGGAACAGACTACAGAACCCAAAAAGAAATCCACATATTTACAGCCAACATGCTTTCTTTTTTAAAATTTCAAAATATAGAGAGTGCATGTTTTGTTTATATCCTTTGTTTTTGCACATTGAGTCAAAGTTATAAGTGCACCCTTAATTTTCAACCAAGTCACCAAAATCATAGATTGAGGAAAGAGTTCCTTCAACAAAAAGTGCCAAGAAAACTGAATATCCATATGCAAAAGAATGAAACGAGATCTCTATTTCTCAAAATATACAAAATTCAAATAAAAATGGATTAAAGACTAACATGTAAAACTTGAAACTACTACAAGAAAACAGTGGGATGACACAGCAGGACCATTGTCTAGGCCAAGATTTCTTGAGTAAAACCTCAAAGTCAGAGGAAAACAAAGCAAACATTGGCAAAAAAGATTACATCAAGCTAGGAACCTTCTGCACAACAAAGGAAGCAATTGACAAAGTGAAGGGACAACCTACAGAATGAGAAAATATTTGCAAACTATCAAACATCTGGTATTCAGGATAATTAATGAACACAAGCAAACCAATAACAACAAAACCAATTATCTGTTTTAAAAATGGGCAAAAGTCTGAGACATTTCTCGAAGAAAGACATATAAATGGCCTAGAGGCATATAAAAAAAAGGTTCAACATCTTTAATCATCAAGGAAATGCAAATTAGAACTATAATAAGATATCATAATCCCTCCACACTAGTTAAAATGGCTTTTATCAAAAAGACAGCACAAAACAGATGCTGGAAATAATGTGGAGAAAGAGGGAAAGCTCAAACATTGTTGATGGGAATGTAAGTAAGCACAGGCACTATTAAAAGAGAATGGGGGTTCTTCAAGAAACTTAACATTGAACTACCATATCACCCAGCAATCCCACTGCAAGCTATACATCAAAAAGCAGAAATACTTATATCCAATAGATAGCTGTGTGCCCATGTTTACTGCAACACTATCCACAATAGCAAAGATATGGAATCCACCTAAACGGACATCAATGAATGAATGAATAAAAAATGTGCTACATTTACACAAGTGTATGTGTATCTGAATCACCCAGATGTGATCCTTACACATTTCATGCTTGTTCTAAAATATCACATGCACCCCATAAATACATAATACTATTCTAAAGCCATATAATTTTTTAAAAATACAGATTAAATGAATTTATAAATAAATCAACAGGCCAGGCGCGGTAGCTCATGTCTGTAATCCTAGCACTCTGGGAGACCAAGTGGGGTGGATTGCCTGAACTCACAAATTAGAGACCAGCCTGGCCAGATTGAGACCTTGTCTCTAAAAATAGCTGGGCATTGTGGCAGGCACCTGTAGCCTCAGCTACTTGGGAGGCTGAGGCAAGAGACTCACTTGAGCCCAAGAGTTTGAGGTTGCTGTGAGCTATGATGCCAAGCACTCTACCAAGGGCAACAAAGTGAGACCCTGTCTAAAATAAATACATAAATATCCTTAAACATTTCTGAGGAATGCCATTATTATAATGTATTTGAGGATAATGTCTGGCAAGTCTACTCTTTTTTGAAGAGGGATAAAGCAGAAAGATTTATGCTATTTGGTAAGGTCTATTATAATTTTCTTTCTTTTTTTTTTTTTCTCCTCACAGTTTGGCCAGGGCTGGGTTTGAACCCGCCACCCTCGGCATACGGGGCTGGCACCCTACTCACTGAGCCATAGGCGCCACCCCAGGTCTATTATAATTTTCATTGCTGTATCCGATTCTTGTGATTTCCTGATGGAAGAAAAATTGTCAAAATGACTATTCCTATTTTGAAATTAAAATTACTTTCTGCTCTTAAAGTCGCTACCAATGTTTTATAAAAGCCTATTTGTGATAGGCCTGATTTACAATCTAATAATGGAAAATCACCATATAATACTGATAAGGCATTTGAGAAAGATTTCCTGGGTGGAGATAGGTCATCAGGTCAACTGGGCTACTTTGTCTTTGTTTGTTTGATTAATCTTGTGAAGCCATATTGCTCTGTTTTATCTTGAAATATAGTAGATATGGTTATGCCTGTTCTTTTTAATTGCAAGGATTTATAATCTATATTACATATGTGAAATTTTCTCAGTAAACTTTTTGTAATCAGTCAGTACCCCACTTGAAAGTAAATTTCCCTAGCTTCACTATTTTTCACCTGCATTTTTGGCTTGTGTTTGACCTGAAAAAATAACAAAAGCCAAGAAGTACCAAAAACTTGGAGAGAATTTCATCTGCCAAAATTATTTTTGAGTTGGGATCTCAAGCAGGATTAAGAGCAGCTGGTATATCTGAGTCATGGTTGTTAGGGCAAATGAAGCCAAATAACCCAAACACATCATTTGTAAATAGATCTAAGACTTGTTCTGTTGCTAATACACCTAAAAAAATGTTCATGTTCAGTCTCAAAACAGACTTGTATTTATATATCTAGAGCTATGTCTGCTGATTGATGATAAATTCTCAATTCTTTCATTTTTGGCCTGCATTTCTGATAGCAAACCAAGATACATGAAGAAAAGTCAGAGTTCTGAAGTGCTAAAGTATGAGAAAGTTTAGATTTTATATATTATGTATGATAAATCAATCCTGGTAAAATTATGTAAGTATTTACACAGTAATAAAATTATTGTTTGATAAAGCAAAAACTTACAAACTCCCTTCTGGAGTCCATTCTTTTAAGCCATAATCTTCTGTTCTAAATAATGAGTAGTTTTCATGTGCCATAGAATATTTTGTTTTGTTTTTATTTATTGGTTCAGGTTCATTGAGGGTACAAAGAATTGGCTTACACTGATGGCATTTGTTATGTAAAGTCCCCTTTATAATTGTGTCCCACGCCATATGCCATGATTCCCCCTCACCTCCCCACCCCCGTCTCCCTGTGCCCTTGGTCTTTCAACCCCCACCTTCAATTGATTTCAGTTTTTCTTTTATGAGGATATGTATTATATTGTCTGCTGGAACTTTTAGAGTTATTAATTCATTTGCTTCTTATAAAAACATTATATGGTAGCCACTGATTGTTCCATTTATTGAATACACCATCTATGGGACTAGATAATAGGATCTTTCTTTTTTTTTTTTTTTATTGTTGGGGATTCATTGAGGGTACCATAAGCCAGGTTACACTGATTGCAATTGTTAGGTAAAGTCCCTCCTGCAATCATGTCTTGCCCCCATAAAGTGTGACACACACCAAGGCCCCACCCCCTCCCTCCTTCCGTCTTTCTGTTCCCCCCCCATAACCATAATTGACATTAATTGTCCTCATATCAAAATTGAGTACATAGGATTCATGCTGCTCCATTCTTGTGATGCTTTACTAAGAATAATGTCTTCCACGTCCATCCAGGTTAATACGAAGGATGTAAAGTCTCCATTTTTTTTAATGGCTGAATAGTATTCCACGGTATACATATACCACAGCTTGTTAATCCAATCCTGGGTAGGTGGGCATTTAGGCTGTTTCCACATTTTAGCGATTGTAAATTGAGCTACAACAAACAGTCTAGTACAAGTGTCCTTAAGATAAAAGGATTTTTTTCCTTCTGGGTAGATGCCCAGTAATGGGATTGCAGGATCAAATGGGAGGTCTAGCTTGAGTGCTTTGAGGTTTCTCCATACTTCCTTCCAGAAAGGTTGTACTAGTTTGCAGTCCCACCAGCAGTGTAAAAGTGTTCCCTTCTCTCCACATCCACGCCAGCATCTGCAGTTTTGAGATTTTGTGATGTGGGCCATTCTCACTGGGGTTAGATGATATCTCAGGGTTGTTTTGATTTGCATTTCTCTAATATATAGAGATGATGAACATTTTTTCATGTGTTTGTTAGCCATTCGTCTGTCATCTTTAGAGAAAGTTCTATTTATATCTCTTGCCCATTGATATATGGGATTGTTGGCTTTTTTCACGTGGATTAATTTGAGTTCTCTATAGATCCTAGTTATCAAGCTTTTGTCTGATTGAAAATATGCAAATATCCTTTCCCATTGTTTAGGTTGTCTCTTTGCTTTGGCTATTGTCTCCTTAGCTGTACAGAAGCTTTTCAGTTTAATGAAGTCCCATTTGTTTATTTTTGTTGTTGTTGCAATTGCCATGGCAGTCTTCTTCATGAAGTCTTTCCCCAGGCCAATATCTTCCAGTGTTTTTCCTATGCTTTCTTGGAGGATTTTTATTGTTTCATGCCTTAAATTTAAGTCCTTTATCCATCTTGAATCAATTTTTGTGAGTGGGGAAAGGTGTGGGTCCAGTTTCAGTCTTTTGCATGTAGACATCCAGTTATCCCAACACCATTTATTGAATAGGGAGTCTTTCCCCCAAGGTATGTTCTTGTTTGGTTTATCAAAGATTAGGTGGTTGTAAAATGTTAGTTTCATTTCTTGGTTTTCAATTTGATTCCAAGTGTCTATGTCTCTGTTATTGTGCCAGTACCATGCTGTCATGAGCACTATGGCTTTGTAGTACAGACTAAAATCTGGTATGCTGATGCCCCCAGCCTTATTTTTGTTACAGAGAACTGCCTTAGCTATACGGGGTTTTTTCCGGTTCCATACAAAATGCAAAATCATTTTTTCCAAATCTTGAAAGTACGATGTTGGTATTTTGATGGGAATGGCATTGAATAGGTAGATTGCTTTGGGAAGTATAGACATTTTAGCAATGTTGAGTCTTCCCATCCATGAGCATGGTATGTTCTTCCATTTGCTAATATCCTCTGCTGTTTCCTTTCTGAGGATTTCATAGTTTTCTTTATAGAGGTCCTTCACCTCCTTCGTTAGGTATACTCCTAGGTATTTCATTTTCTTTGAAACTATGGTGAAGGGAGTTGTGTCCTTAATTAGCTTCTCATCTTGACTGTTATTGGCGTACACAAAGGCTACTGACTTGTGGACATTGATTTTATATCCTGAAACATTACTGTATTTTTTGATGACTTCTAGGAGTCTTGTGGTTGAGTCTTTGGGGTTCTCTAAGTATAAGATCATGTCGTCAGTAAAGAGGGAGAGTTTGACCTCCTCTGCTCCCATTTGGATTCCCTTTATTTCCTTGTCTTGCCTAATTGTATTGGCTAGAACTTCCAGCACTATGTTGAATAGTAAAGGTGACAGACGACAACCTGGTCTGGTTCCAGTTCTAAGAGGAAAAGCTTTCAGTTTTACTCCATTCAGTAAAATATTGGCTGTGGGTTTGTCACAGTTAACTTCAATCAGTTTTAGAAATATGCCACCTATGCCTATACTCTTCAGTGTTCTAATTAGAAAAGGATGCTGGATTTTATCAAATGCTTTTTCTGCATCTATTGAGAGGATCATGTGATCTTTATTTTTGCCTCTGTTAATATGGTGGATAACGTTCATGGACTTGCATATGTTAAACCAGCCTTGCATCCCTGGGATGAAGACTACTTGATCATGATGAATGACTTTTTTCATGATAAGCTGTAATCTATTGGCTAGGATTTTGTTGAGGATTTTTGCGTCTATATTCATGAGTGAGATTGGTCTGAAATTCTCCTTTTTGTTTGGGTCTTTTCCTGGTTTTGGTATCAGGGTGATGTTTGCTTCATAGAATGTGTTGGGGAAGATTCCTTCTTCCTCAATTTTTTGGAATAATTTCTGCAGTACAGGAATAAGCTCTTCCTTCAAGGTTTGATAGAATTCTGGAGTGAAGCCATCTGGAACAGGGCAGTTTTTGGTTGGAAGATTTTTTATTCTTTCTTTGATCTCGGTGCATGAAATTGGTCAGTTCAGGAGCTCTATTTCTTCCTGGCTGAGTCCAGGGAGAGGGTGTGATTCCAAATATTGATCCTTTTCTTTCATATTGTCAAATTTCTGGGCATAGAGTTTCTGGTAGTATTCAGAGATGAACTCTTGTATCTCTGTGGGATCAGTTGTTATTTCCCCTTTATCATTTCTGATTGAGGTTACTAGAGATTTTACTTTTCTATTTCTCGTTAGTCTGGCCAATGGTTTATCTATTTTATTTATTTTTTCAAAAAACCAACTCCTTGTTTCATTAATTTTCTGAATGATTCTTTTGTTTTCAATTTCATTGATCTCTGATTTAATTTTGGATATTTCTTTTCTTCTACTGAGTTTAGGTTTAGATTGTTCTTCTTTTTCCAATTCCATAAGATCTCTTGTGAGATTGTTGATGTGCTCTCTTTCTGTTTTTCAAATGTAGGCATCTAAAGCGATGAATTTTCCTCTCAAAACTGCTTTTGCAGTATCCCACAGGTTTTGGTAGCTTGTGTCTTCATTGTTGTTATGCTCAAGGAAGTTAATGATTTCCTGTTTTATTTCTTCCTGCACCCATCTGTTATTCAACAGAAGATTGTTTAATTTCTATGCCTTTGTGTGGGGTCGAGCATTTTTGTTAGAGTGGAGTTCCACCTTTAGTGCCTTATGGTCTGAGAAGATACAAGGTAAAATTTCAATTCTTTTGATTCTGTTGATATTTGTTTTGTGTCCCAGGATATGATCAATTTTGGAGAATGTTCCATGGGGTGATGAGAAGAATGTATATTCTTTATCTTTGGGATGGAGTGTTCTACATGCGTCTGTCAAGCACAGTTGTTCTAGGGTCTCATTTAAATCTCTTATATCCTTGTTTAATTTCTGTTTAGAGGATCTGTCCAGCTCTGTAAGAGGAGTGTTAAGGTCCCCTGTTATTATGGTATTATCAGATATCATATTGCTCAGACTGAGTAAGGTCTGTTTCAAGAATCTGGGAGCATTTAAATTGGGTGCATAGATATTTAGAATTGAAATGTCTTCTTGTTGTATTTTTCCCTTGACCAATATAAAGTGACTATCTTTGTCTTTTTTGACTTTATTTGCTTTAAATCCACATGAATCTGAAAATAAGATTGCAACTCCTCTTTTCTTCTGAATGCCATTTGCCTGAAAAATTGTCTTCCAACCCTTGACTCGGAGCTTTAATTTGCCTTTTGAAGCCAGGTGTGTTTCTTGCAGACAGCAAATGGATGGCTTGTGTTTTTTAATCCAGTCAACCAATCTATGTCTCTTCATTGGGGAATTCAAGCCATTAACATTTATTGAGATAATTGATCAGTGTGGTAGTATTCTATTCGTCTTATTTGGTGAGAGTCCATTGCTTAGTTTTATCTTTTGCATCAGTGTGGAGGTTATGTTCTGTCCTTTAATTTCTGAGTTCTTACTTTGCTGCTGATCCATTGTGGTAGTCAGTGTGCAGAACAGGTTGAAGTATTTCCTGTAGAGCTGGTCTTGTTGTGGCGAATTTCCTCAATGTTTGTATATCCGTAAATGATTTTATTTCTCCGTCAATTTTGAAGCTTAGCTTAGCAGGGTACAGAATTCTGGGCTGGAAATTGTTCTGTTTAAGTAGATTAAAGGTAGATGTCCATTGTCTTCTTTCTTGGAAAGTTTCATTAGAGAAGTCTGCGGTCACTCTGATGGATTTGCCCCTGTAGGTCAACTGGCGCTTACTCCTGGCAGCTTGCAGAATCTTTTCTTTTGTCTTGACTTTGGACAGGTTCATCACAATGTGTCTTGGAGAAGCTCGGTTAGAGTTGAGGCGACCTGGGGTCCGGTAGCCCTCTGAAAGCAGTGTGTGAGAATCTTTGGTGATATTTGGGAAATTTTCTTTTATAATATTCTCTAGTATGGCTTCCATTCCTCTGGGGCATTCTTCTTCCCCTTCTGGAATTCCTATAACTCGTATGTTGGAACGCTTCATAAAGTCCCATAATTCTGACAGTGAACGTTCTGCTTTCTCTCTCTTCTTTTCTGCCTCTTTTACTATCTGAGTTATCTCAAAAACTTTGTCTTCTACCTCTGAAATTCTTTCTTCTGCATGGTCTAACCTGTTGCTGATACTTTCCATTGCGTCTTTAAGTTCCCTGATTGACTGTTTCATTTCCTTCAGCTCTGCTATATCCTTTTTATATTCTCATATTGTTCATCTCTTATTTGATTCTGTTTTTGGATTTCCTTTTGGTTATTTTCCACTTTATTAGCAGTTTCCTTCATTGTTTCCATCATTTTTTTCATTGTTTTCAACATGTGTATTCTAAATTCCCTTTCTGTCATTCCTAACATTTCTGTATAGGTGGAATCCTCTGCAGTAGCTACCTCATGGTCCCTTGGCGGGGTTGTTCTGGACTGGTTCTTCATGTTGCCTGGAGTTTTCTGCTGATTCTTCCTCATGAGTGATTTCTTTTATCTGTTTCCTTGCCCTAATTTTCCTTTCACTTCCTCTTGCTCTTTAAGTTCTCATGCCTGTGCACTAAGGGTTACAGGACCAAAAGGGTGAGAAGGTTGAAGAGCAAAAAAGGGATGAAAGAAAGGATGACTGAGTGATAAGAAAAAAAAAGAAAAATAGAGGAAGGAGAGGGGGTGGGTAAAAGGAATGTTGACAAAAAGAAGAGAGGCACAGAAAGAGGGAGACAGAGCAATTTAGGTGTACAGTAGCGTACTTTGATACAACCTTAAAAAAAATCCACCTTCTGGGGGTGCCCAGTTGGGTGGTTCTCTTGAGGTCAGCAGCTCTTTGCTAACCTGATCAGACACAGTACCCCACCTCCACCAAGTAGAGAGGAAAGACAAAAATGCTATAAATCAAACCAAAACAAGCAAACAGAAAACTTTATGGGATAAAATTGGCTGGAAGAACCAAATAATAGCGGTAGAAACACTAACAAAAATGAAGTTCTAATTATTGAAATAGGCAGCAATGGGAAATTATAATTAAACTAGAAAAATTGAGAAAGAAAAAGGGTCTGTATGGAAAAGGTTGAACTTAAAAAACAAAACAACAATCAACAACATGAACATAAACAAAAAAACAACCAAAAAAAAAAATCACAACCCAAAACAAAGCAGTATGTATATGTTATTGAATATTGTCTGGGCAACACGTGGTCTTCTGGGGTATGAGATGTTAATCACAATTCTGATATGACTGGAGGCTGCTGGTTTGTCAAACCCCAGCAGGTAGACACCCTAAATCTCTCTTCATCCCACTTAAAAGGCACTTTGAACTTGTTCACTTGCTGAGCAGAAGCTTTCCCAGGGAAGTGCTTGTCACTGGAATCACTGCTGAAGTGGCTATCCACTTACCCTGTGTGCCAAAACTGGTCTCCCTCTGCCCCCGAGCATTAAGGCTGCAAGGCGGCTCAGACCCCGCCCTAAGGCTACTTGGTCGCTGGGTTACCAGCTCCCACCCAATTCTAGCTCTGCAACCCTGAGGGTGGAGCTTGCCAGGGCAGATCGCTCAGAATGGCTGCCTGTGACCCAGAGCCAAACACTATTAGCTCCGTCTGGCTCAGCGGCTCAGACTGGGGCCCTAGGCAACGGCCAAAGTTCTCCGCACTCCCTCTCAGGCTCTCCCCAAGGCAGTTCAGCTGAGTGCCAAGTCCAAAGACACCAAAACAGTTCACAGGTAAGGCCTTTCTGGTTTGCAGTCTCGCTGCTACTGAACTTACAGTTGCGGGCAGGTTTAGACGGGTTGAACACACGCGACCACTTGTCGGTTTTCCACTGTTTTAGTCCTCCTCTTGGGGTCAAGAAGTCTCTTGCTGACTCCCTGTATCCTCTCAGGGGTGATGATAGGCAGATCCTACCAGCCAGAGATGCCTGGAGTCCTATCTCCCCAGACTCACGGTGCCCAGATGCAAGGAAGCTGTTACTCGCTTGCCATCTTGCTCTGCCCAATCAATAGGATCTTTTTTTAAGATCACAAAGTAAGCAATGATATTAACCCAATCCCACACACTTAGACATGATGCTAAGTTGCTTCTCTTTTGTTAGCTATGTCTGCAACAGAAAGCTAGATTTTTGTATAGAATATAAAGTGAGCTAAAATTGTCTGGCAGAAGGACTGACTACAAGTTTTCTCTCTCTTTCTAAAGATAACATTTCCTTGTAAGCATTATAGGATTGGGAAACCATAAGATATCCTGACAAGAGTAAATATATAGACAGACAGTGGATAAAACTAGAGGTCCAGCTCACCATCTGGGCTATAATCAGCTGAAGAAATCAAACTTTTGTCTATAGTAAACACCCTAGAAAGAAGTTCAGGTATCTGTAAAGTCAGACTTATAGTCTTACTGTTATCTCTAGTTACTGGTCCAGAGAGTGAATGATAAGTTGTAATAGTCATCCCCAAATGCCCAGAACTTAATGAATAACTAACAGATTTCTTAATGTTTGCTCCCATTTCCAATTCAGGACCAAGTGGAGAATGGCAGGTATGTACCCCTGAGCAATCACAGCTCACCCATGTCACCATCCTTCAATCAGGAACACATGAAGTGTTCCAAATCTGAACTGACCTTCCTTGCTTTGAATACTGTCAGTCTAAATCAGTGGTTCCCAACCTTCCTAATGCTGCGGCCCTTTAATACAGTTCTTGTGAGTCACAACCCAGAGGTTGAGAACCGCTGGTCTAGATTATACTACAATTCATGCTCTGCTTAATGTCTTAGTTTGTTTTCTGTTGCTGTCACAGGATATCCCAGACTAGGTAATTTATAAAGAAATGTGCTTTCTTGGCTCACATTTCTAGAGGCTGAGAAGTCCAAGAGAATGGCCCTGCCACCTAACTAGGGTTATCCCATGGTGGAGACAAAAGTAAGCATGTTTGACTAGAGAAATAAAGCAAGGGGAGTTAACATGTGTCACAAAATCAACCTCCCCAAAATCACTGCACTCCAGTGATAATGGCATTAATCCATATGTGAAGGATGAGCTGTGATGAGATAACTGTCTCCGACAGGTCCATCTCCCACTACTGTTACATTGGCTATTAAATGTTAACATGAGTTTTGGTAGCGATGTTCAAATCAATGCACTTACTCTATATGACATCACAGGCCACACTGTGTTTTTGGTAAATATGTTTGTTTATTTTCTAGGGATGGAACAAACAGGGGGATGAAACAGAAGCACATCCCAACAGTCATTCACTACTATCATCTGTGATGCATGCTTTCCATGTCATTCTTTTCAAAATTTCATTCTTGGATTCCTTTTTTGCTTACCAAGAAAATCCTGTTACTAACAAAACCTGGAACTGAAAATGTCTTTAATTCAGAGGGTTTGTCTTTTTTCTGTGTCTGAGTTTGGTCAATTACTTGGCTTTCCTGTTGATAGACAATCTGAAAAATTTTATTTATTTATTTATTTATTTATTTATTTATTTTTATTGTTGGGGATTCATTGAGGGTACAATACTATGTTTTCCCCTGTGATCCTTAAATGGAGGGTGTATAGCCCACATACTGTGTTTCCTTAATTCAGGCAAGGAATGTTTATGAAGCAAGAAAACAAAATGTAGCTTGAAGTGGAAGGCTCTAAATAATTTAAAGAAAAAGAATATAAAATTGAAGATGCTTTAATATTGTCTTGGAGAAAGAAGCCTCTATAAATAGATTCTCATGGCTGTAGGAACTGAAATAATTTAAGATTCTCATTGAGAATACTGTCTTTTCCAGAGCTGTGTACTGTGGAGATCAATGGATTACGGAAGTAAGGATAGGTCAGCAACCTACACATACCTGGTGGGAAGTAAGGTCTGTTAGAGCACTTTTCATACACACACGTGCATGTGTATATATACTGAATTGAAGAAAATTGATATTTGCAGTCTTATGCACCTGTTACGTTACTCAGTTATTAAAGGGCGGCCCAAAAGTCTCCCCTAAAGTAGCTGTGTATGGGGAAAATAGGAAATTGTAGCTAAATGTACCTTTATTTGCAAACTATTCATTTCAAAATTTTACAAAATATTTACAAAATATTCTCTACCTGTTGGACACTCTGTGGTAATCAAGTTAAAGTATCGTTAAGGCTGTAGCAAATCTGATTTTCAGTGGTATATAACAATCAACGTAAAGTAACCATAATGTATTTTCTTATTTTCTTGTTTATTCTTCTCCCGTTATCTGCTCTTCAGTTGTTTTAACATTAACTCTAGTAAGCCTAAATCCTAAAATGAAGATTTGTTTCCTAGTTGAACAGTTACCTCTGCTTTCTTTTAATCAAAGAGAATTACGTCTCTTGAGTGCTGCTGTAGCACTTTTCTCCAGTTACCGTGAGATAGATTATCCGGCTCATGGTAGATGATCTGTCAGGAGTATTGAACCTGCATTGTGCAAATTGGTCTTAAGAACCAAAACAACAAAGTTTTCTCCAGAAAAAAAGACCTACAGATTTCATGAATTTTAAGCCCAAATTAATTGTACTATAAAATAAAAGGCACAGTTACTTATCTGGAAAACACAAAGTTTAGTGAATTTGATTATTTACAAATGACAGTGTGTCTTCATAGAGAAAAATATATTGGAGAATTTTTGTAACATTAATAATTTTTTCTGATACAGCTGTAATTATTTGCATATAATATGCATTTTACTCCAGAGACTGCAAGCTCAACAAGTATTTTGAATTTTAGGAAAATGATTTTAAATTAGCCTTCCGTAAGACTGTTAAATAGTTTCCATTGGTTTGGTTTTTAAAAATAAATTCTTATTAATAATATAGACTTCTTACAAACTTCTATCTTTCCATAGTCATACTATAAAAATCGAAGCCTCTAATTGATTTGTCAATGTAAAAGTGATTCCACTTGTTTGTTGAAGATGCTTATAGACAAAATTAATGGTAGCAATAAATTTAATTTTACCATTAAATTGAACAGAAATGTATTCTTTTTCACTGTTGCAGTGGAAACACCAGCAATTAATGTAGGAAAAACTAGATAATCAGGGTAGATTTGTTACTGTTGTCTCCAAGTATAGGAATTGAACTCAGTGGAAATACTCACTTTGTGATCAACCACTCTATACACACACTACATTTATGAAATTTCAGCTTAGCTCTGCATTTAAAACAGGCGATCTAAACATGTTCTCAGTGGATAAGAATAAGCCCTGAAGAGCCACTCTTTAAACTTTATATTTTTCACAGAACCTAGACTTCAAAGATATTCTGAAAACACCATAAAGTTTCAAACTACATTGCCCGCAAACTTCGCACATGTTGCCCATTGACATCAATCAGAATTCTCTGTGCATGGATGGAGGGCAAAGCATAGCCTTTTATATGGTCGACAATATGTTTGAAATGACTACAAAAATGTCTGAAACTTCAAACGCTGCGCTGAATTTACACTTTCAAAGGACACTTAGTTTTAAAACTCCAACAAATGCTAAATATGCTGGGTTTTACTAGTTTAATTTCAAATTTTAAAAAGTTCAGAGAAGATTTTTTTTTTGTGGCTAGTTGAAGGTCAAAATTAAAATAACTAAAAACATCAAAAATGTTAGAGTAATATGGTGGCTTTTAAATATTCTTTTAATAAATGATTTCTAATGCAAATTATTGATTTATTCAGCATTAGCAGAAGCAATTTGAAACATAATATTGTGGGGAAATCATCAAATGCACTTTAATGGTGATTTTAAACTGTAAAACTAAAACAAAACCAAAACCAAATGCAGAAGATGTTTATAAAATGGATATGACATTTTAAGTACCGTTATCTGATCATAGTTGTGATCAGCTTCCTGTAGTTTTAATACCTTTGGATCCCTGTATAATTCATCAGATTGAGCTCCATCTTCCATAAAGAGATTTCTAGTTTTTTTCTGTTCCCTGGAATATGTGGAATATTTCTTCATCTAGTGAAAATGATGTATGTTATATGTAAAAGAGTGAATTTTTAAACGCCTTTCTACTTATTTCTCATTGTTTGGGGATGCAATATTCAATATTTTATGTAAGTTCAATGAACTTTCTCATTTCCAAAGCCTACTATTAGAATGCAAGTATATTTACAGGTATTACTGAGAGACATAGCTGCTGGCAGCAAACTCATACATCTGAAAGACCATTTGGTTATCTCCTTTGGGAAATGCTGTTTGTTTGTGTTTTTGTTTTGAATACATTCTGTGTTTTTTTAATTAACTTATACTAACTCTGTAATTATTCTGTATTTAAATAGTTTATTACATGCTCAATATAAGTAAGTTTTGTTGGATGAGTGTACTACAAATTTTTCTGTTAGTACATGGCCTTCAGTCTCCTAATGGTGACTTTTAATAGACATTAGCTCTTAAAATTAATCCTCTGTGTATTTCATGAAGGCAATAGAATATAAAATAGACAACTACGTTATGACTAAACATATTCTAGTGTTACGTATTTCATGGTTATTGATAGATGTTCTGTAAAGGTCTTTCTTTCCTGCAAGAACATATTTCAAAAACATATATCTTACATTACTATATTTATACTTTCTACATAGTAATAATCCCTCTGTTGTATTTTTACTTCAAATATAATTGTAATAATAATACCTATGTGGTAATAGAGAATACATAGGTGTATACTCTACTTAATATTGATCATCATTTACAGTCTTCATCTGCTATAATAATTAGAGGCCAATGCCATACTAATTAATAAATATTAATAATAGAATACCTTGTGTTGCCCCTGCACACATGAATGCCTTCATGAAATGACAAGTAAATAAAATGTTAAGTGGATGGTATTTCATCAATATTAAGATGTGAAACTACATCAATGAGGAATCTTTCAGAGTCCTCTCTGTCTTAACTATTCCTGATTGATTTTCACCCTCAGATACAGAGTGTTAATTTAATTATACTTCTCACTTAAGGCATTTTGACCTCATTTTTTATGGTAGTGGGAGTTAGACCTTGACTATTGCCATCTGCTCTGGGTTCCTTCAATTGTCCTCTAATTGTTATGTCTGCTTCCATTCTTAGTTGGCTGGAGTTGATTTTCACAAATAGCTAGAGTTATCTGTTTCAAACTGAAGTCAGAGCACATGGTCCTACTGCGTCAGATGCTCTGCTTACTTCTCTTTACATCCGGACTGAAATTCAAACCTTTTAAAATGGCCTGAACATATTTGCATAGCTCGTTTCTACATCCTCCCTGGATTTAACCTGAATCGTTATCTTCTTGCTTTGTACAAGCTCCAGCCAAACTGTTGTTCTGTTTATTCCGACAGCATGCTGGGCTCTGCTCAGCCTCATTTCAACTGCCGATGCTGACTTCTGGACTCTAAGCACCGTCCCCCAAATTTTACGTTCTCATTTTTCACATGTCATGTGAAATATCACTTCCTCACAAGTGTTCCTTGATCATCCAATCAGCCAACCACTAAATTTGTTTTCAGCAAGAATCTTTGTGCTAAACTGTAATAACATTTTTTTTTTGCTTACTTGTTTTCTCTCTTTAAACTAGGATGAACACGAATTATTAATACATAGTAAATCCAATATGTATTGACTGCTTAAATCAAATAAATAATAATCTGAGAGAAGGTAGCTTATTGAAGTTTCCCAGGAAGGATTTTAAAGGCGCTGCAATCATTGTCTTAAGGATACAGACTTAAAATGTTAGAAATTATGCCAGTGTTTGAGACGGTTGGGGGTTATCATTCCTCTAAGACTCTGCAGTTTTTACAGGCCTAAGTTGAGGACTAGTTAAGAAGTGGGCTCACAGGCGGCTTTGGAGGTTTTGATCTAAGATAGCCTTTCGCCACTTTCTCCGCGTGCATGTCACTCAAAGCTACCGTTGTTCTTACTTATATACAATGAATTTAAAACTTAGGCTTTTCAAATCTTATCAACACATACTGCTCTGCAAATTCTAAGTGAACCTACCCTAAGTGTATAATATGACAAGACATGAAAAAGAGAATTTTTCTTTAGATTTTTATGAAGTGTCACTACTATTATGTGAGTTTTTTGATTTATGTCTATGATATTTAGTTTGTTTATAGAAACTGGGCTTCGAAACACCCCTTTATGTTTTGTAGGATATACAAGATTCTGTGAATAGATGGATAGTGGTCACAAAATGTTTCAAAATTGTGTACTTAGTACTTCAAAATAATCATTCCTATTCAAATACAATAATATCATAAATTTGTAATAGTTTTGAAATTCTGGAACGTGCACTGTTTTACAGAACATTACGTCTTAGTTTCTATTTACCTAAAGGCTGATCTTGGACAAGCAGTGTTATTTGCCTTTCTGTTACTTCCAGTTAGTTCATACAGCATAGGCTATTTTTTACTATGTACAATTTTTAATGAGAAAAGGAGATATGAAGGAGATAAACTGGCTGGGAAATTATTATATTTATGGACTAATTTTAGGAGATACAAAGAGAAATCTACTGGAGAATTTTATGTTTTTATTTTCTGATGACCTCTGACAAAGTGACATATGTACAAATTAAGGGATCTCTTGATATATAAAGTGAAGTTTGCAATATTTTGGTGTATTCTCCTTAAATAAAAATCTCAAATGCTTAGAGATAAAAAATGCATTTCAAAACCTAAATGAAATGTTGAAATTGGTAAATGCAATTAGGTGATGATTACTGAAATAAAAAGCTAGTGCCTTTGTGATTGAGTGCTCCCTGGCAGCAAGAAACAGATAACGCCAGTGTGAAAATGGGCCCATTAACCTTCAAAATCGATTTAAATGGAAGTTGCATCTCTAAATGAATAGAAATAGGAACAAACATAAAAAACTAGCTTTTAATAAGTTTATAGTTGTCTCCATAGTATTGCTGGTTTTGTCCCTGTACATTTTTATGAGTTATTTTATAGGCGTACCTAGCAATTATTTTGAATAGTCATAGTAAGAGAATAATTCAGAAAACTTAGTGTTTTTCTTCAGCCAAATTTTTAAAAGAGTCTGTCTTAGGGTATTCAGTCATATAATTATTAAATTTCCAGGTTAATTTTGTGAAATTTCTAGGTTTTATTTACTGCTGTAAATATCTGGGTCTATAAGTAGAAGATCATTTGCTCAGGATTTTCTTTTTTGCTTGTTTCTTTCACTGAGGAATACTTTGTAGACACACTATGGTAATAAAATTCAAAAATGTATGTAAAGATAATGTTTGGCTGTAAAACATTATACCTTATGCTAAGGTAAGAACTCGCTGCTAGGGTTTACAAGTAACCCTATGTTATAATAAAATCTATGCTATAAAGGATACAATTGCAGTAAAATATATAGGTCATTTAATATTTCAAGGTATTTTGTAACATAAGGTGAAGATATTTATAATAACAAAAGATTAGCAATATAAGCATTTAAAATGTGACTCCACAGAACATGTTTCTTACCTTTTTTGCAGTGCTGAATTCACATCTGGTAAAATTCAAAACACTGCTTTTGAAATGTCACATGTCCTAGATATGTTTGTATTCCCTTGAACTTCAGATTAAGAGGTAACATTCTAATGTAACTTTTCTATAAATTTGATTTAGAGCCACTAATTACATCCGACCCTGTAAGAGTGGCTTTACTTTAAAATAATGACCTCCAGTTATCAAATTACTAATTTTAAGAAAAAAATTGAAGATCATTTATCATTTTTGGCTCATTTAGAATATGTACATGTGTGTTTAAAGAAAGCTTTACTGTTTTTCTTTCCAATTTGGTGGCCTTTCTTTTTTCCTTGCCTCTTTTTCCCACCCGTAATCTCCTGAACAGTGTTGAACAGAAGAGGTAAATATGACAAACTCCGTATTATCCTTGATCTTACTGAGAACTCTTCCTTTTTTCATTATTAAATACGTTTTAGCCATTGAACTATGTTAGGGAATGATCTTTCACATGTTGAGGAAATACCTTTCATTCTTAGCTGTGAAAACGTTTGATGAGGAGTAGATGTTGAACTTTGCCAAATGCTTTCTCTGAATTTATTCAGATATCACATTTTTTTTTTCCCTTTTCTCTGTTTTGTTAATTCAGTGAACTCATGAATTGGATTTGTGAATCCATTTCTTGGATAAATTCCACTTGATCATGTTGGGGCTCAGAAAACAGCACCTGAAATCTGATGCTTTGTCATGCTGAGCTGCACAGGCAGCCTTCTGGTCTCCCTGACCACATTCGTTCTTCCTGCCCCTCTCTCACTCTATTCTCTGAATTTCCCTTATCTGCCTAGAAACTGCCAGATCCCCAAAATGTAACCCCATTGCCTTCAATCCTTTCCCTGAAATTTCATTAACCACATATTAAAATCCATATCACAAAAAAAAAAGACTGAAAATAAACACCACACCTACAGTCTAGTTGAGCTTTATTGCAAGGCATTGTTGGTTGTGTGGTACCATTAACTTCCCAAAGGAAATCATTCTCAAGATAATGTCTGCCTCCTAGGTCCATTGGTCTCTTCTAAAATACTTGCACCCATACACCTCATCTCTCTTTCCTTATGAATATGGATATATAAGCTGATAACTGCATTGGGTAACTGGGTAATCATTCTTGTGGGATTTCTTCAAGGTTCTTCACACTTAATAAATCTGTATCACTTTTCTTTTATTAGTCTGTGTATTGACAGTTCATTTTCAGCAAATTTTAAAGGGTGGAGTGGACACTTTCCCTTGGTTCTTATAATCAGGATGCATGAGTAATTTTATGTTCTTGAATTCAATTTTCTACGATGTTGTTTACACTCTCTGCTTCTGTTTACATAAGGGACAGTAATCTGCATTTTGTTTTGTTTTTTTACAATCTCATTACCAGTTTTAGAAAGAGGTATACTGGCTCAATAAAATGAGTTGAGAAATATTTTAGCTTTCTCAATTTTCTAGAGAAGTTTGTGTAGGATTGATATCATATCTACCTTACATATTTGTAAAATTTGCTTCTGGTCTGGAGATTTCCCTGTAAGAAGAATTTTAAATACAAATGTAATGTATTTAATACATATTAGGCTGCTTGTATTAATGTAAATTTCTTCTTCTTGAGGTAGCCTCCCTACTTTATGTTTTTAAGAATTGTTTTCAGTTTATGTAAGCTGTCAAAATTGTTGGCATAAAGTTATTAATATTATTCCATCGTTTTCCTTTTTTATATCTGTGTAATCTATAATGAATTATCTCTTTCATTTCTTATGTTAGCCATTGTCACATTGTACTCCTCTTTTTATTTTTTATTCTTTAATTAGTTTAACTTGAGGTTGAACAACTTTAGTGATCTTTTCAAAACCAAGCCAAAAGAAAGTAACAATGAAGCATTTACTTTATTTTTTTTTATTTTTATAATTTTTTATTTTTTTATTGTTAAATCATAGCTGAGTACATTAGTGCAATCAAGGGGTACAATGTGCTGGTTTCATATACAATCTGAAATATTCTCATCAAACTGTTCTACAAAGCCTTCATGGCATTTTCTTAGTTATTGTATGAAGACATTTGTATTCTGCCTTTAGTAAGTTTCGCCTGTACCCATTCCAAGATGCACCATAGGTGTGGCCCCACCCATTACCCTCCCTCTATCCCAACCTCCCCCCTCCCTTCGCCTTCCTTGGCTCTTTCCTCATAGTCTTATGCTAAAGTTGGGTTATAGTCTTCATGGAAAGCTATACTTTAGCTTCATAGAGGGCTGAGTACATTGGATACTTTTTCTTCCATTCCTGAGATACTTTGCTAAGAAGAATATGTTCCAGCTCCGTTCATGTAAACATGAAAGAGGTAAAGTCTCCATCTTTCTTTAAGGCTGCATAATATTCCATGGCATACATGTACCACAATTTGCTAGTCCATTCGTGGGTCTATGGGTACTTGGGCTTCTTCCATGACTTAGCAATTATGAATTGGGCTGCAATAAACATTCTGGTACAGATGTCTTTGTTATATTGTGATTTTTGGTCTTCTGGGTATAAACCTAGTAAAGGAATTATAGGATCGAATGGCAGGTCTATTTTTAGGTCTCTAAGTATTCTCCAAACATCCTTCCAGAAGGAACGTATTAGTGTGCATTCCCACCAGCAGTGTAGAAGTGTGCCCTTTTCTCCACATCCACGCCAACATCTCTGGTTTTGGGATTTTGTTATGGGGGCTACTCTTACTGGGGTTAGGTGATATCTCAAAGTAGTTTTGATTTGCATTTCTCTGATGATTAAGGATGATGAGCTTTTTTTCATGTGTTTGTAGAGCGTGCATCTGTCTTCTTTAGAGAAGTTTCTCTTCAAGTCCCTTGCCCACCCTGAGATGGGATCACGTGTTCTTTTCTTCTAATACATTTGAGTTCTCTGTGGATTCTGGTTATTAGACCTTCATCAGAGGTATAACCTGCAAATATTTTCTCCCATTCTGAGAGCTGTCTGCTTGCTTTACTTACTATGTTCTTGGCTGTGAAGAAACTTTTTAGTTTGATCAGGTCCCAGTAGTGTATTTTTGATACTGCTTCAACTGCCTGGGGAGTCCTCCTCATAAAATATTCACCCAGGCCGATTCCTTCAAGAGTTTTCCCTGTACTATCTTCAAGTATTTTTATAGTTTCATGTCTTAAGTTTAAATCTTTTATCCAGTGAGAGTCTATGTTAGTTAATGGTGAAAGGTGTGGGTCCAGTTTCAATCTTCTACAGGTTGCCAGCCACTTCACCCAGCACCCTTTGTTAAATAGGGAATCTTTTCCCCACTGAATGTTTTTAATTGGCTTGTCAAAGATCAAATAACGGTAAGTAGCTGGATTCATCTCTTGGATCTCTATTCTATTCCAGACATCTACTTCTCTGTTTTTGTGCCAATACCATGCTGTTTTGATCACTATCGATTTATAGTACAGTCTCAGGTCTGGTAGCATGATTCCTCCTGCTTTGTTTTTATTGCTGAGTAATGTTTTGGCTATTCGAAGTTTGTTCTTATTCCATATAAAATGAAGTATTATTTTTTCAAGATCTTTAAAATATGACAATGGAGCTTTAATAGGAATTGCATTAAAATTATATATTGCTTTGGGTAGTATAGACATTTTCACAATGTTGATTCTTCCCAGCCTTGAGCATGGTATGTTTTTCCATTTGTTAACATCTTCGGCTATTTCTTTTCTTAAAGTTTCATAGTTCTCTTTGTAGAGATCATTCACGTCCTTTGTTAGGTATACTCCCAAATATTTCATCTTCTTTGGCCCTACTGTGGAAGGAATAGAGTCCTTGACTGTTTTTGCGGCTTGGTTATTGTTGGTGTATATAAAGGCTACAAATTTATGGGTGTTGATTTTGTAGCCTGAGACGTTGTGGTATTCCTTGATCACTTCTAAAAGTTTTGTAGTAGACTCTCTGGTGTTTTCCAGATATACGATCATATCATCTGTGAAGAGTGAAAGTTTGATCTCTTCTGACTCTATGTGGATACCCTTGATCACCTTTTCTTCCCTAATTGCAATGCCTAAAACTTCCATTACAATGTTAAAGAGCCATGGAGAAAATGGGCAACCTTGTCTGGTTCCTGATCTTAGTTGAAATGATTTCAATTTAACTCCGTTCAATATGATATTGGCTGTGGATTTGCTGTAGATGGCGTCTATTAGTTTAAGAAATGTCCCTTCCTTACCATGTTTCTTAAGTGTTCTGATCATGAAGGGATACTGGATATTATCAAAAGCTTTTCTGCATCAATTGAAAGAATCACATGGTCCTTATTTTTTAGTTTGTTTATGTTCTGAATTACATTTATAGATTTACATATATTGAACCATCCTTGAGATCCAGGGATAAATCCCACTTGGTCACGGTGTATCATTTTTTTGATGTGTTGTTGGTTTCTGTTTGTTAGGATCTTATTGAGAATTTTTGCATCAATATTCATTTGTGATATTGGTCTATAATTTTCTTTTCTTGTTGGGTCTTTCCCTGGTTTTGGGATCAAGGTGATGTTTGCTTCGTAGAATGTGTTGGGTAATATTCCTTCTTTTTCTATATTTTGGAAGAGGTTTAGTAATATAGGTAGTAGTTCTTCTTCTTTAAAGGTTTGGTAAAGCCATCTGGTACTGGGCTTTTCTTTTTAGGGAGATTTTGTATAGTGATGCTATTTCAGAACTCGATATAGGCCTGTTCAACATTTCCACTTCATTCTGGCTAAGTCTTGGTAGGTGGCGTACTTCCAGGTATTGGTCAATTTCTTTCATATTTTCATATTTCTGAGAGTAGAGTTTCTTGTAGTATTGGTTAAGTTTTTTTTGAATTTCTGAGGGGTCTGTTGTTATTTCATCATTACCATTTCTGATTGATGAAATTAGAGATTTTACTCTTTTTTTCCTGGTTAGGTTGGCCAAAGATTTATCTATTTTATTGATCTTTTCAAAAAACAACTTTTGGATTTATTGATCTGTTGTATAATTCTTTTGTTTTCAATTTCATTTCATTCCGCTCTGATTTTGGTTATTTCTTTTCTTCTGCTGGGTTTGGGGTTGGAATGTTCTTCTGTCTCCAGTTGCTTGAGTTGTCCCATTAAGTTATCAACTTCCTCTCTTTCCATTTTCTTGAGGAAGGCTTGCAGTGGTATAAATTTCCCTCTTAGAACTCCCTTTCCAGTATCCAAAGGTTCTGGTAATTCGTGTCTTGATTGTTGTTTTGTTCACAAATTTGGTGATTTCCTTCTTAATCGTATCTATAACCCATCTATCCTTCAGCATAAGGTTGTTTAGCTTCCATGTTTTTGTATGGGTATGCAGGTTCCTGTTGTTATTGAGTTCAACTTTTATTCCATAATGGTCTGAGAAGATGCAAGGAAATATTTCTATTTTTTAAAATTTGCTGAGGTTAGATTTGTGGCCCAGGATGTGGTCGATTTTGTAGTATGTTCCATGGGCTGATGAGAAGAATGTGTATTCAGTTTTGTTGGGATGAAATGTTCTGTAGATGTCTGTTAAGTCCAGATGTTGAATGGTTGAGTTTAAATCTAAGATTTCTTTGCTTAGCTTCTTTTTGGAGGATCTATCCAGCACTGCTAAAGGGGTGTTAAAATCTCCACCTACTATGGAACTGGAGGAAATCAAGTTGCTCATGTCTGATAGAGTTTCTCTTATAAACGGAGTTGCATTCTAGTTGTGTGCATAAACATTAATAATTAAAATATCATCATATTGAGTATTACCTTTAACAAATATGAAGTGTCCATCCTTGTCCTTCCTTATTTTGGTTGGTTTAAAGTCTATTGCATCTGCAAATAGGATTGGAATGCCTGCTTTTTTCTGCTTTCCATTTGCCTGGAGTATAGATGACCATCCCTTCACCTTGAGTCTATATTTGTCTTTTAATGTAAGATCTGATTCTTGTATGTAACAGATATGTGGCTTGAGTTTTTATATCCAGTCAGCCAACCTGTGCCTCTTTAGAGGACAATTTAAACTATTCACATTAATTGAGAATATTGATAAGCCTTTCGAGAGTCCGGTGGACATTTTTAATCCTTTTGTGACTGTGGAAGTTGGAATTTGATCAAAATTTGATGAGTGGTTTTACTTTTGTGGTGGAGGATTACGCTGGTCTTTATGGAGGGTAGGTCTGAGAATATTTTGGAGAGCTGGTTTAGTTATGGCAAATTTCTTCATCATGTGAATGTCATTAAAGTATTTAATTTCTCTGTCATGAATGAAACTCAGTTTAGCTGGGTACAGGATCCTGGGTTGAAAGTTATTTTTAGGAGATTAAAAGTCGATGACCATCCTCCTCTAGGTTGAAAGGTTTCAGGAGACAGATCTGCAGTCATTCTAATATTCTTGCCCTTGTAGGTGATGGTTTTCTTTTGCCAGGCTGCTTTCAGAATTTTCTCCTTCATAACACCTTTAGTGCAGTTGATTATGATGTGTCTGGGGGATGTTTTATTTGGGTTGAGTTGTGCTGGAGTTCTGCAACTGTCTGCTATCTGAATTTCAGAATCTCTTGGCATGTCTGAAAAGTTCTCCTTCGTAATCTCATGGAGAAGAGACTCTGTGCCCTGTGAAGCCATTTTGTCGCTTTCAGGGATCCCTATAAGACGAATATTGGTTTTCTTTGAATTATCCCAGAGCTCTCTGATAGTGATCTGTTTTTTCCCTCCATTTCTCTTCCTCTTTTAGTGTTTGGGAGCATTCAAAACTTTGTTTTCAATGTCAGAAATCCTTTGTTCTGTTTGCTTCATTCTGTTACTGAAGGATTCTACTGTGTTTCTCAGATCTTTGAGGGCTACAACTTCTTGTCTCGATGTGTCAAAATCTTTGGTCATTTGGTCTTTGAATTTGTTGAATTCTTGAGATATCTTTTGGGTTACTACTTGGAATTCTAATTCAATCTTATTTGCTATCCAGATTCTGAATTCGATTTCTGACATCTCAGCTATTTGTTTGTGCATGGGATCTTGTGCTGTGTCTGCCCCATTGATCCTTGGTGGAATTGATCTACTCTGATTATTTATATTGCCAGAGTTTTTCTGTTGATTTCACCTAACGAATTTTTTTCACCATTTCCTTTGGCCGTCCTCAGAGTTGGGGAGGTGTCTCTCCAAGATTAGACCCCACTCTATTGTTGCTGGATCTTTGTAGGGAGTGACCCTGTGTGTTTCCTCTGGGGCTGCAGTAGCTGGGGAGTTTTGGTTTGGAAGCAGCTCCAGAGTTTGACATACCCGGGTCCAGCAACAGGGTGGGAGGTGGTGCTCACCGTTCTGGGAGTGCCTGGTGCCCAGTGACTTTGGCACAGAGAGTCCAAGGCTCCAGCAGTCTCTGGCCAGGAGAAGGGCTCTGTGCAGAGGCAGGGAGGGTTCCGGAGGGTATGCAGCTACCAGAGTTCCTGGCCAGATGAGCAGGCCAGTGTGGATGCAGGGAGGGTACAGGAGGGAGGATGCAAGGCTGCGTGGTTCCTGCAGTTCCTGGTCAGGGCATGCGGAGGCCTGGTGGGCGTGGGTCATGGGTTGGGGGTCATGGCGCAGACCTTATAAAGGTCTGGGAGGCGCCAAGCCCAGGAATTTGAGGTTGCTATGAGCTGTGAAGCCATGTTACTCTACCCAGGGCAACAGCCCGAGGCTCCAGTTTGCCAAAACCAGTCTCACTCTGCCCCTGAGGGTTAAGGCTGTAAGGCATCTCAGTCCCCTCCTTTAGGCTGCTCAGTCACTCGGTTACTAGCTCCTGCCCGATCCTTGGTCTGCCACCCTGAGGGCGGAGCTTGTTGGGGCAGTTCTCTCACAATGGCTCCCTGCGGCCCACAGCTGAACCCTATTAGCTCCGTCCAGCCCAGCGGTTCAGTCTGGGGCCCCAGACAATACCCAAAGTTTTCCGCACTCCTGCTCAAGCTCTCCCCAAGGCAGTTCAACTGAGGGCCAAGTCCAAAAACACTGAAACAGTTCACAGGTAAGGCCTTTCCAGTTTGCAGTCTCACTGCTGCTTGTACTTATGGCTGCCAGCAGGATTAGATCGATCAAACACACACAACCACTTGCCAGTTTTCCATTGTTTTTGCCCTCTTCTTGGGGTCCAGAAGTCCCTTGCTGACTCCTTGTATCCTCAAAGGGATGATTATAGGCAGATCCCACCAGCCAGAGATGCCTGGAGTCTTATCTCCCCAGACTCACCGTGCCCTGTTGCAGGGAAGCTATTACTCAGCCGCCATCTTGGATTGTTGCCTACTTTCTTTGTTGATATAACATAAACCACAGCATACAGTGGAGAAGGCTTTGTTCCATTTTCCCCATTGAAAAGCATTTGCTGGTGGGAGTCAGGGGTGCCAGTATACACATGGCCATGCTTTCACTGCTGAGACAACCCCAAACTGAAGACTCTTGAAGTTCTTTGGAAGTCAGGGTGGAGGGAGAAGAAAGGGAGATTCTAGAAGTGAGAAGTTCTAAGGCCCCCAAGAAAGAGACATCCAAATTAAGGCATCTGGGCTCAGAATACAGATATGCATAAAAGAATGACTGGCCATACTCATGAATTCATTGAATGGTCACAGATCCTTTACATATACATATACACGTCATTCAGAGTTAGATGTATTATTGATTTCTTTAATTCACTGCTTTCTCTCTAGACTTTTCCCATTATTTTTCAATTTGATAAAGAAAATAATCAATATTCACTGTATTTTATTGCCACAAAATCTGATGTCATCGCTGAGTATTCACAGGATAATGCTATCCTGCTAGTCCAGATTCTATGTGACAAGCAAGGGTTGGATGTGAGATAGGTGAGAGAAGGGTCACCCACTACCTGTTTTTCCATGTATATGAATTTTTAAAGAACATGGCATAAAACTATCCCCCTTCACTTGTTTAGTTGCTGGTGGTGTTTTCTCACTGCTTGTTTTAGGTTCATTTACGTTTTCATATCAAAGAAAATATTGCAATTTTATTCTGTTAATCTGACTTTCTCAGATGTAATTTATTTAGCTTTTGTGTTATTTCATTTTTAGAGAAAAATCAATTGAAATATCAATTGTGATTTTTATCCACCATAATTAATAAGTAATTCACCTACTCCCAAACTCAGTATATACCTAAGAGTAGAACACAGAATAAAAGCCCACAGAGATGATTTAATTAATATTAGAGTAGGGGGTCAAAGGATCTGATGCCACTATTTGAGAATTTCCACATATAAACCCTGTTAGCTGAAAAAATATTATTGATTAATTTGTTGTATGAATTGAATTAGAAAAAATACCCAATATTCATTTATTATGTTAAAATTAGGATGATGTTATAGGAAGGTTAATTGAATCTTCTTTTATCAAACATGTTTGTTAACTAAAGAGATCAGTTTCAAACTCTGAATTTCAAACATTGAGTTTCAAACTTATATGTCTCTTCAATGTTTCAAATAACAATGAACCTAATAGCAAAAAATTTAATCAGTGTAAGAACTGTAGGTACATTTTCCTATCTATGTATTAATTTAGTGAATAAAAGTTCAGTAACACCACAGAAAGATTTTTGGGTACAGATCAATCCAAGAATAAATTTATAGATTATAACTCTTTTTCTAATCTTAATATTTAATTCTTATATTGTAAGTAAATTACTGAGGTAAGTAAATCATTATAAATCATTATATTTTGCTCATCAAAAACAAAAACAATATTATTCAGTTGACCTCTCAAGGGAAAGGGAATACTTTGCAATATACAAACCTCCAATGATTATTTTTAATATTATCATAACACTAATATTTATTCACAAAATAATTTAAACTCAAACTGAATATGCTAAATTTTTATTAGCATATCATGATTTATTTATCTATTTCTGATTTTCATTGTATAAATTTAAGGTATACAACATGTTGTTTTGATATATATAAACTTCATATAGGGAGATTGCTACATAGGAGCAAAGTAACACAGCTATCATCTCATCTCATGTAGTCACCTTTCCTTTCAGAGAGTGGTAAATATGCCTAAAACATATTCCCTTGGGAAATGTCCAGTTTACCATACTATTAACTATAGTCTCCAGCCGGTACATTGGCTCTCAATACTCTTTGATTTGTTGACTTATATCTCTTTCTACCCTCCTCTAGTACCCACTACATTTTACTGTTTCTGTGTATTCCTATTTTTCCTTGTAGGATTCATATATTATCCTATAAAAATTTAGACCAAAAAAGATCGTATTCAACAAAATGAAATAGATGTTTCATACTTTATGTTATCTTTTTATGTGGAAGTAATAAGGAACTTATTATGGTTGGTTGAGAAAAGATTAACCTGGAAGAGACAATGTTGTTCTAGTCACATGGTGAGGGACAGTTATGCTCTCCAATAGGCACCTTGGCGTGTGAGGCTGCCAACAGCTGGTTATCTGTATTACGTGGCAGCCATGTGTAATTCCTGCTATTTCTGAAATCTCAGGTCTAGAGGCATTTGTGGGAATCCAAGGAGGAGCTCAGCATGTAGCAGTCAATATTTTCCTCCAATTTTACACCATGAAATCTTAATGTATTTCTGGCTACACAGAGCAGAGTCACAGTGATTAAAATTGACCTTTGATATTTACTTCTAATTCAAAAACAGAATAACTCATTAAATGGTAGGAAAGGCAACGTGTTACATAAAAAGCAGAAAATTTTGAACTTTACCTTTGGAAATTTGAGTAAGAAAATATAGTAATTTATACAAACGGAAAGAAAAATCATTTTCCACATTGGAAGAATATATAAAAGAGAAACACAGTTACAATAATATAATTAATTAAATTATATACAATTCATCAGTTGTGAAAATAAGGATGTTATATAATAATTAATTTAATTTAGACTACATGATAATCTGTAGTTAACCTAGATTTAATTTTTGCTGTATGGAGTGAGGTAGGGATTCATATATTTTTGGAACTATTGATGCACCATTTTCCTCTCAGCTGCAGTGTCCACTGGGCTAAACAGAAGCACTCAGACATTTTCATTATCTATATTGGTCTGTTTCTGGACTCTTTTTGTACTCAATTTCTTAGTTTCTATTTCTCCAAATCTTCATTATTACTATAATTATTAGTCACTGTGCAAAGCCCTGCAGCTATTCTGTTTCTTCATGAACAATTATACTGTTTGTTTTTGTGTCCTCACTTTCAAAAAGTTTTGTTTCTTAAGTTAACTTAAGTTTCTATAAGGATTTCAATAAATATAATAAATATGCCAATTTTTAAGTATTTTATTTGTTTCTAATATTGATCATTCTACCCAAAACCAGTACATTTTCATTTTGTTTTTTGAATGTTTACAATTATTTTATTGTTTTTTAAGTTCAATACACAAATATCCATTGTATATCATTAAAAATAGCAAATTAAAGTTATATCCCTTATATCGAGGGTAGTGGGTTCAAACCGCACCGTGGCCAAACTGCAAAAACAAAAAATAGCCAGGTGTTGTGGCAGGGCCCTGTCATCCCAGCTACTCAAGAGGCTGAGGCAAGAGAATCACCTAAGCCCAGGAGCTGGAGGTTGCTCTGAGCTGTGACGCAATAGCACTCTACTGAGGACAACAAAGTGAGTCTCTGTCTCTAAAAGCAACAGCAACAACAACAAAAAAATGACAACACAAAATACAAAATACATAGAAATAATGCTTCAGAAATATATAGTATTTCTCCATGGAAAACTTATAATTATTATTGAAAATATTAAAAGACACGTCTATATATATATTGCAAAATTGTTATTGCTTTTTAAAATTTGTTTAGGTATTCCTTCTGTTATAATTCGAGTTATTGTCTGTCTAGGGATATCAGTATACCACATAGCAAATTCAGTTTGCTCTGGGGGTTCTGAAGGATTTTAGCAAACATCTGGCCCACTGTGGGGCACACATATCTGATATTGGGTGTCATTATATACACAAAATACCTTCAGGCTTTCCTATATATTCATATTAAGAGTAAACCAAAAACACAATTTTAATAATTTGTCTAGTTTGGGTTACCTTTTGAATACATTTTTCACAACCTTCATCATGTTTTACACCTAAGATTAAAGAATGAAGGTAAAAAAATCCAAAGCAAAGAATCATTTTCTGTTGATAAGATATTTCACATATATTATAGACATCTTTTTACATCCTTTATGTTATTAATTGTTATTATAGTTTTACACTGTATCTTCCACATCTTGTTACCAATATAAAGAAAATTAATTGACATTATATATATATATATATATATCACTGAGTGAGCTTTATGTTTGTGTGTGTAATCTAATCTGCAGCTAAATTTTATTACAAATTCTGTTCCGTTATTATAAATGGGGAAGGGATTAGTCCTTATGCAAAAAATTATTTTAAAATCATATTTCTAAGTATGTATATATGGTGTGTATGTGTGTGTATATTTGGGGACTTTTTGTGTAAAATAGAATAAATCAGCATATGGTGTGTTTTTCCTTGATGTACAAAAGCAGTCATTTCAATAATTCAAAATGAAGAAATGTTTATAATAGTTTTGGAAATCAGTTATTAGATGAAAGATGTTTCCCTTCATTTATAATATACAAAAGGGCTTTTCAATTTATAAAATATTAGATCCTTATATATGTCATTGTTTAATTTCTCAATGTGATGATGATGCAAATGAAATTTCTAAAATTAAAAAACAACTTTGTGTATTATGATAAACTAGTTTGGTCTAATATAGTACTTTTTTTTGTAAGTTACTGAATCATTTTTCCAATATTTTATTTAGGTCATTCAGTAAACAACAGTAAGCCAAGTTGGACTATAATTTTCTTATCTAGTTTGTGCAAGAAAGCTATGTTCACTTCATAAAATGGTATGTGACATTAACACTTATGAATAGCTCTGTTATTATTTTATGTTCTCTAGAAAAGAATTAAAATAAGTTGACATTAATACCCCTAAGTGTTTGATAGTATTTTAACATCTATCAGATCTGGATGAATGTTTTCTTTGCAAAAGTTGTTTTTTCCATTATGTTAACTATTTGTTTAATAACTATGTCTTTTAATATCATTCTTCTTTTCCTAATCTTTTCTGAGTTCAGTTGTGCTAGTAATAACCTTTTTTTCACAAGTTCTCACAATTATGTTTGGATTATCAGTATCTCATTAGAAGTTCTATCACTTCCATTACAGTAGGTGTGTATTTGAATTATGCTATAGTTTGAGGGTCCCTATGAAAACTCACGTTGGGAAGTGGAAATTTTAAGTGATGCAGCTTAATCAGAGACATTTACTTCATTTGTGTCATTCTCACAGTAATAACTTCTCTGTCTCTGTTCTGGACTGAATTAGCTGCCATGAGGGTGGGTTACTATAAAGTGATGGTTCCCCACTTGCAATTTTTCTCTGTGTACACTCCTGCTTCCTTTTGTGTTTCTCCACCGCTTTGTGACACAAGGGCCCTTTCCAGAAGCCAAGCAGCTGCCATGCTTTTGGACTCTCAAGCCCACCTACCTAATTACACCTGCACCTAGTTCAGTCCTTGACATTTACTGAATTCTTCTAGTTGCATTTTCCACCCAAACTCAAGAAGGGAAACTTCAAGGGATGAAAGGCTGTATAACCTTTACGCATTTACAAATTTTCAATTTTTCTTTTACTTCATTTTAAGTGAAATAATATTGTCTTCTGAAAATGTGTTTTGCATGATTCCAATTCCTTTAAATACACTGAGATTTGTTTTATGAACTAAATCATGGTCTGTTTTAACATATGGTCCATGTGATTAGAAAATAATGCTCTATTGTTGCTAGTAAGAGAGAATGTTCTATAAATGCCAAATGACCAATTTACTGATAGTGTTGTCCATTAGTTCTCTAAAATTACTAATCTTCCTTTTACCTGTTGTATAAATTACCAAAAGAGTTAAAATATAAATAACTCTATTCTATTTTGAGCCCTCTCAATTATTGTTTCATGCATTTTAAACCTACATTGCTACACACAGATGCATTTAGCATGTTTTATAAAAGATACTACTGCACATTCTCTTCCTTTTGAAATGAGTATCATAAGTATTAAAAATGCTTACACCTTTTCATCTTAGTCATTTCAATTCTAGGCATGAACTCTAAATGAAAAATTAAAGCTATAATCCTATTTATATGCAAAGATGTTCACAACATCATTACTTATAATTTCAAAACACTAAAATAATCCAAACATTAAAAAATAAAAGTTAAAATAATTGATTACATAAAAAATTAAAACAGAAAGATGTTGCTTTAAGGCATCCCCTTTATTTCTTAATTTTATGTTTATTAGTGCCCTTTTTCTTTCTTTTTGTTCTTTATCCTGACTGAGATTTAGGGGCATACTTTAGAATAAGTCATTTTCTGATAGTCGTGATTGAGTTTTTCTCTAATATTTCCTCCATCTTCTCTGATATTCTTATTAAGAAGAATTTACAAATTATAGTTAACTTTTGCTCTGCTAAAGAGAGTTCCCCCTATTCATTGTACTCATATACAGAATTGTTTGGTTCATAAATCTCTTGAAACACTCCAAACCCCAATTTATACCTCTTGTTCCCTAGATTCGTTTTTTTTTTTTTTTTTTTTTTTGTAGAGACAGAGTCTCAGTCTCACTGTACCGCCCTCGGTAGAGTGCCGTGGCATCACACAGCTCACAGCAACCTCTAACTCTTGGGCTTACGCAATTCTCTTGCCTGAGCCTCCCGAGCAGCTGGGACTACAGGCGCCCGCCACAACGCCCGGCCATTTTTTTTGTTGCAGTTTGGCCGGGGCTGGGTTTGAACCGGCCACCCTCGGCACATGGGGCCAGCGCCCCACTCACTGAGCCACAGGCGCCACCCCCTAGATTCGTTTTTTATAATTGTGATTATATATGTGAATTGTATTATAAGAAGGACCATGGAAAAAGTGTCACTTATGGAAAAGAGAAAAAGTGATACCAACGTGACAGAATGATGATTATAGGCGTTTAAATAAATACAAAGGGTCAACATTTCGTTCTTTCTGTATTCCAGATTTTTGTGTATTTATTTTTCTCTCTTTCAATGGTAAATAAATCATTGTATCTAGTAGGTATAGCTTAAGTAATATACCTTAATTTTGCCTCTAAAGTCAAGAAACATTTAAGTCTTCATTCTCTCTGCAAATTTTCCCTTTCCCTTCCAATTTCCTTTTGTTTTCCTATACTAGGCTCTACACTTTTTAACATCCTACTTCTGTTCTGTTTTTGTTCCTCTTTAGAAATTGTAAAGTAACTAAAGGACACACAAACAGCAGGACAGTATTAGGAACCTGCCCTTATGTTGAGGTTTAAAGTAATGGAGAAAATCTCTAATTTTTAAAAACGCTGAATGAATTGGTTTGGATTTTTAAATGAGATGTTTAGATTTTCAAAGGGAACTCTGTGCTTGCTAAGAAGATCTACTAGAATTTTTTATTTTCATTTAATATGTATATATTTGACAGAAACTTTAGAGAAAGGACTTGGTGCAGTATATAAGAATGTGCAAGAATGAAGTATGAAAATGAGTAAATATGTGAAAGGATTTGGCTCCAAAGTTCAACTCCAAATATTAAAAGTGGTTTTCATATTATTTTCTGATACTGAAAATATCCCTTAATTAGATAGTGTTTCTTGGCTATTTGATCAGGAGCTGAGACAAAAATAAAATGGTAAAATGACAAAGAACAAAACATAGATTTTTTTTTTTTTTTTTGGAACTAATAGAAACCATTTGATCTTTGGGAACTCTTGCCAAATCAAACCATTTGAATTCCCTTTGCCATATTATCTCACATTAATATGCTAATGATAGGATAATACTGGCAGCAATAACTATATACTTTAGAATTTAGTGGGCTCTACCTGCTCATTTTGTGTCCAGACAGATGTGTAAACAGCTGAAAATTATACCATCAGAAAAGCAAAATAAAAATGGAAGTAATTTGTCGATTGCAAATCTATTTATAGAAATAATGTTCTTCCCTTTAATATAAAAAGAATTTACAACATTTATAACTGAATAATGTTTTTCTCTTTAGAGTGCTCTTTATTAATGTAAGCTATTTCAAGTCTCTTTTGTATAATGTTAATGTCCATAGTGCCCAGAATGATATTTATTTACTTTGACAGCTCAGTTGGTATTTCAAAGATAAAAATAGCAAAATTTAGAAAAAGCGATTGTAATATTATTTATTGGAAAATAGAAAATTCTAGAATTTCATCATCCATGTTATAATACTTATATATGTGGCATAATAATCCAAGCAATATTATATGCAGCCATATAATATATATGTGATATTAACACGAAATTATGATGACAGAAGGCGAACAGGTTAACATGCTGTTTTGTTTTCCTTTATATCTTTTTGCTGTGAGTAAACACACATACATACTTGTGTGTGTGTTTATGTATTAAGGTATACTTACAAATTTTTCATAAAATAAAATTGTGTATACCTCCAAGAGTGAAGATAGAAACATAAGTGAATTAAACAAAACTCTAACAAAACATAACATTATCTGTTAAAACTAACGTGCATTCTATTGTTCCACTAGTGTACAAGTGAAGGTTTTGAGAGATGTGTATATGCTTGTTATTTTTATGTATGTATATGTGTGTATATAAAATTGTGTATGTGTCTGAGGTAGGTATTTGTTTCCATTCAGATGAATTGTCTTCCAGGGAAAGATTGAGTCATAAAGTAACAATATATAGAGTAAGTGTAAAAACAGTAAGATTACACAAGGTGAGGTGTGTGGAATATTCATGACAGAAAAAGGTCAGTGTGTTCCAGTCGGGTACAAAGATACAGAAGGCAGAGACACAATCTACAATCATATAAATCAATGAAGGACACACATCAGGGTACTCCGGGATGAGGGACATAAAAATAATCCTTCTCCAATGGGCGGCGCCTGTGGCTCAGTCGGTAAGGCGCCGGCCCTATATACTGAGGGTGGTGGGTTCAAACCCGGCCCCGGCCAAAATGCAAAAAAAACAAAAAATAGCCGGGCCTTGTGGCAGGCACCTGTAGTCCCAGCTACTCGGGAGGCTGAGGCAAGAGAATCGCTTAAGCCCAGGAGTTGGAGGTTGCTGTGAGCTGTGTGAGGCCACGGCACTCTACCCGAGGGCGGTACAGTGAGACTCTGTCTCTATTAAAAACAACAACAACAAAAAAATCCTTCTCCAAATGTTTGAGCAATGCCCTTTGCCCAGTGAAGCTTAGGTGTCAGTTGCCTGCTTGGGTTTCAATCATCAAATCAAAATAGAATGTTAACCTAATAATTTAGACAATAATAACATTTTTTGTGGTTGTTGTTGTTGCAGTTTGGCCGGGGCTGGGCTTGAACCCGCCACCCTCGGTATATGGGGCCTGCTCCCTGCTCACGGAGCCACAGGTGCCGCCCCAATAATAACATTTTAAAATATTATTTAACTAGCTAATCACTTCAATTATTCATTTTTCCCCCAATGGTAATCTAGCTTTCCCAATTGCAGTTATAAATATAGGTACAGTGAGCCTTTTCTTCTACTCTGATTGCCTCAGATTATTAGGCTACATCCATGCAAGGAAGTAAAATCATTTTTAGGTAAATAGTCTTCTTAATTCTACCAAGAAAAATATCACACAAACAGTAAGTGTATACATGTGAAAACGTTTTTGAGATAGATTTCTGAAAATCTGATTGAATGCCTGATTCATGGAATAACCTTCTCTTCACCTATTTCACTTGGATTGTTTACCTAGCCATTGAAAGCAAAACTCTCACATAAAACTAAAATTTATACATTTTTTATAAAATAAAATTGCATATCCGGCCATGTCCTGAGCAGCTTCCTGACACTCATCCATAGCCAGTGCAATGCATGTGAGTCTGATTGAAGACATCTGTTGAAAATTTATAAATTCACGGCCGCCTGCCAAGCAACACGACCAAGGAGGGACGCACCTGCTGTAGAAAACTGGAAGCAGTGAATATGTGTGAACTCCGGCCAGACGGCTGGAAATTTTAAACCCCAGGCATATCACGTTAAAAAAAAAAAAAAATTGGCTATAACCACGACTTTGTAACATGCAATTTTTCAGTTGATGATGGACACATTTAGTGTTTTAATATTCATGACCAAGGCCAAGAAGGAACTTATTTTAACTTAAATTTATGTGAGAATTGAGAGAGGAAAGAAGTGTATGCATTCTAATAGCCTCTTCTAAATAAATACAGAAATGGTGATTTAAATGTGAGACAAGATTCAGATCAGTTATGATGCCCAAGTGGTCAAATTAAATTTTTCTATTGCTGGATAAGAAAAAATAATAGCTCTGACTTGTTTTTTCCCACAGTTCAATATGGCCTAATTTATTAAGCAATGTTTTGTGGAATTTTGAGGTTGCTTTATGATACACATGGAAGGGATTAATGTTTACTACTGCAAGAGCAGTTATGCTATTAGCTAGTGTTTGTATAATGAAAAGAAAAAAAAAATTCCAATGAAACGGGCAAGAGAAAAGTCATGCCAAAGTTCATAATATTCACAAGCAGAAAAATGTTTTCATACAGGAGTTAAGACATAAAAGATTGTTCCATTGCTTTCTAGGACATTTATAATGTAGAAATAAAACTTATCATTTTAAAGAAGAGAAGAAACTACTAGTGGATGAGTTTTAGCCATGAAATCAATCTTTACACAAGAAATTGATTTTGCAGTGTTAAAGTAAAATTGATAAACCACATTGTAAGGGGAGATGAAATGGCTGAGGTAAGCTATTCCTTATTGTTGTAAGGAATACAAACACTAACAGGAAAAAGTTACTTAGAAAACGATAATAATAATAAAATAAAAAAAACCTCTGCTTAAAATTGTACTTCCTTTCAATAAATATCTGGCTATAATTGCCTTATTTACAAAAGTATCTCCCTTGGATATGCCTGAGCAAATAAATTATAAGAATGTAAATATTTTTCTCACACCTAAACAAAGGAATAAAGCAAAAAAAAAGAAAAAAATTAGCTCCACGAAAGTACTTTTCCATAGGTTAATTAAGGGAATAATAGGCATCAATTCCTTTCATTCCAGCTTCAAATATATTATTGTCAATGTTAATATTAACTACTATTAAATATGCTTTTCTCCAAGTAGGAGTTGGATAGTGAATAGCAGGAGTAAAAAAGCAAAAAAAAAAAAAAAACACGTAACTCACTTTGTGTGCTTGATGTAGGATATGTTTATTTCTAAATATTATCCTACAGACAGAAAGCCTTGGAGAGGGAAAATCCAAAGGGAGCTCACTTTTGACCTTTGCTGATGGAATGATCGAGGTCAAAGTAGCTGTATGTAGATGAATTTTTAGTTTCTTTATCTGACAAATGTATCCTCCTACAATCAACAAAGAATCTACAACTAAAAGTCTTCATATAGTCTCCTTGAAGTTTAATTCAACTTCAAAAGCCAAAGATAAAAATCCCCATCATCATCATTCTTAGAGGGCACTGGGTGTACACATTTCACTCACAGAAAAAAAACATCTGGATAGACTGTTTAAGACGACCCTTTTATACACTCTTTATGGTGAGACTAATAGTCAGGAAACATGTTTTCATTCACCTCTTTTGTCCTTCAAATGTGATGGTGTCATGACTGACTTTGGAAGCTTGGAGAAGTTGTCACATATATTGATTTGGGAGTTCTGCCAAAACTAAAACTGCCACAGATTTATTTTAATGTATTGTTACATGTACATGGTTCTCTTATTTTACTTACGCCACTTGACCTTCCCAACAGCTCATAAGTCAAATGTGACAGACATTTATTATCTTCATTTACAGAGATGAAAAATGGACTCAGAAGGTCAATGACTTGCTTCAGGTGACATAACCAGAAAATGAAGTAATCAATAGTTGAACCCCAAATTCTGTGATTTCAAAAAGATTCTATGATAATAACGCGAGAATATTTCCATTGCTTTTTTATTCCTCAAGTTAGTCATATAAGCATTCATGTTATAACTCTGACCTAAGTATTATACAATCTACCCACATCACAAAAACATTGTATCCCCTTAATATTTTGAACAAAAGATTTAAAAATTAAAACAATTCACATTCTCTTTAGTACATTTTATATCTTTCTTTCAGTATGATGCTATTCAAACACATATACATGTATATCCTAAATAAATTCTGGAATTTGACAATTTAAAATAAATACAGATTCTTTAAGAAACATATACTAACAAACTGTATCATTATAAATAAATCTTATTTTTCACTAAATATCTTCCTGTATTGATATTTCCAGTCCTATATGGCTTCACAGATATATTATGCCTCCCTTTCACATAATCATTTATACACATATACACACACAAATATATATCAAATATACACATGCACGTATATGGAGAGAACATAACTTGCTAGTGAGTATCCTCACTAAAAGTATCCTTTTGTTGTTTTATTTTAACAACAAAAAAAATGTTTAAAGCACAGTCTTTTTAGTAATAACCTTGTTATTCTTTGGGTTGGGGTTATACTAATATTTGTGCATTGCAAAAGAATCTCCTTATTGAACCTCATTTCTCTGTGTTCACTTCAGAAAAAATTAAGGGAAGAAAGTAGATTTATTCACACCAAATGTTAACATTATATAAATGTTTGTACACTGGCTATCAGAATTCCTGAAACAACTCAATATTTTTGTTGACAATAAATAATAATACAGAATTTTTTGTGTGTATGATAGAATCTTAAGCTTATATTTTCAATGAATCACACCAGAATTTATTTACATGCAATATTTACAACTTCATCTTGCCTTTACAACCTTATTATTTCCAAGGAAGAAGTTGCTTTCATTCTTCATCCTGACATAGATATTCAGACTTGCTTATTGGCTTCTTATACAGAGCCACCACATATACCAAATTATCAAAGATGTCACAGATTTATTACAATTGCAGTGGCCATTTTTATGATACATTTCACCAAAAGGCTATTTTCAATTTTATTTTTTGTTGATTTGTTTTGTCAATGCCTAACCAGTTATTTCTTTTCAAACAACAAAGAAAGTTAATATCGGTACCATGTGAGTGGTTTTCCTGTTGTTGTTGTTAGTTTAAATAATTCAATCACTAATATTTTATAATTAATACAGCTACTTGCCTATTTAGAAATCAGAGCTCTGAGAATACTTGGGTATTTCCTCCAAGTTTAGAAATCCATTCACTCAACAAATATTTGGTTATGTATTACATATACAACCCTAGAGATACTAAACTAGTTAAATGACATTCCATTTAATTCCATAATCCCATTACTAGGTATCTAACCAGAAGAACAAAAAATATTTTACCATAGAGACATTTCACCAGAATGTTTACTGCATCTCAATTCATAATTACCAAGTGATGGAAGCAACACAAATGCCCATCAATCCATGAATGGATTAGCCAGTTGTGGTATATGTATACCTTGGTATACTATTTAACCATAAGAAATGATGGAGACTTTACATCTTTCATGTTTACCTAGATGCAGTTGAAACACAGTCTTCCTAGTAAAGTAACTCAAGTATGGAAAAAATATCCAACATACTGAATACTAATATGAAACCAATGTATAAACAATTACATGTTCATATAAATGAGAAAACACAAAAATAGTCTAGCAAGAGCGAGGGATAAGGAGGAAGAGCAGAGGGGAAGGGGGAGGGCAATTGGAGGGCGAGAGTGGATTTGGAGGGAGGAGGGAGGGCCTTAGGCGGCATCCCACTTAAGGTGCACAATGTAAGGGTGTTCAGCACACCCTTGGGCAAAGGGCTTTTCTACAACTTGAACTTTAATTATATAGATTCAAATAAAAAAAGACTCTTGCATTTTAAAGATTAAAAAAATAATTAAAATATGTCAAAACTAAATTAACTGGTCTTCCAGTATTTTGATTTAAAAATATGAAAATGAACAAGCAATATAGAAATAGGGTAAATATAGAATAAAATTAAGGACTTATTATAAATGGTTTATAGATATCATGAGCGGCATGATTTGTATTTTAACAGCGACTTTCAAATGGTATGAATATTGATACTTAAATTGGTGTAATAAATGTTGACTTTCATACAGTGTGAATCTTAATATTTCAACTGAAACAGAGGATAAAAAGGGTCATATTATATTTAGAAATTTTAAATTTCCTAAGAATTAGTTGAGTGACATGATTTTCACACAGTTATTACGTAGTTATACCGTTATGATCACAAAATGACATGGTCTTACAATTTGTTTTCTGGTTATAGACAATTGCATAGGTTTACATTAATTCGTTGTAACAAGTATCTTCCATGGAATAACTAAAACTGTAACTACAGATAAAAGCAGGAATGAGAACACCACGTGCTCTTGGTTCTAAGTGGGAGCTAAGCTACAGGGACACAGGCACACAAGGACCTCGGAGACTCATAAGCGGGGAGAATGGGAGGAAGGAAAACTACCAATTGGGTGCAATGTTACACTACTTGGGTGACAAGCACAATCAAAACTCAGACATCACCACTTTTACCCTTAAATCTATTGGCATATAGATGAAAACACTGAGGTAAAGTCGTAATTATAAATAAAGCTATCTAACTTTCTTAATAAAATAAAGTTTCAACCAAATAATACTTAAATCTTTACCGTCACTCTCCTGTAAAAGAGGTAATTCACTTATTCTTTTCGCATACTAATAAATTCCTATCCATTTACACACTACAAATAGCTCTAATTCCCAAATGGCTATATTTTATACTTCATATTATATGCAAGTTCATTCTGCATGATGACAATAATTTAATCTGTCTCTAATAAAAGTGTCTAATATTTCTGATCCACACTAACTCCTTAAAACCTCATTTTGATTAGATCTAATCGAGGCCTAGTTTTACACTACAAACTCCAATTTAAGAGAAATGTTTTCTTGCATCATCTATTCTTCTCAGTTATGCTTCTCCTATAGATTTTTTTTTTTATTTTATTTTTTTTTTTTGTAGAGACAGAGTCTCACTTTATGGCCCTCGGTAGAGTGCCGTGGCCTCACACAGCTCACAGCAACCTCCAACTCCTGGGCTTAAGCGATTCTCTTGCCTCAGCCTCCCGAGCAGCTGGGACTACAGGCGCCCGCCACAACGCCCGGCTATTTTTTGGTTGCAGTTTGGCCGGGGCCGGGTTTGACCCCGCCACCCTCGGTATATGGGGCCGGCGCCTTACCGACTGAGCCACAGGCGCCGCCCTCCTATAGATTTTTTAATCGTCGAGGTGTTTGTCATGTCATCAGAAAGAGTGTGATCCGTCAGTCTGGTATTTTTGTGAGTTTAAAGAAGACGCAGCTAGTGACTTAATCAAGTTTATTTATCTAATTGCCGGCAAAGCCTATCAGTTCTCTTGATGATGATCAAGTATTCATATAAAGCTTCTGAGAATAAATGATAAAAGAAGAAGAAAATAATAGGCCGTATGAAATATTCAAAGCTGGAGAGAAGGTTTGAGAAATAAGCAAAGCTACGTGCATCAGAAAATGTCACCTGTCCATATCTATTCTCCTTTTTTTTTATTTTAAGAAACAAACACCTCCAACCTCAATTCCTTTTTTAAGTGAGCATTTCTAAAAATGTCTCTACAAGTAGGGTGTACGCGTGCAATTTTGTTACCTGGGTATACGTGCAGTGTTGAAGTCTTGGCTTTTAGGCTAACTACCACCCGAGTAATGCACATTGTACCTGTTAGGTAATTTCTCATCTCTCAAACCCCTTCCACCTTCCCGCTCAGATATTCTCCATGAGTCTGAGGCCACTTTAAGAGAAATTACATTTCATTCTCTTTTAAATTCTTTTGGTGGCTATGACAATGAATTCTGTATACTATCATGTCATCGGAAATTATAATGTAACTTTTGTTTTGACTCAATAAAAAAACTTGCCTGACAAAATTTTCCTTCTTTTCTCCTAGCTGGGATATGGCAAAGATTACAAAATAATATTGAAGTTGGCAGGGTTTCAGGTGGCATTTCTTACCTCTGTGACAGAAAAACAAACAACAGTAACAACAGCATCACTTCTAACTTGTTTAATCTGCTGTATGTTTTTTTTTTCTTTAAATTAGACATTTAACGTATCATGTGAATCCTAAGTTTTGGAGGAGAAAAACTGGTAAGCGTTCATATCATTCCATTCCTAACACACACACACACACACACACACACACATTTTCTTTGGTATAATTATTAGAAAATGATTCTTCAAACAAATTCATAATTTTATCTCTTAAATGCAATGTAAAGTTATGTGCTTCCCACTTTCTCTCAAGAAAATCTATATCTCAGCATATATTTTTTTACTTTAATAAATATTTAAGTTAGTCACACAAAAAGTTAGAGAGCTTTAGTGAGTATTAACAGCTACTTTGGCACCTGTAATATGTTCTCAGACTCCCCTCTTGGAATCATTCACACAGGCACTTGCAGGAAAGTGGGGGAGATAAATTAACAAGAAGAAAATATTCAAAACAGGAAAATGCGTATGTTTAGTGTACACTTAAATTCATAGCATTCACAATTAGAAGTAAAAACATTTTTGCCATATTTTCTTTTGATAATATTACTGTAAAATGTTGCACCACTTTAAAACTTACAGGGATATAATTAAAATGTGTGTGTAAGTCACTAAAGTACAGAACTCATCAGAATTTTCTTATCCTTGTTGATAAATAATCTTGCAGATTGATGGTCCACAGTCTCACAATCTCAGACTCAAAATCTAGGAACTCACAGCCTACAAGACTCACCGTCTTTCTGGATGTTTGAGCCTTGTAGTCTCTTGTTCTCACAGGCTCAAACATCCTGAAAGCTTTAGGTTTAGCAATTTAAGGTTTTCAAGTTACAAGGAGCAATAATTTCATGGGTTTTGGTACCAGAGATATTTTGGGAGGAATGGTCAAATAGAAATCAAGACCATGAACATGGCCTTCTATGAAAATCTCAAACTGTAAGTTCTGAGACTCTGAAACTTCGTGCTATCTCTTTATAATTTCCAGCACCATTCTAAATGCTCCTTACAAAATTTCTGTGGGAGAAATGCTGTAGGAAGAGGAGTTTCTTTTTTTTTTCCTTTTGTCTTGTGTGTGTGTATTTGTGTGTGTGTATGTATTTGCTTTTTTGTAGTCTTTAGTTATGTATGATTTTTTGTAAATACTACTAATTTTACTTTGTTTTTGTATATCTGATGTCATTATTCTCACTGATTTTTTTGTAATAAAACTTAATGTACAATGCCACTTTTACCTATATCAAATTGCAATATCAGCATGATTTTTATTTCTGGATACTTCTGCTGATGCTTTCTTGTATATATTTCCTTTTGTGTGTCAATATCTATAATTGCTCTAGAAAAGAAAATGTCTTAATAAGTTATAGGAGAATACTACTTTCTTGCTCTCTTTTAACCAAGTATTTTGAGGAGATGCTGCCAGCAAAATATATGCTACTATCTAGTTGTAAAGTTTTATTACTTGAAATTGAATTGGATTTACGAATCGATTTGTGGTTATTATTAGACAGCATGTCTTCATTAGTCATTTGGCTTAGAAACATTACATATTCTTCTATTTCTTTGACTGTTACTTTATGCACTGATATGAACTCATTCTATATTCCATACAATTTTTTGACATTTTTAAAGTTTTATACTTTATAGAGTTACCTGCATGGCGTGCTTTACTTTCCTTTTGTGTTAAAAAATTACTATTGAATTTATGCTATTAGTTTTCTCACATTATTGTATATCTACATCTTAAATTCTTATATGTTTTGTACTTCTCTGTTAAACATCTGGTATTTCCTATGATGATAGTCAGATTTTTTGAAAATTGCTATAGTTTTACGTATTTATTCCAAAATCTTTTTAAATTGTGCTTTTATTTATGATTTTGTTGGCCTGGACCTTCAGAAGATCGGTGGAATAAATTCTTGAATCTAATGGCATAGTTTCAAATGTCTTTTCACTTTATTTAAGATTTTTATTAAGAGAGAGGGAAGGAAGGAGAGGGGTGGGGTCTTGGTGTGTGCCACACCTTCTGGGAGCAAGACATGATTGCAAGAGAGACTTTACCTAACAAATGCAATCAGTGTAACCTGGCTTATTGTACCCTCAACGAATCCCCAACAATAAAAAAAAAAAAAAAAAAAAAATTAACATTTTTATTAATCTATTTAAAAAATTAAGCTTTTAAAAAATGATTTTGCATTACTAATGTGTTACCCTTTATCAAAATACTTTCTATATGGGTGAATACCATATGATGTATTTCTTTTTATTTTTAATTGATACATTATGTTATTGGCCTTTCCTAGGTTAAACTTCCTGTTGGTTTTCATAAAATTGCCATTACTTATTACCAAGAGGTTTTTAAGAGTTTTTAAACTACCTGCCATTATGTTCTCCTATAGTATATATATATATTTTTTTTTTGGTCTTTTTTACTAGGGCTTAGATGTGCACTTTGTATATTTCGGACTGTGTCATATCTAACAGTGTTTACATTTCTAAATAACTTTCCTCTCTTAAAATTCATAAAGGTTTGTCACAGTTTCTTTTTAATTATTTAAGACACAGATATAAGAAGCATTATGACTATTTTTTTCATGGTTGTCATTGTGATTTCCGTTTCTGCACTCCATCTGTGAATGTAATTGAGTCACAATTTGCAATGAGGCTGTGGGTCCAGGAGTTCTAAATTCTAAGAATCAAAATGCTCATTAAATTACAATACCTAGTGGAATGGAAGGATCCAAAACGCATCACTTGTTTAGAAGAGCAATGAAAGATTAATAAAAACCATAGTCCTTGGTGTTTCCTCAAGGTATTTGATTCCTGTTTCAGCTGTTTTACTGCCCAGTCTCAGAAACCTGCTCCAGCTTAAGTGATACCTTGAGAGAAGCTGCAGGGATTTGAAAACCACTGTAAGAACACTTCATTTCAGAGTACAGGTGGAGAACAGGATTCCCATACAAACTGAAATGAAGTTCAGTGCACATAAGCTGTCTTTTGCCTAATATATTCCATGGGTATGGGAATACATAATCTTAAACAGATAATAAATTAAAAAATATCACATCAACTGTAAATTGCCTCAGAGATTAGAAACTATTGACTCAGCCTACATCTTAAATTTAATGAAGAGCAAGACCTCAACCCCCGGGATGATGATCAAAGTTAGAAAATAAACCCAGAGATAGACTCCTAGACTCAAGAAAACCTACAGAAATTATCTGACATGTGCACATCTTTTGTTTATCAGTGTTGATGTCTGGAAGTCATTCACAAGAGATTTGGAAGTAGATTCAATGATATCTGCCAGACATTGATTACATTGTCTTTTACATAATACTAATACTGATTAAAGTTTGCTGGAGCTGAGAAAGATTGACTGCATTCAGAAAATCTCTGGCATATTTAGATTTTACTTACCCCCTTTACCCATTCCCACTGGCCTTCATGCTCGTGCTGTGTGGGAAACTGCTCTAAAATTCATGCACATACCTTTCACCAAGGTGTTGCTAGCTTGATTTGTTTGAATTTCTTGTCCTAATTAATGTTTAATTTCACATGTACTCAATACTAGCCCTGCGATTAGAAGTTCTTGTCACCGGGGAAATCGGAATGGGAACATGAAGAGTTTCAACTTTGACTTAGACACTTTTCTCCACCTAGTCAGAATAATAATGTCATTTTGACTGCATTGATTCCTGTGCAGAGTAATATAAATCGTTACTGACTCATATTAGATTTCTTGTTTAGTATCTTTTCCTTGTTGAGGTCTGGATTCCTCTGAATTTCTTTTTAATTTAATAATTGAACTTGCACTTCAACTAGCTAACCTTGATCGATGCCTTGCCCTCCTCCTGTTAAATAAGCACATATCTTGATCTATATGAAACTCTCAGCAATTTCACACTCTTAGAGTTTTCTTACACATACTGTTTTTACTTGTCAATTAGGAAATTCAAATTTGTTTCAGTAGTTCAGAAACAAGTGTGCAGGGTAAGTGCACATGCAGATGTTACAGAGAAAAATAGGAAAGATATGATCGATTTACTTTTTCCATAGTTTTATTTATTTATTATTTATTTTGGAGACCGAGTCACACTCTGTGCCCTGGGTAGAGGGCCATGGCATCATAGCTCATAGCAACTTCAAACTCTTGGGCTCAACTGATCCTTTTGTCTCAGCCTCCTGAGTAGCTGACGTTACCAACACCCACCACAATGCCTGGCTAGTTTGTCCATTTTTTTCAGTAGAGATAATATCCCACACTTGCCCAGGCTGGCCTCAAACTCCCGAGCTCAAGCAATCCACCTGCCTTGGCCTCCCAGAGTGTGAGGATCACAGGCATGAGCCACTTCACCTGCTTTCCTCGGTTTTCAATTTGAGCCAAGTTTCTACAGTATAATGTTTAATTTATTAAGTGTGTAAGTGAATAAAATTGGTCAAATAGATTTTCTAGAGTGGAAGGAACAGTGGAAGAATCTCTTACCTTTAACACCTTGTCTCCTAGAACTCTTATGTACAGTGCCATTTGGTAAAACCAGGGGGGATCCACATGCTTTCCAAGTAGGGCTTAGTTACTGGTCTCATTTTATTATTTCTTATCACGGAGTTTACAGATTGTGGAACAACTGCAGGTGTTAGACTTCTATTAGGAATTTATGTAGTAAGATTCAGTTCTGCTAATGTCTGAATTTTTCTGCAGGAAAAAAACAGCAAAATTCATTTTTACTTTTTAGTACACCCCCTTCATTTTCAATATAAAATCAGAATAACATTAGCCCCTACAAGGAAAGAGAATGACAGAAAACTGATTACACATCATGTGAATAGTGCTGAAGATGGAAAAGAAATATGTTTTCCAAGATTCAAAATCTAATTGTTAGCAGTTTGAATCTATAGTGAGTCAAGTACATAAATATTTTCAATCCTTTAGATAAGGTAATACATCTCTATATATTATGTTCCATGCAATTTGTTGCAAAATATTAATAAGCAATTAAATAACTCCGAAGTGTTTGAAGCTCCTCTTAATTATGATATAAAATGATTCTCCACATCCTGAATGTATATTTTCTGAGATAATACTTATCTTAGCTGAGAAGGTAGAGTAAGCATGGAGAGAGAAGGAAACCTGCAGATAACACCATAATTACTACGTCGTATAATCAGATCTCAGAAGCTTATACTGAAAACAATTTCCATAAAAATACAGCTCTTTTATAATATAAAAAAAAAAAAGAGCTAGAATGAATCTGGTACTTCTATATTTCTCCTAAGCTTTTTATACATCAATATAATTATGTTTTAAGTTTAGGTTTTTTAAAACTGTGTATCATTGTAGAAAATAAAAAAGACAAATTCATTACCATATTATGGCAACATATGAAAACATGCACATATGATTACAGTTGAATTAAACATAATGGTGATTTCGAATTCCACTGACAACAAAGTGATTTCTAGAAATAAAAGATGTTTCACTTATTTTGTTGCTTAAGCAAGCAGCCCAAAATTTAGTGATTTAAACATTAACCATGTAATCAGGTCACAACATCTTCCACGAGTCCACCATCTTATGATTCAGTCTGGGGGACATCAGATTGTGGACACTGCGTTTACCCATACGTCTGCCGTAAATGGGTGGTCAGCCTGCATCATGCACAGGTGTGTCTTTCACAGGCTGTTGTGTAAGGAGACACTTCAGTTGTATTTCTCTTATTATTCAGAAAGTTAGCCTGAATTCCTCCCACTACTTCAGATGTTTACAAAAGCTGCACAAGAAGCTGTTCCCAATATACAAGCGCATAAGCATTTCTCAGCCTTTGTGTCACATTTGCTATGAAGCCAAAGAAAGACAGATGAACATTCTCATTTTAAGAAATGGAACAACATACCCCATTTTCATAGAAAAGAAGAAATTGATGAGCATTTGGTAATCGATCACAATCCTTCGAATTTATTTACATATCTTTCATATGGAAAAAATATGCCCAATCTTTCCCAGGCATCAAAAAGATCTCATACAGATCTGTCCTTAGGATGGGAATCCAAACTTTTGTGATAAAATTATGTCTACAAAGCAGATGTGGATATGCTTCTTTTGATCTAAAGAGGCAAATTACCTGAATCTTCCCCTATACACTCCAAACATTTAATGCTGTTCTAGGCATGTACATTAGAGACATGTAGAAACCCTTCAAGTTGAACCAGGTCTTAGTTAGCCAACCGTTTTACTACAAAATGACAAGAGCCACTATTTTCCATTTCATCATCGTGATTTTCTCATTGATTTCCCAACCTCCATGAATGGATTATGCACTGTTTTTCCAGCTTCATTTAATAATTTCTTCGTTTCTTTTTCCAGACACCACTATTTTCCAATCTCAAAGTAAACACTCCTTCTAAGTGCAATATACTTTTTTGTATTATTTGTTGCTGTATAAGTACACCTCAGTGCCAACAGTAATCATGTTCTGGAGGTTATTTGAAAAGTTCTTCTTAATGGAGCAGCATCGTTAGTTTTTGCTGTCAACGAATAACTGGATGATTTGTGATTAGCTCATTCAACTGACCATCAGCAGTCTCCTGGAAATTGGGAGGAACTGAGTCATGGGTCTCTTGTTATACAAGAAGATAGGTTGGACTTCTTTGTGGTAGCTGAAAGGTCAAACCACTATTAGAGGCAGTAACTACCAATGTTCCAGCATGTTCCAATCTCTGCTTTTTTCATGTTTGCCAATGTTACTTTGGCTAAATCCATTCACGTAATCATTGCAAATTTAAAAGTTGGAGAAATAGACTTCATTCTGTAAAAGAGTTAAAGAATTTTATTGTTTTTTGTTTGGAGACAGAATCTCACCATGTCACCCTTCGTAGAGTGCTGTGGCATCACAGCTCACAGCAACCTCCAACTCTTGGGCTCAAGCAATTCTCCTGCCTCAGCTTCGCAAGAAGTTGGGACCACAGGCGCTTGCCACAACGTCCAGCTATTTCTCTGTTGCAGTTATCATTATCGTTTTAGCAGGCCTGGGCCAGGCCTGAACCCGCCAGCCTGGGTGCATGTGGCTGGGGCCCCACTCACTGAGCCAAGGACACCAAGCCAAGAATTTGTTGTTGCCATCTATCATAATGAGTTTAATGAAGAGAAAAGCCTCTCTTCTGGTTTATATTAATTAAAATGCTTTTATTTTTCTGTGAGATGAAGCAGCCACAAAGAAAGTAGGGAATGCAACAAATTTGCATGTGTTCCATCTATTTAACTCTCTGGCCTTCCAATTCCTTGACATTTTAATCAATAATAAATTTTTCTTTGTTCACACCTCATACTCTAGTGTTCTCATGCTTAAGTGTTGATCATTGCCAATTCCTGTACCATCTCCAGAAATTCATATTCATGTAGTCTCTGATATAAATTACAATTTCTATCTTTGTAATTTTTTTTTATTCTTCCCACTTAAAACAAAAGCAAAAATATTTGATGTCATCTGGAATTCTAGTCCATTAACTCTATTATTTCTTCTACTATTCATCTTCTCCTAATTGAACATCTTAGATTTCATAGTATGTTAATATAAAACCACCTCTCGGATATCATTCATTTTACTTCCATGCTTTTCTTGAACAAATGCCCAACCTGGGTAAATTCATTTCTGTATACCCTGGAAACTATCCCAGTGAATGATAATTGTAATAACACACACCCATGCACACAATCATACACACACAATCATACACATGCAATCATACACACACAATCATACACACACAATCATACACACGCAATCATACACACACAATCATACACACACACGCACACGCAATGGTTTGGACTGGTCTAACAGTAAATTTGGGAATACAAACATAAGGTGTACCCTCAGGATTTCCTGAGAAAGCATTTACATTTCCTGGCCAATTCACATAACAAATGAGTGAGAAAATTTCCCACATCTCTTTATTTCCCCACTCACCTTAAGCTAACATCATTATTTAACTGAGACTACAGAAACAATTGGAAGTGAATGCCTTATCTTACTGTCACCCAATGTGCCAATTTACTGTAATATCTGTAGCTTTATCCATTCTTTCCCTTCCCTTACAATAGATGCATTGCCATTGTTTACATCTAAACTCACCTCCTCTGTTTGTACACCGAGTACTTCTACTGTCTTACCTAATCAATGGATTCTCCCTGGTGGTCAATCTCTTCTCTCTCCTGCCATCACGTTTTTAAATTATTTATTGGATCACTTCTATCACTAATTAATTTGATGCATACTAATCAAATTTAAAATAATGTGAATTCTGCATTCAATGGTCCCTGTGTACACATATTGTTAAAGAAAAACTTCAAAGGCATATGTATATATATTATATAAACACATGCACACACACATACACAAATATAATCACAATTTATCGCTCTCCTATCAACCTCTGCAATTAAATGTTCATCAAGGTCAAACCGAGAAACCCAGTCTTGTCAATCTTACCATTTTAAAATTCTTACAGTAGACTTGCTATCTTTCAACAGTATCTGAAAAAGTTGATGGGCGGCTCCCTTATTAAGTACTTTTTACACTTGATTTCTGAGACATGAAAGTCTTCTGGTTTTCCACAGAATTCATTGGCTGTTCTTTCTCCTATCATTCTCTTTAATTTCTAAATATGAGAATTCTTTTTTTTTTCTTTCTTTTTTTTTTTTTGCAGTTTTTGGCCAGGGCTGGGTTTGAATCCGCCACCTCGGGCATATGGGGCCGGCGCCCTACTCCTTTGAGCCATAGGCATCGTCTGAGAATTCTTTTTTCAATCATTAAACATGAGGAGTCTTCAAGAATCAGTTTTCAGAGCTCTTCCTACAACTGATCTCATATTTCCGTGGTTTCCAGTAGGATCTATTTACTCATTACTCCTGGAATTACACAGCCAATCTCCATTTTTCTCCTAGTTTTACTTGTGTGTTCAAGTTTCTACCTAACATCTGTGCTTGGATTGCAATCAAATAAGCACCTTCACATATTCTAAACAAAACTTCAATTTCAACACCTCCTTACGCCTACTAGTGCCCTCCACTCCAGTAAATGAATTTGAAAATTACTGTTAATCAAACGGGGGAAAAAAAATCCACAAGAACCTCCACAGTCTTACTTTCTCTCTGTACCTCATGTTGACCTAACTCACAAAATTCCAGTCCATTAACTCTGTCACTTTTTCCACTGTAGGTGGATTTTCATTAGCCTCCCTTGATATGATTACCACCTACATTTGGGGGCCGTGTATTCAGGCTTCTGTAAGTCAACCTTTCTCCACACAGCCTCAAGAGTCATCTTTAACAACTATAAATGAGATCATGCTGGTTTTCTTCTGTTATCACTCAAACAATAACTTCCCATCAAACTCAAATAAAATCCAAAGTCCAAGGTATCATGTGACATCACCCATATTTTCCTTTCTGACCTCATTTCCTCCTACTTACTGCTTGTTCAGCTTGCTCTAAACACACTCTGTTGAGCCTCTCTTTCATTAACAACTAGCTTCATGCAAGTGTAATCTATTACCCATGTGTCTCAACTTTACTGTGATTCGCTCACTTTATACCTGACTGGTTTTTTTCCACTACCACCAGGATGCCTATGGACGGCTGCTCATTCATTTATACAAATGTGTAAGTCTTATAATACCTCCTGCTACAACCTGTAGCCAAGGTGATGGGTGTTGTTAATTAAATATTCCTCTCTTCTACCCTTATTGCACAATTCTGAAGAGTATTTTACACCACTCCTCAAAGTTAATAACAGGTATTTGCCTCAGTTGCCCACTCTAGTAGCAACAAAACCACTGACCCTGGATGGACGGGCTTTCCCTTCTTCCCTTTGTCACTATTGTACTTTTTTCTGGCCTCTCACTCTTGTTTCAGATGCATGAAAACCCTTTCATTAGGCCATTTTATTGTCAGAAACAGACTAATACAATTAGTAATAATCAGTGCCCCTTATTGCTTTATTAAGTGATATTATTCCAGAACCCCCAATAGTATTCCCATTGTCAGTGGTAGGTGAAGTGGTAACTCTTGGCAGGTAGTAGCGTTATAATTGCTAAAGTTTTTTTTTTGGGGGGGGTGTGGCTTGGAAATTGGCCTGGACATAACATAAAGCATTGGTTTACAAATGAACAGCACATATTATCAAAATGAGAGCAATAGTAAGCTTAAGGGCTGTGCTTAGTTTTTGTAGTTAACCATTTAGAAGCCAAGGAAAAAGAAAGTGGCAGACTTAAATTAGCCAGCCATCAACTGAAGGCATGCATAAGTCATCCTGTCAGCACAGAGACAATACCGATGAAAATGAGGCTGCATCAGCTTGGACTTTAAAAATAAGGGTACTGGAGCTGCAATGGACATTAAACAAACATAGCCAGGGGTCTCATATGGCAAAAAGAACACAGGTTTGTAAAAGAGAAAGACCTGGAGACCTTGGACGGAGAAATTATGTGGAAAAGCCTAAGGATATTGATTTTCTACAGTCATCTTCAATATCTTGCTTTACAGAAATCACCTCTTTACACCAAAGTCTTTCCTCATATAGATTCCTGATAAAGGCCTCACGAGTTCCACGCCTAGCAAGATGACACTGGGCATTTCTACTATCCGACACTACTTCTGCTTGCAGTTTTCTAGTCTTTACATAGGAACAATCGTAAGAGCAAAGGGAAGATAATATAGTAGTTTCTGCAGAAGGAGGAAGCCAAACACATCTAAATAACTGAACAATATGGCTAATGATTATTGAAAAATATTAGGGAACATGTTGGAGTGTATCTAGGGAGTGGTATTTTGACCAGGACCACACAATATATGGCTTATTATTGAGATGGGGGCTCTCTATTGTGACTGAGTGTTTAATCTTCTCACAGAGACACAGGGAGATAATGCTTAGATGTACTTTCTAAATTTAGCAACAACTATGGTCTACAGTGAATGAAAATAGAATATTCAGAATATTCAACTATGGTGAATGAAAATAGAATATTCAGAAAAAAATCAGAAGTTTCAGATAGATGAGTAATATAAAAAAAATCAATATTTAGTATTAGAAACTATACCACTGGCCACACACGATGGCTCACACCTGTCATCCTAGCACTCTGGGAGGCCAAGGTGGGTTAATTGCTTGACCTCAAGAATTCAAGACCAGTCTGTGGAAGAGTGAGACCCAATATCTACTAAAAATAGGAAAAACAAAATGCCTTGCTGGCATCTTGGTGGCCATCTATAGTCCCAGCTACTCATGAAGCTGAGGCATGAGCATTACTTGAGCCCAAGAGTTTGAGGGTGTTGTGAACTATGATACCACAAAACTCTACAGAAGGCAACAGAGTGAGACTCTGTCTCAAAAATTAAATAAATACACACAAAAAAATAATAAATAAATAAGGGAAACTCTACCACTGAAGTGTGGTCCATGGCAGATGTCAGAATATATAGTAGTCCCCTCTTATCCTAGGGAGATACAGTCCAAGATTTCCAGGGGATGCTTGAAACCATGGATAGTAGTGAACTGTACATATTATATACTATATATTTTTATATTTAATTAAGATTTATTTATTTATTATTATTATTATTTTTTTTTCAATTTTTGACCAGGGCCAGGTTTGAACCTGCCACCTCAGTATATGGGGCACCCTACTCCTTGAGCCATAGGTAATGCCCTATATTTTTTTAATAATCTAATAATAAAGATGATTACTCAGTGACTAATGGCTGTGTAGTATCTACAACAAGCGTTCTTGGGAAAAAGGATGATCCACATCCTGGTGGGATGGAGGTTTCATCACACTTGTCAGAATCTCACCACATGTAAAACTTCTTGTTTCTGGCTGGAAACTGTCATTACTCTATTAAGACCATGGTTGACTGTGGTAACTGAAACTCTGGGAAGTAAAACAGCGGATAGAAGTGGACTGCAATCATTATCACATCATTTATTTTATCACGGATTATCTTCTTGCCTGACCTACACCCCTTGGTGAAATCTTTTCTTAATTGTGGTATGTAAAGCAAATACTCTGAGAAGTTATCTCCTCTATATCAATGGATACCTGAAAATACAGTATGTTTCCATTATTATCTCCAAAGATACAAATTTTTTGAGAGAGTGAAAAACATTTAAAACATTAGAGTTCTAACATTTCCCATTATGGTAGCTTTTAAATTTTTTAAATAGATATGGATTTTATAAGTGAGCTCAAGTAAAGAAGTAGTAAATTATAGCATAATTATCATGATACCCACTTGATTGGTTTGATGGTTCAGGGTTAAGACATAAAACATTGACATAAATTGGAATGGCAATCCTAAAGAATCGTAGAAGAATAAAACACCAAGGCAAACTTGGGGGATTCTCTCAGGCATTCATGCAAATTGACGGGCAAGTCTACTGCATCCACTTTCTTCCACACTACTCCATCAAATGAACATCTGTCAAGCCAACATTTTCTTCCCCCAAACCCCAAGGCATCTTTTGTTATCCTCAAAATAATTAATACCAAGAATTTTATGAAGAACTGGTATTAAAGCTATGGTTTGGTGTTTGTGTCCTTCAAAATTCATGTTAAAGTTGAATTTCCAGTGTGGAAGTATTGAGAAGGCCATGTAGCCTTCACAAATAGATTAATCCACTTATGGATTAATGGGTATTTATGTAAGGGAAATTAGTGGCTTTATAAGAAGAGAAAAAAGCTGAGCTGTCAGGATAACAGACTCTGGTCCCTTATCACCTGATACCCTGAGCTTCCATGTGTCTCTCCCCACCAAAAATAAGGCCCTCACCCGCTGTACTCCCTTGCCTTTGAATTTCTCAGCCTTCATAAATGTGGGAGCAAATTCCTTTTCTGTATAAATTATTCAGTTTGTGGTTTCTTGTTGTAAGCAACAGAAAACGGAGTAATATAGTACATGTATACATACATAAATACATATATACTTGTGTATATAGATGGGGTGTGTGTGTATCCATGTCACACTCAACCTGAATTATGCTGGATTCTTGATAATTCCTAAACAGAGTATTGCTGCATTTTTAAAATTCTTAATTCATATATAATATGAGTATGCACATGAAAATATGTGTATATAAATAAACACACATATGTGCACAGGTATATTGTGTTTTTGTGTGTATTTGAATAGATTATTGAAGTGATGTGTTTGATAAGCTTTCACTGGCTTTATTGGGCAAGTTTTCATTACCCAGCAACTCAAGTGTTACAGCTCTGAAATATTTTCTCTTATGTGCAGTCAGGAGATTTCTGTCACTCCCCCACTTTAGTTGAGATTTCTTCATTAGATAGTTTTTCTTTCAATACCACCAATAGGATCCCACTTGCATTGGCTCTGTTAAGAAAACTCTTTGGCCAGCGGGAATGTCATACCTTTCTAATAATTTTCCATGAAACTCAAAATGCCTCAGAGGTATAATTTTTAAAAGCCCTAAAATTGAGGCAAAACTGCTAGACTCAAGAGATATTCTACAAACAGATTGCCCTTGATTTAACCATGTGGGTATACCCCAAAGTCAGGACATTTAAAAGAATGACTAAAATTATAGTCACAATCCCAATAATAGCCCTACTTTTATCCTGACTCTTAAAAGAAGCTCTATGTGTTTTCTCAAAAAATGCTTATGGGTCTAAGATTAATATATGTAAGCCTGAAGAAGACAAATAAAAAATCAAAAAAAAAAAACAAAAAAGAGTGGTTGAGTATTTGAGAATAAAATGAGTATTTAAGCATTAAAAATGTCATTGAGATTTCTCATAAGCAATATTGCTTGCCTTTGGATCTGATTTACTAAGATTCTACTAATAGAACAGTTAACATTCACCTGTATGAATTATCAAATATAAAAGTGGCTGTGCCTTGTTAACGTAATGGTTGCATTGATTGTTAAAACAATGAAGGGGAAACTTCTGAAATCAATCCTTGGATTTAGAAAATCAAAGTTTTGAAATCTAGAGAGATAATATTGAAATATGGCAGTAGTGGACTAGATCCCCACTCAGCATTCAGAAACATAAAGCCTTTTCTATCTCTGTGAAGGCATGGTTTAAATTAACGACAGTTGTGTAAACCCACCCTCATTCTTAGTAGCTTAAAATAACAACCATTTATTTACTCACGATTCTCTACTACATGCTGAGTTCAGGTATGGAAATATTCTGTTAGCACTGCCTTCAGTCACCAGGTGTTACTGGGACTGGAATTCCAAGTTAGCTTAGCATATTGATACAGCTGCTGCCTCAGCCAGAAAACATGCAAAGCTTCCAAGTCGTTCATATCATATTGATTTACATCCTTATATTCTCCTCTCTCTTCTCCTTTCTGTCTCCCTCCCACACTCTCTGTGTATCTATCTATCTATCATCTAGCTAGCTATCTAGCTACCTACCATCCATCTACCTTCCAGCTGTATCTATGTACTATCTATCTTGATAGCCAGCACTTCTGAGGCAAATCTTATTTTTAAAAAAATAAAAAAAGGTAGCGAATACAACTCTTAAACCTAACTCTAAAATGGAAAGAGTGTTGATTCTGCTCCACTGTGCTGGGCAAATTCATTGCAACACTAGCCAAAATTCAAAGGTGAGAGAAAAAAAACATTTATTTGCAATAGGAGGGACAAATATTTTACAGTCATTATAAAGCTCCAATAATTTACCTATATGGTAAAAATTTTGCTCTAAGATGGAAATTCATACTTTACTGACTCCAGAAGTTTCCCCTAATTGTAACATTCCTTCTGGCTTCAAATCTGGGACCTACCTATCTAGATGAGATTCAGATGAGGATGAGATTCTTGAAAATGGCTTCATAGGTGAGTTTTTTGGCATGCTAATAGCTATGGAATAAAAAGGCTCTCCTAATTCCAGCACCATGTCCTTTCCTTCAATAGTCCAACATAGAGTTGTAAACAAAGGACGGGACAGTCGAAGTAGACTGTCATTTGAAAAGAGAAGGGAGAAACGGAAGGAGCATCACACTAACTGGGCCATGGAAATTCTGAACTTTAAGCAGACATATGTCACCACTTCCCCCAGTACCAGGGACAAGGAATGCATCCTTTTCTCTCGGGGGGGAAGGCAGGGAGAAGAATTTGTCAAGAAATCAATTAGGTTTACAGGTGAATTCTGCTTACTCATTTGAATAGGAGCTTAGAAGTCAGACATCAGGAGTCTAAGGAGGTGTTTTTTTACTTTCCAGCCTGCGTCTATTTTCTTGAGGCTTTCTGTTTTCTTGGGGCTCAGATCTTTAATCCTATCAGATTTTATTAGTAAATTTGCTGAAGGTACCTTTGCATCCATACTTAAGCTATTTCCCCTCATATTTCCACTACTTTGAAAATTTAGTTAGTTTTCTTGTCTGGGAGGGTCTAGGTTGGCCTGCAGGCTGCATGCTGATTTTGAGAGGACATTTTTGCTTATCTGTGGTGTCAGATATCATGAAAAGTATGGCTGGAACACCTTTTTGCTAATCAGCTTGCATTAGTGTTTGTGTATTTAACGTGTGGCCCAAGACAACGCTTATTCTTCCAATGTGTAGTAGAGAAAAAAAAAAAAAAAAAGGTTGGACATCCCTGGTCTAGGACCAAACACCTGAGTTAACTAGATTTAAAACACTCACATTTTTGAGGGTATTAGACCTTAGCTTTCTGAAATCTTGAAATTATTAAATCTAGAGATTACTAGACTCTCAGATCACAATTTCTTTGGTGCTTTTTGATCTCATGACTGAGATTAGAGGGTACCTCAGCATGAGATGATGAAACCCTGCCAGACTGTGAGTGTGAGGCCATGAAACTGAGAAACAGTTAAGCTGCAAGGTTGTAGAGCCCATCACTTTGAGGCTCATGACATTGTTACAACTCATGATATTTTCTATGTGCACACCCCACCATCTGCTTTTTCAATAATATTTCCATATAAGAGATCATTTATTGACAATTATCCTTTTTTTTTTACCTCCAAAATCAATTGGATGCCCCAGTGCATATGGTCATCTAAAGTTTTACTGGCTATGCCCCAGATGGACAGAGACTACCCTTCACTGGTTATCTCGGTTCACTAGCCTGACTTTGCTCAGGTTACTTAGGAATTTCCATAATTTCTTTTTTTATTATTATTATTATTTATTTATTTATTTTTGTAGAGACAGTGTCTCACTTTACTACCTTCGGTAGAGTGCCATGATGTCACAGGACTCACAGCAACCTCTAGCTCTTGTGCTTCTGCAATTCTCTTGCCTCAGCCTCCTGAGCAGCTGGGACCACAGGCACCCGCCACAACGCCTGGCTTTTTTTTTGGTTGCAGTTCAGCTGGGGCTGGGTTTGAACCCGCCACCCTCGGTATATGGGGCCGGCGCCCTACTCACTGAGCCACAGGCGCCACCTGGAATTTCCATAATTTCTATAACTTGTGTCTTAGAGGCTAGATTTTTCGATCACTTTGTCCATAGTACTTTGGAAGATTTAAAGAATAACATAATATTTTGGTTTAATGCATGATTTTTTGACTGGTTCTTAGGAAGAGTGTAGGTTTTCACATTATTCTCTATCACAACCAGAAATGGAGCTACATCCCATAGAAGGTGTGCGGGTGTGTGTGTTTCTAGCTCTCCATCTATTCAATTCTAGAAATTATTTATATTTTCTTCAAATATTTCTCCCTCAATTTTAGGTTGCTTGTGTTTTAGTAGACAAACTTAAATCCTCTATCAAATTCTCTGTGCTTTTACATTTTACCAACACCAGTTGGCCTTCTTGTGTTTTTCTTTTGTTGTTGTTGTTTGTTTTCAAGGATATGTAGAGGTGAGTTCAAATTCCTTAGAAGTTTACCTATAGCTTTTATTTGAGGGGGATTGTTGAAATCAATTTCTTCAGTGAGAATTTGCACATGATTCTGCCAGGAGTCAGGCGTCATAAACTATGTCAGATTTTCATATGTAAAATAATTAATTGTTTGATACCACAGGGTCCTATGGATACAGGGCCTCCACCTAAGTGTGACCCAAAATCAAGACTAGGAATTTAAAATAGGATCTACGAGGGGAGAGTTTTTTATTCATTTGCTTTTCTTTCTACTTAAAATAAAGGAGTCATGTTTGTTGATCATTTTTGATTGCTTGTTCTCTCTTTTTTTTTTTTTTTTATGGCTGTAGGTGCCTTCGATGTTCCTCCCGGGTTATTATTTTTTTCTTCTTGTAAAATTCTCTACTTACGGCTTCTAACTGAGCATGCATCAATGTATCTTCCAAACTCCTGGAATTATGGTTTTTCTTTTCTTTTTACTTTTCTTGCATCTGGTCAGTTCCATTTTACTATAATCTTTACCCATGCTTAAAATATGTTATCTTTTAACATTCAGTCCTGTATTCTTATGTGTATTTTGTTATAAGATGCTTCTTTGTAAATCTCACATATTACAAAAACAGATTAAATTTTTCATAGTTGCGAAAACATACACAAATGCATTCAAAATGTCTTCTAATGGAATAACAAATATCATCTTACATTAAAATATAATCAATTCTCAGTGACTGTAAGGTAGTATTTCTTACTTTCTATTATTGTATTCAAGAAACTCATTTTCCTGCCTTACTTGCATGAAATATTCCACAAACCTATTTTTAATGTTATTTTTAGTATTTCTGTTCATTCTGTTTATATTATAATCATAATAAACAATATACATCTACTTACACATATTTAATGCCTTTAGTTATGTTTTGATACATACATCTAGTTCTTTTCTTCTTCCTATGATTCTTGATGGCAAAATACATTTTTGATAGATTCACATTTTCATGGAATTCATTGTATGTTACATATACATGTACTGCTCTAATAAATATATCTTAGACATATTAAGTGATTTGACAATTTTAGTGATCTTGGTGGGGTACAAGCTGGAAAACGATGTATTTTATTTGGCTAGTGCTCTCCAGTGAGCTCCATCCTCTCTGTCTCCATGGCTAATGCTGTCTAAAACAAAACCTCCAGCTAAACTCAGATATGGAAAATCTAATCTGGTTCAACTGAAATATTTCAAATCTCATCCAATTTAAACTTTATTTCTTGCTTAAGCTAAGGTTGGGCTAATAATTCAGCTAACAACCTGCAGTAGGGAAAGGAACCCGGAGTCTGTTTTCTCATCTTCTGCCACCTTGCATTTCTACCCTGATTCTTCCATGGTTAGGACATAGGGAGAGAGGATGAGTACAAGACACAAAATTTGGATATTACCCAGTGCTGTGAAATGAATGGCAAATATATTTCTCCGTCTTCGCAGATCCAATGCTGAGCTTCTGATAGCCCCACTCCAACATTAGACACATGAACTCACATTTGATCAGACTACACACACACTTTCCCTTCTTTGTTGATGTTACCTTCACCTTTCTAGTTCCTGGGCTTCCAACTCTAAAATTAAAAGTATTCTTGACTTTCTTTCTGCTTCTTTCTGTTTCGGTCTGTCTCACTTTCTCACTGACAAACACACCGGTGCTTACATGTGCAACACGTGCACACACACACAATTTTCTCCTGTCTATACATCTAATCTATCAGAAAATCATGTCAAACCTAACCATAAAATATAACTGGAAACCTCCTGCTCCTCACCACCTCCTCTGGTCACTACCTCTGAGGTCATTTCAAAAACGTCCAACAGATATCTGTGCTTTCCCTTTGCCATCTATATTCTATCATTGCACTAACCAGAATTAGACTTTTTATGCAAGAAACACGATGATGTGATACCACCACACACTCACCAGCACCCAGCAGTGGCTTTTCAAAGTTACAGTCATAGGTCCAGGAGACTCTCCATGCCCGGCTGCAGAGTCAAATTGCAGACACTTTCTTCCACTTCCCTCCTTTTGCCTTTTCTCTTGCAGCCCCTCTCGTCTCCTTCAGAACCACCAGGAACTCTGCCCAGGAAGCTCTTGCTGGGGACATCAGTTTGACCAACTGCCCAAGTTTCTTTCTACCTTTGCTCAAGTTTATCTTCACAATCAGGGCTTGCTTGTTTCGCCTTTAATATTCTCACCCACTCCTGCCATCTTTGATGCTTCGAATTTCCCTTTCCCTTGCTCTCGTTCTTTTATTGATAGCACAGTTCAGTCAATTACACATTTTGGGTCATGGAGAGTATTCTAAAACAATACCTGCCATTCAAATCAAGACCGTCTGTGAATCTATTTTTCTCAGCCATACATTCTAAGAGGAAGCCTTTTCTTTATTAATAAGTTACATTCTTCAGAAAGGTACCATTTTTGGTGAACCTCACAACAATTTCTGCTGTTAATATGACATAGCCATATAGTCAAAATGGAGATGTGTATTAATTATGAGTTATTATAAAATTTGTTTTATGTTTGAAAACTTGGGAAACAATCCATTTGAGCAATCTAAGAATTTTTTTTTTCCTTTCATTCATCAATTACCATAAAATATGTCTAATTCTCATCTACTTTGACATTAGGAAATTAACTATGAAATGGTGAGTTGATGTGGTTGCTTCTCTCTCTGTCTTGTCACCTTCCATGTGGTTGGCATTTTGGATATTCTTTAAAACTTTAGTTGAGATGCAAAATAAGAAGTAATAGTATTGCAGTTACTGTGGCATTTTGTTTAGAATTTACCTTTACTCATCATCCATCAAAGACACAAGGAGACATGAAAGCAGAGATTGCAAAACCTGCTTCTTCCTAAGGCATTAGTTTTCCCAATCAGAGTTTGTTTTTCAGTTCATTGGAGTGTTTTACTTTTTAATGGTTCACTTCACTGTTGCTTCAAAGGACACAATATATCAAAGCAGAGAGAATGTTATTTTTCCCAACAAAAATTGATGGAAGGGACTAGAGTTTTATTTTCTATAATATGTAATACAATGAATCTTGTACACTTTTCAGTTTAATAAACTATCTATTATGGAATCATGTTTTTAAGATTTTTGTCCTGCCTATAATAATGACAATGTGTGCTATCAAATGAATAAAGAGGAAAAGTATTGTACATCATACAACACTGTTAAATGTAGTATTTCTATAATTTCTTTTGGAGGCTTACCTTATTTTTAAAACAAAGGATAGAGAGTGTGGAGAGAAATATTGTAGGATTGGTTGAAATTGTTTCTTGAAATAAAATGTTGTGGATTCAGTTGTGCACACCCCAAAATAGATTTAAATCCTAAGTTCCTAAATCTCAGTATCTGTGAAAATAAACTTATCGGAAAATAGCTGTGATCAAGGATGATATCATTACTGGAAGCCCAAATTGAATCCGACTGGTACGCTTCCAAGACAGGAAAAGGCCACATGGAAACCAGCACGTGAAAAGGAAAAGGCCACGTGAAAGATGTGCAGGGGCACAGAGAGAAAACCACCAAAGATGGCCAAGACGGAATTCATGCATCTGCTAGCCAAAGAAGGCCAGGGATGTCCAGCAACATTAGAACCAAGAAGGGATTAAACAGATGCTGCCCTGAAAGCTTTGGAGCATGCATGTCCCTGTCAATATCTTGATTCCAGACTTCTAGCCTCCAGAGTGATAAGAGAATACATTTCTATCATTTTGATTTTCTCAGATTGTGGCACTTTGTTATGTCATCCTAGCAATTCAGTACAGAAAAATAAAGTTTCACATCTCTGTAAGCGAAAGAGGGAAGCATTTGTCCATTTGTATCTAAAAAATATGAAATAAAATTTATTTGAAGCATTCTAAATGTTAAGCTTTAATGTACATTTAATTCAATCATCATAATTTAGTGAGCAAAGTTGCATTTTACAATTGAGTAAAGTCATAACTATACGTAGAACTAATAAATGACAGAAATAAGATTTAAATACATACTTGTCATAATGAAAAGCCCTCATGCTTCCCTGTCCCAAATCTAAGTTCTTAGCACACCACACTGGCCTTCCATGACATCTATGGCATCATGGTAGACATACATTATTTTCCTCACCTCAAAAAAAATTTTAACAATTAGTAAGTTTTACTTAAAGAGCAGTCATTGGACTTACAAAAGCTTAAATACTAACCTGTGATAAAGAAAATTTGACAGCAAAACACTTTTCTTATTAAGATAAGAAATCAAGATAAGATCATAAGTGATCACTAGCGATGGAATTTTTAGCAACCGTGTAACATGCAGGTACTTTCTTTTATATGACTTATAAATGAACTTGACTGATTTATGAGAATAGCATTTAGCTGGTGTCAGCAGAATAGCATATTTTATTTGAATTCTAAAGATTGCTTAAAAGCTGAATCAATTTGGCAAGTAAAAATGCACTCCGGTACCATCTGAACATCATTAGCGATTAAAAAAACTTGAAAAGGTTGGAAAAAAGACTTGGAAGGAAGGAAAAAGGAAACACGATAGAAGGAAAATAAATCCACATTATGGCTTTTTTTCAATGATTTAAAGGTTCCATGATATTTTTTGAATGGCAATTTTTTCAATGATTTAAAGGTTCCATGATACTTTTTGAAGTCAATTACTAAACCTTTTTACAGAGTTGCTAATAATACTTTCTCTTAAAATAATATGCCATTTTAGACCTTATTTGTTTGCGATCTTAGCTGATGCAACAGTCTGCATGTATGTATGTACCTCTGTAGCAGCTATAGTTTGCTGATAAGCCTTTTTTGTTTGGCTTTTCAACCATCCAAAAAGTATATAATGAAAATTTAATACAGGGCCAGATTAGGGGAAATGATGGTAATAGAAATATGAGACCTGACTCGTCTTCACAACAATCTCGCTAACTAGGTAAAGGTTAATTTAGGATGTCCTAAATCAAAGTCTAGAAAGTTCATATCCAAAAAAAAAGAAAGAAAAAAAAAAGAGAAAGGCTGATGAGTCCAGAAGTTTAGAACAAGAATTACTAAATACATATCAATTATTCGATATGAGTTACAAATGGTAGTATAATTTTAGAAAACCCACAGACAAGAATGACAAGAAAACATACTATATGCAACAAAAATAATACTTTGAAACGAATTTGCAAAGTAAAGCTAGCAATGACTTCGAAAAATGTTAGTATAAGTAATTGTATGCTGTACTCACAGATTACATAGCCCTATGAAACTTCTCAACTATGTATAATACCATGTACTACACAGAGAAAAACTTCCTGAAATCTGGAGGGAATAAAATTAACATTATAAATAAAAATTCAAGACATATTCAAGAAATAATGTAGGAAGAGATTACTTCAGTATTTTAAGTGACACTTCCGAATTAAAATTCACTTCACTTCTAGTATATCAAATAACTTACACATGTGATTGGAGAATGTCTGTTTACAATGTATTAGCAATTGAGAAATTTTGCACAATTGGCCAAAATATAAATAGGAAAATGTTCCACAGAGAGTAGAAAACAGCAAGTTTTTAAATTACAGCTAAATGTGATGGATGGTTAACTATAGCTGATGAAACATATCATTTAAACACTTAGAAAGGGGTGGTCATTAGGATCCAGCATAAACTCATTAAAATATGCATGTAGTGTTACACATATTGCTGCAAATGTTTACATTCATGAAATTATCTACATGTATATACATTAATATAAATGCATATCTTTATTTTACAAGATAATTAAGAGTCTGATATGAACAAAAGTGAGTTAAACTTGCACTTGGTACATTGCAATATAGCTGATAACACTTAGATATTACATAGAATAGTGTAAGCTTAAAGGACTTATCTTAGTGAAATTATGAAATATAAATTTACATAATTATTATTCAAAATATTTGAAAATAAATTAATCATAGAAAAATGATTACAAATATTGGAAAAATGAAGATGCAAAAACCTCAGAAAATTTGAGTAATGGCTTCAAATAATTAAAATGGATTAGTACCAAAAATTTTATTTGAGAAAGAGTTGATCTAATATAAAGTAGATCTGACTCATCAACATTTTATGTAATAAAAATAAACAACATATTTTGACATATGAAGAAATACACTAATTTAATTCAACTTTAAGAATGAAAACTGATATGATTACAAAAATAACTGACAATTCAAGCTATATAACCAAAAAATATTGTGTCAGTGCAGAAGTAATAGATTCATTCTTCCAATTCAATTCATTTTTGTTTTCCATTGCTACAGGACTCTGTTCAATCCTTGGCATCAATTTTAGTGGTTACAATATCAAGCCAGAGTGCATTCAGGAGGAAAATAAGCAGGTGTAGATGTAAGGACAAAAAATCATGGTGTAATGTGTAATACATTTTCAAATACGTGAAGACATATTACATTTAATGTGTAGCCCGGCATAGCTCCCGAGTTCAGAGCTAATACCAACTGGAAGAGTTTTGCTTACAATTAAGATGCACTTAATTTCATAACATTTTTAACTTTTCAGAAATGAAATGAGCTGGCCTGAACATTGTTAGTGAACACTGATGGAAGACAGTTGCATTGTTTGTTGGCCAGAGCCCTTTTCTTATCAGAAAAACCCGACATTTTTTTCCAAATAGGTAGTATAAAAGGGATCTACCACTTTCAAAACTGCACAACGTTAGCCACGTTCAGTGTGACCCTGGAGCAGACCATGAACTTAATCTCTATTAGCGTTTGCTTACAGAACCCGCCACAATTCACTGGTGTGGTGTGGGTTTCAACTTTACAAAGCCAAGGTAATTTTTTTCCAGTGTAATATTTTTACTGAGACTAATATTGCCATGAATCCTTCTGTGCTGGTAGGAATGAATAACTGAATTTGGCACCCGTTGGTGCTCCTAGTCCCTGAGACATTTAAGAAACAAATGTGCAGCAGGAAGGAATGAAGTAAGATCTACACAGCTGAGAGAGAGAGAGAGAGAGAGACCATCATCGCTAAAACTCATACTTCTTGAAGTCTGTTTCCCCAATTGTGTTATTCGTTGATTCCACTGGCGATGCCTCGAACATTGCTTGTCACTAAGCTGATTTGAATTGCTTTTCTGTGTTCTTCTCTCAAAGAGTGTTTTCTAAAATGCTTGGTTATGAAGAAGAACTGGAGTAATACTTTTCAGCCACAAAATTGCAAATGAAGGATTCTGTGCGAGAGAGAATTGGACCTCTGGAGGATATTATGACTTTGCAACAAAACTTTTATTCCTGTGAATTCCCTCCCAGTAAAGGGCTCTAAGTATAAAACCAGTCTTAACTTTTAGTATGACTGTGGTTCATTGTACAATATTTTTTCTGTATAGTTAAAAATGCTATACATCATTGGAGGTATAGTACATATGTTCTTAAAATTACTGTTCTCTAGTATTTTGCAAATAAAATAGTCACTACTTGCAATTATAAAAAAATTGTTTCTTAGTTAATTTGGAGACACCCTGAAATCTTGCATTTTTAAATGCTTGGCTTTTAGAAATTTTATTCAACTTCTAATATTTAAATGTTTGTGCTCCATAAACATCTACAAACATATTTGTATACATGCAGTATTGAGGGATAGATGATCAAGGATATACCTGTACTTAACACAGATGCATGAGGATCAACACCACGGAGGAAGGATCAACACCACTGATCGCAGCCTTCCTCAAGGTCTCCCAGTATTTACAACAATTTCTGAAAGATGACCTGTAAGAGAAGATAGTTTGGGAACCAAATTCAAAGGAATTGACATCCAAGGACAAGGTCACCTGTGCCCTTGTATTTTAAGAGGGTGGAGTTGTAGTGGGGAAGAGTTTTCTGGAACCTAGACAAACCCACAGGATGATCAGCAGTACATGAAGCCTAATGCTCCCATTCAAGGAGGCAGAGGAAACAAGAGCCTTGGTGTCTGCTGACCTTTCTGCCCTTGAGTTCCAAAACTGAGCTCTCTCAGAATTTATCTAATCTAATCTCATCCCCAGTGCAGAAGTTCTCCTTCATTTGAACACTTTGTTCTTTTGTATGTTTTTTCCCTCTCCTAAGCAATGTGCTCTGAAGCACATTATCACAAGATTCATGTTAATTTAAAAAATTACTGGAAACTTGGTCCAGAAAATTAAGTCATATTCTTCCTCATCCAGTTAATTAATTTGCTTTATTTCACAAGTCCTCTTATCACTTCAAGAGGAAGAAAATTTAACTACAACTGAAAATGAAAGGAAAATTTTGTGCCCCAAGTTATTTATCTTCTGTCCTGCATGGTCTTCTCGGGCCCTAAAACACATGATCTAGATGGATTTTTTTTATGTGTTTATTTTCTTTGCTTTTTTTTTTACTTTTTTGTTTTCTTCTAGTCATACTAGAAAAGTAGATAACAGTTGATCAATCTGACACCTCTCAGCTTAATCCATGTCACAATTTGGAAATTCATTCCAGGAAGGTTGAATGTCCCAATTAGTCATATTACATTGAAGAAAAGTCTGCGGCACAATTATTTCTATTAAGAAAGAGTGTAATTCAAGTGATGATACTATACAAGGGAAATAATTTATTTTTCTTCTCAGACATTACCTCCTCTAAGGAGTACTTCATAAACTATAAAATGATACCTTAGTGTTCCCTGATCCTGTTTATTTTTCTATAAAGAATTTATATACCAGTTGACATGTCATGTAATTGTCATAATCTGTCTCCCTACTAGATAAAAGCTCCATTGAAGCAGAGACTTGTTCAATTTCAGTTACCTCTGTGTTTAGTGCCTAGAACAAGGCACATATGATACATAAAAGGCACTCGGTAATCATTGTTACAAGAAAAGATGTTAACATTATTATTAATAAACAAATCCTGGAATTATAGAATAAAACTTCAGTTTCAAATTATTTGTCTTAAAAAGAAATTCACTGGATTTAGAAATGATAATTTTGAACAACTATAGAAAGCATTCAATAATATTGTTATAAATAAATAGGCACTTTGACATTTTATCCCATTTATTCAGTTAGTCGTAAGACATTTATATTCCAGTGTGAGAACATTCTATTTCCACCTCAAAAATCGTGACAGTTGTAGTTAAATATGATTGCCTGAACTTTAAACTTTTCAACAAGTATTTGACTTGTGATGAACGCCATCATCAGTGTAATTAGTCTGCAGGGTTGGGGCGGGGGTGGCATGAAAAATACCTGGCGGTGATTTAAACAACAGAAGTTTGTTTCTTCACAGCTCCCGTGCTAGAAATACACTTGGTTTCTCCTGAGGTCTCTCTCCTGGGCTTGCCAGTTGCCACACTCTGCTGTATCCTCCTGTAACCTTTTCTCTGTGTGTGGATATTTCGGGATTCTCTCTCTTTCCGTAAGGACGCCAGACATATTGGATTAAGGCCCCACCTTTACCTCCTTGTTTAACCTTAATCACCTCTTTAAAGGCTCTATGACCAAATGCAGTCGCACTAGAGATTAAGGATCCAACATATTAATTTTCAGGGAGGGGCACAATTCAGTCTTTAACAATAAGTTTTCTGAAAATATAGCATAATAGGAAACATCTTAGAATGGAATAATGCAACGTTTTAAAATAAGAAATTGGAGTTGAATATTTAAATTATATCAAATATATTAAAAAGTGAAATATAGATAAAGTTGGATGATTAAAGGAGTATTTTTTGTGAATATCTAATACTATTTTATAGTTTCTCAGTTACTATTGTGACCTGTCACTTTAGCTATATCATTCTATATTTGAGTTCCTTAAAAAAAATAGAATTTGTTATTTTCTATTTGTCTAGAATGTTATCCATTTTTATAATGTTCCTTAAAATTATTGAACAGCCTTGACCAAATAAATCTTCTGACAAGTCCTTTATGTGTTAGGAATTCCTAATAATTGTCTCTTCTATTCTGAGTGTTTGCATTTTCTATGTAGTTGTTGATTGTTAGCTAATATTTTATTATCAGACAATTAAATTTAAATTTATATACTTTTTCATTATATACTAACTTTAAAGTTTGTTTTTTCTACCTTTATCATTGATTGCCTCCTTATGATTTTTATAGTTTTCTTTGCTATTGTTTTTCTTTACTAAATATTTAAATCCATTAGTACTTTTAAAGTACCAAAAGAAGTATTACTTTTAAAGTAACAATCATACTGTGACTATTTTTTCTGTGCTCAACTTTAGCACTATCCCAGCAACTCTGCTATGTAATGTTTAATTATACACATGTACGTGTACATTCCATGCTAAATATTCTCAAACTTAATTGACTCATGAATAATTACTATAGTTTTCAATGCTAGCATGTAATTGTTATCCTTTAGTTACATTTTTTTAAGTGAAACGACAGAGTTTTTTGGTAGATAAAAGACATAGATAAAAGAGGGGGAATAGAACCTCCAGCAATGAAGGGGGGTCAAGTGGGAACCCCTATTAGTTACATTTTTATATGTGGTTGCTTTTAAGATTTTTTTTTTTTAATTTTTTTTTTGTAGAGACAGAGTCTCACTTTATGGCCCTTGGTAGAGTGCCGTGGCCTCATACAGCTCACAGCAACCTCCAACTCCTGGGCTCAAGCGATTCTCTTGCCTCAGCCTCCCGAGTAGCTGGGACTATAGGCACCCGCCACAACGCCCGGCTATTTTTTGGTTGCAGTTTGGCCAGGGCCGGGCTTGAACCCGCCACCCTCAGTATATGGGGCCAGCGCCCTACCAACTGAGCCACAGGTGCTGCCCTGTTTTTAAGATTTTATTATAATGCAATATAATGACATAATCTTGTGTCCAATATTTCCACATTTTTGCAACTGTTAAAATTTGTGCATTATGACACTACCTAAGACGTGTATTTATTTCTTTTCCATCATTATTTAAAACAAATATTGTTTTGGGGGGATATATTTTATTTAGTTCTTTCTTTTGTTAGAGTATTTTTTTTTTTCCCCCTCTATCAAGTTTAAAGAAAATAATCTGCTCCACTGAGGACAGTTCGATTCTTATTTCTGCTGTAACTGATTGTCTTCATTCTGCCTTCTCACACTCTCTTCCTCTGGACACCGTTTCTCTCCATATATCACCTAGAAATATGCGTTTATAAATTAATGATTAAATATACTCTTCCAAATTGTATCTATACTTGGGGGAAAAAAAAAGATTGATGTCAAAAGATTCAATTCTTAGCTCAAAATAACAAATTAAACATAATGTAATTTTAGGAACCACTATCTTTAACGAGGATGGCTCCTCCTGATGCTAATTAAGTTGTACTATAGAATATTCTTCTACATTTGTGTGAAAATTTGTCATTCTCGATGTGTAAACAAGAAACTAAGAAATTATCATTTTCCAGTAAGGAGAAAAGTTAAAGGAGGAGAATCTGTTATACTGTTATTTATTTCCAGATCTACATACAACTTAATGATAATGACTTCATTATTTGTTGGATACATCGAGGTTATTGTGCTGACAAACTTAAAACTAATGAGCCTTAGTTAATTAAGAACAATGTTCAAGTTTTGGTTTCCATCTAACATTTTAAATATACATTGCAGTCTGCTGTGGTTAATATAGCCTTTGTAAAATCTATTTTGTACAAGCTGATTTTTTTTATGATTGCTATTAACTTTCTAGATTGAAGAAACAGCATTTTTTTTCTTTTTGCTGATTTAAAAGAAACTTCTCACAGAACACATTAATTTAAATGGATAGTGCCGTCTTCATAAGCTTTATGATAAGCATAAAAGTATTCACAATAAACTAATTTTATTTAGTAAATAGTGATTCGAAAAACATGTTTTCAGATGAGTAACACTAGCTAAGAACAAAATAAAAAATAATTATTAAAATTAATATTTTTGCTTTAGTACTGACTTAATAGTTAATACTACTCTTGCTGTTGATGTATTTTTGTAAAATATAAAAGGTAACTAGAAAATATGCAAAGTTAAATACAAAACAGGTCAATTAATTAAAAGGTGCACTTTCTTTTAAATTTAGGGACATATAATTATAATGCCAAAACACGACTAAAAAAAGTGAAATCACAGCAAACATAAAACTTATTTTGTATTCTACTTTGACTTTAAAAGAAAATAATAAAAATACAAAAATGAAAATAAACTTTCTATTTGCGAAACAGAAAAAAAATGCAGAAAAATCTGGTTTCAAAAGGTCAGGTTTTAATCATTATACCCTCTAGAACACAATGCAAATTTTTCTTGACACAATACTTGTTCTTCTATTATAAATCTATGCTCAGATCTTTTTAGTTGTGGTTATTTCTTCTCTTTTTTTCTCATGTTTATTTTTCTCTTCTTAAGATGGTTTTAGCTGTCTTCCCATACATACTAGAATTGGTGCTTTCTGAAGTCAGTAACAAAAGACAAAGTTACATTAGAAAACAGAGTTGTGCTAACTCTAAGTCTGACATCTGTAAACAACCAGTAGGAGCTAATTACCCATCAAAGAAAACAAAGTGATTTATTAATGCTAACTGGCTATATATGGGTATAAAAATTAGAAATCAGAAAGAATGATACTATTGCATTTCTATGATTTCCTCTGAAGTGCAAATACCACCAAATTCTCCCCTTCTTCAAGATTCTCCACCTGTTAATTTTGCTAAACAAATAAAGTGCACCCTGAGCTCCATTTCAATGCCAGCATTTCACCTCCATCTTCACTTGAATAACTCTGTCTCAACCTTCAGGGTGCAGTTTCAACATCATTTTTTTTCAAAAGCTGTCCTTACCTGAGAAAGCTTTGTCAGGTAATAGGTTCTTCACAAACCCTAAGTTAATAGGCGTATATGACACACCTCCTAGGGGAAGGGCTCAGCTATAACTTGGACTTTACCTAACAAATGCAAACAATGTAACCTAATCATATGCCCTTTATATTAATCTGAAACAAACAAACAAAAAAGTCTAAATTAAATAGCAGTTAGCATGCTTAATCCAGAGAACACATGATTAGTCAAAGACCAAATAAAATATTTTATGGAAAACTGACTGCCAGAAATAAGGGACCCATCATAATATTTTCTCATTCCAAAAACCAAGTAGGAACTAGTACTAAAATCTCTAAAATTAAATTGGCCTCCCCAGTAACAATTTCTTTTTCCATTGGAATCAAATTTTAAAGTACTTGGCTCTACACATAAAATCAAATAATGGCTTAAAATAAAGTTCAAAAGAGAAAAAAGAAAGAAAATTATAACTATTTTACAATTCTGGATTGTTTATTCTAGCACTCTGTATTAACAACATATGGTCTGTGCTAATTAGCCATCTTGACACCTGGGCTTTTAAAAACAAAACTATTTATTCAGTACGAGGTAGAGATAAAGGATAACATCATTGAGCTTCTTATATCTTATTTGTCCCCTCATCACTTCACAGTTCAAAAGTGTATTCAAGTCCTACTTATACCAAAGCTAAGAAAGTATATATCAGAAAGATATATGACAGACTAATTTCCCTTATGAATATAGATGCAAAAACTTCAACAATATACTAGTAAACCAAATTCAACAGTACATCAAAAAATAATTCACCATGACCAACCGGGCTTCCTCTCAGGGATGAAAAGATGGTTCAGCATATATAAATCAATACATGTGACTTACCCCACAAACAAAAGCAAACACAAAGACCCTAAAATAATTGATATAGAAAAAGCATTTAACAAAAATCATCACACATTCATAATTAAAAAGAACCCTCAACAAACCAGGCATAGAAAACATTTCTCAAAATTATACAAGCTGTACATGACAAAGCCACAGCCAACATCATACTAAACAGGGAAAACTTGAAAGCGTTCCCACTAAGAACTAGCACAAGACAAGGGTGACCGTTCTCAACCACTCGTATTCAACAAAGTGCTGAAAATCCCAGACAGAGCAGACAAGACAAAGAAATAAAGGATATCCACATCCAGAAAAGAGAAAGTCAAACTATTGCTTTTTTCTGATGATATGATCTTATATCAAAGACTCCACCAAGGCACTCCTGGAATTGACACACAAATTCAGCAAAACCTCAGGTTAAAAATCAATGTACATAAATCAGTAGTATATCTATACATACCAATAACAGCTAATCTGGGAGTCAAAACCCAAACCTCAATATATGCACAAAATCTACAAAGAAAACAAAATATGTACTTACCAAGTGGGTGAAAGATCTCAACAAGAATTGTGAAACACCAAAGAAAGAAATCACAGACGATTCAAACAGAAAGAGATACCATGCTCATGGACTGACAAAGTTAAAACTGTTAAAGTGTCCATACTACCCAAAGGGATTTACAGATTCAATGTAATCCCCATCAAAATATCAATGTCATATTTCACAGATATAAACGAAATAATTCTAAGCTTAATTTGGAGCTCAAAAGAGACTGAATAGCCCAAGCAAACTTTAGCAAAAGGAACAAATCTGGGGGCATCACATTGCCATACTTCAAATGATTCCACAAGGCTAAAGTAAACAAATCAGCATGCCAACGTAACAGAACAGTAAACCCAGAAAGGAAACCACTCACATACTACCACCTCATCTTCCACAAAGTGAAAACAATCTATGTGTATACTCCAGGGAAAGATGTTGAAGTTCTAACCTCTGTAAGCCTGTTAGAGACTAGGCATCTTGTAACGATGAAATCATCCAATATAACTGTTGTTCTTATAAAAGGGAGAAAATTGGACACAGACACACAGAGAGTATAGTTTGTGAAGACAGAAGTTAATTCTTCATCATGCCAGAGTGCCATAAATTTCTGATAAACCACAAGAAGCTACAGTAGAGGCATGAAAGAGTCTCCTTCACTGCCCACACAAGAAACCAAGCTCACTGCCAAGTTCATCTCCAACTTCTAGCCATCATATCTGTGAGATAATCATTTCTGTAGTTTAAACCAACCAGTTTCAGATGCTTTTTTATGCCATCCCTAGAAAGCTCATGTGGGAAATACCTCGAGGTTTAGTCAGTGAATTGACCTATTAAAGGGTTTTAGTTTTCCAGATGTAAATAATTGACTCTCCTAGGTTAAACAATTAAATTGAAGTTCAAAACTATAGAAGAATTCTATGACATACATGTGCTGCTCCTATTGAATTTACATGACAAATCAGTTTAAAATAAATCTGCCTGTGTGATTTGAACATGTATTATATAGAATTTTTTTTTTCACAGCATCCTAGTAGTTTAGGTTCATTTTAGTACATATAGTTCAATACATTAACCTTCAAATCATTTCAAAATAGGCATAACAAAGTGAAAAGAATTACAAGTAGCAAATTATATTGTTTTGTGTTGGCACAGCAGAATAAATATAGAGGGAATCATGGAAAATGTAACGGAAAACTTCTACCCTGAGGTTAACCTTGGTGTGTGTCACACTTTATGGGGGCAAGACATGATTGCAAGAGGGACTTTGCCTAACAATTGCAATCAGTGTAACCTGGCTTATTGTACCCTCAATGAATCCCCAACAATAAAAAAAAAAAGTGTCTGGCTAACATGATCATGTGTAATAATTCAAAAGTAGGCGTATATCTTTCATAAAGTGACTCTATGAATCTTCCATAATGTGATGAATCATTTGCAGTCAGTAGCTTAAAATTTATTATATAACAGTAATGATGCTTTAGGCAATTTTGCAAAAATAAGACATTGTTTTCTAGAGGACAATGAAAATTGGTTCAATATAATAGTATTCTCTCATTCTAAAGGGGCATGAATATTTACTTTTAAAGCTTAGGTTTTTATCGACAAAAAGATGACTGCTATCCTGGTGAGTTTACTATTTTGAATATAAAAATTCAAATGTGCATAGAAAAGAAATAATTTTTCTCTACCACAAATTAATGAACATGGTTTAGCCTCGTTACCATTACCTTGAGGAAGAAGAAAATACAATTATCAAATATTCAAAAGATTTGACCACTTTAAGCACTTTCCTATTCCTCCACCCCCTGCCCCCCTTGAGTAATTTTAAACACAGAAGGCTTACCAAGCTCTGGATCATCTTTGAAAGGAGGAGCCTACTTTTGCTCATTGTTGGCACATCTTGATGTGTCCCAAAGTGGCACTAATGACACGACATCTATTCCTCTCTCTCTCAGGTACCATCCATGTTGGCAACATGCAGCAGAAGGTTCAAGGACCTACTGCAATCAAGGCTTCCAATCTACTAAAAGTGAACAACCTCTCACTCACGCACTCGGCCTTGTCACACCACTTAAAGGGTGTGGGAAGTGTCATTTAACCTGTGGTCTTCCTTGGTTTTGTGAGAGAGTTTCAAGATCACTCCACTTTTATTAGCACCCAAAGCCAACTTTACTTCAGCACTTTGTGAATTTTATGGCTTAGAGACCACGTGTTTCAATGTGGCCTCTTCAAGACGAACATGACTTCGGTTTCTCTTCCACACTCAATTTCTGCAAATGTATCTGCAGTCCCTTCGCCTTTCTCTGAGAAAGGCTGACTTTGTGTTCAGGGAAGGGTCTTCTGCATAGAGTCTCAGCAGTGCCAACCTCCTTGCTCCCTCTCCACATCAATTCTTTCTCACCCTTTCTTCAATGGGGAAGCTTTGCTAATCTGGGTATTTGGGGGAAGTGATAGCCCCAGTCATGGCAGGTGGTTAGAGCAAAATTTCCAGATTTGCCTCTTTACTTCTCTGTTTCTGCCATTCCGCCGTGGTAATTTTTTTTAAAGAAGAGACAATTTTTTAGAAAGGTTGGCTAGAGAAATAAGCCTTAGTATATATTAAAAAAGAAAAAACTCCCTAAAATATCATCAAGGTAACACAATTTATTGGAGGACTTTTAAATATTGATGTTGATGTCAAAGCTGGCTTTGTGGGCATTGCATTTGTGTGGTTGCACAGGACTCAGGATTGGAAAACATCCACCCTCAGTTTAAAGCTCTACTGTCACTATCTTGACAGTTCATAATAATTTCTGAATAAAAAGCCTCACATTTTCATTTGGACTGGGTCCCACACATTAATGTGACGTATCTTCTTTTTGGCATACTAGGAATGACAAAGTCTGAGAAAAATAAAATAATAAATCATTTTACACCAATTGAGAGTAAATGGTGGGAAATTATTAGTATAAATAAAGTAATATTTCTATTAAATGCATAGTTATTTTCAGGAACTATAAATGAGCCCAACTAATTTATTAGAAATTAAAAAGAGTGTAGATTTTGTTTGGTGAAACCAACCAAAGTATAGTCAAAACTAGTGATGACTATTTTAGGTTTAATCTGTCAAGTTTACTGTGTTCAGTGGCTCAATATCGCTCACCTGTATTTTTCTTTTTCAGTGAAACTTATCTCAGAGTTTTTGTTTCTAAATTCATTGCTTCATTATACATGGGAGATTTAATGTCCATGTAGACAGACGAATCCTTACCTTGAATCCTCAGTTTCTTAAGCTGTCCCTGTACAATGATATTTTTTGCCATCTCATCCCAGTCATGCACTTAAACCTACATCTGAGACCTTTTCATTACTTAACCCTTATATTCTTCTTAGTCAAGTAATTAAGAAACTGAATTTGATATCTGAAGTACATTTTGTTCCATTTTGCTTGCTTTTAAAGCTACTGTCTAAAGATGATAGTGCATTCATCATTATACTAAGTGCTGGCCCCACATGAGTATGGCATTCATTGATAGATTTTAAAGATAATTGTGAATATTCTATTTCAATACCATACCAAACCTTCAATAGTTGAGGTATCTTAAGGGTTTGTTGTGATGTAGAACCCAAAACCATAGCAGAGAACATTTTTTCTTTTGTTTTGTTAAAATCTATTATCCATCTTCCTCTTTTATCTATGCATGATTTTATAATATAATGTAGTCATTTGAATAAATTTGGTTCAATGATTCTGCAGATCTTGCAAATGTTGACCCAGAAAAAAAAGTGGCTATCTGGTATCTTTAGTAACAACCCGGATAGAACTGGAGGCCGTTCTTCTCAGTGAAGTATCATAAAGAACAAACCCTGTGTACTCAATACTAAAGTGGAACCCTTGATAAATGCTTACGTGCACATATGGAATTAAAACTCAATGAAAAACTAATGGGGGTGGGGACAGGAGGTTAAGTTCATACCTAACAGGTGCAATGCATGTATTCTTGGTGAAGGGCACTTATAACATCAAGGTACAATGCACAAATGCAAATTGTAGAACCAAAATATCTCTACCCCTATAATCCCATACAATAAAAAAATAAATTTAAAGCTCACATTCATTTAATATCATGACCAGTGTCGTCAGAAAATGTCTTGTGAACACATCAAATAGAAGATGGCAGATAACAGCTTTCTACAGTACTAATCCATACTTAAAAGCTCAAATTTCATCACAGGCAACAACGTGTTGTTTTTCTTGAAGTAATATGCTCAAGATGTACGAGAAAAATGTCTGGCAAATATTCAAGTCTGAATAATCATTATCCTTTAGTAATTCTTTCCAAAGTGCTTTTGGATACAACTTCCTCCATGGGTGTGAAAAGAAAGTTCTTTATATATATTTCTCATTTCATCACATAGATAATTATAAAGCATCAGGATTTAAGAAAAGGTTTATCCCCTATTTCATCAAGGTCATTGAAGTTATTGAAACTGCCTTTTTAATTTCCTTTTTTTCTGTGAATACACAGTATTGCAGAACATGGTTACTAGGTCAATTGTTGTCATTGCCTTAATTTTAGGCTAAGGCACCAGCAGATGGTCTCATTTTGCTTTTGCATTACGAAGCCAAATGTCAACCTAGAGATAAAGGCACCTAAAAGCATATTAGTTTTATTATGAAATAGCTTTGTACTCACAGACCCCTGCAGATCCGGATATCTAAGAATAATAGTAACTGCTTAATTTTTTTTCCTTCTCCCCGGTCCATTATTTGCCTGACCCTAGTCTCACAAATTGCACTTCATCAAATCTTGTTATTCATTCCCAAGACCTGCCTTTATCCATAATTTACAAAATGCACAGTCTATTTTCCAAATATCGTTGGGACAAAGGAGGAATCTTCAAAGCCACTCTGCAATTCCTCAGGTTAAGTACAGCAGTAGCGCTCAAACTGTGAAGCAGATGCAACAATTTGTCCCCCTCATTCTCAGGAAATTGTGTTAAATAAAAAGCATCTCAGACATAATGAAACATAAAGCTGAGTTAGCCCCTGTAGTGAGAGATTACACAAGGTACCCTAGGGAAGAGCCACTATGACATAGTACACAACTAAAGTATGTGTTAAGCAAGGATGACGTATTTTTTATTTTTCACAATAAACATAAGATAAGCCATTCTACCTTAATCCTAGAGAAATGTGCCTTTATCATTATATTTGAGCTTTGACATAATATTTTGTTTGTTCTTTAGACTTTTTCAAGGACAATATCCAACTTGCTTAATCATTGTAATCTTGGACCTGCTCTCTAAATATTAGGACAATAATTTGTAGAAAAATGTCAATAGACTATTAACTTAGATGACCAACATTATTTTACATAATAGAGCGTCACTTTTGGAATGGTTTTATAACAGAGCCTTATTATCAAATTTCAACATATCTCAGAGAATTAGTCTTCATTAGCACATTTCACAGGAAGAATATATTCCTGCACTTCCATTTGTTGAGGAGAAACTATTTCACCATATGTTCGCGTGGCTCTTTAAGCTTAAAATGCCAAATTGGCTTCTGTTTTATTTTTCCTTTCCAAACTATAAGCAACATATTTATTAATGAGTAGCACAGCTTTTACTTTTACTAAAACTAATATTTTAGACTAATATATCTTTCTTGAATTCCCATTTTCTTGACATCTATTTATTTTAATTTGATTTTTAAAAAAATCAGCTTGTCTTTATTCTGCAAGTTGCTAATTTTCAGCTGACTAAATCTATATCTACACTTTTGCTGTATAATTATCATGTATTTTCCATTTATCCATCTCTGCATGAAAAACAAAGACAGTATTCTAGAATATAAACTTCCTGTTGCAATTTAATTTACACATTATTGCCATGCTTTAAAATAAAACAGCAGGCTTCACAATAGCAATCACTTTTCATAGCCACTAACCTTCTTGAATACCTTTAATTTTTCTACATCTATCCACAGGGGTTCAAATACTCACTTTATTCACATTCTTTTAAGATTTGAGCTCTACTTTCACTTCACCCAAGGCATCAGCAATATGATGCCATACTCAGACATGATTTCTTTTGTTGTGCTTCTTTGAAATTCCCTCTCTTCAAAAAAGTTCTTTCCAAAAGAATAGAATGAAAGTAAATTTTTCAAAGAGGAAAGAAGCTATTGCTATTTGTTAAAATGATTACCCCAAGTTCAAATTCTTAACCTTGTAACAATGGCTAACAATATGCATGTATTTCAATATAGATATGCCTTGCTTCCAATAGGAACCAACTTCATATAATTATTTTATTCTTTTACACTCAAATTGCCATAAATGTATTTACATAGTGATAAATCTATAAACAATATGTAATGTTATTTTTTGTTTTTATGTATAGGCTACAATACAGGTTGATGAGTGGTGCTAAAGTATTTCTTCTACTTCTCATTTATTCCATTCATTTTTTTAGACCTATTAATATTGCTCTATGAAAAAAGAATCAATTCATTTCAAAAGCTATAATATTACCTGGTGTACACATGCCACATTTTATCTATCCTGTCAAGAACTGAGGAACATTTACATTCTTCTAAGTCTTCACTATCACATATAAGATTGTAATGAATATTCCCTCACATGTCTTTTTTAATGGCTTTACAGAGCATATTCCAAAGAGGGAAACCGTAGTGCTAAGATTCACTAAGTAATGACAATGTGCTCTCTAACATGGCTAGATCATTTTACGTTCTTGGCATCAGTGCTCCAAATTTTCCTCTTCACCATTTCTTGTTAATATACAGTCTTATATATTTATTATATATACTATATATTTATTTCTGAAATAACATTGCTTTTTGATGAACAAGAAAATGTTTTATTTTCATGTGATTATTCTATCTTATATACCTAAAAATCTACTTAATATGATTTTCCAATTTTATTTTTTTTCTGTTTAGTTATATATGTACATTTGGATTTTCAATTTTCCCAGTTTTATTTACATTAAATAAACCACAAAGTTCTTGCCAGTCCACCTTCTGCCTGATTTTCTCCATCATTAGATAGCCATATTCCAATCAATTGTTTAGAAAATTATGTATTCAGATGTATTTACTACTCACTTCGTGTTTTTCTTGTTTCTTTAAAACTTTTCTCCTAAGATAGTTCATATTTAAGACATAGGCCTTCAAGCCATCAATTTGGAAAGTTTACCTGGTTCTTGAGTCTTTCGTATCTTTTTCTGTGTATAGAAACTAGATTACTTTTTCCAAATTCAAAGATGTTCCTACATTTTTTTAATCCAATGAAGGTTCTGCTTCATCTTGTTTTCATGAATGTTTTCTTGACTACAGGGAATGCTTTCAGTTACTTTTCTTTTATTACATCACTTTTGTCTCTAACATATTTCAGACATTTAATTTTTAAATATATACTAGTGAAGTTTTATCATTTTATTTATTTTGATACATATATTTCTAATTTATAGATTGAATTTGTTGGTTTTGTTTCTGCATCTCACTTTATTCTGCCTCTAAGCTTTATTAGGGTTTTAAAATATTAGGGTTATTAAGAATATAATGTATTTTAAGTTTTAAATGTATAGTTAAAATGAGCAACGCCCTTGCAGTTGGAGATCTTGTTCAAATCAGCAAAACATTGAGATAAAAAACAACTAATAACAAACATGGCAAATAGGAGCCATTAAAAAAAATTTCAAAATCTTTTAAAGTTATTTTTTCTTTTGATTTTCTTTTCTTTTCTTTTCTTTTTTTTTTTTGAGATAGAGTCTCACTTTGCTGCCCCAGGAGAGTGACTTGTGCCCTGATGTCATAGCTCACAGCAACCTCTAATTCCTAGGTTCAACCTATCTTCCTGCCTCAGCCTCCCAAGTAGCATGTGACAGGTACCTCTCACAATGCCTGGCTAGATTTTTTTCTATTTTTAGTTGAGAAAGAGTCTTTCTCTTCCTCAGGGTGGTTTTGAACTCCTGATCTCAGGGGATCCAACCATTTTGGCCACCCAAAGTGATAGGATTACAGGTATGAGCCACTGTGCCCACGCAAAATCTTGTGTTGTCAATAAGAAAATAGGAGCTTAAAAGAAAATGGGTAAAGAATATGTGGAAGCCTCTTTTAATGTGATATTTAATTCCTATTTACATTAAACTGCAAAATAAACAATTTCTAAAGATGAAGCAAACCATGGTCCATTTCTTCACAGTATAATCATTGAGGGAAAACGTTTTTGGAAAAAGCTTTTTGCCAATTAAAGGATATGAGGAATACGTTAGTTAATATATCATATAAATTCTGAGAAAAAATAGCATTAGGACTTTTTAAATGCAGATCTGATTAAACATTGTGCCAATAAATAAATAGTTTCATGTCCACATTATCTCAAAGGTACTGCTCACTGGTCTCACTGGCTGCAGAAACATTGAATATGAACTACAAGGTCACTCTAGAATCTTTGGCCTTAGGATGGTAATAGGTGTTACTTTACTGTTTTAATCTGCATGACTCACTGAGGAACCTGGAGACAGGGGAGGAAAAGGCTCTTTGATGCTGTGTAATTTATAGAGAAATTACATTTTCCTGGAGAAAACTAATTCTACTGTTTCAAGACCACACTTGGATCAGCAAAGCTTAAATTAGTTGTACCCCAGAATGTATCATTACCCGTTCAGAGTTTGTGGTTACAAGTTTTTGTTTACTACCTTTAATTTGAGGTCAGAAATTGTGCATTATTTTTTTTTCTAACCTTTGTATACATACTTAATTTTGCCATTTTTTCCCACAAATGCTTTCTCTCATTTACACATACAGTATCTGCCTGAATCCTATTGAAAATATGACTCTTCACATTTTCCAAAGTATTTATTTTTGTTACCAATAAATTAATATTATAGTGAATTGCCCATGGCTGCCATTTTTAATGAAATATATCTGATTATATTTTACACGTTTTTTGTTTTCTACACATACTTGCTTCACTGTTTTTGAAGTAGTCTGTGCATTCACAATTTCATCTGTATTTATTAAAATTAGATGTGAGATCAGACAGAATTCGGGATGGATTTTACTTGAAAGTATTGAGGTTTTTTAAACATTGTAGTTAAGAAAAAAGAGGATCACTTATACACACAATGCATTTATTTGTATTTCAGAATTCAATCATTGGGAAATGGAAGAGGGAGTTTCATAGCATATTTTCACAAACTAAGACATCCTGATCATAGGTATTTATTTATCATCTATAATGTATAACGTTTTCTGCTTATTTTGAATACTATAATCAGCTTACTTTCATCTGTCAGTCTCACTAGTGAATTTAACTTTTGTCAACGGTATGAAATAGTTTAGTCCCCCAGATACTCATAGTTTAACTTGCATGGGAATCCTCAAAAATTCTTTCAAGATTATTTTCACTTTTTTGATTAGACAGTGAACTTCTGAAAAGAGCTTACATATGATTTCACTCTCCTTGTTAGTAGTAAAAATTTCTTTAGTTTCTTTACATGGAATGTTGCTAAGTCTTATGTAATGTTTCACCATGTTTGTGGATTTTCCCAGATTTGTATACTTAATTTTTAATTTTAATAATAAAATGTGATATGGAGAGGATGCTGGATATCTGTTACTTTGCTCAATTATATTCTGTTCAATATTTACCTTATTAGAATAATTTTTTGATAACTGAATCTCTAAAAGCTAGAGTTAGTTTTAATAAAAGTTTATTATTATCTTGAACCTGTACATTGGCTGTCTGTATTGGGAACTATAGATATTTCCATTTAAAACCTCAGGAAAACTTAATGTGCGACTCTATCACACATATACAATCAGCACTAGCTCTTCTTAAATATTTCAACTGAACCTTTTAAATTTTTCATACTGCTTTATTCTCCTAATGGTAGAGTATCAGTGGCCCTGCTTTATAGACTATTTCACTGGGAGCCTTTGCAGAGGCTTGCATTTCATGCTGCCACAGGATAAATTAAACAGCTAGCCTAAGGAGGTGATTACTACTCCTTGGCTTTTCCTGAGCTATCCGTGGTTGCTAGATTAGGAAATAATTGTTTGATTTATTTACTTATCTGGGCAGCTTGTGGGAAATGCTGTGCATTTGGCCATAACATCTTTCTTAATTCATTCATGTGAAAATGGTGAATATAGCATAATTAAATAATCTCTCCAAGTATGACAGTGGATAACTATAATCCTTATATGTCATTTGTCATCCACAATGTAACACAGATCTTTAGGTTAAGAGAATTACAGAGTTTTGGCGTTACCATGTTAGTACTATATTTCGGTCGCTTTATTTTTTTTTGTTTGTTTATATTTTCCCATGGATATTGTACAACCGGGTGAAACAAGTTTCTGTAATTGTGGTTTATAGGGCAGGTTCATGAGAAGACATGAAATAAAGCAATCTTTTCAATTATGGTAAATCTTTTCCTTATATGTTAGTTCCGTAGCTTTTTAAAAACTATTCAAAAGAATTATCATTTTTCTTCTTAAACTTGGATATTAATTGATACTATTATAAACTGTTGTAAAGAGGGAACAGCATTTCCCTTTTAAAACATGATTTCACTTTCTGCAGTGTAACTCACCCATAGTCAATTGTGGTTGAAATATATTACAGTATCTTTTTTTTTTTTTTTTTTTTTTTGTAGAGACAGAGTCTCACTGTACCGCCCTCGGGTAGAGAGCCGTGGCGTCACACGGCTCACAGCAACCTCTAACTCTTGGGCTTACGCGATTCTCTTGCCTCAGCCTCCCGAGCAGCTGGGACTACAGGCGCCCGCCACAACGCCCCGTTATTTTTTTTTTTTTTTTTTTTTTTGTTGCAGTTTGGCCGGGGCTGGGTTTGAACCCGCCACCCTCGGCATATGGGGCCGGCGCCCTACTCACTGAACCACAGGCGCCGCCCATATTACAGTATCTTAAGAGAAAGAGAGAAAAGGAAAGAGAAATCGTATTCATATTACTATAACTTTTAGTACAGCATATTGTTATAATTGTTTTATTTTATTGTTAGTTATTATTATTAATTTCTCACTGTTCTTGATTTATACATTAAAATGGGAATTTTGAAACTTATTCCCTATTGATAAGGGGGTCTATTATATTACTATTTTCAAGAACTCAACTTATAACATAAAGATATTTACTCTTAATTCATGTAGATAAAAAGGTAAACTCTTTAAGTTAATAATGAGTTTATCCTATAAATCAATAATTTTTATTTTTACTGTACTTCATAAAAAGTTGAATACTTTAGTGCATTTTAAAAAATTTTAAATGCATAAATAGTAAATTATTGCTATAATTATTGATACAATAATCAGTGATAAATATATTAGTATTAATGAGTAGTCTGAGTTACAATCACAAGGGAATACTTCTCTCATATCTTCCAATATATTGACCTTAGGGCAGTGCCTGTGGCTCAAAGGAGTAGAGCACTGACCCCATATACCAGAGATGGTGGGTTCAAATCCGGCCCAGGCAAAAAAAAAAAAAAAAAAAATATATATATATATATATATATGTGTGTGTGTGTGTGTGTGTGTGTAGACCTTAAATGTTTAATATAAATGTTTGAATATTCTGCCCCCCACACGGAGAACCTTCCCTAGTTAACATAAAAGGAGGCAGACCATTTCTCCAAAATTGTATTTTTTTTTTACATGCAACTTGAATGAAACACTTTTCTTATTCTGTCTCATTTCTCTCAATTTCATATATCCTTTTGCTAATGCATTAATTTAAATAGTCTTTAAATGTAATTGTTTTCTCTTCCTGCCATATCTTTCTATGACAATTTTGCATGTTTCTGCCACGAATTAATTTAAATTGTGATTTCACTTGTGTTAAAGTACCTTTTTACAAAACAGTTTATAACAATGTTTTCAAAAAATCAATAAGAAAATTACAAATCAGTGATATAACAAGAAATAAAGAATTATACTTAAGGTTTTCTTAAGTTTGCAGTTTGAAAATCAATCATATTAATTAATTCCTAAACATGAAATAGCTGTCACTGATGCCCTGCTGGTGGAAGTGCAAATTGGTTAAAATTAACTGAGTTGCAATTCAGAAAAACATTATTTTAAATTATAAACATTCATACATTTAATATCTGTGATGGATACATATTCACTTCTTACTCTCTTGATAATCTTTCAAATGTACAATAATAATAATAAAACCTATAGCCCAGTAAAATATACACACTGAAAATATTTGAGGGTATTCTGGTAGTTACCTGTACCACATAAATGAAGAAGTATAGAAAAATATGTCTTTGTAAATTTTACATAAAGTTTCTACAAAAAGGAGAGTCATAAGAAAATAATCTAAATTCATTGAAGAAGATCACAATTATCTCTGAATTCATCTATAATAAATTACGTGCATTAATGCCCCCTCTAATCAGCATCATCACTATAATTATCATCACTACCTTAATTGTTTTTCCAGAAATGTATTACCTTCTATGTAACAGAAATCTGAAATGAGTCTCACGGGGGTAAGATAAGATGTAGCAAAGACCGAGTTCTTTCCTGAGGTCTTAGCAAGAGAATCTCTTCCCTTGCCTTTTTCACCTTCCTGGTTGACGGCTTCTTGCTTGATCTTCTAAGGCAGCACAATCTCATTCCCTGCCTCTTCTTTCTTAGTCATACCCCTCTCTGACCACTGCTGGCAAAGTTCCTCTGCTCTTACGGATTTGTAATAAATTAATCACAATTAGCTAATCTGGGAAAATCAAGGTTCTCAAACTTCATCAAATCTACAAATTATAGTTTCTGGAGAGTTGAACATGGATATATTGTGGTAGTGGGGGCGCAGATATTTTATATCCACCACAATTATCTGAAGGGTTTTTTTTCTTTTTTTTTTGCTTGGGTGTCAGTTGCTTCTCACTACATAAGTCTATGAATAAATTGTTCCCTTATCTGGAAACAATCCCAGAAATAAACCAGTGAGTTATTGAATATTGTGTGGGAAACATTTCATTCATAAATATTCTTATAGACCATTATTTTTTTAAAAAAAATTACTTTCTACATCCACAATTGTCTTTAGCTTTGTCTAGTACTTTAAGTACTAGAAGAAAACTTGTTGCCATTACATAGGGATATCCAGCTAGCAACCATGGGACGGTGCCCAGGATTGTTCCCCCAAGGCCTGAAAGGGCAGAGGTAAGGGTGAGTATCAGTAGCAGAACCTAGAAGCTTGGAGAGATGTAGCCATTTATTTATTTATTTAAGACACATCTTCTCTTGGGTGATCCTTATTAAAGTCCCACCTGGAGTTTCCAAGTATAGTTATAACTATAACCTCCAGGGCTAAAAACTGTCAGCCGAGACAGGATCTGGGGAAGTACACGGAAATATTTAGTTCAACACAGGCATAAAGTTTCCTCCAAATGATTTCATATGAGACTCTTCTTTTCCTGAAAGTACTTCCCTTCATACTTTCTTAAACTGATCAGTCACCTCATTTAGATCTTGGAGAGCATTGCACAAGGATATTATTTCTTTGATTATCCAAGACAAAAAGATATCCCTCTGTCATATTTGAGTATCTAACAAATTAATCGATGGTTTCAATTTTATATTGGATTGTGGAAATAGGTTAACATTTTGTGCTTATATTGCCTTCTTGCTTCTCTTTAATGTTTCTGAGGTTGATTCAGGACACAAAAAATATTTTGATATATTATAAAATGCTTATTAATGTCAGAATTAATTTTTTAAATTATTTTAAAGATCTTTTAAAAATTATCATAACACCAGGGAAATTATCTGTTCTCTGAATTATCTGAAGAGCAGGTGTCTTTTGAATGTGGAAGTAGGGCTTGGCACCTGTTGCTCAAGAGGCTAAGGTGCCAGCCACATACACCTGAGCTGGTGGGTTCGCATCCAGCCTGACACGCCAAATAACAATGACGGGTGCAACCAAAAAACAGCTGGGCGTTATGGTGGGCACGTATAGTTTACTATATGCCCTTTAAAGTCTTCGTTTTGAATGGATTTTTATGCAACTTTCCCCAAAGGAAAATGAAATGATAATTCCGATAGGCATAATTCAGGACATGCATAGATTTGAACTTACATGATAGGAGAATTGTATCACTCTACTTCTTGATTGTAAAAATGAGAAAGATCTGGGACAGACACTACCAAAAAAGCAAATGGGATTAAGAATAGTGAAAGAGGTACAATAACATATTCTGATTGCAATCAACCTTGTAGAATTATAAATCTTCTCTACTGATATAAAATAGGGCATGAGCAATAAAAATAAGTAACATTTACCTTATAAAATCATTAATGTAAACATTACGTATAGCATAGTTCTTGTTAATACTGTTTCATAGAAAAGAACATTTGGAATATATAAAATTTGTCAAGGCTAAGCTACACTATTGAAGCAGATTTGGAAAGAGCAGAAAATGGATGACATGAAAAATTATAATTATATTGGTAAAGTAATAAATATTATTTGAATATTGCAATAGGATACATATTATATAAATTCCCTGCCATTTTTAAATATAATAATTTTGAGAGAATCATATTTAAATGTCCCAATGTGTATTTCACACCTATACCTTCTCATACATATGTTATATATCTTTATCTCCTCTGCAAAATACCTAATTGACCTTGTGTATAAAACTGAGATTTTCATTTATTTATCTCGGTCATGCCCCATTTATCTCTGATGTTGCTGGTAACTAAAGAAAACAGCCAGCTTTCAGAAGGGGAGAAGATATTTGCCCCTGGTACGAATCTGACAAAGGGCTGATAACTAGAATCTACAGAGAACTCAAATTTTATCAACAACAACAACAACAAAAAAAAAAAAAGAGCAAACTACCCCATTTATAAGTGGGCAAGACAGAGAAAAAAAGAAACTTCTCTGAAGAAGACAAATGGCCAGGAAACACATGAAAAAATGCTCAACATTCCTAATCATCAGAGAAATGAAATCAAGACCATCCTGAGATATCACCTAATCCCAGTGAGAATAGTTCACACCAGAAAATCTCAAAGCTGCAGATGCTAGTGATGATGTGGAGAAAAGGGAACACTTCAGTGCTGCTGGTGGGACTGCTGACTAATGCAGCCTCTGTGGAAAGATGTGTGGAGAATTCATACAAAGAGCTAAAAGAGGCCCTTCCATTTCATCTTGCAAGGTCTTACTAGGTATCTACCCAGAAGAGAAAACTTTTACCATAGGAACATCTGCTCCAGAATGTTCACTGCAGCTGAATTCACAGTTGCCAAGATGTGGAATCAACTCGAGGTCCCATTTAAAATGGTTTCATTGAGAAATGGATAGTCCACTTTGATTTTTTTTAAAGAAACGATTTATTCTTTACTATGAAAGAGCTATTGTTAGTATTTGGATATTTAAAAAAACTTGTCTTTCTCCCTCTATTTCATGAAATGAGTAAAGCAATGGAATAGTATAGATCACCAGAAATTGGAAGTATATACTTTCTAAACATAAGCATTTATTAAAATTCAAATAAAAATCCATTCAACAATTGTGTAAAAATTGCAGTTATTTATTTATTCATTTATTTGTTTATTTATTTATTTATTTATTTACTTTTTGCAGTTTTTGGTCAGGGCTGGGTTTGAACCTGCCACCTCCAGCATATGGGGCAGGCGTCCTACTCTGTTGAGCCACAGGCACAGCCCAGCATGTTATTTTTTTAACATTAAAAGAGAAAATTTGTGGTCACATTCTATTAAAGATGATTTTTAAAAAAACTCAACTACTTTGAAAAAAAATTACATGGCTTTAGTAAGAGTCAACAGGTAATTTATAGTAATTCTTCTTTATTGGAAGTTCAGCAAGAAACCGTGAGTTATTTACTTGTCGCCACCTCAGTGTCGATTGGTTTAATTTCCTCTCATCTTTTCCTTGACACTATTGATTTTTTCAATCAAGTAACCAAATAAAAGTACTGAAACAAACAAAAAACAAAACACGGAACTAAAGCTTTTCTATGTAGTACCTGGTACAGCAATTAAAGTGCTGAAGAAAAGTATTCCAGAATAAGAAGTAACACATTCTGTAGAGTGTTTCAGTTCATATATACATAATTACTTGAATAAACATATAGATTGTATGTTTTATTTTTCTTCATTTAAAAAATTTAAGGGAGAAAAGACTAAATTTCCTACCTTTTTGTTACCTTATTTAATTATATGCTGCTATAAAAGAATACCACAAGCTGAGTGAATAGAGAAGTCCGAGATAAAGGGACCACAGCTGTTGGGTGCGGTATCACTGCACCAAACACAGTAGAGGGCAGGGGAGCAGGCAAACCCCTCACAACCAATGACTTCTTCTAAGGTCCCACCTGTGAATAATATTGCAAGAGAAATTAAATTTCAACATGAATTTTGTGAAGGATATTCAAACTGTAGCATTTGTGGTTCAATATCACAGCAATTTCTCTATTTGATTTTGATAAAATTTTTTACCTATAATAAATCATTATTGGAGAAGGCAAATAAAACTAGTGTTAAACGTTTTTCCCCACAACACTCTCAAAAGTGAATAGAGACTTTTTCTGGTAAATATTTGTGATTTTTTTTTTCTTCCAAATACTTTCTTAATTCTTCCTTCTTCACTGATATCATTTATGATTTCTCATAGAAATATTATAAAAATCATGCTGAGGATTTTTCCCTCAGTAGAGTATTTCCATATATTTTAATGTTAGGGACCAACTAAACTATATGAAAATCACAGTCAAAACTTATGCATCTTGGTTTCACGCAATATATATAATAAAAATAAATATATCTACCACACATATGTGTATACAATTAAACACTGTGAATCTATTTAACAGTAAAGAACCTGAAGTGTGATTCCTCATATTTCAGGAAAATGATTAGAATCATTCAAAGTTTATGAAAGAGAAATGGTCTTTATTTTATACAGTGAATGGGCATAGATCAGAACACTTATATATCATGATTATTAAATAACAAGAAATTATTATTAGGAAAGTTTCTTAGAATATGAAGTTTAGAAGATGAACAATCTCAGCAGAACATCTGCCAAGAATGTTTTAGGGAAGAGAGTGCTGAGCAGTTAACGGAATTTAGCATTTCGAAGTCTAGTCGTTCACCTGGAAATAATTTTACACATCAACTGGTCTTTAAAAGAGCTACTTTTAACATCTATGAAGGGAAAACACTGAATTCCAAAGGTTAAGAGGAAAAATCAAAAAATGTTACACAGTTTGAAAGGCCTTTTGTCAAAATCACTAACCATGATAACTGCTAGTAAGTGTAAAGACAACAGAGTTTGTTTGACAGAGCTAATCCATCTCTTTATGCTTCTCTTTTGTGAAACAAACTGTGAGAAAACCAGAACTTTACTTTTTGTCCTTTCCCTCAAGTGTATAACAAGAAGATTTTATTTTAGCATCTCCCTGTTTTAGAAATAGCACTTTTACTGTGACTGTCTCTAACGTTTGCTGTGTTATTCATTTTACATGGACCCAGACCCATGAAACTGTGGCAGTTGATGGAAAGAGAGCACAGGAAGAGGAAAGATGGGAGAAAAGGTGAGCACAGAGTGAGAGGGAAGACAGGCCGATTCATAGTTATAAAAATGAACCATCATAAATACGGCAATATAAAAATTTAAACACTTTAAAAATATTGATAACTGCTGGGCATGCCTGTAATTCCGCCACCCTGGGAGGCCAAGGCCAGTGGATCTTTTGAGCTCAGGAGTTCAAGACCAGCCTGAGCAAGAGGGAGATCACGTCTCTACTAAAAATAGAAAAGTTAGCTGGGCATTGTGGCAGGTGCCTGTAGTCCTAGCTACTTGGGAAGATGAGGCAAGAGGATCCCTTGAGTCCAAGATTTCTAAAGGTACTGTGAACAATGATGACACCATGGCACTCTACCTTAGGTAACAGAGTGAGACTCTGTCTCAAAAAAATAAATAAGTCATAGAAAAATAGTGGTAACATGTAGGCTTAAAATATAAATAGAACATCTGCCAAGAATTATTTGGGTTTGGAGAATAATTTGAGACAAGTGTCTAAATATCTATATATTTCATCCAAGTTACTAAAGTTGCAAATGGATACTTACTTTTAATATATTACAAACAAGTAAATATTACTAGGAAAAGCCTAGCTGCAAAAGATTGAAAGTGCTATTTGCATTTATTTGCATTTTGTTAAGCCTTATTTTCTTTTCCTTTCTTTTCTTTCTTATCTTTTTAGGGTAAAGCTATGTACCTGTAATGATTGCAAAATGTTCGATTTATTAGGAAGGTAACAATTCTAAACATATATGACTAATAACAAAGTGACAAAGCAAAATATTTATAGTTTGTGGATAAAATTGACATTTTATTCTAATAAGGGATTTTTCCACATACTTCTCTCAATTACTGATAACACAAGGACTTATTTATTTATTTTTTATCAAGGCAAGTCTCACTTTGTCGCCCTTGGTAGAATGCCGTAATCAGAGTCATAGCTCACAGCAACTTCCAGATCTTGGGCTCAAGCGATTCTCTTGTCTCAGCCTGCCCTAGTAGCTGGGACTACAGGCATCCACCAAAATGCCCAGCTTTTTCTTTGTTTGTTTAGCAGGCCCGGGATGGGTTCGAACCCACCAGCCCCAGAGCATGCTAACCACTTAGCCAGCGGCCTAACCACTTAGCTATGGGCACCCAGCTATCCTGGCCCTCAACAGATTAGATAATGCCCATCTAGACTGGTGAGGGTAATGTTCTTTACTTCATCTACTGATTCCTCAATTGTGAATTGAGCTGCCATAAATATTCTGATGCAAGTATCCTTTGGTAAAAAGATTTTTGTTCTTCTGGGTAGATACCTAGAAATGGGAATACAGGATCAAATGGAAGGTCGATTTTAGTTCTTTAAGAATTCTCTTTACTTCTTTCCATTGAGGTAATATTAGTTTGCAATCCCACCAGCAGTGTAGAAGTGTCCCTTACTCTCCACATGCATGCCAGCATCTGAATATTTGGGACTTTGTGACATGGGCTAATCCTACTGGAGTTAGGTGATATCTCAAAGTGGTTTTAATTTGCATTCCTCTGATGATTAGGACTGATGAGCATGTTTTAATATGTCTGTTGGCCTTTTGTCTGTCTTCTTCAGAGAAGTTTCTATTCGAGTCTCTTGCCCAGTTGTAAATAGAATTATTTGCTTTCTTCTGTTTGACTAATTTTGAGGTCTCTATAGATTCTGGTTATCAGCCCTTTGTCAGATTTGTAACATGCAAATATCTTGTCCCATTCTGAAGGCTGACTCTTTGCTCTAGTTGTGATAATCTTAGCTGTGCAGAAGCTTTTTAATTTGATAATGTCCCATTTATTTATTTTTGGTATTGCTGCAATTGACAAAGAGATCTTCTTCATAAAATGTTTCCCAATTCAATTTTTTCATGAGTTTTCACCACACTCTCTTCTAGAATTTTTATTGTTTCACATCTTAAGTTTAAATCTTTTGTCCAGCAAGAATCAATTTTTGTTGATAGTGAAAGGTGCAGGTCCAGTTTAAGTCTATTCCATGCGGCTAACCGGTTCTCCCAGCACCATTTATTAAATATAGATTCTTTTCCCCTATGCATACTTTTGTTTGTTTCATCAAAGATCAGAGGGGGAAATGTGGCTGGGTTCAGGTTCATCTCTAGATTTTCAATTCTATTCCATACATCTATATCTTTATTTTTATGTGTGTGCTGCTACCGTGCTGTTTTGATCACTGGAGACTTGTAGTACAATCTGAAGTCTTTGTTGTGAAAGATAATGCATTGATTTACTAATGATCACAAGTAAAATGATTTGTCTAATGGAACTTGTTGAATATCATAATAATGCTTTCATCATGGTGACATATAGCCAGAGAAATCTGTTAAATACTGAGATCATTCATAAATTTTTTAAAAATCTATTTCAGAAAAAAGAAACCTATCTCTTTCACAATAATCTGACAATATTATGCTCCTTTCGGAACATGATATCTGGTCCATCACTTTAGTGAATATTCAGAGCATATGTACCCTCGGGGAGATCTGAATAATTTTAAATCTTAACTGGGGGGATGGAACACATAGAAACTGCTCCCTCCCTGAATTTTTATCATCTCTTTCTTTTTCCTTCTTTTAAACTTCAATAAAGATTCTAAGTATTTTTTGAAAATTATTTTTAGGTATTAACTTTTTGTATGGTAGCACTGATAATATACTTCTCAATGTCCTAAGTAGATTAGAAAGAAATATAAATGTGGAATTTTGTCAACTTCCAACTTGACAGACCAGATCCCCACCCTCCCCCACAAAAATAGACTTAAATAACCAAGTCCATTTCCAGTGTTCCCCCAGGGATCTACCCTCTCCACCAAATAACTCCTAATCATTTTGAAAATCACCCAACCTTTAGTTCCTAGCTACTATATTTCATTGCTGGAGACAGCTGTAGAGTAAATCAAGCATCAAATAGACTGTAATTCACCCACCTTTACACTGGTATGCTTTTTATTGCAAGGTTATATAGATGTCATAGAATTATTTGATTAACATTCTTTTAGACTGTGCAATACTTCAGTGCAAACTCATGAAGTGGAACTGAATGATAAAGTTGGATGACATGAAAATGAACTTTATTGAACCCTGCAGAGTGGTGGTTATGACAAAATTCAGAATAGGAAAGAAATGGAAAATCTCTTTCTTCTTTTGTACTTTACTATAGATAAAGTTATTTTGAGGATAAATTTGTCATATCTTTCTTGTTGCAAAGTAATTTTTACCCCATCTGGCACAGACTCTAAAAGATGATACTGGTTATGTGCCGACAGTATTTGTGGAATGTGGGATAATCAAAACTCTTGGAGATCAGGAAAATGAGCAAGTGGCAAAATCATTTAGAACGAGAAAAACCCCAATTCCAACAATTTATTTCTTTATCTCCCATGCCTTCTTTTCTCTGTTTATTGGCTCCATTCTCTCTTACATCCAGTTAACTTTCTTAACCGACATAGCAGAAATTACAGCAGAGATACAGATAATCTCAGCTTCGGTTTAATGGTTTCCAGGAAAAAGCTTTCAATCCTTTCTATAATCGATGGTGCCCACTAAACAGGCAGTTAAAGCAGACATTAGGGGATCATGCGGGAAGCCTATTTGGGGCAAGAAGAAAGTGCAAGTATCAGAAAAGTACTAGTTCTCCAGGAAGAAGGTGCTTAGGGGAAAAAATTTAAGCAGCTATGCGCATTGATGCTACGGCAAGTTGAATATGGCTTGATGGTACTTGCCCATGCATTCTAGTAACACTTACAGGCATCCTTGCTCGATTTCCCCCAGTCTTTCCAGAAGCTAAAAGTTCAAATCGATACTTACATTTATCCAAACTTCACCATTCTTTTTGTACTTTTATTTGAAGCTCACCTTCTAGAAAGTGAAAAATAAAATCGAAAAGTTAAAAATGCAAGTGCCTTTGGCAACAAACATCTCTTCTCGCCCTCCAGTACATCTTCTAACTCTAACCTGTTTCTTTTTAGTCATGGAGATAACATATACTTAATCTCCTTGAACTCATGGTGTAGAAAATATTAAAATATACCGTGCATTATTGAAATGAGCTCAGAAGACCCTCTTTGAATTCATTCTCTCCAGCTTTAAAAAGCTATAATTTTATTTATCACGACCAGCTTCTCTTTTTATAATAATAGCACCCTCTCTATATTCCTTAAACTACCTCACTTATACAATTTTCTTTATAACTGCATGTGTGCCTACGCATTGTACAAGCTTTCTCTTAATCCTACCTGTCATTTTCTAATCAAAAACCCTTGAAAGTTTCGTCTTCAAAGGTGTAGTTTGAGTACAAAATGTTAAAGTCTCATCTAGGAGCTTATTAGAAATGCAGAATATCCGACCCCACTAAATATATCTAAAAACAGACTTTAATAAAGTCTACCTTTATGTTGGATACACATTACATTTGAATTGGAGAGAGGATAAAAGTCTGTCTGGTTGTCCTCTCTCTCTCTATTACTCTCTCATATTCAAAGTCATTATCAAGTAACAGAGACTATCTTCAGAATATTGTTCTTGTGTGATTCTCTATTTTGTTAAAACTTTTTACCTTGGTCATTACTGTAGCTCTTTTAAGTTTTGTGTTTATAATAGTCCAAACTTTTCTAATCACTTCACTTCAAAAATGCCATCTTCATAAATATTATAATTAATTATATCATACAAGTACAATGTACCATAATTTTTAAATATAGTATTTTCAATAGCTTTTCAGAGAAAACATCAAACAACTTCTTTAGCAAATATACTCCCCCTTTGTAACTGACCCCTTTCTAAATTTTATTTTATTTTTTTAGAGAATATCTTAGCTAATTTATTTTGATTTATATGTTTTTTTATTAAATCATAGCTGTGTACATTAATGTGATCCTGGGGCACCACACACTAGTTTCATAGACCGTTTGACACATTTTCATCACACTGGCTAACGTAGCCTTCTAAAACCCATCTTTTGGTACAACCCCAAAACAATTTCTTGAAGGTTTCAAGTTATTTCCTACTCCATTAATCTGCTTCTACCAATCCTTCTAAAGACAGTTTTTATTTCTAATAGTCAAAGATCATGATGAATGAAACATACCTTTTATAATAACTTCCCTTTGTTTTTCTGTTAGTAACCTTGCTCTAGATAAGTATATTAGGCCTACTTTAAGCTGGCCTTCAAAGATGCCTGTGTCCTGAAATTCACACTTTTGTACAATTTCCTCCTTGTTGAGGCAAGTTGAGTTGAACTAGTGATTTGACTCTAAGCAATAAAATACCTCCAGATTGATGATCTGTCACTTCTATGATAACTTTGTGTAGACTGACTTTTGTCTTTCTGGCTGACACTCTCTTTTGCCTTCTTGGGTAACACACTCTGAAGTGACAGGCTGCTGAGTTACAGAGACCCATGTGACAGCTACTGAGGGTAGATCTCAGCCACGAGCCAGCTAAAAATGACAATTAGATCATAGACTTGTAATTTCTTTAGTTCATTTTTTGAGTTCAAACTTTTATTGAGCCATTTTTTCATTACTGTTGTAAGGATTCTGCAATTAGGGGTGGTGTAAAGTTGGTAAATTGAATGACAGTTTGTTATGATTTTGCTCACTGATCTAGTTTTCAAAAGTATTGGAAGAGTGAAATGGAAAGAGAACAGCAGATAAAATCATCTATAGCTCATAAGCTTCTTTCTGAAAACTAAATGTTTCAATGTGTTCATTTCAGTTAAGTATTAAGTACTAATTAATTTATAATGATTTTTTTTATTAAATCATAGCTGTATGCATTAATGCATTTATGGGGTATAATGTGCTGGTTTTATATACAATCTGGAATGCTTACAGCAAACTGGTTAACACAGCCTTCACCTTACTTTCTTAATTATTGTGTTACGATATTTATACTCTCCATATAATAGAATTTATAATGATTCTTATACAACACTTTTGTCTTCAACTAAATATAAATTTAACTGATGTAGTTCACTCATTATATCTATACAATTATACAATATTTCCCTTCTAGGTTTTAATGTAGCCAATGCTAATTAATAATTACCAAAGTTGCAAGGTTTATTCACAAATTTCATTAAGCCTATAATGTTTATAACATTTTTTCACAGATAAAATCAAATATCTGCTTTACAGTACATTTCTAGTTATAAACAGTATTTCTAATTGACATTTTCTGAATTAGTAGGATCACACATTTGTAAGCAGATGAGATTATCTGAGGCATTTATCAGCACTTCATAGATTAAAATGGTACAACTAGACTTGTAGATTTAGTAAATCAATACAATTCTGGTGACTTAATGCATTCTGAAAGGTGAAATATTAAAAATGAATGTGAAGGTGTTAATTGTCATGTCCCAAGTTTAAATTCTTTGTTTGTAACTAATGGCTCATCTCTTTCTTGCCCTATACTAATTTAAGTGACTGAGTATGAAGTAGCATAAAAAAGAAAGAAAAATCATGACAGAAAGAATATGTCTTCAAAATTATTCATGGTGTTAAAACACATTAGAAAGGGAACAAAAGATATACTAATCATGGATTTGAATTCTATTTTAATTTCTGAAGGGAGGATGAAGATTAAATGGAACCAGCATTTGATTTTTTTCTTTTATTAGGTCCACATCATCATTATGTTTAAAAGGTATTTCCTACATTCATTTTTCTCATCAAGAAAAGCATGCATTTTAGATTCTTATAATGTATGCTATGCTTATAATATCTAAATTGTATTACTCACAATATTTAATTTCTTTTGTATAAATAATGCTAAATATATTTCATGTCACACTTATTCATCTGAGTTTTCATAATGTACATAAATAAATGTTGAATTTTTAAAAATTAAATATACTTTATATCTTATACCTATTTCTTAAGTAGCATGATTTTTGGAAGATAACCCAGGTGTAGCCCATAAATTATTGGGGCTTGTTTTGTGTAATAATTAATAATGATATATAGTCGAAAAAAGATACGTCTAAGCACAAAATGTTTTGCAATCTAGGATGTTCACAAGCTTATTGAACTTCCATTTCTAAACCATATGTAATGGAGAAAGAGGGTTTCTTGAATCTATTATGCCCATAGAGTTTAAATCCTCTAAAAAAATGTGATTATATGAACAATAGACTTCTGCTTCTTTTTTATTATCACTGTAAAAGAAATTTAAATGTATGCTATAGGAATTTTGAAAAATATAAAATATTCTCACTGGGGTTAGATGATATCTCAGGGTTGTTTTGACTTGCATTTCTCTAATATATAGAGATGATGAACATTTTTTCATGTGTTTGTTAGCCATTCGTCTGTCATCTTTAGAGAAAGTTCTATTCATGTCTCTTGCCCATTGATATATGGGATTGTTGGCTTTTTTCATGTGGATTAATTTGAGTTCTCTATAGATCCTAGTTATCAAGCTTTTGCCTGATTGAAAATATGCAAATGTCCTTTCCCATTGTGTAGGTTGTCTCTTTGCTTTGGTTATTGTCTACTTAGCTGTACACAAAATCTCAAAACTGCAGATGCTGGCATGGATGTGGAGAGAAGGGAACACTTTTACACTGCTGGTGGGACTGCAAACTAGTACAACCTTTCTGGAAGGAAGTACGGAGAAACCTCAAAGCACTCAAGCTAGACCTCCCATTTGATCCTGCAATCCCATTACTGGGCATCTACTCAGAAGGAAAGAAATCCTTTTATCATAAGGACACTTGTACTAGACTGTTTATTGCAGCTCAATTTACAATCGCCAAGATGTGGAAACAGCCTAAATCCCCACCAACCCAGGAATGGATTAACAAGCTGTGGTATATGTACACCATGGAATACTATTCAGCCATTAAAAAAAATGGAGACTTTACATCCTTCGTATTAACCTGGGTGGACGTGGAAGACATTATTCTTAGTAAAGCATCACAAGAATGGAGAAGCATGAATCCTATGTACTCAATTTTGATATGAGGACAATTAATGACAATTAAGGTTATGGGGGGGAAGCAGAAAGAGGAACGGAGGGAGAGGGGTGGGGCCTTGGTGTGTGTCACACTTTATGGGGGCAAGACATGATTGCAAGAGGGACTTTACCTAACAATTGCAATCAGTGTAACCTGGCTTATTGAACCCTCAATGAATCCCCAACAATAAAAAAAAGAAAGAAAAATATAAAATATTACCAATACATATTTAATTAAAAAAATATTGCAATAATGCACTTATGGGATACAACGTGCTGGGGGTTTTTGTTTGTTTGTTTGTTTTTCAGTTTTTGGCTGAGGGCTGGGTTTGAACCCACCACCTCCAGCATATGGGGCCAAGTGCCCTATTCCTTTGAGCCACAGGTGCCACCCTGTTTGGGGTTTATATATCATTTGAAATACTTTCATCCAACAGTTAACATAGCCTTCACTGCACTGTCTTATATTAAGACATTTATACTCTACACTTAGTAGATTTGGATTAGTACATTAAATAATTTTTTCTTCCATTATTGAGATAATTTGCTAAGAAGAATATGTTCCAGATCTATCCATGTAAGCATAAAAGAGATAAAGTCCTCATCTTTTTTAAGGCTACATAATATTCAATGGTGTACATATACCACAATTTTATAATCCATTCGTGGATCAATGGGCACTTGGGCTTCTTCATGCCTTGGTAATTATGAATTGGGCTGCAATAAACATTGTGGTGCAAATATCTTTGTTATAATGTGATTTTTTGTCCTCTGAATATATACCTAGTAGAGGAATTGCAGGGTAGAAGAGCAGGTCTATTTTTAGGTCCCTAAGTGATCTCCAAACTTCTTTCCAAAAGAAACGTATTAGTTGGCATTCCCACCAGCAGTGCAGAAAGTGTTTCTTTTTCTCCACATCCATGCCAACATCTATAGTTTCTCACTAAACCTCTTTGTTAAGACCTTCTGGCATTTCATTTTATAATATTTAACTTCCCTAATGTAGCCAGAAAACATAGGCACTGCTTGAATTATTATCCCACAATTCTGAATTTTCTTTTTCGTTTTTTTCTCTTTCTGCCTTCAAATTCAATCAAAAGAACCACCTACATAAATTTATTTTTCCTTTGCCACTGAATACTGGTGGAGAAAATTTACCACCTTATTTTTGTAATGTAAATCAATGATTTTCCTTTAGTTGGAACATTTATACCTTAGTTTCTCCCTGTTAATAAAGACAACTACCTGTTTTTGTTTTCATCTTATTTTGTTTTAGTGGTTCTTTCTGATCAGCATGCTCTACTTATTTCTTTTTCTCACTTACATCCTTCACTGTGTAGACGATCTTGTTTGCTACATCGTCCATAAAATGGTGGTAAGAAAGTTTCTTCTGTTTGGCAACCTCATCATGTATTTTTTACTGCTGGGACAAGGACGTGAATAAAAAAAACAAACAAACAACAACAACAAAAAAAACCAGCTGTACTTTATGACATGTTCAGCCTTGTGAGAAAAGAGTTATTTTAAAAAATCACCACACAAATTAACATTCATTGTATATATGGCAGATGCTATGAAGAAAATCAGGGTGTAGTAAAACTAAATAACCAATGTTAGCTAAGAATTAATAGAGAAGGCCTTTGACCAAGTAACATTTGAGCAAAGACCCACAATAAAGGAAATATTATAGACTAGAGAAAACTAAGTGAAGCAAATCTTAGACAAACTGTGTGTCAAAAGCAATAGTCCTGGGAAGTGCATAGTTTTGGGCAGTGTAACAAAGTCTATCAAGCCAGGAAAAGTTTATTTCTTACTTTAGCCTTGGAAGCTTTTCTGAGTGATACTCCCCTAAATAGGGTGTCTCAGTCATTTGCCGGTTATTCTGCATGAGTCTCTACAAAGACAAGGGGGGAAAAGACAGAGAAGATGAAGGAAATAAGTCAACCAAGTAGCTGTATGGACAGCCAGGAAGCATGACCCCAAATGACAGTGACATGACCAAAATTAACTCAGAGAATCCAGGAAATGCAGACCTTAGAGAGCCTAGTGAGATACAATGGGATGTGTGAGCCACTAAGGAAGTCTCTGCTTAAGGATTCCTCAGGTACTGAAAGAAAACTATTGTACCCAGCACCTGTAAAGTCCATGGGAAGGTAGTGTGGTCTTAGATGTAGTGTCAGAGAGAAGCCAAATCATGCATGACCTTTCATTGAACATGAACAATGTGTTTTCAAATTTACTTTTTTTCTCACAGCAAAAGACATTCATTATATTTCAATTGCAGCAATAGTCTTAACTTGTCCAACACCAACTCAAAAGTCTAGTCGAAAGTCTCATCTAAGTATAACCAAAATGAGTAAGACTCCAGGTTCAATTACCTATTGTCAAATTTTCCTCCTGTTGGAGTCTGTGAAATCAATTTATGTGCTTTCAAAATACAATAATGGGACATTATTTATTTAGAATGGGACATTCCCATTCTAAAAAAGAGATATAAGAATAAAAGAGACTAGTAGCAGGTCCCAAGTAAGTCCCAAACCCAAAAAAGCAAGCAATATTAAATCTTGAGCTTGGGAATAATCTCCTCTGGCCCTATATGTTCACGATATTACTCTTCCCTTAAGTACCCACATGTCCACCCACACCCATAGACCAACAGGTCTGTAGTCCTGCCTTCTGCACCCACCAGGGTAAGGTTTTCACATTCAGGACACACCGGGGTAGAAAGTTGGCCTTCTCCACACTCTTAGATGGGGGTTCTTCCCCTATAGCTTTGGGAAGCTCCATCCCCAGGGCAGCTCTGTAGTGGCCCCACACCCAAGATGGCACTGTGCCTGAGTCACACAGCTTTTTCTAAGTGGATTGAAATTACAGATTTGGGGTACTTGGGTGGCCCAGTTTTATATTCATAATCCATTTGTCTACACTTCCTCCAATAATATGATGCTGTCTTTATCATTCTAACTGTATGGTAGGCTTTAGTACCATGGAAAGTGATCCCTCCCACTTTGCTGTTTTTCAATATTGTTGTACTTAGAAGGGACTGGCCCTTTTACACAGATCTTAGACTAAGATTGTTTATGTATAAATAATGACTTACTGGAATTTTGTTAGGAAATCATTAAAGTTATCAATGAATTTTAGGAGAATTGTCATCTTTACTACAAGAAATCTTCCAATCTGTTAATATGATATGTCTCCATTTATTTATATCTTGATTTCTTTCATCAGAATTTTGTAGTTCGCACAATATACAGTGCGTCCTAAAGTCACCCTGAAAGTCACCATATGTAGGGAAGAGAATGTGTAGCTAAATATACATTTATTTACAAAAGATTCATTACAAAATTTTACAAAGAGGTGGCCAACACGTAGAAAATATTTTGTAATGAATATTTTGAAAATAAAGGTCTATTTACTTACAGTTGTCCATCTACCCTATGAATAATGACTTTATGGATGAGTTTTAAGACATCCTATAGATTTTGTAAATGCTTCAAGCATATACCACAGGATTTCACTTTTGTTGAAGTAATTCTAAATGACAGTGTGCTCTTAATTTTGTCTTCCACATATTCATCATTCCTAGGAGTTGACTCTTAAATACCCAGGGGTTTCGAACTCTGCATATAACTTTTGAATTGCCCAAAATGTGACTACAAATAGCCTACTTTTAACCATAAGCCTTATTCATAACATCAATAGCTGATTAACCCCCATTTTTGTATTATATGTGTTATGTACTGTATTCTTGCAGTAAAATAAGAAGAAAAACTTAACAAGTCATAAAAAAGGGAAAACATACCTAGTAGTTATTAAATAGTAATGGGTCATCATAAAAGTCCTCATCTTTGCCATCTTTACATGGTGTGGACTGAGCAGGAGAAGGTAAAGGAAGAGTTGGCCTTGTTTTGCCAGGGGTGGCAGACACGGAAGAAATCTACATACAAATAGACTTACACAAACCCACATCGTTGTGTCTACTCCGTATACAGAAATGTGAATGGTGTACTTGAGTCATTAGGGAAGTTCTGAGATGCACAAAAATGCAGAAATGTAATATCCACCTAGATGGAAACAAAGGAAGCCCTCCCAGCAACACTGATAAACTGAGCAAGTTGAGACTGGCACAGGTGGGTAAGAAAGGACTGTGAACTGTGCTTCTTGGAAATGAAACAGTGGCCCTTAATACAGTCTGTCTCAAAACTTTAGCACTATCCCAGTATATTTATTCAAGACTTATTGTGCATGTTGCTGACTTCACTTACTAGTTCTAATTAGTACTTACTAGTACTAATTCAATTTATATATATATATATATGATTTATATATTATATTATATTATTTACATATAATAAATGTATATATATATATATATATATATATAAAATCCTTGAGACTTTATGCAGAGAATCATGTCATCTTCACATAGGAGCAATTTTATTTCTTTCTTTCCCTTCTCTTTGCTTTTACTTTTTATCCTCCCCTTAGTACGGTGGTTGAAATTCTCACACTAGGTTACATATGAGAGGGGAGAAGAGACATCCTTGACTTCTTCTTGGTCTTGGTGGGAAGCCAATAATCTATCACCATAAAGTACTTGACTATTTTTCTTTATTTTTTTTGATGTGGAACACTAAGTTTTTGGTTTCAGATCTTTCTTTTTTTTTTTTTTTTTTTTTTTTGGCAGTTTTTGGCCGGGGCTGGGTTTGCACCCACCACCTCCGGCATATGGGGCTGGCGCCCTACTTCTTTGAGAAACAGGCACCACCCCTTTCTTCTTTTTTAATGTAGACAGTGTTCTCTACAGTGCATTAACAATATCCTACGTATTTTTCTTTCCAATGTCCAGTACTTTGCTTTGTTCTTGCATTGTTCTCAGAGTTTATAATTTTACATACTGGAAGAAGAGGGGGAGATGAGTCTCTACCTTCTTGTCCAGACTGAAGTGCAAATGCCTTGTATTTTAAAGGTTTGCTTTAGTGAATAGGTTAAGAGAGCTAGTACACACATAAGAGAATATACCCAGGTTTGAACTGGTGCCTGATGCCTGTAATCTTAGCATTCTGGGAGGCCAAGGTGGGTGGGTTGCCTGAGCTCAGGAGTTAGAGACCAGCCTGAGCAAAAGCAAGACCCAATCTCTAAAAAATAGCTGGGTTTCTGGTGGGCATCTGTAGTCCCAGCTACTAGGGAGGCTGTGGCAACAGGACCACTGAACCCAAGAGTATGAGATTCCTGAGAGCTATGACAATAGCTCTCTACCGAGGGTGACAAATGAGACCCTGTCTCAAAAAAAAAAAAAAAGAGAGCGAGAGAGAGAGAGCAAGAGAGGGAATATACCAGTTAGGCAATCAATTTTATAACTCTTGTCTTTAGGAGAAAGATTTGAGAAAGAAATATAAATTTTGGAGTATTGAAGTCTTAGGTGATATTGAAAAAAGCATATGTACAAGGGCAAGTCTGGAAGATAAAAATCACCTGTACTCATGCAAGGGCAATGTCAGCTTGATTACAGGGCCGGGATGGGTCTCTTTTGAGGGACTACTAATCACTTCTATGGAAATCCCTTCACCTCCACTCCCACTTTATAAAGTGGTTATTCAGGACTCAATACAGTCCTGTACTGTACTACAGGTGGAATTTTCATTGGAACAAATACCTGGCATAAATTGCCTGTCCAAGGTAAACAATAAGTAAGTGTATTTGCTATTGGATCCACTTATAGAACCCTCTAATTATATATATAAACAATTTTTTTTTGAGACAGTCTCACTTTGTCACCCTCAGTTGAGTGCTATGGCATCATAGCTTACAGCAACCTCAAACTCTTGGGCTCAAGCGATTCTCTTGCCTCAGCCTCTCAAGTAGCTGGGGCTATAGGCACCTGCCACAATTCCCAGCTATTTTTAGAGATGGGGTCTCCCTCTTACTCAGGCTGTCTGTGAGCTCAGACAATCCACCCACCATGGCCTCCCAGAGTACAAATAAACATTTTTATATTCTGTATATATTATGTGGGACTCTATGAAAGTTTTGAGAAACACAAAAATTAAGAAATATAAAATAATTTCTGATTACTGTATCTTCTCAAATTAATTGCCACAACATTCTATGCATTTTTACATTCTTGCAAACCATTTATGTAAATGCTCTTTCCACTCATTTTTCTCAAATGCTTACAGCTCAATTCTATAAGCATTAAAAGTTTCTTCAGGGCTGGAGAACCTTCTTCCAGAAATGAGATTTTTGACTGTGGAGAACAGGAGATAATCACATAGGGTCACGTCAGGACTATAGGATGTATGAGTTGTAAGTTTGACCTGTGTGGACTACAGGAACTGAATAATGTTGTGGATTATGGGCAGATGCATTGTCATGGTGCAAAATGGTACTTCATAGTCCTGTCCTTGACTACCATTCCTGAACCTCGCGAAAAGCTTTTAGTAGACATTGTTGTGTACCACCAAGCAGTTATACTCCTTTGCTCCTCCGGAAGAACAGTTGTAGCATGACCAATGTTGGAAAAGAAAGTTGTCACCATTCTTCAAGGCCACTTCACCTTCGTTGGTGTGTTTCCATTAGGAAAAAAAAATCCACACTTTCTAATGATTTTCTGGATCAAACTACTTAGTTTTCTTCTTATTTTCTGGATCAAACTGGTAAATCCAGATTTCATCTCTACTATCAGTGTCAGAAACACATCTAGACTTAACGTTAGAAATGCACCTGGACTTGCCTCCATTGACTCTGACCAGAATTTCTTCATATTCATCACCAAGGTGCTTTTGTTCATCTGTCATTGTGTAAGGCACCAATCCAAATGTAGCTTTCCTGACTTTGGACACTGCTGGCAATCTAATCTGTAGTTCCAACTTCAATGTCCTTAAATGTCACTCTATTGTTTTCATATCATTTTTTTCCACAGCGGTAATGATTTTTACCCCCTAGTCCCTCTGGTCACCAGATGTCCCCTCCTCTCCTCATTGTTAGTGAAGTTTGACCTCTTCTAAATTCTTGAAACCACCAAAAAATTGCTGTCCAGGAAGCTGTGAGGTCCCTGAAAATCCATTGTAAATGTTGAAAGCTTTCAGACTCTTTCCACCCATGTTTAAAGTCACAGAAAATCATTCCTCTAAAATGCTCTTTTCCTACCTCCATAACTGATTCCCGTTGAGGGCCACATGGGCAGAAACTAATGAAGCCCTCCCACCTACAAACTGAGCAGGCTGAATCTGGGCTGGGTGATTCGGAAAGGACACCTCTGTCAACAGTAATTATTGGAAATGAAATCATGGACCACAACACAGTCTGTCCCCAAACTTCTATCATGACCGTCATATGTAACTATCATTAATCAACATTTGGAATCATTTTTTTTTTCCAATGTACTGAAAATATGAAAATACCACTTGAATTAATTTCCTAGGGTTGCTATAACGATGTGAGTGTGTTAATCAACAGAAATTGATTGCCTCATAGTTCTGCTGCCAGAAGTCTAAAATCAAGATGTTGGGAGAGCCATATCCCCTCTGAAATCTGAAATCTGTATGGGAATCGTTCACTGCCTCTTCCTAGCCTCTGGTGATTGGAAGGCAATCTTTGATGTTCCTTGGCTACCAGATGGTTATCTCCAATCTTTTATCCATGTGTTCTCAGCATGTGTGTCACCTTTAAATGCAACCATAAAGAAGGATAACCTAATGCCTTTTGCAACAATTTGGATGGAACTGGAGACCATTCTCCTAGGTGAAGTATCCAAAGAATGAAAAAATAAACACCACATATACTCTTATTAAATTGGAACCAAACAATGAGCACACACGTGCACAGAGAGAAGTAAAACCCAATGAAAATCAAGCACTGGGGAGGAGGAGATGGGTGAAAAGCTCCCTATTGGGTACAGTGAACACTATCTGGGTGCTGGGCTCACTTACAGCCATGACTTAAGCATTGCAAAATCGATTCATGTAACCAAAAACATTTGTACTTTTGTAATACTAAAAAAATTTTTTAAATGCAGTTTTCTCAGTTTTCTTATAATAAACCAATTTTGCTGAATTAGGAGTCCAACTACTATAGTATATATTTATCTTACTTAAATAATTATACCTACAATAAATTATTTCCCACTAATGTCGCACTTTGAAATAATGGAGTTTAGGGCTTTAATGCATTTTTTAAGGGTGAACACAAGTTGATTCATAGCACTAATCATACCTAAAATAAAATATAGTTTTATATTTAATAAAATGTGTAAACAGATGTGTGAAGAAATGGTTCCATTTTTGTATTAATTTGCAGAAACCATTTATGCAAGTCATCCCTAAGGCAGTTGGGAAGACTGTTTTGACAGTTGCACAATATATATGCTGAAGAGCATTTTTCGTTTCATTAGAGAAGTAATATTAATGTAACTTAATGACTGCTTGTGAAAGCATTTGAATTATGCTGCAAATTCCAACAATGGCCAAGAGGATGAGAAAAACTATAATATGAGCTGTTATTTTGTCAGTATGTTCATAATTTAATGTTTTAAGTAAATTAATAAGGATTTTCGTATAGTGACATTGGTGATTGCAATAAACATGTCTATATATTATGCCCATGCTTTCTGAACTGATTCAAATTCTATGATGAGTTTACTTATTTTATTTATTTTGATAATTTCATAGACATCACCCTTTATTAATCTAGCTTTAACTGTTCAAAGATATAATTCCTTTTAATTTAGTGTACATTTTGTCTATTGAAACTGTAATTTATGTTTCAGTTTTGAAATAAAAAAAACAGTTGAACTCTACAGTACATAAAGTAAACATCTTGTATAATGAGATAATAATTGTGTTAAGCTATAGACATTTAGACTAAAATTGTTTAATAGCAAAGTAATGGTTTGTGTCTAAGTTTGCAATAGATATTCTGTGTGTTTTCAGGAACTGTGGTGAAGTTAGTTATAATAACCACTTTCAATTTATTTTTTCTAAGAATACTCAGGCAACTATACTCCACAATCTAATGATGCTGATCTTTATCTATATCATTATTATAAAACAATGTTGTTAGTTGAGGAATCAATGTTTGCATCTTCAACAAACTGAAAAAAAATTGCTGTACTAATTTTATTTTACTCAATTACACTTGGGCAATGAGGAATAAAATAGAGATAAGAAAGATTATGCAGTTTATGTTGGAAGAAATAGTGAATCCATTTCCCTAAATTCAAAAGATTTAAATGCTACCAAGAAAATCACTCTTTAGGGAAGTTTTTTTTTTTTATTGTTCTATAAAAATGGGATAAGTAAAGTAGAAAATTGTCTTTCCAGAAATATCGATTTATTATATACATTTCACGTATGTTGATCATACAATTTGTCAGTCAATTTAACTCAAGCGGTAGTGGAAAGACAAAACCATATACCTAGGTGTTTTTAAAAGAGCACTAAATTGGTGTTAGAGAATATAGGTTTTAATTTTCTTTCTCTAAGTAGTGAGAAAATAATTTGAAACCCTGCTAAGAATGAGAGTTAGGTATTCTTCTCAGTTTAATTCCCACTCTGATATTCTATAATTTGGATGTTCAACATGTTTAGAGGAGTATTTTAGGCATTGAAATACATTCGTGTTTTATCACTGATATGTTAATCAGCATATCTCTTCTTAACTGAAACTGCTACCATCACTAGAAAGTAATCCCTTTCATTTGGTTAATCTTAAAACACATATTTTCTTCTAAGAAACTTTCAGAAAATTTTAAATATGTTAGTGATCTTTACTGTCTTTTATCTTGAGGACTATTTTTTCTTTCAAAAAAATTTCCATAAGGTACTATTTAGATCAAAGGTCAGGAAACTTTTCAATTTGGAAGGCCACATAAATTTAGCTATAATCAAGTAAGGTTGCATTCCGGAAACTTCAATTATATATACTTCAAAATGTATATTATTTTCCAGAAATACAACAACTATATACTTAGTAATTTCAAAATAAAAACCATTCATTAATTCTGAAGTTAACTAGCCTCAACTTTTATTGACTGTGTTGAGCCTGGTCTTTATTGGAAAGTATTTGAACATTTGAGTGGATGAAGGAGGTCTGCAGTTTCAGTTGATGTGGATATCGGTCATTGGTGACCTGAAGGTCCCTTGATTTGAGGTAGGTAGGAGAATGTAGATTTGCAGCAATAATTGGATCAGACATGTTGCCATTGGAGTAGGTATTCTACGACATGTTTTTATATTTCAATTAGTTCTTTCTGTCTATAAAACAATGATTTTAACAATTCATTTACTGAGAGCTCAATAAACTCCTTTTTAGGTGGCTTATTGATATCAACTAGGTGAAACTAAAATGCTAATTTAAATATGATGTTATGTTTCTCAAAGTCAGCAAAAGTTTCATGGTATTCTCTAATAATAGGTTTGTAACAGCTACATATTCTTCAATCATTCACATATATCATCCTGCTTATCAATGACCTTTGCTAATTGGGGGAAAAGTTCATCCACAATTTCCTCCTGAAGAAGCAGTGCCATGAGAAAGGATAGTGTTTTTTTTTTTGTTTGTTTTATTGAAATACTTAGAGTCTGTTGTTGTTTTCTGTTTTGCTATATATCATATATAGACTTAATTTTACATTAAAGGAAATAGGTCATTTTGATTTGAAGTGATATCACGTAGAAATGTTGCATTCCTCTAGAATTTTCAGTAATTCACTTTGCTTATTCTGTTCTTCATAAAAGTTAACTATCTGTGAGACAGGGTCTCACTTTATGGCCCTCGGTAGAGTGCCGTGGCCTCACACAGCTCACAGCAACCTCCAACTCCTGGGCTTAAGCGATTCTCTTGCCTCAGCCTCCCAAGTAGCTGGGACTACAGGCGCCCGCCACAACGCCCGGCTAATTTTTTTTTGGTTGCAGTTTGGCCGGGGCCGGGTTTGAACCCGTCACCCTCAGCATATGGGGCCGGCACCTTACCGACTGAGCCACAGGCGCCACCCAACTATCTGTTCTTGTAGAGATGAAATTTTGACAAACACCTGCCCCTGTGATAGCTACTGAGGTAAGAATTCACAAAGAAGAAACAATTTGCAGTCACTTTAAACAACTGTGAAGATCTCTCTTAGAACCTCCAGCTTTCTTTATTAATTTCCCAATTCTCTTCCTTTCAAACTTCCCCTCTCCCCTCTTTCTCCAGTCCTTTGAGCCCAAAACTATTTATGATTCATCTTGTATCTGGCATAATGAAATATTATGGATTTCAGTAGATGTTTAAATATGTTATTTCTCTTTAAGCACTTTACATCTACTATTTTTGACCTGAGTCTGTGATTGTTTTTCAGGTCAGTGATTTATAATCTTAACAAGTTATTGACATTTTATCTCTTTTGAAATCATTTATGATCATCAATATAATTGAACCTCATAATTGAGTTTTTAAAAAGAAATTAGGCCTTATTTTTTAAAATGGAAATAAACAAAACTTGCTTTGCTAAACTTTAAACTGACTTATTGTAACATCTGCATTTCAACAACTTGTCAATTCACATATCTTCTGTGAAAAGATTGACAATATCAGTAGTGACAGGTTCTGAGGAATCCATGTAACATTCTAATAGCCATGTAAGGCAGAAATCTAGTAGGCAGGTGGTAAGACACAACTGTTAAATGTGCATCTTAAATTCATTAAGACTGCCCAGGGATGGGAAAATAAAACAACAAATTATGGTTACTAAACAAAAATAAAATCAAGGCCATCAGGTTCATCTCTTCTTAAAGATCAAAACTATTTTTTATTGTATTATAGAAAAAAATTTCTGTTCTCATTAAGAGATCATATTATTATATAATTTGTAAAGTATTTACAGTAAAATAATTTAATACAAAATTATTAATCTTTCCATTAAAATACATAGATACAAAAGATAACTATAGATGTGCATATATTTTAGAATCAGTTGTATCTTTTATGATTCATTTATTTAAAACACATTGAAGGTAGTCAATTTTTCATTTTATTTTAATTCAAAGAGCAATTATTGAAACGGTTTTGGTATCGATTACTTATAAAACCCCAATAAGCCTTACAATGTCATTATCATTGTTGGTTATAATTAAATAACTGGAATATTTCATTGTGTGTTCTGCACACAATAATGGTTATAAACACTTAAAATTAGAAATTTTAATTATAATTTATAATAACAACAAATGTGAAACAAATAATTATAAATCTAACAAATTATGATAAACATAGGTACGCTGAAAACCATAAACACCCATAAAAGAAATGAAAAAGAACTAAATAAATGAGGAGATATATTATACCAAGGGAAAAAAATGGAATTTATTCTGCTACCTTCATTCAAAACTAAATATGGTAGTAAAGATAGTTTTTTTTTTGAGACAGAGCCTCAAGCTGTCTGTCGCCCTGGGTAGAGAGCTGTGGCATCACAGCTCACAGCAACCTCCAACTCCTGGGCTCAAGTGATTCTCCTGTCTCTGCCTCCCAAGTAGCTGGGATTTTTTGTTGTTCGGGGGGCCTGGGCTGGATTCGAGCCCACCAGCTCAGGTGTACATGGCTGGCGCTTAGCTGCTTAAGCCACAGGCACCGAGCCAGTATACCCTGGAGGTGACAGAATTAAAAGGTAATATACAAATCAATACACATTATCAAAGATTTTAATTAACCTCTTTCAGTGATAAAGCAAGCAGAAAAAATTGCTGATGTATCTATATCTATACTCTTTATGCTTGCTTAATCAATTCACTTTATATATGTATTTAGAATAGAGTATCCAAAACCTGAATACAATGTCCTTTACTTACTAAAATTAATCTTATGTTTGTTAGAGTATTTAAAAAAACTCAGCCAATTGCACTTAGGCAGCATTCTCTGACCACAGTGTATTTAAATTAGAAATAAATAAATTAAGGTTAAGTGCAATTCATCAAATATTTTTAAACTGGGTGGCGCCTGTGGCTCAAGGAGTAGGGCGCCAGTCCCATATGCCGGAGGTGGTGGGTTCAAACCTAGCCCCAGCCAAAAAAAAAAAAATAATAAGTAAAACAAAATAAAGCAGTTAATTTAAAAATATATATATTTTTAAACTAAGCAAGATTTGTTAAATAATTCCTATGTCACATAAAAATTTCAAAGCATATTAGAAAACTTACTATGAAAAATTAAAGAATGACACATGAAAAAGATATATGATATGTGGATGGTTTGGAAGGCTAAGTATGGTTAAACACTTATATTTAGAAGATCCTCACTTTATTTTCTAACATTTCACAGACTTAATAAAGTCTCAAGCAAATCATCAGAAGGCTTTTATTTCCCCTTGGGGGATTTAAAGTCTGATTATAAAATTTAAATGGCAATTTAAAGGACCAAGTTACTACCAAATTTAAAAAGATAGTAAAACTAGAGTCATTGTAATAAAGTGGAATTTACAAAGACAGGGAAAATGACCCAAAGACCAGAATGGAAACATACACAGTCGCTTTATTTATAGCAGTGTTACTACTACACTTTGGTTGAAAATGATTGAACTTCTCAATCAAGATTTCTGGAGCAACTGAATATTCTCACAATTATATTATTAATCATAACTATTATTATTATTGTGATTATTTAATATATAATTCACGAAAATTATTCAACTTGTGTTATAGAGTTAACTGTGTGACCTTTTGGTTCTCCAGACCCATAGTTACCCAACAAAAATTACTTTTTTTTAAGCAATTTTATTTATAATCATACAGTTAATGTTAAATTCTAGAAGTTCAGTATAATAGCTGGAAATATAATGTTAACTAGTGGAAATAAAAATGTGCATCCTTCTAATTCTCTTTAATTAGAACCTTTTGGTAGTAACTGATAGAAACTGAATTTTAATTAATCTTGACAAATAATATTATCTTGACCAACAAAATAAAAAGATTACATGGCAAACAGATTTTTTGTAATGTAGTATTTCTATCTTCTGATAACTAAGAGTTCTTAAAGATTTCAGACAAGATCAATACCATTTAAAAACATATTTATTATCCTAGAAAATAGCAGTTTACAGACTGCAAACATACCACACTGATTTAAAAAAACAAGTCATATAAGTAGTCTTAAAGAGCTTGGGGTTTAGGAACATCGCCCAATTCTTAGTTTTGGAGAATTAGACATTCTCATTCCTTTGCTTTTTCTCACACAAACTCCTTCTCTGCCTCCACCCAACTAGTAATAAATTGAGATAGTTTTTTATGACCTCACATCCCTGGATAGCACATTGCACTTAAAAAAGCCAAATAAATTTTAAAGTTGTTTTTGGACTTACATCTGATCTTACTAGAATAGAGAAGTTAAGTGTCAGATTGTGGGATGTACTCTAAAGCTTCATCTATTGTGATATGTTTCTGGTTTTCTTTCTTTTCTGAGATTTTGATGTGTACTTTCTTCTGGATCTATAGTATCTATACATTTTTATCTGCAAAAAAGAGAACAAATGGGACAGATTTGTGATATAAGGGATTCATCTCTTTTAAACTTGTGTTCTGGTCCCAATGTGTAATGGTATTATAGGAATAATATGTTAGTAAACTATAACATGCTATGATACCAAATCTACTAGTTTAGTAGTCAGTATTTTTGCCACAAACTTAGGATTTATTACCAAGTTAGTTAAAAATTTTTGATGGTTTTTTCTGGATTGTCATATGAAGCTATTTATACTGACTCTATAGTGGCACTGAAAGGGCTGGTTCAAAATATGTAAAAATAATTTCAAAAGAATTTGGTCAAATATTAAATAATTATTAATTGATATAATATATCAATGTTAATATTATTATTGATACTTTAACATTAATGCTTAATGGAATATATTTGAATATATTTATATTTACCATATTTATGGATCCAAATGCTACCGTATCTCTCCTTAGTATATTGAAGACATATTCTGGTGGGATGAGATGTATTTAGAGCAAACTTTCTGTGGATTATGCTTATAATACCCTGGCATGTAGTTAGAAGAAGAAAAGTTATGTTGTTTGTTCTGTCCTGAAATTTTGTATTTCTATTACAATTAAGGTTAAATAAAATCCTTTTTAGAGTAAATGCATGATGAAAGCAAATCTTATCCTATTCTCCTTAATTACACCACCATATACATATTTGCTTAGGCAAAAAAATTTCAGATTGATCTTTCTATTCTATCACGTTATACCAGTTGGTTCAAACGATGCCATGTACTTTCTGTGTTACCTCCAAATACTGCCCAAATTCCTTTTTCCCCCAATATTTTATATTACCAAAAGCTATTCTGAATCAATACCCTAATATACACTGTGTCTTACCATGGGGATCTTCCTTCCAATTTTTCCCTTAATCAAAATTAATTTCCTAAAATATAAACGTTAAACTCCTCAAAACATAGATTAATTCAGATCATATTCCATGTTATTGTATTAGAACATTCTAATAAATTTCCACTGTGAACGTCTTCTTTTGCTATATACAAGGATGGCTCTTAGCCCCATGATCCCATCTCTCTATACAGCATAATTTTATACTTCTCTCCTGACATCCTCAGCCAAAACAAATCTTGTACTGTCTCTTCAATTCACCTTGATAATTTATTTTTATTGTAGAAAATAGTTTTCAGTATCTAAACTGCATTTTCTTTAGGTTTTCATATTGCTATTACTTTACGATCACTTTCTTGATTCAAATGTCACTATTTCAGGACCCCTCTTCATTTGCTTCTTACATTTGATCTACTCCAATTAATACATAGTAATTACTCATAATTTAACATATGTTAAAATTGTTTATATATTAAAAATTATTTGTTATAGAGTTAACACTGTGGCATGCAGTTTGGCAGTCTTGGTCAACAATATCCTTACTGTGATTAGATTAATGCTAGGCATATACTCAGCCCTCTAAAGAGTTATTCAATTATTTCAGGTATCACTTAGGTTAAGCTACAGTGAGATAAAAAATGCAGTTTCAGGGCGGCGCCTGTGGCTCAGTCGGTAAGGCGCCGGCCCCATATACCGAGGGTGGCGGGTTCAAACCCAGGCCCCGCCAAACTGCAACCAAAAAAATAGCCGGGCGTTGTGGCGGGCTCCTGTAGTCCCAGCTACTCGGGAGGCTGAGGCAAGACAATCGCTTGAGCCCAGGAGTTGAAGGTTGCTGTGAGCTGTGTGATGCCATGGCACTGTACCGAGGCCATAAAGTGAGATTCCGTCTCTACAAAAAAAAAAAATGCAGTTTCAGAACCACGGTGACTTGTTCTTAGACACCCAACGGTAAGGGTTAATTTTTCACTTTTGTTCAATTTCCATTTCAGACAAAGTAGAGACTCTGCTACACATCTCCTAACTCTAGGGATCCAGGCTATTTGAGTGCACACCAGGCTGATATTTTTTTATTTGTCACTTTGGTAAAGGAAAAGAGATCTCTGAAGGTTTTCTGATGGATGGTTAAATGCTCCAGTCTGGCAGTGACTCACAACATTGCCTCTTGAAATTGATTGGCTTAAGGTAGTGAGATGGCCTATCGAAGCACAAAGTCATAAACGCAAAATACCATTGAATAGGAAGGCCAAAATATGAACCTATTTGCCGACAGAGCACAGTAACTTTTACAATTCATAATATGTAATTGAAAGAACATTAGATTTATGTGAGTTATGGCTTTAATCAGAGATACCATGGTGTACGGAAAAGTATTGCTAAGTTTATCAACAAATCTCCCTTACGTAAAACACGGAAGTACATTAGATGGTGCTGAGATAAAATATGTTTGTTAATATTTCTTGTGTTTTTACACTTCTACGGAAAATGTTTTTCATTTATTATCTGCTATTAATTTAAGGACTAGAAAGAGGCTGGAAACATACATAGGGAGTTATTTCTCTGCCTCTTAATTCTGCTCATGTAGATATTTTATTTTTTTTACCTTTTGAACCTGACTTATTTCTGTCCCTCTGCCCCAATATTGTACCATCAAGACACAATTGGCACAAATTTACTTTCATGGTATGATGTTTTTAACTTAACGTGCAGACCTACTGCTGTCATTATTTTTATGTGCAAACAAGCATCACTCTATTGCAAAGATCTGCTGGCTTACAAAGAGGTGACAATTAGTTATTGATCACCCCATTTAGATTAATTGGTTATTGTCCACTTCTCTTTAAGAAAATTGTATAATTATTTTGGGTTTTCTTTTTTACCATCCACTATTTGCCATTAGAGAAAAATTACACACATTCACCTGTATGGAAATAAGTACTTATTATTTTATATTAGAATTTCTAATTTTATAAGAAGGTTACACATAGGGCAGATAAACAAAGGAAATATTTAAAATTGAATTCATTTTGAGAAACGTTTTAATTATAGCGCAGATGCCAATCAGTGGCCATTCAAACAGAATTGAGTTAGTCTAAATTACAAGGACAATTAAGCCCCTTTTGAAGTACCTGCTGAGGATACAGAAATTACACCTTCTCATGAGAAACAAATTACAATAAGGTCATAATTTTGAAAACTAAAACCAAGAGAGTAATTATACCCTGGACAAAATGGAAATTAGCCACACCCAATATTTCTGAATAAATACAAAGTAGTATTATAGTATTTATTTATCTGCATTAAATCACATAGTCACAAAATATATTTATGTCTTTATAAAGTATATAAAGTATATGTAAAGTTTCTTTTATAAAAAGATACCAGGACTTCACAGGAGTCTAGAGAAGAGCTCTGTGAAGTTTCCACGTTTTGGGTAGAGGCCATCTTAGCCAGACAACAGGCTTTTAAATTCCCAGCTGAATTCATAAGACGTCTACCTTGTATGCTCCACTATTTGCTGTTGTTAATGTTTCACCTTGTTATAAAGTTAAAACATTTTAACATAGTGGCTCTTTTGATTTAGATTCCTAATACAAATCCTGAAAACAAGACTTAAGTCTGTGACCATGCATTCAAGTATCTGCTTAAGTCTTTTACATTAAAAAGGTTATCCTTGAAATCTAAATTTTAAATGGTAATATTTCAAATTGGATACAGAACATGAATTATTCTCCTTGGAAGAAGGCATCTTTCTCTTTCTTCCCCCCTCCCTTTTGTCTCTGTCAAGCCCATTCTATAAATATCTAATTGGGCAGAGAGTGTGTGTCTCTGGCTTGTATGTTCTTGAATGTAGTACTACTGTGCTTCAACTGATGATCAGAAATGACCTAACGCTCTTGTCATATTGCTATATGAATCACATAAAATGAGTGTCGATAAATTGTTTCATTAATTACAAATAGAATTACGTACAATTTAATAAGCACAATCTGCTTTTTTACATTGAGGCAGTTGGTTTTTATCCTGAAGATATGTAAGCCTTTATGTTAAATATGTGGCCTGCAATTAACATTACTAGCATGTAGCTGGTGCCATGCCAAGCAAAGGAACAAAGGCAAAGAGGTTTCCTCTGGCAGGATTGGAAACTGTTCTTACTGTAAACCACAGTTACATCCATTCTTCCACTCATTAAACAAATATACACTGAATGCTGCTATGACCCTGGAACTACTTTGGAATCCTAAGATATTTCTGTGAAAAATAGGAGTCAGATATATTTCTTCCTCATATTGTTCATGTTCTAGTGGAAATAATAGGATGAAAAAAGCCTAAATAAAATATCATAGTGAATTACATGACAAAGGGATGATTTCTGTTTTAAAAGTGGTGAATACAAAGACAGGAGGATAATTTAAACTTTTAAATTGAATCATCCATTTCAGCCTCATCTTTGAAGATGGCATTTGAACAAAGACTTGAGGTTGAAAAGGGCATTGCCTAAGATATCTGGGAGAAATAGTCCCGGGTTAAGAGAACTATCAACACAGGAATCTGAGAGAAGATGTGGTTGGAGTAACAAGCAGAGGACAGTTGTTCAAGAAGGAAGTAAAGAGGGTAAGCAGTAGGTAGCTGATGGATCAGACACAAACAGGGGAAAGGTTGTCCAGAGCCTTGTTGGACTTTGTAGAAAATTACACTTCTACTGTGAGTGAAATGGAAGGCAATGCAGAGTCTGTACAGGGAATACACAAAAACTGATTGATTTTTAAAATAACCTCTAGCTGCTATGGGGAGTATAGACCTCAAATAAGGGGTCCCACAGAAGAAGGAAAGTAGAAAAAAAAAGAAACAGTGAAAGGGTAAGAAAAGGGGGTGTTCACTGTGCCAGGAATCATGTAAAGGCTTCACTCATAATTCCATCCAGTAACCTTATGAAGGGTTTGTACAATGTTCTATCATCCCTGTACAAATGGGAAAACTGAGGCACAGAGATTAGTACTTTTCTCAAATTGATAGACTTGTTCAATAACTAATAAAGGTTTATATATTACCCATTAATTCCATTTGCTTTTTATCATTTTTTACAATAATTCACAAATGTGGTGAATTTACATCATACCTAGGTTGGATAACTGGAGCTAGATCTGTAGGTATATATCTACGTATCCAGCTGTCTTAGTAAGTGCACAAACACACACAGACATGCTCCTGAGATATACAGAGAGAAATAAACATGGCCAGACGGGCTTTATAACAATTCTCCAAGTCACGGGATATTTACAACATTTTACTAGGAACCTCTGAATTCACAAGCCATTCCTGAAACATGGCAGTAGTCCAGTTACCACATTCTTTCTACAAACAAATTAAGAAGTCTCATTTTCCAGAGAAAACATGAAGCAAATGGGCTGGAATTTCGCTCTGGTCTGCCTCAAGTACATATTCTACTATCTACAAGATTTGAGATACTTTTAATCATAAACAATAATAAATTAAAAAGGTACTTCATCACAGTAGGAATAAGAACAGAAATGCAAACTATTAATGAAGAAATGGAAAATATAAGCAAACAATCATAGGAATAAATAGTATATTAATATTGTTCCCCTTAGAGTCAGTTATAAAATTTCTACATTTATAACCACAGAAGTTATCATTTTTGTCCTTTCTCTTTCTCTTGTCTGAATCCAAAATCTACATACAAATACCACCAAATGGTTGAAAATAAAAGTCTAACTCAGAGACTAGAGAACAAGCTGAGTGACCCCTGGGAAGAGGATAGTAATAGAGAGCGTGGTGAGGAAGTTATGTTCTTACATCAAGACTGGATGCTTTACAGTAGAGATGCGAGCACAAGGCTCCTTTCAGAAGACATTACAATATAGATCAGAAAGCACCAGAGCCCTCTTGGAATATTAGTCCACAAAGAAGTAGACACAAATTAGAAATAATAAAATGATGGGTATGAACTCGGTTTGTGATTTAACAACAAAATTATAAATATACAAATAAGTAGTGTTAGTAAAGTAAATTTAAAAACTAAAGATAACATGTTTCAGGGTACATCTTGGTAAATGGTGTCTTCAAAAATAAGAGGACACTGTCTAGGCAGCCAGAGATCAGCGGTTAGGGTGCCGGTCACATATACCAAGAAGGTGGGTTCCAACCTGGCCCCGGCCTGCTAAAGCTACAAGGGCAACTGAAACAACAACAACAAATGAAAAAATAGCCAGGCATTGCTGCAGGAGCCTGTAGTTCCAGCTACTTGAGAAGCTGAGACAAGGGAATATCTTAAGCCCAAGAGAGGTTGCTGTGAGCTGTGAAGCCACAACACTCTACCAAGGGTGGCATGGCGAGACTCTGTCTCAAAAAATAAAGAAAGAAAGAAGAGGACACTAGTTTATTGTTTCAATATAATGAACATCTACATTTCATAGTTAGTATTAAAGTACCACAAAATTCATGCGTGTCAATAAATAGTGATTTAAATTTACTGTTTAAAATTTATCCAGAACTTTATGCAACTTGCATAGTATAAAAGACAAATTATTGTTTTTAATGGGAAAAAATAGAAGAAAATATATAGTTACCCCCAACGGCTCTATCCAGTTAGTTACATATAACCTACAGATTGAAATTGCTGTCTTTTTTCTGTGAAATAAATGAGAATAAGGTCCATGATATCATTACTGAGACCTTTAATTCTAGATATTTGTGAAATTTGCCATAATGATTTGGAGAAAAGCATCATAGAAAAATTGTGCTGATACACTTCTTCCAAAAGAATAATTGGAACTGTGGCTTGGTTAGACAATCACAGGTTCATTTAGTTCTATATTCTGTTTGCAGTCCAGTAGACCCTTGTTAATAGGAGCAAGTACCACAAAATTAAAAATAGATCCATCTATACATGCATACATACATAAACCAAGAGCAGTGCTTAGTTTGAGAAAGAAGTTGTTTTATTTTATTTTACACCTACTTGTTTCTTTCTTGAAATTGTAAACTCAGCACACATCACACAATGGCATAGCCTACATACCTCATGTACAGGTCCTTGATGGCTGGGGACTCGTCAGGAAGTTTCAGTTGTGAACTGTGATAGAGGTAGATCTGAGAACTTGACAAACTGTTGCTAAAAGTGCAGAGTTGTTAAAAATGTCAGCATGACTTTTCAGTGATCTGTTTCTCACTTTCTCTTGGTCAAGAAACACCTTATTTTTCTATTGAAATTTTTGCTTTAGTATAGTTCATAAATCATTTATAGACTCACCTCATTTTTGTACGGATCATTCCATTCCCTCTAATATGGCCTACACTCACTGTAACAATTTTCTTTTGTAAACTAAGGATACGAGGATACTGTGACACAAATTTGGCATGCACACGTGTTTATATTAAACCCACAATGTCTCTTTGAAAGCAAAAATAATCAGAAGGGTAATTAAGAGAAAAATTGTTTGCTGTTTATTCAGGATTTCTTAGAATGATTTCTATATTGTTGGAGAATGCTTGCTCTCAACCTTGGTGCCAAAGTAGAATCATTTGTAAAATTTTAAAAATCCTGACACTGGGTGATGCCTGTGGCTCAAGGAGTAGGGCATCGGCCCCATATACTGGAGGAGGCAGGCTCAAACCTGGCCCTGGCCAAAAACTGCAACAACAACAAAAAAATCCTGACCACTCAGGTCACACTTCCAAAATCAGTATTTTGTAAAGTAGTCTATCTAGCTTCCTAGATAATATAATGCTAATTAAAATAGATTTTGCCAGAGGTTAGTGAATTAAATAATTCTATTTTATTTTTGGATTTCAGAATAATGTGAGGGTACATGCAAACAACTGTGTTACAATGTTTGCATGTTTTAAGTAAAGTTCCTGTTGTAGTTGTGTCCTGCACCCACCTAGGAGGTGTGCCATAGACCCTTACGTGGTACCCATCAGGTGGGGAGCACCCTAATCCCCCTCCTCCTCCCCCATCCCACCAACTTGAATTGAGTTTTCCTCTTATGTGGGCATGTTCTATCTTGTGTGGGCATGTATTAGTTCATCTACTGGCTTCATATTAGCATTGAGTACATTGGATACTTGCTTTTCCATTTTTGTGATACTTTACTAAGAAGAATGTAAAGTATCCATTTGGGTTACTACAAAAGACACAAAGTCTCCATCTTTTCATGACTGACTAGTATTCCATGGCATACATGTACCACAGTTTCTTAATCCACTTCTGGGTTGATGGGCACTTAGGTTGTTTCCACCTCTTGGTGATTCTAAATTGAGCTGTGATAAATGATAGTGCAAATGTCCGTATAATAAAATGATTTTTTTTCTTCTGGGTAGATGCCTAGTAATGGGATTACAGGATCAAATAGAAAGTCTATTTTCCATACTTATTTCCAAAAAGGGTGTGTATTACCTTTCAGTCCCGCCAACAGTGTAAAAATATAGAAATTAATAATTTTAAACAGTAAATAAAATGCCTAGATCCATATTTTAGAATTTAATTCAAAATATTTGTTATACAACAAACTTTGTATAAGAAATGTTCAAGAATTAAGCAACTAATTCTTACTAGTGTATTTTTTAGAAATGAGGATTTTTTGAAACTTATGATTTTGGAATTATTTGGTGAAAATTTTATTTTGAATACTAATAAAAATCCATGTAAGGTTTTCAAAAATTATAAAAGAGACAGAAGAAAAAACCTCAAAGTAACTTAAATAAAAAATGAAGTTAATTTTTTACTTTCAAGTGGGCTAAATTCTCAGGTTTGTTAGTTTGTGACAAGAGATAAGGTAACTTTTGAAAAATATTAGAAATGCTTTCTTCTCGTTTCTGGCCTCCAAATCAATTAATATTTCCTTTTTATGTGCTTAATAAAAGGTATAAAATTTTTCAGGACCAGTGAGAATGGCCCACATCACAAAATCTCAAAACTGCAGATGCTGGCGTGGATGTGGAGAGAAGGGAACACTTTTACACTGCTGGTGGGACTGCAAACTAGTACAACCTTTCTGGAAGGAAGTATGGAGAAACCTCAAAGCACTCAAGCTAGACCTCCCATTTGATCCTGCAATCCCATTACTGGGCATCTACCCAGAAGGAAAGAAATCCTTTTATCATAAGGACACTTGTACTAGACTGTTTTATTGCAGCTCAATTTACAATCGCCAAAATGTGGAAACAGCCTAAATGCCCACCAATCCAGGAACGGATTAACAAGCTGTGGTATATGTATACCATGGAATACTATTCAGCTATTAAAAAAAAATGGAGACTTTACACCCTTCGTATTAACCTGGATGGACGTGGAAGACATTATTCTTAGTAAAGCATCACAAGAATGAAGAAGCATGAATTCTATGTACTCAATTTTGATATGAAGACAATTAATGACAATTAAGGTTATTGGGGGGAGGAAGAGCAGAAAGAGGGACGGAGGGAGGGGGGTGGGGCCTTGGTGTGTGTCACACTTTATGGGGGCAAGACATGATTGCAAGAGGGACTTAACCTAACAATTGCAATCAGTGTAACCTGGCTTATTGTACCCTCAATGAATCCCCAACAATAAAAAATAATAATAATAATAATTTTTTTCTCCAACAAATTAATTTTTTGGTGAAGATACTGTAATTGGATAACACTCTCCTTTCTTCACATAGTCCTTTGCCAGTGAAGCTCATTCCTGAATTGTTTCTGGAGTCTGCACAGAATGGAAGACCACAGAGTCACCACTAAGCGTCTCCGTGGAAGGAGTGAACTACAGAGGATCATTGAAGCTTAATTTCCATGCACATAACCTAGTTGATTATTTTTCCTTGTGATCATATGTAATGTGATTATTTTTTTTCTTTTCTCATTGGAGGAACCATGTGAAGGAAACTAGAGTTTTCTCTACTATGTGTGTGCTATTTGTAGTATGTAGTATGCTATTTAATCCAGAAAATTCTGATGCAGTTATTATAGTACACAACAGATATTACAACATATAAATATCTTTCAAGGTTTCATGTGGATCTTCTAAATGGCCAATATTAAATCTTATAATGAAAAGGATTGCTTATAATTAAGTTAAAAGGAATCATGTTGAGTTCACTTCAAATTCTATTTACAATGTAAGACAATTAGAAAGGTAGTATGTATTACTGAACAAAATTATAATTATAAATTGTGTAAACTAATCAATAAAAAACAGTAAACAAAGAACTCAATGTCAGAAATTTTCCTATTAAATAATGTTTGTTTCTTTGATTTTATTATGCATTTTAGGGTTTTTGTTCTTGTAATATAAAAGTGATACAACTTGAAAAAGTAGAAACAATATTCCTAAATTATTTTTATTTTTGAAAAAAAAAGTTATTTTGCATAAGTTACAGGAAGTTATCTAAAGTTCTTTATAGGTGAAAAACATACCTGAAAGTTTCCCATGTGAGAAATTGTTCCATTTAAAGTTGTTAAATGAAAAAAAATAAATAAAAAAAATATAGTTGTTAAATGGTTAGCAAGATGAGATAAAATTATTTTTAACGTCTGAAGGCAATATCAGCAATTAAAATGCTGCCTCCTCAAAATATTAAAAATAATTCACCAAAAGACTTTCATATTTACAAAATATACTCTGTATGTCTACTTTCCTTATAAATACACACCTATATACACAAATACACCTACTATGTATATATCTCCATAAACCACACACACATCAATGTTATATATCCTAATGTAAATGCCATATGCTATGACATACACATGTATGACTGTCACACCAGAAATGTAAATGCAATATGCTAGATGCTACTAAAATTATTTTAATAAAAATTATTCACATTTGGTGAAGATAATATTTCAGTTATAATTAAAATTTGTTTTTATACTTTCTACTTTAAAATACCATTATATGTGCATATATGTACGTTTATTTCAGTGTTTATAAAATTAATTTTGTCTTTATCCATCAACTCTGAAATATACAGTTCATTGAGAAACATAATAAAGTGCATACAATGAAATAAGGGCTACTAGTATTTAAAGTAGCAATATTTAGAATTCTACTTTTTTTTTCTATCTTGCTTGCACAAATTCATAAGAACACTAAACTTAGAAATTGGAGCTGTTCAAATCAAGCCCATTTGAAATGTCATTACTAATCTCCCTCTGCACCAGTCCTCATCAAGTGTGACCTTTCTGATTGCCTGTTACAGCTTGACATAAATGTACCGCAACCACCCCAATGCTATCATTGACCTTTAACAGCAGTATAGTGATGATCCCTTTCAGTGATCTAATAAATGTGGCACAAATATAATTTATTTATTTCAATAATTATTGCTGACACTATGTATTATGTGTATCTTTAAAACAAAAAGAACAAGCATAGTGAGCCTTACACTTTATCCAAATGGCATTCTTCACCTATAATCTTCTATTACAGTCTTCTTTTAAAATAAATTATGTTTCTTTTTCATTTGTGTATGTAAGGGGAAATGGGAGGCATTTCAATGTCTTTGATTACATATTTTTCTTTGCTTTTTTTTGTAACAAAATTCACATAACTTAAGATTTACCATATCTGTGTTAAGTACACTGTTCGGTGTTATTAGGTACATTAGTGATGTTGTGCAACCATCACTGTAATTCATTTCCAGAAATGTTTTCACCTTGTAAAACTGAAACTTCATACTTATGAAACAATAAGTCCCCATTACTTCTTTTCCCCAGATTCTGACAACCATTCTACTGCCTGTCTTTGTGATTTTGACTATCCTAAATAACTCATATAAACGGAATAATACAATACTTTTATTTCTGTGACTTGCCTATTTTATTTAGCACAATATATATCTTCAAACCCATCAATGTTGACCCTACCCTCCCTTTGGAGGTCCAATATTGTTTTACACACACACACTCCGTATTTATTTATCCATTCATCCATTGACTACATCTGGATACTTTCATGAATAATGCAGCTTTGAATGTAGGTATACAATTCTCTCGCTTCAATTCTTCTAGGTATTTACCAAAAAGTGGAATTGTAGGTTCACATGGAAGTTTTATTTCTAATTTTCTGAAGATTTGACATACTGTCTTGCCCAGTGGCCAAGTGATTTTACATCATACCAACAGTGCAGAAAGATTTCAATTATTCCATGCCCTTGCCAACATTAGTTACTTCCCTTTTTTTTGGACAGTAGCCTTTATAATGAGTAATAAGGTGATAATTCATTGTAGCTTTGATTTGTATTTCTCTAATTATTAGTGATATGGAACATCTTTTCACATGTCTTTTGACCATTTGTATATTTCTTTGGAGAACTGTTAGTTCAAGTGTTTTGCCCATTAATTAGTTTGTTTGTTTTTTGCTGTTGAATTTTAGAAGTTCTGATCTTCTGAAGATTAATTTTTATCAGGTATGATTCACAAATATTTTCTTTTATTCTGTGATTTACTTTTTCCATGGAATTCACTCCTTTCATTAAATCTGGAATAAATTTAATTATAACATAATGTAGTTTATGTCAAATAATATGCAATATTATATATAATATGGTTTATGCTTTTTTCTAACTAGACATTTTTTTGAATGCCTTTGACTTATCTGAAGTCAATCAAATAAGGTCTACTCCATGTTGACAATAAGGCATGGAGGAAAATAAAATCCCCGGGGTAATTCTTTGTTAGACATAACACAAACACATCAAGAAAAACCTATGGATAAATCGCTTCATGAGAAATGAGTTTTACTCCTCATGGAATGACATAGAGCAACTTAACCCAATCCAAGAAGACTAAGTTAATATGAGGATAGAAAAAACATATTTTAAAGAATGATGTTTATATTTCCTAAACTTGGATTATACTATGATTTTTACATCCTGTATAGGTTTTCTTGACTCGGCATTAGCCAACCATTGTGAAATTAGTGGAATAACTGAAGATAATGTTAATATCCACAGTAGGTGAAGCTGCCCATACACCAGCACTTAAGGGGGGCAAAATAGGAATATAGCGTGAAGGTAGGAGTTTGAGACCAGTCTGGGCAACACAGTGAGACTGTCTCTACAAAATTATATATAGATATAGATGACATAGATGATACAGATATAGATACAGATATATATATATGGACCTAGATAGCTGGACAGTGTGGCTTGTGCCTATAGTCCCAGCTACTAGAGAGGCTGAGATGGGAAGAACCCTTGAGCCTGGGAGCGACTGTGTCATCATACCACTGTACTCCTTGCTGGGTGACAAAGCAAGAACCCATATATCAACAAAATAATATTAATGACAATAATATTAATATAAAAAATCTAAGTTTTATCTTCCTAACACCAAAGTTGTTGTTTCATGGTATGTAGCATATTATTTTCTTGTGGTCCAGCATACAATAACTTCATTTACATTATAGAACACTCAAATAGTAAAACATAAATGTGAAGTCTTTGATGTGAGCAAAAACATGTCAATATCCCTGTATCTTGACGTGTGCTTTACGGGGTAGGACATTTAACAACATGCATTTGGGCTGTTTTTCTCTTTAAATTTTCTTACCAATTAAATAATTTTCACATATATTCAGTCAACATATTTTAAAGCAGAAAAAAAAAGGTTCTCGTTCTATCCTGTATTAAACGTTGAGAACTGAACTATTAACAAAGTTTTAATGTTTTGATTTTACTCTCACATTTGTTTTTTGGTGAATATCATAATAGTTTAAATGGCAGTAGCCATACTAAAGAAAAGTATTTTAGGGCGGCGCCTGTGGCTCAAGGGGTAGGGCGCCCATCCCATATGCCGGAGGTGGTGGGTTCAAACCCAGCCCCGGCCAAAAACCAAAAAAAAAGAAAAGTATTTTATTGAAGCTGCATTTTACCTATGCAATATAGCATTCATTTCTTTAGTTCTAAATCCTGAAATATGAAATATAAAAGGAGGAAAATACATTATGTTGTCTTCACATTACATAAAGTGATGTTTACATACATTACAAATGATGCTGATTATAGGTTTTAATCAAATGTTAATGATGTCCTACATGGAAAGACCCAGCACTATTTGCACAGCAGAGGGAAACATGCTTTCATAGTAACAAGGTATTTCATTAATTCTGTCTTGTATATGTGATTATTTGTACTAGTTTTAATTGATTACTTTCTTCTTCTTTAGTTGTATCTGAAGACTATAACACTTTTTAGAAAAAAGGTCCCCCAATTTTTTCAATTCTTTTACAGCAAAATAAACAGTACAGAAAACAAACTACAGTATCAATCAAAGGATTCCCCACACTGCTCTTGTGACATGTTGATAGGAATATTTGTACAATTGAGTGAAATGATATCTGTAGCTTTGGAACAGAATACAAAAACAATTTTATCTTTCTTTGTTGTAGAATGTTTTGGTATAATCTTACAGGAATCCCAGCCAGGAGTGGACAGGAGGCTAAGTCAGAAAGAGACATAAGATTTAGTTATATTCAGAGATGAAACTCAGAATATTAGGATGTAAAACGTCCATTACCTACTTGGGGTATTTCTTGCTGAATCTTCAAGTGCTTACACTTGCCCATCTCCATCAAGCACAATTCACATAGATTATCAGGAGGAGTCCCAGCTACTCTTGAGATCTGGTAGTTGTGACAATCACTTAAAGAACAAAAATAAGATGAGAAAGATACTCCCTAAGATGCCTGAAAAATTTTGGTAGGAGAATGGAGGAACAGCTTTCTTTCAATGATACCCCTCAGAACTCTAAAGAACACCCTAAGTGAAGGAAATAAATAAAATGTGTTTATTCGTATTTTAAGAATCATAATAAACTACAAAGGTAACTTTCATATTCTATTTGGGAAAATAGTTTCTTGTATAAGCAAAAAATGTAATTGCAGTACTGATTCTGGAAACACGGCTTTCTTTTAATCTTTTCATAACGTCCATTTGTCTGATGACAAGACTGCTGACATAATTCAATGTGACCACAACGTTAGGCATTTCAAATATGTCTGCATCGCATCTGGTTGCTAGGTAAGTGCCCGTGAAATCAATCTTCCATGTCTTCTTTAAACCACTTATGCAAGATATCACCTTATAAAACTATAACTTCTATGTTTTCCCATGTTCTAAATAAAAGACAATCATTCCCCAAAGAACTGTTAGTTCTCAATTACAGCAGTTCATGCTTGATAGTCAAGCTAAAAGGCAGACATGCTGACAAACTCTGTTTCTCCTCTCTTTTTAAGTATATGCTTTTCTATGTCAACAAAATTTAAATATTTGGGAGAAAATTAGAATTCACTGGGAAACTCTGAAAGGCAGTGAATAAGAAAATGCTCCCAAATCCGGAAATGTGCTATTAATTGTTTGTAATCACAATGTAGCCAGAATCTTTCTCTCTCTGCTGGGTCCTTGGTGGCTGAGATACAAAGACTGAATCCAGGGACCACTGTGAGTAAGTGAAAGGTAGATTTTATTAATAGACAAGAATGAAGATAAGACCTCTGTCAGGGGGATCCCATGTGGGCCTTCTGTCTAGGGGGTTGTATACTGCTTTTCCTATTCTGTGAGCAGGGGTTTGGGGGAGATGGAATGTCATAACCACTTGTTGCCAAGAGTTGAGGTGGGAAGTTAATTTTAGAGCTGCCCCTATGTAGCAATGCATTTACATTTAGGCTGTGCTCTCTGCTCTGGGAGTGGTGGCTTAGGTGGAATGCTGGTCATGCTATTTTTTATGTGCCTATTTTGAATGAAGGGAATGTGGTCTGTGGTCTGTGGGCCTGCTTGGGCTCAGGAAATAGGGCTCATGTCCAGCCCTGGGTTGGAGGGGACCCTGTATCAAGACCTGTTATAAACGCATTCCTGAGTAAGCTTTCACATGGAATCAAAATCTCTACAGAGATCCAGATTTCCAACAAATATTCCAAGAGAGCTTGAGAAAGAGAAATGATTCAAAAACAATATATTATTTTATTTTCTATTGTTGGCATCATGAAATATATTCATTTGAATACAAAATCCACAGAAATTCTATTTTATTTATAAGCATTTATACACTTACGAGGGTGAACTGAACTCTATCCAGAGCATTAAGATATTTTTAAGATGGGCATGATAGCTCATGCCTGTATTTCTAGCACTCTGGCGGGTCAAAGTGGGTGGATTTCCTGAGCTCAGGAGTTCAAGACAAGCCTGAGCAAAACAAAGACCCTGTCTCTAAAAATAGCTGGACATTGTGGTGGGCACCTGTAAACACATATACTTGGGAGGCTGAGGCAAGAGGATCAATTGAGCCAAAGATTTTGGGGTTTCTATGAGCTATGATGCCATGAAACTCTACCAAGGTGACAAAGTAAGACTCCATCTCAAAAAAATAAAAAAAAAAGGAAAAAAGAAAAAAACGAAAGAAAGAAAGAAAAATAAATTTATTAAATAATTTTCTCTCTAAAAAGTATGTCATTTTTCTTTTTCTTTGGGTCCAATTACCCTAAAATACATCTTACATCTTAATTATCAACCCACACACATCCATGATGTTTCTAATATTTTAAAAAGTGTTGAATTACCTCATTTGAGCTATAAATTGATTTTTCTGCTACTTAGGGTAAGATGAAACATTAAAGGCAATATTTTGAATTTTCTTTTTCTCTATTCATAATGAAGAAAACAACTAAAAATACCTAATGTTCTAAACTTCCAAACAGAATTACATAGTACCTTAAAGTTACTATAATCCTAGCAATGGACAATGAAAACCAAATTAAAAAAAAAAAACTTTCTGAAAAATTCTATTTCTTTCACAGCTCTTGTTTCAGCATCTTTTACACAGAAAATATAGCAATATAAATAAAAATTGTGAATTTGTTAAATCATGAATTTGTTATGTAAAAGGAACATAGATTTAATACCTTTAAATTCAAATTCAAATTAATGGAAATTACATCCAAGACAGCATTTTATTATACTGAAATGTCTAGTTTTTTCAAATCATCCATTAAAAAGATTATGTTTAATTAAGAAGATTTTTGCTTTTATAAATTTGTAGAGCTTCTTAAAAGCCTTGAAACAAAATTTTAAAAAATATAATATGTCTGAATAGAGTAACCTAGGTTACTGGATACCGCACATTGCTTCTGAAATGCTTCCCTGTACCCATGTAAGCAAATGCTCCTGGGGCTTGAAAGACCATCAGTTAAAGCTATTGTGGCCTCATCTGTCAAACTGATATCTCAGTTACACAAAAACTTCCATCCACATCAGAAATCCATTAACCACTGATCCTAAATAACAGAGCTAACATAATGGATGGCTGAGTCTCTGCTTGCAATTGAGGTTGGCTTAAAAGGCTGACTAAGCAAGTATAGCAAAATGAATGGAACCAAGATGATGTTTACAACACAGACAAAATAGCCACAGACCATACTGGGTATAATGTTACTTAAAAATATAAGTGGATCACAGTTTAAACCTCAGAATACAGAATGTCCTTTGATTATATATTTAAATAACATAAATGTTATTTAAAATGAAACCAATAATACAACCAAATCCATGTGCTATTTTTTTTTTAATATTCTAATCTCCAGTCTTCTAATAGGACACATTTGAATCCCATAGAAACTTTCTGAGGTGGACCTTTTTACAATCCCATTTTTTACACATAGCAGAACTAAAACCCAGAGAGTTGAGTGGCATGATCTAGTTTATACAGCTAGAAAGAAGAAGGGTTAAGATTTGTTCCCAGACATTCTGACTCCAAAGGCTGTGTGTTTAACCTTCTCACAGCACTATATTTCAAATCAATCATTAGTAATATTTGTTTGGTAAAACAATGCTACATTATGAGCCAAAATAAAAGGTTAAATTTGAACCAAAATATCCATCTGTTATTCTGTACCCAGATAATTATTTTTCTTTTTAAAATAATATAATGTGTGCAAACTCTTTTCATAAGAATGAGCTGAATTTTTAAATTCTTCAAAATACATGACCCTGAGTTCCTATGTTGTAATATGGCAGTGTTTGAGAAAATATCTAGTAGAAAATTGGCAGATAAAAATCCTAGCAAAGTTGAAAATTTAAATGATAGTCTCATCTTTCTGTGTGTACTAAACCGATCTGAGGATTTAAATGAACTGATGATGCTGTATGACTATTATAGAGCCAAGGACTGTGAACAACTTAGTGTATGCTGTTCAGCACGTGGTTGAGTTCTCTCTCTCTGGATTGTTGGAGTGAGATAGTTCTGAAATTCCCAGTGCAGTCACTTAATAACAGTTAACCCATATTTCTATTACTAATAATATTTGCCTCATAAAATTCTCTGCATTATTTTCAAAAAGTGACAATATCATGATCATTAATTATGAGCTGTTATGAGTTGACTAAGTGACATCAGCCATTTCTATAATAATACCTCACACATTTAATAACTGACACCTTTTATTGAATTGATTCCCTAAATAATTTCATTCTTGAATTTAAAATATATAAAAATATTTATTCAAATATTTTAAAATAAATGCAATAGTTTTTGAAGGATAATATATTTAGTCACATTTTGCCAACACTCTGATGTAATAATGACAAACCTGGCAACCATCCCAGCAAAGACGGTGGCAGGTCATCAGAATGTTGGCCTCCTTCTTGGGATACAAGTTTGCCAGAGTTTTCTAGCAGCCCTATTTACATGTTACCAATTTGCTCTTAACGCCCTGTATTGGTCATAAGATACTCCAGAGAAACAGAACCAACAAAATGTGTGTACGGAGACAGATTTATTTTAAGGAATTGGCTGTGTAATTATGAAAGCTTGGTGGCCAAGGTCTGTAGGGTGGACCGCAGGCTAAAAACTCAGGGAAGAGTTGGAGTCAAGTTGAAAGGCAATCAGCTGGCTGAATTTCTTCCTGCATGGATAATGTCAGTATTTTTATTAAGACATTTAGTTGATTCGATGAGACGTATATGTATTGCGAAGGATAATCTCCTTGACTTGAAGTCCACTGATAGAAGTATTGATCTCATAAAAAATACTTTTGTAGATTTATCCACAATTATGTTTGATTCAATATCAGCACCATGGTCCAGCCATGTTGAATATAAAATTAGCCATCACAGTCCCCTTGTAGTATATAACCTTCTATGTATCATAATGTTAATTTATATTGCATGCCTGGACGTTTAGGTTAACTTAATTTTTCCCTACAGTGAGCATTTTTGAGCTATATCCTTTTTGATAGAAATTATTGCCCCTCACCTTTTCCCCCTCATTGAATAGGTAGTCTTTAATGGTATAACTGGGTATAATTAATCAATATTTAATAATTATATATTTATATTTATATTTTTTGTGGACAAAATATTTGGGATCTGAATCAATGTGATTCAGACTATACATATTTTTATACATTCTATACCTACTTTTTTAGTTAAATGAGCTATAATAATATAATCCCCTATTAGTGTCTTATAGGTTCAGTGAATGAGTAAGCAAAAATTCAATAATGTAATTTTTATCTTATAGTTTTTGCTTGAGGTTTTATTTTTTGGTGAAAGCAAAGTTCTTGATTTATATTGCAATGTATATACAGCACATTAGATACTGCCTTGAATATAATTATGTTATTTTTTCTTCCTGTGTAAATAAAAGCAAGCAATATTTCTCCTGAGTGGATAGCTTGTTGATTACATCTTGTTGTTCAAAATAAGTTATGATGCTTCTATATTTTATTTTATACTACTCTAATTGAAACAGATAAAGAAGTAGGTGGGACAGAACTGTCCATTCAACACAGATATATTAAATGCCTATCTAACTTTTGCAGAAGAAAAATTACCATATCTATAATATCTTCATATATAACCCTTTGTAAAAGATTAAATGGCGACCTTTCCAAAAATGCAAGGAATTAGATTTGTCCAAATGATGTAAAGTAACTGGCCTCTTTAAAATGAGGATATATAGATACATATAGAACAAAAATCCTACAATGTAGTTTGGAAACTCTTAATCTCTACAGGTTGCTCTGTTTCTTTCTCAGCCTCCTAGCAAAAACCTAATAATAATGATCCAATATAGCAAGCATAAATTTTGCTAATTTCTAAAGAAAATCACAATACAGGGTGAATACAACTACTTCAAAAAAATAATTGTCAATTTTCCTATATAGCTAATACTAACAAAAGAAGAAACCAAAATTTCGCAGTCTCTGAATGCTTCCATATTTTTTAATAAGAAATAAGAGATTTATGGATATTCTTTCACAACCTAGTAATTTCAGTCAGCAAACAAATGGACATTGAATAAAATTTATCCACAAGATCCAGGAAGAATACAACAAATCCAGAGTTTATTTTTATCTATGGAGAGGTAGAGCAGAGGAATTCTATGTAATATTTTAGACATTTTAATTAACTTATATTGAATATATATTCTTGTGAATGATCATTAAAATTTATTTTTGCAAAATTTTATGTCATACTCTCTCCCGTGGTCCACAAAAGAATGTAGACAGAGCCAGAACTGCACTGGATTAGAAATTCAACCTGAAAAATAAATATTATGCAAAGCATAGCTATGTTCTAATATATGGGTGAGTTCTGAATTTCCATTTGAATTATAATTAGTTTTCCTCAATGAATTGTATTTTATTCATTATTGGTTTTCTTCCTCTGTATCTTGAACACACTCTCTCTGTGTATATGTATGTGTGTGTTTATATATATATGGGCTGTCCAGGAGGTATCCAACTATATATTTCTCTATTTTCATATATGTGTATACATATATATATATAATACATGTTTATATCCAAAATTGTGCTCATTAAACACTCAAAGAGCAGCCTTTAAGTATTTGGTGTCATCTTCTGTTTTAGTAAGGCTAAGTTATCATTAGAAGTCCATGATAAAATTTGATGGTGGGTGATTTATGTTAGATAATAATACTTTTTAAAGTTCTGTTGCCAATTTTAAAACAAAGAAAATAAATTCTTTTTTATTCTCATGTGTACACTGCAAAAATATTTGTCTTTCAGTGCATATACATAAAAGTACATTGCATTATAGTTGGTTACATATAGTACTTATCTATGAAAGTCTTGGTGGATTCTTGATTAGAATTAAATTCTAATTGATTTAATTTAATTCCTTTAACTTATTAGAGGAATTAAATAAAGCAATATTGAAAAGCTCGCAGGTAGTGCTATGTGAGCTGGTCCAGTGTCATGATACAAGAGCCATGAGTTGTTCACCACGATTTTCAGTTAAGATTTTCCTAAATTTATGAAATGTCCCACCTATGCCTATTTTCTTCAGTGTTCTTGTCAGAAAAGGATGCTGAATTTTGTCAAATGCCTTTTCTTCATGAAATGAGAGAACCATATGATCTTTATTTTTTATTTTATTTATGTGATTAATTATATTTATGGATTTATGTATGTTGACCCAACCTTGAATCCCTGGGATGAAACCCACTTGATCATGATATTTCTTTAACAATGTTTACTTCATCCACTATGCTTCTCACAGTGAGCCAATGATTTTCACACATCATTCACTGTTAACAAGGAATTCATAAATTTGTTCATTTTCTAATGAAAGCCCCCCAAAATTTCATGGTGGTACACAAAAACATACAACCACAGTAATGCCACTCAGCAAACACTGGCACACGTTGACCGGAACACACTGTGAGACACTGATATGCCAAGGTTATGGAACCTTGCCAAGTTGTTTGTACAGTGCGCCAACATCAATGCAGGATGGTAAGCTCGTAAACTTAATTGTCAGACCACGTATACGCACACATGCACACACACAAATATATACATATATATACACACACACATATATATACACTGTCATTGATGTATTGATATGAGAAGTACCAGATGGTGCTCTAGGAGCAGAGAGAGAAATGACCAGATTTGCTTGAGATGAGAGTGTGAGCAAAGGGATGCAGAAAGGAATTGTTGATATTTATGTGGAAATGTTTTGATGTGATGTAGAAGATACTCAGGAAAGAACTAAAGTACAAAATTACGAATATGCATAATGCACTTATTACAATCTTAGTATGAAGACAAATTTTATTAGACAATGTTCAAGGTCAAATCAGTGTTGGATCCTGATAGGTTATATTTCCTGGCTGTATGAAAGTAATAAGAGAGGGACTTAATACACACACGCAAAACGTTATACACTCATGTGCGTATGTGAAAGTTTTATCTAGTCATATGCATGTATTTATTTATTCATATTGTGATGATATAGAGGATGAAATAAGTTGGATGAAATTTGAGAAATATTAGTGTGGGACACTATCAATATCACTAACTGAGAAAGGTGAATGAGAGAAATATGCTGAAAAGCTTCACCCACGTGTTAAAGTGTGCAGATCGATTTCCCTGTAACCTGAAGAACTTAATTCTTTTCACGTGGTTTTCAATCAGGTAAAGTTCGTTAAGAAGCACACCATATATCTTTTTAATGGTTCACCAGAGAAAACTGTAGTTTTAAATGGTCATTTTCTTCTTGAACATAAGCAAATGCTCTATCAATATTTGTATATAAACATAAGAAAGAAACCTGATTTGACAAATCTGCACTAGACTTATTCTATATCCATTTACTTATTACTCATCTCAAAACTTAGTATTAAAGTAATTGTTTTTTATGAAAGAGAGTAATTAATTTTTAAAACAGTTAGCCTGTTTTTCTTTTCCAGGAGAAATGTTACTTTTAAGATATACATGGTAAATAATATATTTAGCTAAAACAATGTCACTGTTAAAGAATATTTTTTCTTTTAATAATCAATTAGTTTAAGACTATCGTGCCCTCACCACATTAAATAATGCAATGAATTAATTTATGACTGTCTCATTTTGAAGTATCTAATATCATGGTTGTTAAATACATACATCATGTAATGTGAGAATATATTTTTTCTCATGAGGTAGGACTAGAGCGCAAAATAAATAGATCAAGACATAACTATTTGCAGTAAAAAATATGATTTTGAAATATTAAATTTAGGTTAGGTGATACTACAGTTTTTTCCAATTAACTACCAAAAAAGTTAAAGTAAAAATTCTGCTCATGGTTCTCTAAATTGAGAAATAAATCCTTGCCTTAATGAAATTTATTCAACTTCATCATTTGGAAAACTTAAATAAAGTACTTCTGTAGGACAGGCAGTTACCAAAATTTAAAATCTATTAAAATGGTAACACTACCTTTGGTCATTTTACATAGACATAAAGAATTAAAATATAAAAAGATAATTGTCAACCTAAAAGTTCACATGACACTTAAATATATGACATGAAAGATAAAGAATAACTTCCATCAAAATTTTGATGGCCTATTTCATGCAGAAGTCAACTACAAACTACAAAATATAAGCATGAGACAGTGTCCTTATTAATGCTTAAATAAATCATTTATTTTTTCAAGAAATACACTATTCAAACCAAAAGTAATTTTTTTTTTGTACTTATGGGAATCTCCAAGAATGGAAAAGTGTTTCACGATCACCAGGGCTCCAGGTAATAATAAAACTGAGCTATGGGTCTCACCTGTTCAGGGCACTGTGTTTCTTGTTGACTTGTATTCTCCAACAGCTTGTTCGGCTTCCTTCTCTCCTACGACCTCTTTCCCATAAATAAGCATTCTCCCTGATGTATTCAGTACTGATACCACAATCATAGTGAATAACTGATGATCACTGAGATTTTTATCCATTCTTTGAACTGATCATTTTGGTCAGACAAGTGAATGAATACCCATGTTTGTCACTCACAGGTCATGTGCCCATCCTGAAGGCTGGTGCAGGGACTAAATACTCTGAGAGAGTAACAGGACACAGTGGGGGAGAAACATCATTCGCTCAAGGTCTTGTAAGAGTTATTAAAATTTATACAGCAAGAAATACATGCACTAAGAAGTACAAAAACAAATGACAGTTGCAGAGACCAGTGTCAAGTTGCAGAGAATGGTTTTGTATTGAGTGTTAAGGCACTTGGCAGAAGGGATAGGCATAAGGACTTATAGAGCTTCCAGCAATCATCCCCTAATGCATATTTGCTGCTCCTTTTGCTGTGAGCAGGTAGCTGCTCTTTAAAATGAAAATTTGACAATTCAGCAACAATCCCTAAACCACCTGCCCTGTTACAGTCCATAAGATGCCCTTCTGCTCTGCTTCTCTCCTGGATACTTCCAGATGAAGTCAACATCCATGTTAATAACAGAATTAAAATTCCATCTAACACCCTAGCTGCAACAATACCTTCGAAATGAAGTTTAAGATTTTCAGGCTTAGCAGCATTACTATCTTCCCTTAGCACACTTCCTGTTAATAGTCAGTCATCCTTTAGAAGACACGTAAAAGGAGCTGGTAATACATGCTGAATTAATCTGGCCACATCATCTGCTATATTGGGCAACTACATTCTCCTTTAACAAAATGACTAAAAACATAATTTACACAATAACTCATCTTTTCTTTACGGAAGACTGGATGACATGTTTTAAGAATGATAAAATGCTTCTCAGATTTTCTTTTGTACTTTCTGTGTTACAGCTCACAGATAATTTCTCTTTTTTCTTCTTGCTTAGATATAGTACTATTAAATACGCTATTCTGTATATAATACCATACCTTCATCAATTTATTTTTCTTCCTGGTGAAGATCATCTGAAATAAAATGTTAATGAAGATTTTTTTAAAATATTGGTGATGTATTATAAGAATCTCAAGGGATATTTTAAAATGTTTTTTATACGATACAGCTTAACAATTCCTTGAGTTGTTTCAAAAACAAATCAAAATGTAAAATGTTTTAATGTGTATTTTTTATCCACAGATAGGATCCAGAATTTAATGAGATTAAAGAAAGATATTACCACAATAAATGTTTAGAAAGCACTGATAAACAACATGATTATTGTGAAAAGCAGAAAGCATTTTTTCTTGTTGATTTTTGAAAATATAAAAAAAGATTATAAACCTTGTTGTCTGTGAAATAAACTTGGAAATACTTTTACAAAAGTTTAATGTTAAGTGGAAAAACAGCTAGATTTTTCTCTACACAAACACATACCCTTTTACAATAATGTATATTCATATAAAAGATATAAACAGCTGTCTCCTGTTTAAAATGTCATCTGTAATATTTCAAAATGTTATTATCTAAGGAACATTCCATGTTGTCTTAAGGTGTGAATTGATTTGACTAATCTCATTGACATATCTTTCTATTAAGATTGAATATTTTCAACGTTAACCCTGTTAGGCAACAATGTTTTCATTTTCCATGGTACACATGATAAAAATTTTAACATCTGGCATTTAATGGTATGTATAAGTTCAACGCTAACTCTGCCATGATCCGGAGAAATCAGGAGCAATTTGGAGAACTGAAATTGGAAAGTTAATAGGAATTTTGAACTTCAAATGTTTTTTATATTACATAGTTTATCCTACAGCCTTTGGCTCATCTGTTTATGCTGCATTTGGAAGTAAAAAGTAAGAACACTTACCTGATGATTAGAGACATTGAGCATTTTTTCATGAGCTTTTTGGCTATTAGCGTGCCTTCACTGGGAAAGTTTCTATTTATGTCTTTTGCACACTTTTAAATGGAGTTGTTGAGTTGTTTCTTGCTGATTTGCTTGAGTTCCATAGATTCTGGTTATCAGCCCTTTATCGGATATATAGCATGTGAACGTTTTCTCCCGTTCTGTGGGTTGTCTGTGTGCTCCTTTGGTTGTGTCTTGACTGTGTAGAAGCTTTTTAATTTGTTCAAGTCCCATTTATTTATTTTTGTTATTGCTATGATTGCTTTTAGGGTCATGTATGTGAGTTCTTTGCCTAGGCTGATATCATTAAGAGTTTTTATAACATTTTCTTCTAGGATTTCTCTGGTTTCTTGCCTTAGTTTTAAGTCTTTTATCCACTGTGAGTTAATTTGTGAGATCAGTGCTAGGAGCAGACGTGTTTACATGTGGGTATCCAGTTTTACCAGCACCACTTATTGAATAGGGATCTTCTCCCCACTTTATGTTTTTATCTATTTTGTCAAAAAACAGATAAGAATATGAGAGTGACTTTCTGTCAGGGTCTCTAACATTTAGGAAAATTTAAATCAAAACCACAATGAGACATCACTTAACTCTAATGAGAATGGTTTGTATTAAAAAGTCCCCAAACAACAGATGCTGACACAGATAATGACAGAAAGGAACTCTTAGACAATTCTGGTAGGATTTCTGACATGAACCTATTCATTAAAAATCCTGGTACAATATTAGAAAATTTAATACCATAATGTATGAATGACACCATATTGGAGTTATCTCTGCCTTGGTATTGGTGCATGATTTGAAAACAAATCATTGGAATGCTACATGTTGATAGAATAAAGGTGCAAAATATGTATCATCCCTATAGATGAGAAAAATAATACGTTGGAATATTTTTAACTATTGTATTTTATGATTGCAAGATGAATAAAGTGTAGTTATTTTTGGTAGAATTGTTTTTTTAATTTTCTTACTCAAGAAATAAGTGGAGTTTTCATTATTTCATTTCTCAGATGTCCAGAGTTTATTTTAATCCCTTGTGCCATTATTAAAGGTAGGCTTTATTCTTCAATTTCTGGGTATGTTTACTTTGGTGAAGGACCATCATGGTCATTGTGAAGATGGGTCTGAGTACTTCCTGTACAATTGGTCTAGTTATGGTAGATTTCCTCTACATTTGCATGTTATAGAATATTTGATTTCTCCATCACAAATGAAACTCAGTTTAACAGGATACAGGACCAGCAGCTGTAAATTACTTTGTTTAACAAGGTTAAAGATTGATGACCATCCACTTTTGGCTTGAAAAATTTCTGCCGAAAGATATGTGGTCATCATGATTTGTTTTTCATTGTAAATAAGACTTTTCTTATGCCAGCATTTTCTCCTTTATACTGACTTTGGCAAAGTTACTTACAGGGTGTTTAGGAGATGCTTTGTTTGGATTGACTCATGTTGGAGTTCTGAAACTATCTACAATCTAAATTTCTGTGTCTCTCACAATCCTTGGGAAATTTTCTGCCAATTGATTATCTCCCTAAATGTGAATGACTTGAATTCCCCTCTATGGAGGCATAGGCTGGCTAACTCCATGCAAAAACTCAGGCCCAATATCTGTTGTCCCCAAGAAACACACATAAACTCAAAGGATAAAATAAAACAAGACACAAGTTGAAAGTATTGAAAACAATAATCCAGATGAAAATCAGAAAAACAGTAGTGGTTGCAATCTTATTTGTAGACACAATTGACTTTACACCAACAAAAAAGAGGAAAGACAAGACACACAACATGAGAAGATTTCAATAATTACATTTACTCACCCAAACTAAATACTCTTCTATATATAAAATAAACCCTTAGGGATATGAACAATTTGATATCGTCCAATATTGTGATGGAAATCCTAGTCACTGTAATCTGTCAAGAGAAGGAGATCAAGGGTATTCAAATGTTATTTTATTGTTCATTAACATTCTTTTCTTTAAGATTAAAGAACTCCTTTTAGTGAGCAGTGCCTATGGCTCAAGGAGTAGGGCGCCGGCCCCACATACTGGAGGTGGCAGGTTCAAACCCGGCCCTGGCCACAAACTGCAAAAAAGAAAAAGAAAGAAAGAAAGAAAAAAGCCTATTTGGGCAGCACCTGTGGCTCAGTGACTAGGGCGCTGGCCCCATATACCAAAGGTGGCAGGTTCGAACCCAGCCCCAACCAAACTGCAACAAAAAAATAGCTGGGCATTGTGGCAGGCGCCTGTAGTCTCAGCTACTTGGGAGGATGAGGCAAGAGAATGGCCTAAGCCCAGGAACTGGAGGTTGCTGTGAGCTGTGTGATGCCATGACACTCTACCCAGGGTGATAAGGTGAGACAGAGTCTCTACAAAAAAGAAAGAAAGAAAGAAAGAAAGAAAGAAAGAAAGAAAGAAAGAAAGAAAGAAAGAAAGAAAGAAAGAAAGAAAGAAAGAAAGAAAGAAAGAAAGAAAGAAAGAAAGAAAGAAAGAAAGAAAGAAAGAAAGAAAGAAAGAAAGAAAGAAAGAAAGAAAGAAAGAAAGAAAGAAAGAAAGAAAGAAAGAGAAAGAAAAAAAAAGAATTCCTTTTAGCATTTTTTTGTAGGGCAGCTCTAGTGTTAATGAAGTCCTTCAGCTTTCATTTTCTTAGAAAGTTGTTCTTTATCTTCATGTTTAAAGAATATTTTGAGAGGGTATAATACTCTCCATATACTCTTTCTTAGCTTCTAAGGTCTGCCACCAAGTGATGTATTAAAGGTCCTTTACATGGTGTTTGTTTGTTTTTATTTCTCTTAAGATCTGTTCTCTACCTGGGAATTTGATTACTAAAAGCCCTGAAGCAGTCTGTGTTTAGGTTAAATCTGCTTAGTGTTCTGTGACCTTCTTGTACCTACATATTGATACCTTTCTCTAGGTTTAGAAAGTTCTCTGCTACTTTTTCTTTGAATAAACTTTCTAAGTAAATATTTCCCTTCTGACTGTATGTTCAAATATCTTGTCATTAAACTTATTATTTCTTTCTTCTGCTTGGTCAATTCTGCTGTTCAGACTCTTAAATATTTGCCAGTTTGTTATTTCAATTTTTCAGCTCCAGGATTTGTGCTTGATTTTTATTTTTATTTTATATATTTTTATTCTTTTTATTAAATCATAGCTGTGTACATTAATGCAATCATGGGGACAATGTGCTGGTTTTATACACAATTTGAAATGTTTTCATCAAACTGGTGAACATAGCCTTCATGTCACTTTCTTAGTTATTGTGTTAAGACATTTATATTCTGTCTGCTTGATTTTTAAATCATATCTATCTTTTTGTTAAATTTCTATGATAGGTTTCTAAATTTCTTTTCTGTTTTGTCTTGAACATAACTAAACTTTCTTAGGACAGCTATTTTGAATTCTTTGTCTAAACATTCACTCTTGAATTGGTCATTGGTAACTTACTTAGTTTATTTGGGGATGTTATGTTTTCCTGAATGTTCCTGGTGCTTGTGGCTATTCAGTAATGTCTGGGCATTGCAGAGTTGGCTTTTTATTTTAAGCTTCCCAGTGAAGGATTTCTTCAACCTGCCATTCTTGAGAAGGCCTTCCACATGTTCAATAGGAATTTAATGTTGTGATTTAAGTCTTTGTTCACTGCAGCTTTATTAGCACTGAGGACACCCCAATCTCAGTAATGCTGTGACTCTTGCAGATTCCAGGTGCTACAACTTTAGCAGACTTGGACAAGCTATATAATTCCAGAGATTAATGGGCAAATTCCTTCAGACTCTTTCCTCACTCTCTGTACTTGGCTGCTAGAGATGGGTGAAAAATTATGTAGGCACTCACTTGTAGCCACCAATGCTAGGACTGTGCCAGGTCACGCATGAAGCCAGCCATCTCACTCAAGGCCAGTGATTACTGTTGCCTGGCTATCTCTGAAGTTTATTCAGAGCCCAAAGGCTTTTTGTCAGTAGTGGTGAATTCTGCCAGGACTAGATGCTTTCTTTCAGGGCAGCCTATTTCCTTCTGATGTAGGGTGGGTCTTAAAATCCTGATCAGGATCTAAGGCCTGGAATCATGAGTGTGCTTAATATTTTATTTTACCATGGTTGAGCTGGTAGTGAAGTTGCCAAACCAAGTCTTCTGAACTCTTCCTTTCTTCAACTGGAAGAAGACTGTCTTTGAGCTCTACTGCCTGTAGTTGGAGGAGGGCAGTACTAGAACTGGCTCAGGTGCAGCTGGTATCTCACTGGGTCATGTGCACCCAAACTGCACTTGCTCTAAGCCAGCATAATTTTAGGAATTGGCCAAGATAAATGTCCCCAGGCTGTTTTTTTGTTTGGTTTGTGTCAGCAGGGGGTCATGGGATGGAACTCTGTTTTGAGGTGTAGAATTTCTTTGTGGTTGGGCTGGTCCAAATGCTGTCTGTGCATGCTGGCAGACTTCTGTTCTGTGCTATGTTCTCCTGTGGCAAAGGAGGCCCTGCCTTCCAATGAAAAGTTCCACACTTCACTAAAAATCACTTCACTGTTTTTCTCCCAGGCACACAGATTCTCTCTTCACTACACATCCAGGTGTGGTACTGCTAGGGGATAAAAAGAGGTGGTGTGGGTACAGAAAGCCTATGTTTTCTAGCCTCTTCCGTGTCTCCTTCCTTGATGTAATGTAAAAATTAGGTGCTCTAATCATTAACCTAGTTTTGGTTCTTCTGAAGGTGCTTCCTTGTTTGACTAGGGGTTGAATTAGGTGTTTATGTGGAGGGATGATTGGTGGCAGTTTCTATTCATCAATCTTGCTCCCAAGATTGCTGCCTATTTTTTGGCAAAGGTATAAAGGTATAGAACATTTTTTTTTTAATACACTGCTGGTGGAGTTGTAAAAACTTAACAATCACTTTGTGAAAGCATATGGGAGTTTCTTATAAATATTCCTTTAACATACAAACTACCAATTCCACTTCTGCGTATATGTGTTATACCTTAGTTATTTATTGCATGCATCCTGTTACCAGAATATAAGCACTATGGCAATTATTCATATTTAACCTCTCAAGGGTGTCCAGCCTGTGCTCACTGGCTGCATGCTGATTTTCTGAAGCCTGTTTTGCTTATCTGTGGTCTCAGACACCACAAAAAGTATGCACAGACATTTTGTTTTGCTCATCAGCTTTTTTAGTGTTTGTGTATTTAATATGTGGCCCAAGGCAACTCTTATTTTTTCCAGTTTGCCACAGAGAAGAAAAACGTTTGAACACCCCTGCTAACTCTTTGGCTCCTAACCCAGCTGCATATTAAGACTATTTGCATATTTTAAAAACATGTATACCATTTTCACTTTCCACACTCAGATACACACACACACACACACACACACACACACACACACACACACACACTAATTTCTAGGCTTCACTCCAAACAAATTGAATTAGAATCTGTAGGAGTGGGCCTAGGCTTCTCTGTGCTAGATCAAATGAAGCCCTTAGGAGAATAAAGCTATGTTCCTCCTTATCAAACGAAACAGGATTCAATTAAACATCCATACACTCTTTGACTCATATTTCACAAATAAATCTTAAAATCATTGATATCAATGTCACCATTACCAAAGTCATAAATTGTTTCTACTAACAAAATATTAGAAATATAACAATTAAGAAAACCTGCATATTATATCTGGTTTGAAATCTAGTTCTATCACAGACCAACTATGTCATTGAAAAAGTTAATTACAAATTTCATTTCACATGTAACGAATCTGTCTTCTAAAGATGTTCTTATATGGGATTGCCGTATAAGAAGGATAAAGTACACAGAACAATATTTGGCTTATAGGCAGTTTTCAATGTGTTATTCATTAACATAATAATATTAAGAACTATTATTAGTATCCACATTATTATTAATAGTAATTTTCCATTACTTTTACCACTTTCCTTCTAAAGTGCGTATAGAGTATAATGTATATAGACCTATATGTAGACCTACAATCATGAAATTTATTTTATTTTGATTCTGATTCATCTAGATTTTTTTTTAATTTAACAGGAGTAAATAGCATTAATTTAACATTTATATTGCTCTCTCTTTTTTCTTTTTTTTTTTCTGAGACAGAATCTCAATATGTCACCCTTGGTAGAGTGCCGTGGCTCAACAGTTCAAAGCAACCTCAAACTCTTGGGCTTAAGCGATTGTCTTGCCTCAGCCTCCCAAGTAGCTGGGACAGGCACCCACCACAATGCCCGACTATTTTTTGTTGTAGTTGTCATTATTGTTTGGCAGGCCCGGACTGGGTTTGAACTACCAGCTCCAATGTATGCGTCTGGTGCCCTAGCTGCTGAGCTATAGGCATCAAGCTGATATCTCTATTTTTTAAATAAAATGGTAGTATAGACTTATAGATCGACAAGACTATACAGACTTTACAGACTGAGTAGGAGCAGCTAAGCAATGAACAGGAGGTAGAATTATTTAATGTACATTAGTAAAGTCAGTAATAAATCTCTGGCTTAACTTTATGGTATTGCATTTAGAACATCTGTCTGTTTCAGTCATTTACAGCTATATGACACAGGCTTTAATTATATCTTCCACCAGTGATTTCAAGACAACAGATTCATGAGAAAAGCCACTTTCTGAAGTTTGTGGTGTATCTGTGTGTGCCAGCCATGCATGCATGGAAGAGAGAGAGAGTGCTCCAAATTAATTATAATATCACAGTGGTCAATTATATTCAGCAATTGCACTTAACTGTACATGGAAAGATATTAGATTGTTTATTTAAAGGCTATGAACCACACAACTCTTAAATTCTTATGAGAAGCATGGACCTCATGATGTTCTTCTCAAGTATTGTGTCTTCCTTCCTTCCTTCCTTCTTCCTTCCATCCATTCTTTCTTGGTACATTAAGCTTTTTGTTCATGTGATTAGAATAATAATAAGAAAAATTAGTTTTAATAAGTAAAATGTTTTTCAGACCATCAATGTTAGTAACTTCCATTTACTGTCACTGAAGTTTAGATTGTGAGCAGCAGCTAAATTTCCAAGAGGATTTTTTAAATCTACATTAAAATGAACCTTGATAATGTATAAGTGGGAAAACATCTGCTTCTCATAGAACCCATAAGGCTATTCCAGCCAACAAATTTCAAAAATCAAGTAGTGTTACTTATTGTGTAGTCTCATCTTTTTCTTTTCTCCAGTATCTTATCTTTCCAAAAATCAAAAATTCTGGCGATTTTTTTCTTTAAGATTTCTCATATTAATCATCTCCTCTACAGCACCACTGTTCCACGGAGATTCTAATCTTCATTTACTTCCTGGCTGGATTCCTCTAGTAGATGGCTAATTCTTTCCTTATCATCAATAGTGCTTCCTTCGATTTATCTCACTGATCAGAGAGATAAAATGACCTTCATAAAGCTTCTCACTGTCTGACTTTAACATAATTTTTTTAATATTCACAACATTGCCTGGAAGGATTTACAATCTTCCTTCTCATATATACTTGTCAAAAATATCCTTGCTTTATGATAATTGATATTTATGGCCACTCTGTCATAATTTGGCCTTAGGTATCATGGAAAATACCTGGGATGTCATGAACACGGCCCAGAATTAGAGTTTAGACATGGCATTAGTATCATTAATAGTGCTAATGTTGTGTCTATAGGAATTATCCACTCAGCAGCAGGAAAATTCATATTCATACAGAATCTTTAAGCATGAAGAATCCATGCTGCCTGTTTCTAGCTATGACTTTTAAGCTGATTTTTACTACCTGTTATAAACAGCTAACTATTTCTTAGGTCAAAACATTTTCCAATGATGACTATAAAAATTTCTTTATGAAATCAGAGTTAAATCCAGCACAGACTTTTATGCTATGGCATGGACTTTTGTGCGGAAGAGATGAAAATCCACTAGCTTAGGCTGTAAGTCTGATATATTCCAAAGCAAATAGATCAGTTAGAACCCCATTGCTATGATCCAGCATAACATTTTGTTAAATGTTGCTGACAATGGGTAGGTAATGTATTTATATTATAGATGTATTTATAAGTTTGGGCCAAAGAATTCAATAATACTGAATATAGGTTGAGAGCACATGAAAACTCTCAAAGCTAATTGAAGGTTTTTTTTCCTACATATCAAGTAGGAAAACACTATGGGAACAACCTAATTTGTGAGGAAACTGGAAATCAAGTATTAGGTTTTGGTTGTTTTAATTAACATATGCTAATTAGTATTCCAAGAGCCCCATTTCAGATCGCAGTTAGATATGCAAACACCAATATCGCAAGAGAGGTATGTGCTAGAATTATTGAGCTACTGAATTAATACCCAGATATCTGTGTCTTAACATAACGATATGTATTTCTTAAACCATAGCTCAGTACATGTTGCATAACTCATTAGAAATGGCACTGTGACAATAGCCTCCTGTCATTTTGTGATGTGAGAGTTCTATATATTTTTTTCCACATAACATTGACCAGAACTCAGTCATCTGGTGATAAACTAAATGCAGATGAAAGCTGAGAAATGTTTTCTGCCTTTGTGTTTAGCCTTTAGTCCATGAAAAGAAAATGTAACCAGTAACTACTTGGCAGACTCTGACAATCTGTGGAATTAACCAACAAGCTATAAAAATCTTTTTAGAAGATTGCATTTCCTTGTGGTTAGACAGCTCTTATTTAATTTGTGAGGAGGGTTATTTTGTGACACAGGTGAGCTTGTGGGCAGAGGTATCCTGGGCCATAGAACATAATGAAACAGCATTTGGTCATGCTGACATAGTTTGGATGTTTGCCTCCTCCAAATTTTATATTGCAATTTGATCTTGAGTGTTGGAGGTGGCTGTGAGTCATCTGGTCATGAGGTGGGGACAGATCCCTTAATCATGGTTTGACGTCCTCCCTGGAATGATGAGTTGAGGTCTCACTGTATTAGTTCACCAGGGGGACAGGTTGTTTAAAAGAACCTGCCACTCCACCTTCTCCTCCCTTTGCTTCTTCTCTGGCCATGTGACTTGCCTCCTTCCCTTTCACGTTCGCCTTGATTGGGGGTCCCTGAAGCCTTCACCAGAAGCAGATGGTGGCAAGGTGCTGTTTGAACATTATGCAGAACTGAGAGCTACATAAGCCTCTTTTCTTTGTAAATTACCCAGCCTCGGGTATTTCTTTTATAACAGAGCAGAATGAACTATCTTATATGCTGGACCAGGACTTGGAAAGGGAATCTGGAAAAAGTGTTTTGTGGTCTGATGAAGGAATATATTTTTTTTTTATTAAATCATAACTGTATACATTGATATGATCATGGGGCTTCATACACTTGCTTCATAGACCATTTGACACATTTTCATCACAATGGTTAACATAGCCCTCCTGGCATTATCTCAGTTACTGTGCCAAAACATTTACATTCTACATTTACCAAGTTTCGCAAATACCCCTGTAAGATGCACCACAGGTATAATCCCACCAATCCCCCTCCCTCTACACACCACCCTCCTCCCTCCCCTCCCCTCCCTTTCCCACTTCCCCCTATTGTTAGGTTGTAACTGGGTTATAGCTTTCATGTGAGAGCCCCAAATTAGTTTCATAGTAGGGCTAAGTACATTGGGTACTTTTTCTTCCATTCTTGAGATACTTTACTAAGAAGAATATGTTCCAGCTCCATCCATGTAAACATGAAAGAGGTAAAGTCTCCATCTTTCTTTAAGGCTGCATAATATTCCATGGTGTACATATACCACAATTTATTAATCCATTCGTGGATCGATGGGCACTTGGGCTTTTTCCATGACTTAGCAATTGTGAATTGGGCTGCAATAAACATTCTGGTACAAATAACTTTGTTATGTTCTGATTTTTGGTCTTCTGGGTATATGCCCAGCAGAGGAATTACAGGATTGAATGGCAGATCTATTTTTAGATCTCTGAGTGTTCTCCATATATCTTTCTGAAAGGAATGTATTAATTTGCATTCCCACCAGCAATGCATAAGTGTTCCCTTTTCTCCACATCCACGCCAACATCTCTGGTCTTGAGATTTTGTGATATAGGCTAGTCTCACTGGAGTTAGATGATATCTCAAAGTAGTTTTGATTTGCATTTCTCTGATGATTAAAGATGATGAGCACTTTTTCATATGTCTGAAGGCCGTGCGCCTGTCTTCTTCAGAGAAGTTTCTCTTCAAATCCCTTGCCCAGCCTGCGATGTGATCCAGACCAATTTCTTCAAGGGTTTTCCCTGCACTCTCCTCTAGTATTTTTATAGTTTCATGTCTTAAGTTTAAATCTTTAATCCAATGACAGTCTACCTTAGTTAATGGTGAAAGGTGTGGGTCCAATTTCAGTCTTCTGCAGGTTGCCAGCCAGTTCAGCCAGCACCATTTGTTAAATAGGGAATCTTTTCCCCACTGAATGTTTTTAATTGGCTTGTCAAAGATCAAATAGCGGTAAGTAGCTGGATTCATCTCTTGGTTCTCTATTCTGTTCCAGACATCTACTTCTCTGTTTTTGTGCCAATACCATCCTGTTTTGATCACTATCGATTTGTAGTAAAGTCTGAGGTCTGGTAGTGTGATTCCTCCTATTTTGTTTTTATTTCTGAGTAATGTCTTGGCTATTTGAGGTTTTTTCTGATTCCATATAAAACGAAGTATTGTTTTTTCAAGATCTTTAAAATATGACAGTGGAGCTTTAACAGGGAGTACATTGAAATTATATATTGCTTTGGGTAGTATGGACATTTTGATAATGTTGATTCTTCCCAGCCATGAGCATGGTATGTTTTTCCATTTGTTAACATTTTCAGCTATTTCTTTTCTTAGCATTTCATAGTTCTCTTTATAGAGATCTTTCACGTCTTTTGTTAGGTAAATTCCCAAATATTTCATCTTCTTTGGCACTATTGTGAATGGGATAGAGTCTTTAACTGCTTTTTCAACTTGACTGTTGTTGGTGTATATAAAGGCTACCGATTTATGGATGTTGATTTTGTAACCTGAGATGCTGCTGTATTCCTTGATCACTTCTAGAAGTTTTGTAGTAGAGTCCCTAGTGTTTTCCAGATACACAATCATATCATTTGCGAAGAGGGAAAGTTTGATCTCTTCTGACCCTATATGGATACCCTTGATCGCCTTTTCTTCCCTAATTGCGGTGGCTAAAACTTCCATTACAATGTTGAAAAGCATTGGAGACAATAGGCAGCCTTGTCTGGTTCCTGATCTGAGTGAAATGATTCCAATTTAACTCCATTCAGTATGATATTGGCTGTGGGTTTGCTGTAGATAGCCTCTATCAGTTTAAGAAAAGTCCCTTCTAGACCAATTTTCTTGAGTGTTCTGATCATGAAGGGATGCTGGATATTATCAAAAGCTTTTTCTGCATCAATTGAGAGAATCATATGGTCTTTGTTTTTAATTTGTTTATGTGCTGAATTACATTTATAGATTTACGTATATTGAACCAGCCTTGAGACCCTGGGATAAAACCAACTTGGTCATGATGTATAATTTGTTTGATGTGTTGCTGGATTCTGTTTGTTAGGATCTTGTTGAATATTTTTGCATCTATATTCATTAGTGATATTGGTCTATAATTTTCTTTTCTTGTTGGGTCTTTTCCTGGTTTGGGGATCAGGGTGATGTTTGCTTCATAGAACGTGTTGGGTAGTCTTCCTTCTTTTTCTACCTTTTGGAACAGGTTGAGTAATATCGGTACTAATTCCTCTTTAAGGGTTTGGTAGAATTCTGATGTGAAACCATCTGGTCCCGGGCTTTTCTTTTTAGGGAGGTTTTGTATAGTTGATGCTATTTCTGAACTTGATATGGGTCTGTTCAATATTTCCACTTGATTCTGGCTAAGTCTTGGAAGGTGGCGTGCTTCCAAGTATCAGTCAATTTCCTTCAGATTTTCATATTTCTGAGAATAAAGTTTCTTGTAATATTCATTAAGGATTTTTTGGATTTCTGATGAGTCTGTGGTTATTTTGTCATTGTTGTTTCTGATTGATGATATTAGAGATTTTACTCTTTTTTTCTGATTAGGTTGGCCAGAGGTTTATCTATTTTATTGACCTTTTCAAAAAACCAGCTTTTTGATTTATTGATCTGTTGTATTATTGTTTTGTTTTCAATTTCATTTAATTCTGCTCTAATTTTGTTTATTTCTTTTCTTCTACTGGGTTTGTGGTTGGAATGTTCTTCCTTTTCCTGTTGCTTGAGATGTCCCTTTAAGCTGTTAACTTCCTCTCTTTCCGTTCTCTTGAGGAAGGCTTGCAGTGCTATAAATTTCCCTCTTAGAACTGCCTTTGCAGTATCCCAGAGGTTCTGATAGTTCGTGTCTTCATTGTTGTTTTGTTCCAAAAAATTGGCGATTTATTTCTTAATCTCATCTCTGACCCAGCTATCATTCAGCATAAGGTTATTTAACTTCCATGTTTTTGTATGAGTATGCAGATTCCTGTTGTTACTCAATTCAAGTTTTATTCCATGATGGTCCGAGAAGATGCAAGGAATAATTTCTATTCCTTTAAATTTACTGAGTTTAGACTTGTGACCTAAAATGTGGTCAATTTTGGAGTAAGTTCCGTGGGCTGATGAGAAGTATGTGTATTCAGTTTTGTTGGGATGAAATGTTCTGTAGATGTCTGCTAAATCTAAATATTGGATGGTTAGGTTTAAATCTAAGATTTCTTTGCTCAGCTTCTTGCTGGAGGATCAGTCCAACACTGCCAAAGGAGTGTTGAAATCTCCGACGATTATGGAGCTGGAGGAAATCAAGTTACTCATGTCTGTTAGAGTTTCTCTTATAAATTGAGGTGCATTCTGGTTGGATGCATAGATATTAATAATTGATATCTCATTGTATTGAGTATTACCCTTAACAAATATGAAGTGACCATTCTTGTCCTTCCTTGCTTTTCATGGTTTAAAGCCTACTGTATCTGCAAATAAAATTGCAACACCTGCTTTTTTCTGATTACCATTTGCCTGAAATACAGATGACCATCCTTTCACCCTGAGTGTGTATTTGTCTTTTAAGTTAAGTTGTGACTCTTATATGCAACAAATATCTGGCTTGAGTTTTTGTATCCAGTCAGCTAACCTATGCCTCTTCAGAGGACAGTTTAAGCCATTCACATTAATGCAGAGTACTGATAAGTCTGGTGGAATTTTGGGTATCGAGTTTTTCAAAGGTCCAGTGGACATTTTTAATCCTTTCACCAGTGTGGAAGTTGGAGTTTGATCTGAAGTTTCTGAGTGAGTTTACTTTTGTGGTATAGGATAGGTTGGTCATTGTGGAGGATAGGTCTGAGAATATTCTGAAGAGCTGGTTTACTTATGGCAAATTTTTTCAACATATGAATGTCATTGAAGTATTTAATTTCTCCATCATAAATGAAACTCAGTTTAGCTGGATACAAGGTCCGGGGGTGAAAGTTATTTTGCTTTAGGAGATTAAAAGTTGTTGACCACCCTCTTCTGGCTTGAAAAGTTTCAGCAGAGAGATCTGCAGTTATTCTAATATTCTTTCCTTTGTATGTAATGGTTTTTTTTCACCGGGCTGCTTGAGAATCTTCTCTTTCATATTAACTTTAGTGAAGCTAATTATGATATGCCTGGGGGATGACTTATTGGGGTTGAATCGTGCTGCAGTTCTGAAGCTGTCTGCTATCTGAATTTCAGATTCTCTAGGCATGTCTGGAAATTTTTCTTTCATAATTTCATGCAGAAGGGCCTCTGTGCCCTTTGAGGCCACTTCATCATTCTCCGAAATCCCAATTATTCATATATTGCTTTTCTTCGAATTATCTGAGAGTTCTCTGAGTGAGTGATCTGTTTTTGCTCTCCATTTCTCTTCCTCTTTGAGATATTGGGAGCGTTCGCAGACTTTATCTTCAATGTCAGAAATCCTTTCTTCTGCTTGCTCCATTCTGTTGCTGAGGGATTCTACTGTATTTTTCATATCTTTGAGGGCTGTAAATTCTTGCTTCAGTGTGTCTACATCTTTGGTGGTTTTGTCTTTAAATTCGTTAAATTCTTGAGACAACTTTTGAATTTCTCCTCAAATTCCTAATTCCATTTTATTAATCTTGTCTGCAATCCAAATTCTGAATTCGATTTCTGACATCTTAGCCAGTTGTTTATGAATGGGATCTTCAATCACATCCGCCGTATCTTTTCTTGTGGGGGTTGATCTATTCTGGTTATTCATGTTACCAGAGTTTTTGCACTGATTCCGCCCCATGGTTATTTTACTCCCTTTGATTTTTCCCCTGGGGCTTTATCGAGGGCCCTAACAGTGTTGTGGCCTGAGAAACTTGGGCCCTGTCTTGTGTGGTGGGGCTAAGTGGTCTGTCTTGTTTTCAGCTGGTTTCTGTTCAATTCTATTGTAACATTTACTCTGGCTTGAAGTCTCAGCTGTGTGGAAAAACCAGCAATTAAGTCATGCCGCCTGCCCACCTCTGGCACCAGTTGGAAAAGGAAAATCAAACCTTCCTACAACCGCATACCCAGGGCACCGCCTGAAAAGTCCTCAGTCTATTAGTTCAGTTCAAAAGGTCCATATCGATTGTCTCAATCGGCACCTGTCTCGGGTGGGAGAGTTCAAAAGATCTCTGGGAACTGGATCACAGAGGTCTGGTGACTCCTCTGATATGGCTTACTCCAGTGCTGCGTGGAGTCAGGAGGAGCCACCTAGAAAATAGATCTGTCTGGGAAGGTTGATGTCTCCTTCCCCACTTTGCCCCTCCATCGGACCCAGTCAGTGGTATCTCTGCACATGGCTAACCCAGTTGCCTGCAGTGAACAGATAGTCCAGGAGTTTGCACCTGCCTGAATTGCTAGGAAGTCTGCCAGGCCCCTGCAGTCTGCCACTATCTAGCAGGAGGAGATGGGGCCTGACATCTTTGAGTGCTTGATGCAAGTGGTGGGAGGGAGGTGTTCACTCAGGCTTTGCCCCATCCCTGATTGATGTTGCTAACAGAACAGAACAGACATCTTTGCGGGGTTCTGTCTCTGTTTCTGCTAAAATCGCCTACAGAAGATGGGCTGTTCTGAGTTCAAATGTCTTTGCTGCTGGAGGTTTGTGTCCGATTACCTCTCTGAGTCGGCCCTTCCCTGGAAGCTTCCCGGGTTTGTGAGCAGTGTCAGGCAAATCCTTTGCTCACTTGTGGCCTCCTCTGTTTGCCCAGGGAGACAGGGGGTGTGGCTTCAGAATATCCAGAAGTGAGCCGTTTTGCTGTTAAAGAAAAAAACGGCTGTTGATGTGCCTCCAGGAACTGCCGCTCTGGTTTGGGCACCCAGCTAACCCTTTTCTCCTCTGTCTCGTGCCCCAGAGTCAGCACTGAGCAGCCGCAGTTTATGCTCTGTCCACACCCCTCGAGAGATCTCCCAAGAATCCGGATTCCTGGGGGGCAGGCCCCCAGACCCCTGAGTGATAGTGGGGGGAAGCTAGAGCTTCATTCAGTTTTATGCCTGGCTGTTGTTGCCCGGGGAGGGCTGCTGCACCACACCACAGGGAAGTGCTGCCAAGGCGTGACTCTCCCTCAGTTGAGTGCCCTCTCCTCACTTGTGTGTCTCAGAGTCAGTGCTGACAAGTCACAGCTTGGGCACTGTGCACTCCCCTCGAGAAATCACCCAAGGATCTGAACTCCTGAGGGATAGGCCCCCAGACCCCGAGTGAAAGTGGGGGGAAGCTAGAGTTTCATTCAGTTTTATGCCTGACCGTATTGATGCACGGGGAGGGCTGCTGCACCGCACTGCAGGGAAGTGCAGCTGAGGCGTGACTCCCCCTTAGCCGGGTGCCCTCTCCACACTCTTATGCCTCAGAGTCAGCGCTGACCAGTTGCAGCTCTGGGACTGTCCACTCCCCTTGAGAAATCACCCAAGAATCTGAACTCCTGGGGGACAGGCCTCTAGACCTCAGTGAGCAGGAAGGGAGTGTTGGGGATTCAGGGTTGCTGGCAAAGGATTTTTAAAGTTTTATACAGTTTTATGCCTGGCAGGAGAATGCCATGGCACCCTAGTAGGGGAGGTAGGGCCAGTTTTTAGAAGGTCTCCCCCATGGAGTATAGTGGGATGGCCTTTAATTTCTGCCCGTTTGTTTAATTGTGGGGCTCTTGAGCCGGTCTCATGGGGGAGGGGGACTCCCATCGGCTTGGTGGTGGATTTTATACCTTTTGTTTGCGTCCTTGTGATCACAGCTTGCCTCAGCAGTGTTGATGTGCGTTCTTCAACCTTCTCTCTTGGTGCAGCTCAAATCCACCAGGATACTTACTAAATTCCTGTCCCTTAACTCTCCTTTTGGACAGGAGCCTCTGTTGAAAGCTAGCTTCAGTCCGCCATCTTGTCTCTCCCCCTATGAAGGAATATTTGGAAAGGGATACCTTGTACCAGAAAGGGTCTTTGGACAGGAATATTTTGTTGTAAATATTTATGGTCCTTAGATGAGAGAGTTAATTTTGTTAAATATTGCTTACAAGTTGAGACATATGACTTCTGAAAAATGACCACTGAATTCAACATTTAGAGTTTAATTGCCACTTAAGAGGAATAGTAAGGACAGATATCTGATCCAAATGGATTGAAAAGATAACAAAAATATTAAAATTGTGAAAATAAGAGAAGAAATTAGTTAGTAAAGGAGATGGAGAGACCTCAAAGGGATTTGCTCTTATTTTTCTTTGTTAATGTCTGTGTGTTATTTAATAGAACTGATTTGATAAAGTTGAAACAGTTCATGAAGAGGTGAATGGTAAAAAAATGAAGATGTAGAGATATGAAGTAATCAAACATGCATTTGAGTTAGTGTACAAGAAAAAGAACCTGGCCCTGGACAGGACAATAGATGGTACCTTGGTGCATTATTCAGTTAAGAAGGGAGCTAGTGAATCTGGTAATTTTCTGTATTTTATTTTGTCCCATTTGTGTCAAAAGATCTCTGGAATCGTAATACTAGAGGACTAGGGCAGTTCCTGTGGCTCAATGGGTAAGGCGTCAGCCCAATCAGCCCAATATACCGAGGGTTGTGGGTTCAAAGCCAGCCCTGACCAAACTGTAACAACAACAACAACAATAATAGCCAGACACCTGTAGCTGTAGTCCCAGCTACTCAGGAGGCTGAGGCAAGAGAATCGCCTAAGCCCAGGAGTTGGAGGTTGCTCTTAGCTGTGATGCCCTGGCACTCTACCGAGGGTGATAAAGTGAGACTCTGTCCCTAAAAAAAAAAAAGAAAAGAAAAGAAAAGAAAGAAAGAAATACTAGAGGACTAGAGGGATGTAATGCAAGTCATGAATAAAAGTGCAGTGCAGGAAGCTTGGACATCAGTGAAGACCTCATTATTGGTAATGACAATTCTGGGGTTTCACCATATGATATTGCTGAGTAAATGAGAGAAAAGATATTTGATGATTAATTCAGGAATTTATAAATAATCTGTGTGACAGTAAAAAATAGCATTATTTGTTTCCACTTTTTGGGAGGCAATTTTCCTGCCCAAAGAGTCCAAATAGACCAAAGTGATCAACTGTGAACTCCAAAGCATTAAAAACACCCAAGATATAACAAGTTTGCTTAATTACTTTAAAGAAAATATCCCTCCTATTGTGATTGACAATAAAGATAAAGAACCCTAATTTAGCTAAATTAAGACTAAACTTTAACTTCAGTTTGACATACTAATTATTGCTGTCAATTTATCATTGGTAATTACGATTTTATAATTAAATGTAAAAATTAATTCATTACTTTTGTTCTCAATACACGAACGTCTATCAGTTTAAAAGTCAAGAAGAGGGCAGTAAGCATTTTCTAAGAGGAAATTTTTTTAATTTTAAACTGAATGGAATGAACAACGTCATGTCAATATGTCATTCTAAAACACATTAATATAAGGCAAAATTGTCTTTTTTTGAGAAATATTAACTATTTTATTAGCTCATAACTGTGTACATTACTGCATTTATGGGGTACAATGTGCTGATTTTATATACAATTTGGAATGCTTACATCAAACTGGTGAACCTAGCCTTCACCTCACTTACTTAATTGTGTTTAGACAGTTATATTCTACTCTTAATAGATTTGACATGTACCCTTGCAATATGCACAGTAGGTGAGGTCCCACTGATTACCCTCCCTCCACCAGACCACCCCCTTTACCTCCCCTCACCCACCTCTTCTCTCCTTCTGAGTTATAATTGTGTTTTGTCATATTCTTCTTAGTAAAGTATCTCAAGAATGGAAGAAAAAATATCCAATGTACTCAGTACTATTATGAAACCAATAATATAATCACCCACACTTTCATACGAATGATGAAACACAATTATAGCCGAGAAATATTAAATTAACTGCAAACCACACAATTTATTAAAGTAGTAAGCTCTCTGTTTTGTCTCAGTTTTGGCAATCCAAATATATGCAAGTGTTTGCTTACAACAAAAACAAAATGCCATTATCTTATGCACCCATTTGATAAAGGAGGAATGTCAATGTTAAATTAATATCATTAAGAACTAATATGTGTAATTGGTCGAATATTATTCTAAGATACGAACCAATAAAGTTTAAATAGTTTTTATGATTTATTTTTTTAAACTGTAATTTAAAATGTAACAGCACGAGGGAAGGAGAGGCTAAACGAAGCAATGGGGAAAAGAGAAAGGTAGAGACATTAAGGAAAAAATTTAAAAATAAAATTTTTTCATAAAAACGATGTAACAGTACAATATACATTTAAAATTTAAGGAACAAAAGCTCAGTTTGCTACCTTTCTACTATTCTTCCTTCTGGAATCAAGCCAAATGTCATTATTAAGGCAACTATTTACATATAGTGCCATAACATGGTGAGCTTAAAGGTTAAAGTTGGTAGTAGTAAGAACTTCATTAAAAAGGCCATATTTTAGAAAGAGGAAAGTCTTTTTATAAGTAATGTTAAATGGGGAATTAAGGCAATGACCCAAATAATTAAAGTAAAACAAACCCTATGCATCTGAGAGAAAAAAAGAACTATGAGGCTTAAATCATCACGAATTACTGCCTACATTCATCAAATTAATGAGGCAATTACTCAGCATGCACTTTAAATAGGCTACGTATCTTCAAATTCAAGTCATTTCTACATGGAGGCACTGATTTACTGACTTTTGATTTTTTTTTCTTTTTTCAAAGCCTCCATGATTTATTTCTTTAAGTAATATGAGATAATGCTGATGTTAAGAAAGAAGAAAAATTATTATTTAGTGTACACTACCTAATCTGTGCTTATTTTTTTTTAAATTCGTATAGGGGTCAAATGTTAAACTGGCAGCAAAGGTAGAAATCACATAAAATTTAATCCATTCAGGGTGGTGCCTGTGGCTCAAAGGAGCAGGCGCTGGACCCATATGCCAGAGGTGGTGGGTTCAAACACAGCCCTGGCCAAAAACTAAAAAAAAAAAAAATTAATCCATTCAAGTTTTCCTAAATATGAAATTAGAATCTATGACCACTAAAAGTCGCATACTTATTATTTTCTGAACTTTTTTTTTATCCCAAATTAATATGAGGGTACACATGTTTACATTGTATATTGTTTTACATTGTTTTCATTTGTAATGTGAAGTTCAAGTTGTAGTTGAGCCCTTCACCCAGGGATGTGCTGAACACCCTCATATTGTGCATTTGGAGTCAAAGATGCCAGCCCACAAGGTCAGGTTTCAGAACATGGAAGGGCATTGACAATTGTTCACTGAGAGCACTTACATCGCTCAGCGTCAACTGTTTATCTTTCCTTCATTCTCCCCTTTCCTCTCCTTCCTCCCTCCCTCCTTCAAGTGCATCCCCTTCCCCTCCACCTCCTTCCATTTCTTTCTTCACCAAAGGAAAACAGTGAAAAACAGGAAATAATGATGACATGGGATAAAGCTTTAAAGTCTGAAGTGTTTAACATCAAAATCAATTACACCACTGTTTTAATAAAAGAGATCCAAATGTTAAATAAAACCAGAATTTTCTGTGCTCTCACCACAACAAAACAAGTATATGAGGCAATGCATTGGCCATAATTTTATTGACTCTTCTATAATGTATATGTCATGTTCCATGATAAATATATGCAATTTTTATTTATCAATTAAAATAAATGGAAATTTTAAAGACCACAAACATTAAAATAAAATAGAAGAATTTTACAAGTACAAAGTTATTGTAGAACAAGAATACAAATTCTATTTAATTTTATTATTTGTTTAATTTAATTATGATAGAAGAAGAAAACAAATTACATTTAATTTCTTTCATATTATTTTTTAATTAGATGAGTGAGTTTGAGCTGGGTGTGAGGCAAGAGTATTCACAAGAAGTGAAATGTAACATCTAAAAAATGTTTTGACAGTGTTGCTGGGGAGAGACTGTTTACTCGTGAAGCAAATTGAGCACATCTGGAATAATAAATTCCAGAGGAAGTTTTGAGTAACTGATGATTACATTTCTCTTTGAGGAATCTAAGATGTATGAGTGGCACTGAGGACAAAGGCATAAAGTTTAGGGTTGAGTCAGTCAAATGGACCCCAGTTTTAGACACCTTATGTTGGGGGGGATTAGAGTCATAGAAATACTCGTCACCTTAATTGTAGGTTCCTCAAATGGTTAATAGTATTTTTACGTAGCCTGTTTTACTGAGCTGCTGTGAAGATGAAATTAAGTAAAAACATCTGGCGCACACTTCCTAGGTGAAGAATACAGCTACAACTTGTACTTTAAAAATGCAAATTATGTAATCTAATTTTATGTACCTTCATATTTATTAATCTGAAATAATAAAATTAAAATAAAAAAAGAAAATAATAATTTAATAAAAAAATCTATAAGACAGGATAGGTCAAATGTAACTATTAATTTTTATTCCCTTGCCTCAAAGACATCCCAAACAATACCTATTCTGGGAAGCCTTAATGACCTATACCTGATATTAAAGCCCATGGCAGAATACAGGAACACAGAATATAACTATTGTTCCAGGTAAAAGGAGACAATGAAGGTAGCTGCACCTCAGAGGAAGGAAAGGACGATAAAGAGTTAAAATTTCAGGATCTGTAAACTTGTTAAAGCAAAGTGCGAGGAGTTGAAGGAGGTGACTGCAGAAACAATTCACAAAATCACAAATTAAAATTCAAGAAAAGGCAAGTTTATTGATGACTTGGAACAAGCCAGGCCTTGCCTTTAAGATTGTAGTTCCTGTGACTAAGCAGCCTTTAATTTTTATACTTAGGTTTTACAAAGTATTAACTGACTTCTGGAAAGTTCCTTTTTTCTTTTTAAATCAGTGCTTGGTTCATCTAGGATCTTGTTAGGCTAATCCCATGCTATTCTTAACCAACTTCTTTGGAAAGTCCCTAGGTGTTAATAAGGCATTGATCAATCATGGAATGTTGATGAACTCCTTTGGACAATCTCTATTGATCAATGCCTCTGTGGAAACCCTAGTAATTCAAATTTCAAAACTTTCCATCCACAATTTAGCCAACTGTGTCCTAGAAAAGGTCCCCACTGTTCATGTGTAAGCTAACTGCTAACACCTTTTAATCAGAAATTATATAATTTTAATGTGGGTTGGGGAGGGTATCTACATGTACTTTCAAAAGATGGGAAGACAAATTCAAGACAGAATTAACATAGCTCTTGTATGAGAGCATCTCAGAGACATATTATCTCTGCAAGGAAAGCATCAGCAGAAGTTTCTAAGTTGGAAATAAAGTATGTCAAAGCGACTTGACTAATTTGCTAGATAATTTTATATCCAGTTCCTGATTTGTTCTTGGAGAAAATAATATAAGGATGGTTGAGTAAGTAATGGTAGTTTTGTGTACATATCAAAGGAAAGATTACTAATTAACATTATCCCCACTCATGAAGGTGCCATTTGGTCTCACCCATCTACAGGCTTTTACTTTCCAGTATATATTTTTACTGTTGTTCACTGCAGGGAGAAGTATAGAACTGTCACACTTAAATAGTAATTTTAGGGTTCTTGCTGAAGGTAACCTACCAGATAGTTCAGGGATTGATAAAGGGATATATTAAAATGGTAGAATCGTGAACTTGTCTGCAGTCTTGTCACAGGTCTAAGGATTGTGTTCTGGAACTTGTAAATTATGTGATACTATTGGATTATGGAGGTTGGAGGAATTCCTTTTTGTTGTTATTCTTCATCTCCACATCTTGGAGATTGTTGTACATTTTATACAATTCACATATGAATTGTATAATTTGTAAAAGCAAAATTTGTGACTCTAGAAGTTCAACAATCATGCAAATGTGTTCAATTTTACTACAGCAAACATATTACCTATAGGAGTATAAAAACACTGATTTCAATATTAGAGAATTTACAAAGGGGTAGATCATATGCCGTTTAATTAACCATACTGAAGGCAACTATTAGGGTTTCTAGTGTCACCGAGTTCACAGACTTAATAAAAGGATAAATTTGAACTCTTGAAATGATGTGTTTTTAGATGTCTCCAAGATTATTCTCATTTATGCTATGGCAATAGAAATAGAGGTTGAATAGGTAAAAAGTATTCCACCCAAAAGGCTGAGCCATTAAAATAGTCATTGCTCAAACTGCCTGCTAAATATTATTGCTGAATATTTGGAACACATTAAGGAAGAAAACCTTTTACTCTCACAGGACTCACTTTCAGTGGGTTCTTTAAATGTGATAAACAGAGGGCTAAACCAGTCAATCTAGCTAAATTTAATTAAAATAATGATAGTAGTCTAGCTAATCCAAGGAAATTATAAATTTCTGTTTGCTTTCAATTGAAGAGTGGCATAAATGCTGAGAGTATACAAATCTCGAGTGTATAGTTTCATGTTTGATAAATCCCCGTGTCCTGAACCTCATGACAAAGACAGAGCTGTTGATCACCCCAGAATGTTATCTCATGCTGCTTCGATGGCACTATCAATTCACCTGGTGAACAGAATCACTTCTTTATCACGAAGATGACTTTGGCCTGATCTAGAATTTCCTGCAGTGTGTATTCTTTTGTTCCTGAATTTTTCACTCAATATCATATGTGAGAGATTTATCAATGTTTGTGTGTAGCTATTTTTCTATGTATTGCTACATAGAATTCAATTGTATGAATATATCATAATTATTTGTCTGTTCAATTGAAACATGCCATTGGGGATTGGGTCCTGTTTTATGGCACTGTAAGTAAAGCTACAATGACTGTGTGCCTTCGCCTTTTGAGGACATGTATATTGCATTCCTATCTGTAAAGGGTTTCTAACCTGGTGGTAGTAATTGACAGTCCTATCAGGAGTGAAAGAGTTTGTTATTCCATATGCACACCAAGTTTTTCCACACCCTCATCAAAACTCAGAATTTGATCTCTTTTAAATTTTAACCACGGTAGTATTCTTGTAGTTGTATATTGTATTGGTTTTGATTTACATTTTGCTAAAGAATAATCACAGTGAAGACAAGCATGCATATTTATTGAACGTTGAAATCGTATCTGCATCCTTGTGTGTCGGTTCCCTCCTTTTATGCTTTAATTTTTATTACCTTTGTCTTTTTATGGTCAGAACTTTTTTTCACATTTGTACAAAGCAACATGTATTTGTTTTAAAAAAAATGCATGAATCTTGGGACTTTATCTAACAAATGCAATCAGTGTAACCAGGCTTATTGTACCCTCAATGAATCTCAACAACAACAACAAAAAATAAATAAAATAAAATATGCACAATAAAAAAAAAGAAAGAACCATACTAACATCTTAATTTTTTCATTCTCTTAGCTTTTTAAGAAAGCAGAATTTCTTAGTACTAACATAATCCGTTTGATAATTACATGTTGTACATCTAATGCTTTTTTACTTTACTTTTTTACTTTTTACTTTGATAAAACTTTACATATTACCCACGTTTATAAAGATATTTTATGTTTATTTCATTGTCATTGCAGGTTTAGGTTTACCAAACATCTGTAATTCATTCCTGTGAGTTAGGGATCAAGATTCATATTTTTCTATCAAATATAGCCAATATATCCAGAATTAACTGGATATATTCAAAACACTAAATATATTTTTGATTACTTTATTGTAAATTAGGAGGGATTCTCTTTCTGGATTCTCTGCTTCATTGTGTTTTTGTCTATTCTTGCACCCACATCATGATGTTTCACTAAGTACTGCTTTGTTATCTTTCAACAAACCTGGTTGTGTCAATTTTGCAATTTTACTATCATCTTTCAAATTTTAGAATACATTTCTGATGGTTCACATTCTTAAAATCTCTTTAACTTTATTGGAATTTATTTTTTTTCCCATCAGGCATCTAGAACACAGACTGAAATCTATTTAGAGTTAATTTTAGCAGCAAAACTACCTCTTTTTAATGAAATTCTTAGTGACTCATCTAGCATATAAGTGGTTCACATATAGGCAAATATTTGAGAAGGAAAAACTTGGTAGATTTCAAATATAATTTTTTTTTTTTTTTTTTTTGTAGAGACGGAGTCTCACTTTATGGCCCTCGGTAGAGTGCCATGGCCTCACACAGCTCACAGCAACCTCCAACTCCTGGGCTTAGGCGATTCTCTTGCCTCAGCCTCCTGAGTAGCTGGGACTACAGGCGCCCGCCACAACACCCGGCTATTTTTTGGTTGCAGTTTGGCCGGGGCCGGGTTTGAACCCACCACCCTCGGTATATGGGGCCGGCGCCTTATCGACTAAGCCACAGGCGCCGCCCTCAAATTTAAATTTTAACAAAATTTTGCCTCTCCGTAATTTTGTTCTCTTTTTAGCTGCTGTGATTATCATGAATTGAATCTCAGTTTCTCTGTTCCATTTTTTTCTTTCCTGCACCTTAACTTTTTCCTTTTGCTGGATTTATTTTTATTATCATATAGACTTTCTTGGCTGTCCTTTATAATAAATGAAGTATGAACTCATGCAAAACATCTCTTTTTCACAATCCTTTCTATTTATACATTTGCTTATTCTTTCATCCAAAACTCTTTGAAAGAACTATGATTATTCTCTCCAGTTTATTTCTCCCTTCTCTTCAAAACCTATCCCATTCTACATCATTGTACTCCAAGTCTTCTTATCAATATCACTTATTTCTTTCCTATGGCTGAACTTCATGGTTGCTAATCTGATGTATTTATCAGTTTGCCAACAACATCTGATGCAATCATTCATTTCTTAAAGTCTCTTAGCTTCTCTGCATATGATGATACGGATGGATTACATATAGATGCATATTTAAATACACACGAGGTGACAAAAAAAAAGTAGACACATATTAAGAAAGGAATACAAAGCTGTATTAAATTTGTAATACACAAGTCATATTTGACCTCTGCATTTAAGGAGGTGCTGGAGGGTCCTGAACTTACCTTTCCTTATTTGTGTTGCTGGACCAAAGAGTCTGTTGCCTGTCATCCAAGTCAATCAACAGAGAAGTGGATGAAAAATCAACAACCCCATTTTTATTTACAGAAAAGCCAGCAATTCCAGAGAATAGTGAGGATATCGCCTCAAAGAGCTGCTCTGCTCTCCTGTTTCCCTTTACCATTCTTCACAGTAGAAGTAAGCAACAGTAATATTACTAGTCATTTAGTCATTACAATAAGCATTCAATAGATCCTCCCCATAGGTTACAAGGTTACACAATATCTCCCTATGTTAAAGTGGTAATATCTTCTACATATTCTTACTCTAGATTAAATTTTTAGTTGGCCACAACTTTGCTAAATACATTACTAAGTGCACTTTGTGCCCTGGGTCCTTGGCTGGCACTGTGGTCCTTGGAACATCCAGTGTCCTAACTGTATCCCAGTGCCCCGCTTTGTGATACAATATTATTCCATTTTCCAGCCTTATTTGATACAGAAGATGGCTCATAATTTTTTAGAATACCTTATTCTGTTTGTTTCCAGTAACATCAACATTATGCCTTTCTTACCATCTTTTTCAATGCTTTTGCCCTTTCCACTTTCAGAATTCATTTATAAGTACTGAGAAGGAAAACCAAATCCTATTTTCCCTTTGTTTACTAGCAACATTCTTTTCATTGGTTCTTTCCCCTGATTCACATTATATCCAAAGGACTTTTACATTTATATCTCAAGTCCCACAAGACTTGTATATCCTGTTCCCTACTTGATATATTTAAATGTCACATTTTATATTTTTGCATATTTTTCCTTTCCCAGATGCACTTTTTGGTTAATTGTACCCACACTCAGACAATTGTCATAGCCAAAAATTAACCGATTTTGAGGTATTATTCCCTTTTATTCATTAGCCCATACTATATAGTTCTATGCATTGAAATAAAAAAAATGCCTTGATTATGGATAAATATCTCTTTATCCTTCTCTAGTACCTGTGTTCAAAAGTTCCACTGATTTCTAGATTAGTGTAATAGATTTGTAACACAATTCTTTCCTCTTTCTCTTCACTCTTTACAGTCAATGGTCTACCCAGAGGAAAAATAAAGTAAATAGATAAATACACGCACACACAAACAAATACACACATACACAGAAAGTGCCAAAAATGTAAACACATTTTAAGAAAGGAGAAAACTATTAAAATTACAATGCTCAATATATACAAATGATGGTGGCCACTATTTTTCTAACTAACCATTACATTCAGGGCCCTGCTGGACAGGCCTAGGGGGGGCTGAATGAGCCTGTGTCTCTCCAGCAGGAGTTGTTTGTTCAAGGCCAAGGCCTTCGGCAGGAAACAGTCTTCCCTGGCTAAAACCAAGACTTGGAGCAAGAGGGTGGCCTGCTCATTGGATGGGTGAGAGATGTGAGTGATCGCTGGAAAAAAACTGCTGATTGGGAAGGGGAGGGAAGTGTGCAGAGTGAGCAGTGAGGACCGTCCTGCCCATTGAGGACCGGCCGGGCGAGCACTGGAGAGCCTGCTGATTGACCAGGGAGAGAACTGTGCAGGGTGAGCGTTGAGGACGGTCCTGCCCAGTGAGGGAGGAAAGTGAGTCTGCTGAGAAGGCCGCTGATTTGGCAGGGGAGAGATGGACGAAGAAAGCCCTCGCAGGGATTTGGGTGGTAAGTAATTTCTGCGAGGCTGCCACTGGGAATCTGAACCCTAACCGCTACCCCTACCCTGTTCTGTGTATCGTCCGCTCTGCACAGTGACCCCAGGGTCCTGCACCTTCTCTCCAGGCAGCCAGAAGCGGGTGCCCGTCCTGTCCCCGCAGGCCTGCGGTGCGCGTGCATGTTCCGCTGGGTCTCAGGTGCAAGTGGAGCCTGGGCCAAGCTCCCCACAGCTGGCTCCATTACTGGGCAGGTGTTTGGCCGCAAGTCCTCAGTGAGAAGGGGCCTTCATCATTCGGGCTGTTCCCACCATCTGTTTCTGTCCACGCCAGGTAACATTTGAGTCAGACTCAGGGCCGTGAGAAGCCCAAGGTCATTCACTGCCGGGTCCACACGTTTGTGTCTTCCCATAAGATCAGCCTTTTACTGAAGCTTTTTCAACCAGAGCAGCCACAAGGGATGTTGAGTTCTCAAGGAGACAAGCTCCTCTGTGTTCTCCTTCCCATCTTCTTGTAACCCAGTGTCCATCAAGTATTTCCCATGAATTTCATCTCATTGAATGATCTCCTGTAGGATTCCAATGTGACTAGTGTTGCCTAAAAATACTAATAAATATGGACTACTACCCAAGTTTTTATAACTACGTTACAGGGAAAATATCACAAATCAGTTTAGGAAATCTAGACAGTGTTGATCTTTAAAATACAGTTGCTTGCTGCTTAAAAATATTTAAGATGAAATACATTGAAACAAATTGTCAGAATATTAAAGAGTCAAGACGTGCTGATCTTTGAAAATGAGATGCATTTATTGCCTATAAATTATGTCCTATTAAAAATGGAAAATTCAAAGGCACTCAGTTTAATTTGGTTTATCTCCATGCCAAAGGTAGAATTAGGGTATTTAAAACTTTTTTTGGTTATAAGCCTCTGTTTCATAAACATTCATATTTCTATCTGTAGATTTATCATTGCCCACTTGTTTACTTTGTCTTTTTCTTTATTTGCCAGGTCAGAAAGTACATCATGTATCTTGTTGAAGCTTTATGTTTGCAAAGTTGCTTTCTCATAATGGTGCTGAGCAAGAGGAGACAACTTCCAGCAAGTATCTGTCTTCATATATTGTCAGGATTGTTCAAGGGAGAATTTCCTTTTTTTGTTAATTGATTTCAGATTAATATGATGGTACATACAATTAGGTTACATTGTTTTCATTTGTAAGGGAAAGTCCAAGGTGTAATTGTGACCTTCTTAACAAACTCCACTTGGGTCATGATATCCTGATATCCTAATAACTGCATAGAAATGTGTAATCCATTTGCTCCAAGACACGCTAGAGCACAGCAAATCACCCGTGCTGAGCTGCAAGGTGCTGGGGTCAGGGCTGTGCAGAACTGAGGGGGTGGGTACAGAAAGGATTGGACCAGAGAGAGCAAGGAGAAAATATTCATTTGTCTTCATCAATTTCAAACTTATTAAAGTATTATAAAATGTACTAGCCAACAAAAAAGGAAGTCCAATTTTCCTTAGCATTCTGTTCCAAAGGCAATTTGTGTCTTTAAATCTGTAGCTGGCCAGATTTGAAAACTGATCACAATGAATGGAAAGCGTTTTCTCCGTTGTGGTCGGGTGCTGAGGAGAAGCAGTTTATTACCTAGAATACAATTTTGGCTGCCAGAAAAGTGAGAATGGGAAGCTTCAGCACAGGGTGGCGAGGACTGTCCTTTCTCATAGTCATGAGGGAACCGTGGTGTGCGCTTCTGAAGGATCTGCCCTTTCACCTCAAAAGGAGTGTAGGGTACGGGTAAGGATGAGAGAGACTGCACCTCTCTAACTCTGGCTGGTGTTAAGCCTGTGAGTTCTGCAGAGTGGCTGCTACGCATTCCTTCATCCTTCCCTGCCATTTTAATAATACACTTACTACCTTGATTTTTTGAATGTTTGTTCGAAAGGAAGCACTTTGCAAATTAGCTGATAGGCTCTGTCAGCATTTCTAGCAAGTTGTTAAACCATTTTACAGAGGACCAATTCGAGCTTCATATAGGGGAAATATTCTTCCACAGTCACAGTTGATATGTCAGACAATGAATATTGTCTACTCTCTGAGTCCATGATTTACTTGCAATTGACAGAGAGAGTATGGTTATGTATTGTCTAGTTCAAAACATGAATTGTCATTGAATTGAGAAATATGCAGTTCTGCTCACTGTACGTCTTGTGCTATTTCTTTATCATGAAGTTATTGTGAACATACAGTGTGTATATATATTTGTGAGTGTGCATAAGCAGAGCATGCCTGATTGGCATAGTGAAACATTTTTAGCAAAATCTCAAACTTTCAAACAACATTTCTGTATGCACTTTCCCTCTCCTGGCCAGGGGTAGAGATGCCCCTGTCTGAACCAGAATGTTCATCATATTTTAGGATTCAGGGGCCTGGATGTTGTCAAAGTGAACTTCACCCAGGAAGAATGGGCCCTGTGGACACAGCACAGAGGAAGCTGCTCAGATAGGTGCCTGGACGGCATCGGTCGGCTGCTGCCTGTGGCTGAGTCCATCAACACTGATGTATTTATTAATAAACATCCGTTTCCTTCAGACATATACTGGCTGAGCCCATCAACACTGATGTATTTATTAACAAACATCTGTTTCCTTCAGACATATACCCAGAAGCAGGATTGCTGAATCATGAAGTATTTCCATGTTTAATATCAGAGAGACCTCGATACTGTGTTTCCATGATGGTTGTACCAATTGTCACTTTGGCCAACAGCGCACCAGGTTTCTCTTTGCTCCCCATCTCCCAGCACTTGTTACCCTGTGTCACTGTGATGGTGTAATAGCCATTCTAAAGGGCAGAGGTGATGTCTCAATGTGTTTTCAGTTTGTATGTCTATATAGATTAGGGATGTTGGGCATTTATTCTTATCCTTACTGGTCATTTGAATGTCTTCCTGTGAGAAATGTCTCTTTGGGCCTTTGCTCATTTTTAATCTGGCTTTTGCTATGGGTGAGCCTGTCACAGTTAGCGTTTAGTCCTAAGAACAGCCAGCTGTCCATATCCCTCGCCTCACTCAGTCCTGACTCAGGTCCCCTCACAGCACTTAGAACTACTTGAAGGTTCTTGGTTTATTTGCTTACGTATCATTAGCCACCCCACTAGAACACAATTTTTTATTTGTGTTTATTCAATCTCTAATACACAGAATAATTCTAAAAACTCAATGGCTATTTCTCGAGTGATTTAATACATAGATTAAACATTTCATAAGTAATTATTCTGCTAAAGCACTAAGCCTGGAGTTAGAGGCAACAGACAACTTAAATTTTTCTGGCAGAGCTTATATTACTGGATTACTTTTGAAAATTATTTAAGGAAAAAATTATGCAGGAACATTTAAGTTTAATTTTTTCCTTGTTGAAAACATTGAATATTCTTCACTTTGTGAACTTGGTCATGCACATCTGCAGTTAGGACTTGGTGTCAGGGTTTTCTTTCTGCCCTGGTCAAAAACCTTTGAAGTTCACCCTTGAGTTGTCCTTGAACTGTTCACTCCGCTGCTCTGTGGTATCCTATCATGGACTTGGAAATGATTTATGGCTTTTAACACAGAGTTCTGAATTCACATACCTTTTACCACAAAGAGGTAATCAACTCTACAAATCAGACATGATTTCCCAGGTGGAGTAAGGGGAAGAATTTTTGGAAATATGACAGAAGACTTCCCTGAAGACTGAGGGTGGGTCTGAGGATGAGGAGGAGCCCAGTTTATGGGGGAGGGAGGGTCTTGGCAATGCCAACGTGTATGTCCTTACACCAGTGGCTAATCCAGAGAAGGACAAGAGGCCACTGGGGAAAATTCTTATATGGTGCCATTACTCTTCACATTGATCAGACCTGGACCTTGTCTTTGAAACATAATGAAGTCAATAAAATAAATGTCTGTGCAGCTGAGGGGCTACTAAGAGGCACATCTGTGGGTTCAGAAAAGTGATAGTCCTGTGTGTTTCTCACTGGAAACTATGACCAAGTGACTGGTCTAACTCAGTCATAGAGATATGGTTAGTTTCATACATGTTGATCATCCTCTAAATGCCTCATCTTTTCTCCATAAGCCAGAACCTCAAGCAGGAAAGGATCCCACAGAATAGAATGAGTGTGGGGGGAAGTTTTACTCAGAGATCCACAGTGACTCAACATGTTACAACTCACAGAAGAAGGATGTCCTGGGTCTATTCTATAATCAGTGTGGAAAAGCCCTCAGTGACTCGGTGATTTTTAATCAAAAATGCTTGCATGCATGTGGGAAACATGTAGTCAGGACTCTGGCCTTAGCACAGGGTAACTCACACTGGAGAGAAAATTTTTAAATGCAATGAACATGGGAAATAGTTGTGTCTGAACACACAGCTGTATTTAGAACAAAGAGCACACATGGGGGAGAAACCTTATAAATGCAGTGAATGTGGGAAACACTTCAGCCACAGCTTTTCTTCAGACCTAGGAACACACACAGAAGAGAAGCCCTGTAAATGCCACAAGTGTGATAAAGAAACTAACCCGGTGCTTAGCTTTATGTACACCAAGAATTCATACCAAAAAGAAACCAGAAATGTAATAAATGTGGGAAACACTTCACGTAGAGCACTAACATTTTTTTTTTCCTCAGCTAAGTAGTGTAGTAATTTTTATTCACACCTGAGAAAACACACAGTTGAGAAACCCTACAAATGCAATGAGGCTGATGAAGAATTCCTCTGATTCTCATTTTTCAACCACCGTGTCATTTGTGTTCTGGGAGTTTGTGGTATGAACTGGAGTGCAGGTGCCTTATCCTCTTCACTAAGCCACTTATCCTAGATTGCCATCTTCCAAAAACATGTTGACCTCTTCGGCCATGTACTCTCCTATTTTAATCATTCTTGAGCATTTATTCTCTTTAAGTACTTATAAAAACAGTTTTACTGAAATACAGTTCATATACCATAGAATTCAGCCTTTTAGAGTCTGTAATTCAATGATTATTAGTATATCACAGAGTTGTATATCCATCACCAAAGTCAACTTCATAACATTTTTTTAGGCCTTCAAGAAAAGAATTCAATCCCTTTTTGTTATCACTCCTTTCATCCCTCCTTCCGCCAGCCCCAAACAATCACTAAGCTGGTTATGTCACTACAGATTTCACTATTCATAACATCCCATAAACATGGAATCATATGTGGTTGGTCATTTTCAGCCGGCTTCTTTTACTCACACGGTGTAGTCAAGGTTTGTCCATGTTGGAGCGTGTGTTAATACTTTAGTTCTTTTTGTGGCTGAATGACGTTTAGTGGTACAGATGTACCACATCTTGTTTGTTTGTTCATTAGGTGATGGGCACTTGGGCCCTTTCTTCCTAATATGAGTAAGGCTGCTGCGAGCACATGTGTGCAAGTTTCTGTGTGGACATGTGTTTCCTGCCCCCTCAGATATTTACCTAGGAGAGGAATTGTTAGGGACCATGCCCACACTGTATAATATTTTGATGAGTTTCAAGACTGTTTTTCAAAACATCCACACCAATTCACACTCTCAACAGCAGTGTGCTGGAGAACCTGTGTCCTTCTGAGTCCCTGGCACTGCCCGAGCCCTTCCCCAGTGAAGCCAACCACACTCACTGAGAAATGTGGGTGTGGGAGTGGGAACCAAGAATGAGGAATCTCTCCTGGATGCTTCTCAGCTTTCAGATGCCTTTGGGTTTCTGGGTCTGGGAAGTAGGGTTTCAGCACCAGACAGCAGAGGGATAAAAACAAGAACCCCAGAGCAATGCTAAAGGAGAATTTGGGTTGAATGTCAAAGACAGCTGAGCCCAAACTCAGCCATCGCCCAGGGTGGCTGATCAGAATAGGAAGAAAATTACCCATAGTCTGAATCACAAAGCTCCCTCAAGCAACTAAGAGTGCTAAGAGTATCCAGACTTGGTCATAGCCTCAGGCCTGCATCAGAGAGTACAGGCTGGTCACAGAGTGGTCCTAATGGGACAGGAGACAACAGGAAGAAGGGGTGGGCATAGTCCCTCCCCTCCCCAGTAGCCCAGCTGAGCCTCCTGGCCCTCCTGGGCTCTCTCTCCTTTCCTGCCATACCATTTTCCAACTTCACTCTTTCTTCATATGATGTATTTGCCTCAGTGGAATGTTCTGTTTCACCTCTAACCCAGAAATTGCCTGAGTCCTCTTTTATTTTTTGAAGTCTTTAACTTTAGACTTCCAAAGTCTAAAAGACTACCTGGAATTTCTGCTTGTCCCAGATACTTGATCTTTGAGGCTCACATGTGCCATCACATCCATCGTACCTACACAATATTTTTGCCTTACCCTGACCAAGATATGAAACCAAAAGTTCTTTTATATTTGTTTAGTTTTATGAATGCTCAAAATCAAATGTGTTGTTTTCAGCCTTCACTGTTTTCAATCAGGGGGCCTAAGTCAAATAATTAAAAGTAATCATTTATTATTCAACATCCACTGGTCTAAATCTAAAATAAATGTATAGAATTCAATCTTCACAAGAGTTTTTGAGTAAATTTATAGCATTTTTTTTTTAATTCAGTGAAAAACTGTACAAAGACTTCTGGGACATGCTCTACACCAGCATACACACAAACACACAGTCACAAACACACGTTCTTCAATAAATCGCTTCAGTGTTTTCAAATCCAGGAATCAGTTGTTTTATCCTTTTGTTTCAGTCTCTGAATCATGATATTGCCACAGTTTTTCTCAACCTTCTTAAAATGCACAGACTCCCAGGCCTCTACATCAGTTTTCTAACAGACTTGTCACTTTCCCAAGGCATGCACAGGTCACAGAGCGAAGAGCTCTTGACTCCCTTAGTCCTTGGCAGCAGGATAAGGTCTAGGAATGTCCCAGCCTGAGGGCAGGATCTGTTCTTGAGTGGCCTCATTTGATTATCTTATGCGCCAAATAAAGTGATCTTTTCCTAAGATTGCTTTGGCGCACACACAATTAATGTATCACACTTCATTCAGCCTCTTTTTATCAGGTTTAAATAATCCAATCCCCCAAACCCCTGCTTCTTGGCACCTTCTTTTCTAAACTCTTTATCAGATGACAACTGTCCTCTCTGCTGTCTCCTAATACCTCCTGTCTTAAACCATGCAGCCTGGTACTTGGTACCCAAGGGCCAGTACCGTTACTTGACCTCCTTTGAAGGGGTGAGACAGCTTTCAAGCTGGCAGGATTTCCTTTCTGTTATGAAAGAGCAGGTCACCTGCCTTGAGGATAAAATCCGTGAGGATAAAATCATATCAAAGAGGAATCTCTCTCTCCCCTCTTTAATATGCATCCTCAGTCAAGTTTTCATTCAGTAACTATTTACAGGTGTTTTCAGACAGTAACATCTGGAGTTAGAGACTCTGCTCTTGACCTCCAAATGCACTGTTTGCATTAAGTCCCACATAGTTCAAGAGCCATACTAATGCAGAGGAAATGTTTCCCTACCCCCAGCATTGGTAACTGCCCAGTGATCCTGGAACAAATCAGGTACTGTGAGTACTAACTGCTCAGACCACATCGTGCTCCTTAACAAAGCATTCCTGGATGGCTGCACTTCCCACTTTTGTGATAGGAATGAACAATTCTTTGAGAAGATGATCAAAGAATAGCTTCTCTCTTTTAAAATGGTATTCCCTGGATAGATATCCTTGCAAGCAGGTGTGTACCTGCAGGTGAGTTTAAACCTACAAGAAGGTTTACTATAAAGGCTTTCCTCCACATGCTCATAATATTTATCTTTCTGAACCTGTTAGAAGTTTTTTCACTATTTTAAGGAACAAGAAACTAACGATACGACTTTTTTCCTTTTTTTTGGTACCATGAAAATTAACTTCATTGACACTGAGTGGCAGCACTTCATAGCACTCACCCTTTATACACCCGATCAACTGATAAATATACCTTTATTTATGTAATTGATTGACATGGTACTGCCAACAATCTCAGTGGTTTTTTACAGCCTCCCTCTGATGTAAGCACAACAGATATTATGGTTCCCATTTTATCCATGAAGAAAGGCAAAGTCCAGAGAGAGTCAGTGACTTCCCTGGATCACACGGTGAGTGAGTCGCAGAGCCCTGACTAATAAGTCCGCTACATTCTTACCGCTTCTCTTTTGAACAATATTACTAGTGATTTCTTAAAATAACAAGCATGCCCTACTGATAAAATTAAAACAGTTGTGTGGCTAAGAATATCCAGTTTATCCTTCAAACGCTGGCAAATTTGGGAAGTGAAGAGAAGCTCTTGTAGATCCCTCACTGCCTCTTAGCTAACTTTTCCACCTCACCCTTAACATCAGTATTTTCATAGATTTTTCTAACCCCCTTCTATGCTTTCAACAACTATATTACATGTGACCCCCATTAAGGAAGAATAGAAGTCTAAATTGTCATCCCTCCCAGGAATGCACGTCACACGTGTTACGTACAGCCAACTGCCAAGTCTTGTAAGAAGCTCTCGCCAGAGCACTTCAGGCAACCTCTGAGGTGGCAAAGGTGGCTTCCGGGAGAATGAGGTCTTCTCACACCTGTCCATGACACCTCCCAAGTCTGGTTGCAGATTCACACTGTGCCTGGTTATACTGTCTTAGAGAATGTTCCTGAAAGCTCTGTTGGTGTAATATGCTACTAAGTGAAGAAAGTTGGAAGAGAGTAGCTATGAATTTAGGATTGTCATATGACCTCAGTTTCCTAGGAAGTTTCATCAATGCTCAATCACATCCTGACTTCTGCCCCCAGGATAAGCCACTGGGAGACAACTGTTTTTAGGGAAGTTACTGTGATTTAAAAAATAATAATATTGGTGACAAGGGAAAGATAAAATTCAGACTGCAAGGGCTTGAGAAGAGAATAATATATTTTAAGCATAATAATAATTAAAATAATTATTTCAAAAAGTTTGAGGATGGTCAGAAAAATGTGTACCATTTATTGTTTAGGATTTTGAAACATTAAGACACAATGAGACATTTTTGGAATGTACAACTCTAACTAGGAATTAGATTTATGGTTGAAGCAGTATGTTAAATATAGACTGAAGAATGCAGACTTTCATGCTAATCTATTGGTACCGAAAAAGGGACATTTTGGAAAACTTCATTTCTTTGTGTCAAAAAGTGACTGACTTAAAAAAGTAAAGGCTGCGTTTGTCTCTGTTTTTATCCTGTGTGCACTGTGTAACTCTTTAGAATTGTTTGCTTGCCAGAATAGTTGCCCGTCATTGGCTAAATTAGATATTAGTCAATTGACTTATTCCTCTTTCCTAATTCATCTTGTAGGATTTCAGAAGTAACATCAAAATTGATTTATGAAAGTATGGAATCAAATAGGAATAGAAATGTGACTCTGACTAGAAAACGTGTCTACAAAACTGAATATATTTTCTCTGATACTGCATGATTTAGCCGCACTCCTAGAATTGGTAATCCCAATTGGTTTCCACACTCTTTAGTTGGTAATCCCATGAGGTTTAGAGGAGGAGGAGGTGGAGAAGGGAGAAAAAGGAGGTACAGGGAAGGAGAAGAAGCTACCTGAACAATCTGCGAGTCTATCAGGATAAATTCTGGCTTACGGTTAAAGGTTCCTAAAAAAATTGTCCGAGTAAAACTTGATTAACTTTGGCCTCTGTGTATTTTCTGAAGATAATATTTTTAACTGTTAATAAACACTCTTGTACTACATGTAAGTATGTGTAGATATTCTGCAATCTAATTGCTCATTGTAATGTTGAAATAATTTGGATATTTCACATTGAAATTAAAAGCCTTTCTCTGGAATATTTTACATCTGCCTTTTAAATGCATGAAATATAATTGATTTATTTGTAATATTCTAAATGTTACTAATAAACTCAGATACAAGACAAAAATTTCCTCTTTTTTTCTTCATGCTGTATGCATTCCTCTTTATGCTGTATGCATTCACATTTTTGTGGGCCATTTTGGCTGTCAGATGTATTTAGGATATTTCTTTTCAATGCTATAATTGGATCCATATTTTAAGAGTGGATATGAGATAGCTGAAGGTAAAATTATCTACTGAGGTTAATACCTCCTGGATAACAGGAAGTCTTTCCATGCAAATCACAGCCAAGACACGTTCTATATTGAATTAAGAGTCAAGTACCAAGAAAGTTAAAATATGATGTAGTCATGCTTCATTGTTATTAAATGTTCCTCTCAGATCTGGAGGGGCTGGTTAAGGGTAGAATTCAAGTGTAGGGAATATGAACTTACACAAGTCCCTGTGTTTATTGGTCTGAATTGATTATTGGCATGACTAATGATTCTCTCCATTTTATTGTTACAAATGTTAACAGAATGTAATTGCATGTCTAGGTTTTAAAAGTGATATATTGGGAATTATTTTTTTGTTTTTCCTTAGCATAGGGAACTAAAACTCTTCCTATTTAGGAGAAAAAAAATTCTCCCTTATGCTTATGAATGAGTTAATTATTTGTTATAATTCTAAACAAATAGATATAATTTAAACAATGTTTCAAATGTCTGCAAAGAATATTAATATTCAAACTAAAACCACAGCACTTTCATATTTTCATCAAAGCTGATAAGTTAACAACATTGGGTCATTAGAATATGTGTCACACTTTATGGAGGCAAGACATGATTGCAAGAGGGACTTTACCTAACAATTGCAATCAGTGTAACCTGGCTTATTGTACCCTCAATGAATCCCCAACAATTAAAAAAAAAAAAAAGAAAACTAACAAACAAAAAAGAATATAACTAGCTAAGCCTTTTACATGCACTAATGCAAAAGTCAGCTGAAATAATATGCAGTTTACACACTTTTCTAATATGCATGTAGACAAGTATTCAAACATTGATTTTCCCCCTGCGTTACTGTATTTTCTTAATCACAATTTCTTTTTTTCCTCTGTTCTATGTTATTTTCTTTTTCTTTTTTTTAATTATTTTTTTTTATTGTTAAATCATAGCTGTGTACATTAGTGCAATCGCCTGTACCCATTCTAAGATGCACCATAGATGTGGCCCCACCCACTACCCTCCCTCCACCAAAACCTGACCCCTCCCTTCCCCTTCCTTGGCCCTTTCCCCATAGTCTTGTGCTATAGTTGGGTTATAGTCTTCATGTGAAAGCTATAATTTAGCTTCATAGTAGGGCTGAGTACATTGGATACTTTCTCTTCCATTCCTGAGATACTTTGCTAAGAAGAATATGTTCCAGCTCCATCCATGTAAACATGAAAGAGGTAAAGTCTCCATCTTTCTATAAGGCTGCATAGTATTTCATGGTATACATGTACCACAATTTGCTAGTCCATGGGTCGATGGGCACTTGGGCTTCTTCCATGACTTAGCAATTATGAATTGGGCTGCAATAAACATTCTGGTACAGATGTCTTTGTTATATTGTGACTTTTGGTCTTCTTGGTATAAACCTAGTAAAGGAATTATAGGATCGAATGGCAGGTCTATTTTTAGGTCTCTAAGTATTCTCCAAACATCCTTCCAGAAGGAACGCATTCCCACCAGTGGGCATTCCCACCAACAGTGTAGAAGTGTGCCCTTTCCTCCACATCCACGCCAACCTTTCTGGTTTTGGGATTTTGTTATGTGGGCTACTCTTACTGGGGTTAGGTGATATCTCAGAGTAGTTTTGATTTGCATTTTTCTGATGATTAAGGATGATGAGCTTTTTTTTCATGTGTTTGTAGATCTTGCGGCAGTCTTCTTTAGAGAAGTTTCTCTTCAAGTCCCTTGCCCCTATTTTTATAGTTTCATGTCTTAAGTTTAAATCTTTTATCCAGTGAGAGTCTATCTTAGTTAATGGTGAAAGGTGTGGGTCCAGTTTCAATCTTCTACAGGTTGCCAGCCAGTTTACCCAGCACCATTTGTTAAATGGGGAATATTTTCCCCACTGAATGTTTTTAATTGGTTTGTCAAAGATCAAATAACGGTAAGTAGCTGGATCCATCTCTTGGTTCTCTATTCTGTTCCAGACATCTACTTCTTTGCTTTTGTGCCAGTACCATGCTGTTTTGATCACTATGGATTTATAGTACAGTCTCAGGTCTGGTAGCGTGATCCTCCTGCTTTGTTTTTATTGCTCAGTAATGTTTTGGCTATTCGAGGTTTTTTCTGATTCCATATAAAACGAAGTATTATTTTTTCAAGATCTTTAAAGTATGACAATGAAACTTTAATAGGAATTGCATTAAAATTATATATTGCTTTTGGCAGTATGGACATTTTAACAAGGTCGATTCTTCCCAGCCATGAGCATGGTATGTTTTTCCATCTGTTAACATCTTAGGCTATTTCTTTTCTTAGAGTTTCATAGTTCTCTTTGTAGAGATCTTTCACGTCCTTTGTTAGGTATACTCCCAAATATTTCATCTTCTTTGGCACTACTGTGAAAGGAATAGAGTCCTTGACTATTTGTTTGGCTTGGTTATTGTTGGTATATATAAAGGCTACAGATTTATGGGTGTTGATTTTGTAGCCTGAGACATAGCTGTATTCCTTGATCACTTCTAAAAGTTTTGTAGTAGAATCCCTAGTGTTTTCCAGATATACGATCATATCATCTGCAAAGAGTGAAAGTTTGAGATCTTCTGACCCTATGTGGATACCCTTGATCTCCTTTTCTTCCCTGATTGCAATGGCTAAAACTTCCATTACAATGTTAAAGAGCAATGGAGACAATGGGCAACCATGCCTGGTTCCTGATCTAAGTGGAAATGATTTCAATTTAACTCCATTCAATATGATATTGGCTGTGGGTTTGCTGTAGATGGCCTCTATTAGTTTAAGAAATGTCCCTTGTATATCAATTTTCTTAAGTGCTCTGATCATGAAGGGATGCTGGATATTATCAAAAGCTTTTTCTGCATCAATTGAAAGGATCATATGATCTTTATTTTTAAGTTTGTTTATGTGTTGAATTACATTTATAGATTGACGTATATTAAACCAACCTTGAGACCCTGGGATAAATCCCACTTGGTCATGGTGTATAATTTTTTTGATGTGTTGTTGGATTCTGTTTGTTAGGATCTTATTGAGTATTTTAGCATCTATATTCATTAGTGATATTGGTCTATAATTTTCTTTTCTAGTTGGGTCTTTCCCTGGTTTGGGGATCAAGGTGATGTTTGCTTCGTAGAATATGCTGGGTAATACTCCTTCTTTTTCTATATTTTGGAAAAGGTTTAGTAGTATAGGTACTATTTTTTTTTTTTTTTGTAGAGACAGAGTCTCACTTTATGGCCCTTGGTAGAGTGCCGTGGCCTCACACAGCTCACAGCAACCTCCAACTGGGCCCAAGCGATTCTCTTGCCTCAGCCTCCCGAGTAGCTGGGACTACAGGCGCCTGCCACAACGCCCGGCTATTTTTTGGTTGTAGTTTGGCCGGGGCCAGGTTTGAACCCGCCACCCTCGGTATATGGGGCCGGCGCCTTACCGACTGAGCCACAGGTGCCGCCCAGGTACTAGTTCTTCTTTAAATGTTTGGTAAAATTCTGATGTAAAGCCATTTGGTCCTGGGCTTTTCTTTTTAGGGAGATTTTATATAGTTGATGCTATTTCAGAACTTGATATAGGCCTTTTCAACATTTCCACTTTGTTCTGGCTAAGTCTTGGTAGGTGGCGTGCTTCCAGGTATTGGTCGATTTCTTTCAGATTTTCATATTTGTGAGAGTAGAGTTTCTTGTAGTATTCATTAAGGATTTTTTGAATTTCTGAGGGGTCTGTTGTTATTTCATCATTACCATTTCTGATTGATGAAATTAGAGATTTTACTCTTTTTTTTCCTGGTTAGGTTGGTCAAAGGTTTATCTATTTTATTGATCTTTTCAAAAAATCAGCTTTTGGATTTATTGATCTGTTGTATAGTTCTTTTGTTTTCAATTTCATTTAATTCTGTTCTGATTTTGGTTATTTCTTTTCTTCTGCTGGGTTTGAGGTTGGAGTGTTCTTCCTTCTCCAGTTGCTTGAGATGTTCCATTAAGATATTGACTTCTTCTCTTTCTGTTTTCTTGAGGAAGGCTTGCAGTGCTATTAATTTCCCTCTTAGGATTGCCTTTGCAGTGCCCCAGAGGTTCTGGTAATTCGTGTCCTGATTGTTGTTTTGTTTCAAAAATATGGTGATTTCATTCTTAATCTCGTCTATAACCCACGTATCCTTCAGCATAAGGTTGTTTAACTTCCATGTTTTTGTATGGGTATGCAGGTTCCTGTTGTTATTTAGTTCAACTTTTATTCCATGATGGTCTGAGAAGATGCAAGGAATAATTTCTATTTTTTTTTAAATTTGCTGAGGTTAGATTTGTGGCCTAGGATGTGGTCGATTTTGGAGTATGTTCCGTGGGCTGATGGGAAGAATGTGTATTCAGTTTTTGGGGGATGAAATGTTCTGTAGATGTCTGTTAAGTCCAGATGTTGAATGATTGAGTTTAAATCTAAAATTTCTTTGCTTAGCTTCTTTTTGGAGGCTCTATCCAGCACTGCTAAAGGGGTGTTAAATTCTCCAACTACTATGGAAGTGGAGGAAGTCGAGTTGCTCATGTCTGTTAGAGTTTCTCTTATAAATTGAGGTGTGTTGTGGTTGGGTGCATAAATATTAATAATTGAGATCTCATCATATTGAGTATTACCTTTAACAAATATGAAGTATCCATCCTTATCCTTAATTATTTTGGTTGCTTTAAAGCCTATTGTGTCTGCGAACAGGATTGCAATGCCTGCTTTTTTCTGCTTTCCATTTGCCTGGAATATAGATGACCATCCCTTCACCTTGAGTCTATATCTGTCTTTTAATGTAAGATGTGATTATTGGATGCAGCAGATATCTGGCTTGAGTTCTTGTATCCAGTCTGCCAACCTATGCCTCTTTAGAGGACAATTTAAACCATTCACATTAATTGAGAGTATTGATAAGCCTTTTGAGAGACCGGTGGACATTTTAAATCCTTTTGCGACTGTGGAAGTTGGAATTTGATCAAAAATTTTTGGGTAGGTTTACTTTTGTGGAGGAGAATTATGCTGGTCTTTATGGAGGATAGGTCTAAGAATGTCCTGGAGAGGTGGTTTAGTTGTGGCAAATTTCTTCAACATGTTAATGTTGTTGAAGTATTTAATTTCTCTATCATAAATGAAGCTCAGTTTAGTTGGGTACAGGATCCTGGGTTGAAAGTTATTTTGTTTTAGGAGATTATAAGTCGATGACCATCCTCTTCTAGCTTAAAAGGTTTCAGCAGAGAGATCTGCAGTTATTCTGATGTTCTTCCCCTTGTAGGTAATGGTTTTCTTACGTATGGCAGCTTTCAGAATTTTCTGCTTCATATTAACTTTAGTGAAATTGATTATGATGTGTCCAGGGGATGTCTTATTTGGGTTGAGTCTGCTGGAGTTCTGAAACTGTCTGCTATCTGAATTTTGGAATCTCTTGGCATGTCTGGAGAGTTCTGCTTCATAACCTCATGGAGAAGAGACTCTGTGCCTTGTGAAGCCACTTCATCGTTTTCGGGGATCCCTGTAAGATGAATATTGGTTTTCTTCAAATTATTCGAGAGCTCTCTGAGAGAGTGGTCTGTTTTTGCTCTCCATTTCTCTTCTTCTTTGAGGGTTTGGGAGCGTTTGAAAGCTTTGTCTTCAATGTCAGAAATCCTTTCTTCTGCTTGCTCCATTCTGTTACTGAGGGATTCTACTGTGTTTCTCAGATCTTTGAGGGATGCAACTTCTTGTCTCAATGTGTCAAATTCTTTGGTCATTTTTCTTTGAATCCATTGAATTCTTGAGATAACTTTTGGAATTCTAATTCAATCTTATTTGCTATCCAGATTCTGAATTCAATTTCTGACATTTCAGCTATTTGTTTGTGCATGGGGTCTTGTGCTGTTTCTGCCCCATTGATCCTTGGGGGAGTTGATCTACTCTGATTATTCATATTGCCAGAGTTTTTCTGTTGATTTCGCCTCATGATTGTTTATCACCGTTGCCTCTGGCTGTCCTCAGAGTTGGGGAGGTGTCTCTCCAAGAGTAGACCGAGCAACTCTATTGTTGCTGGATCTTTGTAGGGAGTGACCCTGTGTAGTTCCTCTGGGGCTGCTCTAGCTAGGAAGTTCTGGTTATGGAAGCAGCTCTGGTTTGTGACACACCTGGATCCAGCAACAGGGCTGGAGGTTGTGCGCACGGTTCTCGGAGTGCCAGGCGTCCAGTGACTTTGGCACAGAGAGCCCAAGGCTCCAGTAGTCTCTTGGCCAGGAGAAGAGCTTTGCGCAGAGGCAGGGAGGGCTCCAAAGTGTACACAGCTACCAGAGTCCCTGTCCAGATGAACGGGCTAGTGTGGAAGCTGGGAGGACACAGGATGGAGGACACAGGGTTGCGTGGCTCCCGCAGTTCCTAGTCAGGGAATACAGAGGCCCGGTGGGTGTGGGTCACCAGTTGGGGGTCACTGCACAGCTCTTATGGAGATCTGGGCCGCACCAAGCCCAGGAGTTTGAGGTTGCTATGAGCTGTGACATCACGGCACTCCACCCAGGACAACAGCCCAAGGCTCCAGTGTGCCAAAACCGTCTCACTCTGCCCCTAAGGATTAAGGCTGTAAGGCAGCTCAGTCCCTACCTTTAGGCTGCTCAGTCAGTAGGTTACTTTGACCCACCCAGTTCTTGCTCTGAGACTCTGAGGGCGGAGCTTGCTGGGGCAGTTCTTTCACAATGGCTTCCTGCGCCCAGCTCAGTGGCTCCATCTGGGTCCCCAGACAATGCCCAAAGTTCTCCACACTCCTGCTCAAGCCCTCCCCAAGGCAGTTCAATGGAGTGCCAAGTCCAAGAACACCGAAACAGTTCACAGGTAAGGCCTTTCCGGTTTGCAGTCTCACTGCTGCTTGTACTTACGGTTGCCCGCGTGATTAGGTCGATCAAACACACACAACCACTTGTCAGTCTTCCACTATTTTTGTCCTCCTCTTGGGGTCCAGAAGTCCCTTTCTGGTTCCCTGTATCCTCAAAGGTATGATTATAGGCAGATCCCACTGGCCAGAGATGCCTGGAGTCTTGTCTCCCCAGACTCGCTGTTCCCAGTTGCAGGGAAGCTGTTATTTGGCCACCATCTTTAATCTCTCTCCTCCTTAATTACAATTTATTTTAATGTACTCATTAAAAAAAAAGAATGGGGGGCGGCGCCTGTGGCTCAGTGAGTAGGGTGCAGGCCCCATATTCCGAGGGTGGTGGGTTCAAGCCCAGCCCCAGCCAAATTGCAACAAAAAAATAGCCGGGCGTTGTGGCAGGCGCCTGTAGTCCCAGCTACTTGGGAGGCTGAGGCAAGAGAATCGCCTAAATCCAGGAGTTGGAGGTTGCTGTGAGCTGTGATGCCATAGCACTCTACTGAGGGTGATAAAGTGAAACTTTGTCTCAAAAAAAAAAAAAAAAAGAATGGGGAAAGAGAAAATGTAGAGGCAGAAAATAAATTCAGGGTTGGTCATTTGACTGCAACTTAGGGGTGACTCCCATAGCTAATCCAATGGATACATTCAAGCTCTTTTTTATGCCAACTTTGCAGCAGGTCTTATTCCTTCTGAGGATGCACTCTTTCTCTCGTAGTAACATGTTAACACTGTCCTGATTTTCCTCCTGCCTCTCTAGCTGTCTCTTCTCCCTTTCTTCTCTACTTTTACCCCTGTGCTAACTAGTCATTTTGATACCTCTTTCTTCTTCTTCATCTCCTATACCAGCCATTTTCAACCTGTGGATCATGACCCCATTGGGGGTCACCTAAGACTATCCTGCATATCAGATATTTGCATTACAATTCATAACAGTGGCAAAATTACAGTTATGAAGTAGCAACAAAAATAATCTTATGGTTAGGAGTCACCACAACATGAGGAACCGTATTAAGGGGTCATGACATTAGGAAGGTTGAGAACTACTGCCCTATACTAATTGCATTGCTCAAGGTGTTCCAGTGAAGCTGAACCAATATTGTGTGTGTGTGTCTGTGTGTGTGTGTGTGTGTGTTTGTACATACAGATAAATATAGAAAGAGCCTTATTATGAGTAATTAGCTTTCAAAATTAGGGAGGATGAGAAGTGCCACAATCTCCTGTCTGCAAGCTGAAGGCCTAGGAAAACCAGTGGTATAGTTCAAGCCCAAGCCTACATGCTTGAGAATCAGGAAAGCCAATGGTGTAAGTCCCAGTCTGAGTCCAAGGACCTGAGAACCAGAAGGCCCAATGTTAAAGGACAGAAGAATGTGGATGTTTCAGCTCAGACATGACAGAGAACTCTCCCTTCCTCTGTCTTTTTGGTCTACTCTGACCTTCAATGCCAGGCACATTGATGAAGACAATCTTTTCTTCTCAGTCTGCCAATTCAAATGCTTATTTCATTTGGAAACACCCTCGTATCTCACAGATACAACTAGAAATACTGTTTACCAGTTATCTGAGTATCTATTAGCCCGGGCAAGATGAGACATAAAATTAACTACCATACCAATAAACACAAATCTTGTAAATTCCATTTCATGATAATTTATAATTTTTACCTACTTTTCTTTACTCTAAAATTTTAGCCTACATCCCCAAAATATGTATCTGAAACACTGTAATTGACAGTTTTTACCGGTTTCTCTAAATGAGCATGCTTCCCCTAGCCACACATCATGAATATTTATGGAGTAAAAATGTACTTGTATCGGGCGGCGCCTGTGGCTCAGTGAGTAGGGCGCCAGCCCCATATGCCGAGGGTGGCGGGTTCAAACCCAGCCCCGGCCAAACTGCAACCAAAAAAAAAAAAAAAATAGCCGGGCATTGTGGCGGGCGCCTGTAGTCCCAGCTGCTTGGGAGGCTGAGGCAAGAGAATCGCGTAAGCCCAGGAGTTAGAGGTTGCTGTGAGCCGTGTGACGCCACGGCACTCTACCTGAGGGCGGTACAGTGAGACTCTGTCTCTACAAAAAAAAAAAAAAAAAAAAAAAAAAAATGTACTTGTATCAGTTGTCTTCTTATTATATTAAAAAGACTCCCAATTATTTTAAAAGAATAATTTCTAAAATAATCTATCACTTGGCTTTTATCTATACCATGATTTTCCCTGTGTATTTTCTTAGTACATCATGATCTAGTCTTATAGGTATTTCCTGGGAGGAAATTATGATGTGTGGCCTCAGGGTACGCTTTACCTACTCTTTTAAAATGTCTTTTGGCTAAGGTCAGGTATAGTAAATTGTCCTCCCATATTTTTAGTTTTTGCTTAATCTAATTTGTCATTAAGTGTCTGATTAAATGTTACTTTATAAATAAAGCATTTAATGAGCACTAAAATTTGTTGAGTGACCAGAGTAGATGGTCTTAAACCACACTGCATTTTAAATTTTCTCATTAAAAATTATAACACATTTTATAATCTATATGACTGTCTATCACTATAAAGCATAAGCTTTAGGACAGAAAGGATGATAGATTTTGTACACCAGCACGTCTTCAGCATTTCCCCAGAGTGTGCTAAATGCAGGAGGATCAAATGATGAATTAGTACATTTTGCATTATAATTCATTTCATTTTAGAAAATATACAAAATTCAATTGATATTAATCCCTCAAATGAACTAATAACTATCCTTTATGGTAAGAAGTACCATTTATCCCACAAACCTCTCCATTTGGTGCATGATGTTAAGATCTTAGAACAAAATAGATGGTCACAGTTTTCAAAAATCAGTAGAACATTATAAGTGTGTGTACAGGTGCATTAGTTAAACATTCTAGAATGAACATGTCAGAGTTTATAGCTGTTCTTTAAAAAAAAAAAAAACTTAACAAGAAAATAATGGGTTGGAGCAAGAAATAAACTCAAATGGCTGAGATAACTTAAAGCAGAAATAAAAATAAACCAAGCTTTGGAAACAGGGGGATGAAAGAAAGAAAACATACATGGATGTTATAGAAAGGCATTAATAAAGCTGAGCTTCTCAACATGGCTTCTGTTAGATGATCTAAGTACCTTTAAAATTTTGGTGTGCCTGTGAAGCTAACAGGAGAAATCAGATTAAATTTGTGTAAACAAGATAGATCCATAATACCCACCACGACACCTTCAATCTACTAAATGTCCTCTTCACTCTTTAATGGTAGACTGTAAATTTCCTCTCTGGGGATATTGAACCCAAAGGACTCTGAAGGGGTTGAGCCACAGCTGGAACTAATGGTACTATAATTTTAAAGTCTCTCTTCTTGATAGAAGTGAACACTTTTTTCTAAGACACTTTTCGCAACCAGTTCTGAGAACAGAACCCCAAGAGGAGACTGAAGAATCCCTCTCTGCAGACGCTAATTAGTTTAAGAGAAAAAAACCTGCAGATAATTTATTTGATGTTATGTAACAGATCACTCTCCAATCAAATAAAAATCAAGTTGCTCCACCAATCTACCCAGACCTTCCCAGCTTAGAAACACAAGCCCCGATCCAACATGAAACAAGCAGGAAAGTCACCAAGGAAAGAGGGAATTCAGGCTCCAGAAGAAAGGGAAATGGCAGATAAATAATATTTACATCCTAAAAAAAAGAATATTAGAGTACCCATGCAAAACACCAGGAGACCACACAAAATAATAGTAAGAAGGACTTCTACGGGAATTTGTCCAAGGAAAGAATAAAGTTGTTAAACTAGCTGAAAGTACTGAGAGAAGAATTATACGATATTCTGGTGGAAAGCTATTTGTATTTTATTAGAGATACATGAAAAATAAGCAAGCAAAGCAAATCTATTATTAAGATTAAATTTTAAAAAATTATACATGTAAGAAAATAATATTATAAATTTGCACTTATAAGTAATGGTCACCTGGTCTTTATAATGTTAACATGCAATACTTAAGTGCCACAAATTATGATATAATTAATCTCATTTTAAAACATATTGGACTATTGTGTGCACCTATGTAGGGACAGATACAAGAGCATAAATAAAAGTTTCCTTTAGTTTCCCTTAGTCAACAGACTCTAAAGGAGATAAATTGAGACATATAAATATTTTTTTTTTAAAAAAACGTTCTCCCATTTATTTCTATATGTCTACATACATAGAGTACAAGTGCAAATTTGCTACATTGATAGATTGCATTGCAGTGAAGTCAGAGCCCTCACTGGAGCCACACACATTGTACCCACCATTCCCCTCCCATCACCCACACCCCACCCTCCAAGTCTCCATTGCCCATCATTCCACACTCTGTTTCCATGTGGACACATTATTTAGCTCCCCCTAACAAGTGAAAACATGCAGCATTTGTCTTTCTGTCTCTGAATTGTTTCTATTAAGATAATGCCTCCATTTGGGGGGCAAGACACGATTGTAAGAGGGTCTTTATCTAACAAATGCAATTAGGGCAACCTGGTTTCTTGTACCTGCAATGAATCCCCAACAATAAATAAAAAATAAAAAAAAAAGATAATGGCCTCCAATTCCATCCTTGTTGCTACTAAAGGCATGATTTAATTCTTTGCTATGGCTGAGTAGTAGTACATTCTGTGTATCAACCACATTTTCTTTACCTAATCCTACATTAGTGGACACAAAGTTTGGTTCCGTATCACTGCTATTGTGAATAGTGCTGTGATAAACATACAAGTGCAGGTATCGTTTTTATACATTGGTTTCTTTTTCTTTTTCTTTTTTTATTGTTGGTGTATAAATATTATTTTTAAGAAACAGAGGCAGCTAAATAATAATAATAATAAGAAGAAGAAGAGAGCAGCTAAAACTTGTAAAGTCTCTGCCTCTGAGAAACGGGAATTAGAGACATGAGGCATAAGAGGGGGTGTTTTTTATTTTTCAGCATCCTTTGGTAGAACTCTATTTTAACTATGAATGTTTGTATCTATAATACAAATACTTGCAAAGAAAAAGTATGTACATCCAGGTATTCTAAAATGCGTTGCATGCAGATGTATATCATGATGTACTTTCTATGTAAATAAGGATATACGAATACAAGGCTAATAGGGTTCACATGTAATTGGCCGACTACCTTCATATAAGTGCTGAAAGGGGGTATCTGGTAAGAGTAAGAGAAAGAAAAAGACGTATTTTAATTTAGTTATTGATAAGTTTGGATTCCTATCATTTTTATTAGGTATCTGTTTGGTTACTCTGTTTTACCTTCATATAAGTGCTGAAAGGGGGTATCTGGTTAGAGTAAGAGAAAGAAAAAGATGTATTTTAATTTAGTTATTGATAAGTTTGGATTCCTATCATTTTTATTAGGTATCTGTTTGGTTACTCTGTTTTCCATTACTCTATTTCTTCTTTCCCATTTAATTCTGCACTGTTTGAATATTTTTAGTATTCCATTTATCTATTAAGTTTTTGACAGTGTCTCTCTCTTTTTTTTTGCAGCTTCTGGCCAGGGCTGGATTTGAACCCACCACCTCCAGCATATGGGGCCGGGGCCCTACGCCTTTGAGCCACAGGCGCCGCCCTGACAGTATCTCTTTGTATAGCGTTCTTTAGTGCTTGACCTGGAAGTTATGGTACACCCACTGAACTTTTCACAGTCTACTTAATGTTACCATTTTACCACTTCAATTGAAATAAAGAAACCTTCCCATCACTTAGGCTTTTATCATTGCTTTTATCAGGTATTTTAGAGTTATATTTACTATATCCACTTACATCTATATACATGTATTGCGTAAATATTTAATGTAATTTTTCTTTTATATTATGTTTACTATAATAGAGTTTTCCTTTTGCAATACAGTTAAGGGCTATTTCAAACTTTCATATTAGTATTTTGGTAACTTTTAAAATTTTAGTGGTTATAAGTATTTGCCCACACAGAAATATTTAAGCCATGATTAAATTATATTAATTTTATAAAATGGCTGAAAACACCTGTGATCCTTGGTCAAGGGGAATGAGAGCACATGCACCCATCCAGTGATAACCATTGTACTGAAATGAGAGATTGTGGAAGTTATTAATAAAATATGCCTTTGTCTGACTGTTTTAATTTCATAATTATCATTTCTTTAGGTTTAGGGAGTACAAGTGTTTTAGTTACATGGTTAAATTGTATACTGGTGATATCTGGGATTAACATAATAATTTAATGTAATTTTATAATTTTAATTTATAACTGGTATACATATATATATATATATATATATATATTTTTTTAGTTTCAGGTTTGAGCCCAGCCCCAGCTAAACTGCAACAAAAGAAAAAAATAGTGGAAATGCTAGCTCAGCACCTGTTTCTCAGTGGTTAGGGCGCTGGCCACAGACCAAGGCAGACGGGTTTCAACTCTTGCCCGGGCCTGCCAAGCAACAATGACAGCTACAACAAAAAAATAGCTGGGCGTTGAGGCAGGTACCTGTAGTCCCAGCTACTCGGGAGGCTGAAGCAAGAGAATCACTTACGCCCAAGAGTTTGAAGTTGCTGTGAGCAGTGACGCCACAGCATTCTCCCATGGGTGACATAGTGAGACTGTGTCTCAAAAAAAAAAAAAAAAAAAAAAAGTCTGGTATACATATTTTAAAGCATTTAAGAGGGAAAAAATAATCTATTGTGGTTACCAAGATATTTACTATTTCTATTGTTCTTCTTTCATTCCCTTCCTGAGGGACATGTGGAAGACCACATTTCTCTTCCTTCCAAATTTTTTCCTTGCATGCTTCTTTTAGAGCAGGTTTGCTGCTGGAGACCAATTGCCTTAGTTTTCCTTCCTCTGAGGATGTTTTTACTTTACATTCATTTCTGAAAGATATTTTCATGGTTATAGAATTGATAGTTCTTTAAAATGCCATTCTATTTTTTCTTTTTTTGAGATAGTCTCAAGCTGTCACCCTGGGTAGAGTACTGTGGCATGATAGCTCACAGCAACCTCCACCTCCTGGGCTTATGTGATTCTCTTGCCTCAGTCTCCCAAGTAGCGGGGACTACAGGTACCCGCCACAGCACCCAGCTATTTTTTGGTTGTAGTTGTCATTGTTGTTTGGCAGGCCCCAGCTGGATTCGAACTCACCTGCTCTGGTGTATGTGGCTGGCACCTTAGCTGCTTGAGCCCTCCTTTTTTTCTGATAGGAAATTTGCAGTCATTGAAATTTATAAAACAATGTATGTAATGCATCTTTTAAATCTGGGGATGTTTCCATTTTATTTATTTCATTTCAATAGACTTAGCGGGTACAAGTGGGTATTTGTTATTTGGATGCAATGGATAGTTGTGAAGGCAGGGCTTTTAGTGTACCTATCACCTGAGTAGTGTTCACTGTATCTGATAGGTAATTTGTGGTCCTTCCCCCCTCCTCTGAGTCTCCAAAGTCCATTACGCCACTATATAGGACCATGTATCCACATTGGTTAGCTCTCACTTACAAGTAAGTACCCATAGTATTATTTGTACACCCATTCCTGAGTTATTTCACTTAGGATAATGTTCAGCAGTTCAATCCAAGCTGCTGTGAAAAGACATTACTTCATTCTTTTTTCTGTGGCTGAATAATATTCCGTGGTTTCACACACACACACACATACCATATTTCTTTATCTACTCATCATTTGATGGGCACTTGATTCCATAACTTTACAAATAGGAATTGTTGCTGCAGTGAACATTCCGGTGCAGGTGTCGTTATGATTTCATTTCCTTGGGATAGTACCCAGTGGTTGTAGGATCTAATTTTAGTCCTTTGAGTAATCTCTACACTGCTTTCCATACACGTTATACTAACTGATGTTCCCAGGAACAGTGAACAAATATTCCCTTTTCATTCCATTCATGCCATCATCTACTGTTTTTTTATGTTTTAATAATGGCCATTCTGCCAGGGATAAGGGGATATCTCATTGTGACTTTGATTTGCATTTCCCTGGTGATTAGGGACGTTGAGCACTGTTTCATAAGTATGTTGGCCATTTGTATATTTTCTTTTGAAATATATCTTTTCATGCTTGTGGATTTTTTTTCCTAATAAGTTGAGTTTTTTTATAGTTTCTGGATATATACACACAGGCCATGATTTTTGATAGTTTCCCATGATATTCCAGATTTGCTACTTTTCTCACTGATATTAGACAAGTCCATTGTCTAATAAGCCACATATTTATGTAATTTTGCCACTTCTATATTCCTAATAACCTATGTGTATCAGTGTATTGTGAAAATCATGGAATGGCAAATAAGCAGAGCCCCTTCTCCTTATTTCCCCTAAGTTGTTCTGAAATTGGAACTTTTCATTCAGTCTGGTTTTTATTTTGTATTTGTTTTGCTTTTCTTTCTGTTACTGCCCTCCCCTGGAGCACTCAGCTCACTAACAAGTGGCAATGAACCCATGTACCCAGAACAAGAAAACAAACCAAAACATAAAAATGCTTGGTTGAGTACAAAGAATTCTTAAATTGAAATGACCAATATATCTAACACAAAAACTGAAAGAATAAAAAGCTACTTAACCAAGGTATGTATCATATTTTGAAATTTAAACATGATAGAAAAAAAACAGACATTAACTGCATCAAAATGAAATAAAATTAAAATTGAATCTAAGCATACAACATAGGGATACTCAGTTAATAAACATTTATCAAGTTACTTACTTCAAATATATGAACATTCTGGCATCCATATTGCCCTCCAATTAATTATAGTGAAATCCATACATGTGTACAAATGAAATATTCAACAAAACATCTCAATAGTGCAACCACAGAAGTGCTTGAGTACAAATTATTTTTAACTTACGATTTAACCCAGCTAAATAATTAACAAAATATGAGCACAAAATAAATCTATTTTCCTATTCATGAGTATTTGAATATTTTTATTTGGATCTACTTCATTCTTGATGAGTTAAGAATGTACTCTGCAAAAATGGGTACTGAAAAAAAAGAATTTGTAGTATGTAGAAAATTTTGTATTGAACTCAAGAATGTCCCAAAGGAAAGGCCCAAGATGAGAGCCATGATGAAGCGGGAGCAGTCAATATCAGAGCAGGACCATGAGCTCTGGCAAAAACAGAACAAGATATTCTGTGTGCAGGCACATGGAGGGGTGGATATTCATATGCATTTTGGTAAAATGGATCCTTTCAAAACCTAAAAGAAGATATCATGATAAAAATAAAGAGTAGAAAGAAAAGGAGATAGGAAGGTCCAGAAACAATCGGATTCATATAACTGTTACATCTGGATTTGGAAGAAACATGGTTTATTTTGCCTTTGATGTTTGATCCCAGGGAAGATGTCGCAGACAAACTTAAATAATTCAAAACATCACCATAAAAGACTGAAAAGAGGAAGTCAGAAGGCTGCTGACTAGCAAGCTCAGGAATTGAAGAAGGATGCTGTGGTCAAACAGTTAATGACACTGTTTTTGTGTGTTTTTTCTCCCATTTTATTTCTTGTATGTATGAAATTCCATACCAGAGGGGCCTCCAACCCTGACTACCCATATGAGTAGATAAAAATCAAACAAGAAGACACAAAAACATGACAAAACCAACGTAAGCCTACTCTTTGGCCAAAGGATTGGAAGAAAAAGCCCAGTGGGTGTCTAGCATGGAGAAGCATTTTATGATCCATATCCCGTGATAACTGAGGGCCTGATTTTCCCACAGAGACCGCTGAGAGCAGTGGTTAACTAGCCTGTCCTACTCCCATGTTCCACAGTCACCGACTTAGGTGACTTATCTGCCTCAGAGGTTGAATCAGCAGAGCCCAGTGGAACTAATCCTTTAGTCACCCCCCCTCCATCAGCAGCGATGGACATTATCAGGCTGCACTAGAGTGTTAGCAGAGTCTGGTGGGCAAGCCCACTCTCTGCCACACTACATGGCAATGGCAGGCTTGTCTGTCCTCAGGGGCAGGCAGCGTCACCTGAGACAAGGAAGGGTATCTCATCTTCTGTCTATTTCACAGAGAATGTGATGTGGTGTTTACCATGTGAGCCAGTGGCCCCAGATAAAGAGAACCACGCCCTGCTCTGTCACATGTGAAAACAGGCAGACCTTGCGGCCTGGACCTGCATTGCTGAAAAGTCTAGTTTCTCCTAATCCTCTGCTCTGTGGCAGAAGGCAACTTGATGGCATAAGGTAAACCAAGTCAAACCCATGACCTTCTACCCAGTGCCATGGCATTATCTAGATCTAGCTGCTCCTGGCTATCCTTCCTACAGCTAAAGCAGATCCAGCCAGGCATGTCCCCAGGGCTGGGAGGCAGATCTCATAGGCACTTCCTTTCTCTGAAATCAGCAGCAGAGATATAATAGAAGGAATCTACAGGCACCCGATAGCTGGAGAACAAACAAGGGGACACATGTTCTACTCTGCAAGCCCATCGACCACATCCTTCCCCACCTAAAAACACCTGTTGGCCAAGGGAATCACGTCACCACCCAGGCAGGTAAAACCACCATGGAACCAGCAGGTGCAGCAGTAAAGCTCTAGGAACAAAGCGGGGGAGAACAGCATGTACAGGCTCAGAATGCTAAATATGAACTGTAGCCTGCAAAATATTCCAGAACCCATATTCTACACTTAATCAGGGGGATTACCTCCTCAAACAGATGTGAATAAGATCCAGACCCTCCTAATGTATTTTCTCAAATATTCTCAAAAACCATTAAATCACAAATTGAGTGAGGAGTGGCGGCTGGACAGTTGGTACCGATACTGAGATGAGCCAAATGTTTGAAGTATCTGACAAATATTTTAAATCAACCATTATCAATTTGAATGAATCACAAAGCAAATTTCACTAAAACAAAAGATGAAATAATCGCAAAGAAATTCAAATTATATAAAGGAGAATTAAGTGGAAATTATAGAATTGAAATTTGCAATAACAAATAGAAAGCCTCCTTGAATGAGCTTCATGAAAAGAGTGGAGATGACAGAGTGGAGACTCAGTGAACTTGAGGACAGATGCCGATCTTAACCGCAAAGAAGTTAGGCACCGGGAAAATAGAGATACAGAGCCCCAGGGGCCTGTGTGAATATAACGATAAATCCAGCATTCTGTGCTTCATGTCTTTGGTGTCTAGGTCTGTCTGTAGAAAAAAAAAAAGTAAGGCTAAAATGTTATTGGTAGAAATAAGGGATAAAGTTTACCATGAAACTGAGAAAAAAAAACCCAGAACAAATTCAAAGAAATTTATGTCACACATGTCATAATGAAAGTTCCAGACAGAAAAGACAAAGATAAAATCTTGAAAACAACAATCAAATAACAATCTCTTTTCTATAAAGAAAATAATTAGAATGAAAATGGATTTCATATCAGAAAACATAAAAATCAGAAGGAAAGGAAAAAAGAGACCAGACCAAATGAGATCTTTATATAAATAATGCCTACAGGAACCTCTCTAAACAGAATGAAAATGATAAAAAAAGGATCTGGAATTTCAGAAAGGGAAGAAGAACAATAGAGTAAATAAAAATAGCAGGAAAAATTCTTTCTTCTTTTTATGCATTTGTTAAATTAAATTTGATGTTTAAAGCAAAAGTCATAACATATAATATAGCAACAAATACACATAGAGTGAATTTTTTTTTAATTATGTTTTAAAATTGGGAAGGATATAGGAAACTAAATGCAAGTTAGGTTTTAAGAGTAAAACATGTATAATGGAGCATGTGTTGTTACATACATTGCAGTACTGAGCGATAAGCAATGTGCTTAAAAACACTATAAATAAATCAAGACAGAGTAGTAGAAATGCCTATGCAATCTGAAAGGAAAGGAAGAAAGAAAAAGAACTCTTAAAAAATAAGAAAGCATCGTCTGATTAAAAAATGCATCAAAGATCTTGCCAGATACTTCACCAGTGAAAATATACAAATGGCAAATAAGCCTGGGAACAGATGCCTTGCTTCATATGTCACCAGAGAAAAGCAAATTAAACCGACAATGAGATACCACTACATATACATTAAAATGGAGAAAATCCAGGCCTTTCATACAACAAATGCTGGCAAGGATGGGTAGCAACTGGAATATTTGTTCATTGCTGGTGAGAAGAAAAAAATGCTACAGTCACTTTTGAAGTTTGGAGATTCTCACAAAGCTAAACCTACCCCTACCCTACCCTTGCCATATGATCCAGCAATCACGCTCTTTGGCATTTAGCCAAAGGAGTTGACAATGTATATCTTGCTCAAAAACCTGAATACAGGCATTTATGGCAGCTTTATTGATAATTGTCCCCAAACTCTGAAACGTCCAAAATGTCCTTCAAGACATGAATGGATAAATGAACTATGGTGCATGCAGACACTGGAATATTATTCAGCACTAAACAGAAATCATCTATTCCGCCATGAAGTCACAGAGAAAATTTAAATGAACACTACTAAATCACGGAAGCCAGGATGAAAAGCTATGTACTATATTATTCCAACTATATGGCATTCTGGAAAAGTCAAAGCAAAGGAGATAATAAAAAGAGCAGAGGGTGCCGGGGGTGGGAGGGGAGAAGGGATGAATATGTGGAGCACACAAGGACTTTTAGTTCCATGAAAAAACTACACATGATACTCTAGTGGTAGATACGTGTCATTATACATTTGACTTTGATTTGGAGAAATGTTGGTGAGTTTGATTTGGAGAAATGTTGCCACCAAGAGGGAACCAAGTATAAACTGATTTTGGGGTGATTATCGTATGTCAGTGCAAGTTTGCCAATTGTGACAAATGTACCACTTAGATGGGACTTGTTGATATGGGGTCGCCATGCATATGTAGGGGCAAGGTGTATATGGAAAATCTCTGTACCTTCCCCTTAGTTTTGCTTAAAAGTGATTTAAAAAATAGTTTTGAAATAAGAAATAAAGCAAAAAGAAGCTGAGGAAACCAACAGAAGACAAATGATAAAATGCCAAAATTGAGATTTAAAGAACCCAATACAGAACATTCAAGAAATTGGAATATGGGCAAAAGTCAGAAAAGGCTGTGTTCTTCACCAAAGCAGACGTACGAATGCCAAATAAACATAGGAAACGTTGTTTCCCATAATCAGCTGTTAGGTCAACCCAAATTAAAATCTGGTAAGTTTTGGAGACAGAACACTACTCCAACTATTTGGCAATCTCTCGTGAAACTAAAAATTTACCTCCCATGAGATCTGAAAATTTTAGTCTTGGTCTTGGATATTTATCTCAAAAAAATAAATAAATAAAAATTATGGGCTCTAGAAAATTATATTTAAAAAGGCAATGCAATTTTATGTGTAATATTTAAGATTTGGAAATAACTTACCTCTTGATGTGTAAATGAAACAAATTCTGATGCATTGATGCCATGCAATACCAGCAAGCATTAAAAATAGACAAAAAATTAATACATTTGGATGTGAGTCAACAAAATGTTTCTGTGTGGGGGGAAAAAGTTAATATTAACATATTATATGGTATATTATTTCACTTATAAAACATTCTCTATAACATTCTCTAAATAGCCAAACAAGAGAAATAAAAAATACATTAGTGGTTTTCAGCGTTTGAGAGATGAGAGAAGGGCGTGTTCATGACTATGGCTAGCGTAAGAAAGTCTGAAGATGATGAAACAGCTCTGTATTTTTATTGTGGTGGTGGTTATGTAAAGCTAAACGTTGTAAAATGCAAGCATTACACACACACACACACACACACACACACGTATGGCACAAACATATCTGAGTGGATACGTAAATGGTGAAATCTGAATAAGCTCAGTGGTGTCTACCAATTTCAGTTTCCTGGTTTTGTCATTGTGATATACATTTCCAAGAGGTAAACACTGAGGGAGGTGTGGTAAAGGATTCTGCCATGGTTTTGATATAACCCTCAAGGTTTATGTGTTGGAAAATTAATCTCCAATGCAACAGTGTTGAGAGGTTGGATCTTTAAGACATAAGTCATGATGGCACCTCTCTGCATGGATGGATTGATGCCTTTATCATGGGAGTGAGTTATTTATCAGAGGGGTGGGTTTCTGATGAAAGGAGGAATTGACCCTTTTCCTCTCTCCCTCTCACATACAGGGACTGTCTTGTCCCTCTGTCTTCCACCACAAACTGATGCAGCTGGGGGCCCTCACCAGATGCTGCACCTCACTCTTGGACTCCCCAGCCTCCAGAACTGTAAGCCAAATAAACTGATTGTTTATAAATTACCTATGTTGTATCCAGTTATATGTAGGAATGTCAGCTTCTTTTCTCAGCTACTATACTTGTTTATTAACCAATGACAAGTCGTGACATCTGCCACCCTTTCTGAGTGCCCCTCTGTCAATGATAGAGATCCGCGCTGAACCATATAATCAATGCCACATGTTCATGAGAGAAAAACCTAGCTATCTGATGACAAGTTGATTCCACAGAACCTCTTCCAAAATTGAGAGAGAAGTCGTATTTTCTTTACGAGAAAAGCAAATTAATCTTAATCTGGATTTACTTTCCTTGCTTGGGATGTTTTTGCCCACATTGTCTAATGTTGAGTTGGTGAATATCTTAGACACTGACTTGCCATGTCAAGCAACCATGTTTTTGATAGGTTAATCGTTTTACAGCAAAAGAGGCAATGAGCAACACCCATAGCAGTTAATATGACTAATACGGATCCTCTAGAAAGTGTTCTAACAGAATCTGAAATCTTGGTTAAACTACCACCCAGGTAATAACCCTTACACAGATAGTGGGTTGTTTTTCTTAACTTTTTTTTTTTTTAATCTCATGTCACTCCTGAACCTATTGTTAAATCTCCATGGCACACTTAAACTATGTTGATCAGGAAAAAAAAAAAAAAAAAAAAAAAAAGAATAAATAAAAAGAATATACTTAGTGTGCTTTGAACTTCTTTTCAAAATAATTTATTTAAGGAACTTTAAACATTTTCATGGCACATCTAAGATCCTCTCATAGCACACTAGTTGAAAGATCACTGAATAGAGTACTTATTTAAGAGCCTTGGAGTTGGAGCCTGCATCTAAATTTTAGTGCTCTAACAGAAGCCAGATCACAGATAAAAGAACCAGGAGATGCAAGGAAAATGCCCCCATTACTATCTTTAATTACACAAAGGAGAAGTCTGTGAGGCAAAAGGTGTGTGTTTGCAAATCAGAAGATTCTCTTGGGCACCCAGACTTGATTCCCATCTTTGATAGAAGTTTGTGTCTTTCCTTTTGAGGAAAAGGGTGATCATCTGCTTGTTCGTGCAATCATACTTGCACTATGTTAAGTGAAAATACAATGGTTTTTTATTATTGTTTCTGTGCTTTAATGTGGATAGAAGGATGTTTCTTAAAACAGCATCCAGAGGAGCAGACTGAGTGTATGGAATGCTTTCTTTTTGTATTAAAAACTATAATTGCCACTCTAATATCTTGCTGCATAGCAAGGACTGGAAACTGAGGAACTACATTTGCCACACAGATAGATGCTGCAAATTAGAAGCACATCAAGGAAGTTTGGAAATCAGAAGAAAGGAATACGTTGTTAATCTCCTACACCTGCAGAAATGGTAAGTGCCTGAACAAACAGAGGAAATAACGTTTGCTGTGATTTCCAATACAGCTCTAGCAAATGACCTCCTTAAGAGCTGCAGATAGCAGGACCACCATCAAGGAAGTGGCTGCCTTCTGAACTCCCAGATTTCCTCCTGTGGTTCCCTACCCTTTTCTAACAGTTTTAAAGGCAAAAAGTTTCTTGTATAAATCTTATTTTTAACATTATTATTATTATCATAATTCTTATCATAGAGAATGAGTTTTTGCTGTGTTTCCCAGGCTGGTCTCAAACTCCTAAGCTCAAGTTATCCTCCCTCCTCAATCTGCCCCACACATGGGACTATAAGTGTGTGCCACCATGCTTGGATTCCCTTCCTTCCTTCCTTCCTTCCTTCCTTCCTTCCTTCCTTCCTTCCTTCCTCCCTCCCTTCCTCATTCCTTTCCTTCCTTCCTCCCTCCCTCCCTCCCTCCTTTCCTTCCTTCCTTCCTTCCTTCCTTCCTTCCTTCCTTCCTTCCTTCCTTCCTTCCTTCCTTCCTTCCTTCCTTCCTTCCTTCCTTCCTAGAATCTCACTCAGTTGCCCAGGGTAGAGTGCTATGGCATCATAGCTCACAGCAACCTCAGACTCCTGGGTTCAAGCAATCCTCTTGCATCAACCTCCCAGTAGCTGGAACTATAGTGCCCACCACTACACCTGGATAGTAGTTTTTCTATTTTTAGTAGAGACCGGATCTCCCTTTTGCTCAGGCTGGTCTTGAACTCCTGAGTTCAGGCAATTCACCTGCCTTGGCCTCCCAGAATGCTGGGAATTACAGGCGTGAGCCACTGAGCCAGGCCTCCCTTCTTTATTTAAATTCATGGAGCGTTTTCTGTTTTCATAACAGTTTTTATTTATATATTTTAGGAAAGTTAATACTTGTGATGTATGAATTATTTATTTTTGAATTTCTTAGCATATTCACACATCCCTAATTTGATGCTTGAATATTAAGAAAACTAGTATATTACGAAAACCTTTAAATTAAAGTAAAAGAAAAAATCTGTAGATAATGAGTATCCTTTCTGACCTGCAAAATACGCTGAAGGGCATGTCAGTTCTATTCATAAAGATTTCTACTTACATATCAGTGATTTTTTATCTTTCAGCAGAACAGAATTTCAGGGTCACGTCCTCAGATTCAAGTTCTGAAAATTCTGGAACAGGGCGCAAGAACAGAGATTTCTAACAAGTTCCTGACAACGCTGATGCTGCTGGTTCGTAAAGCACTTTTGAAGAACACTTTTCTCACTACATTTTAATACTTCACTGGTTTTTCCTCCTTATAAAATAAATATTTAATGAAGTATTTTACATTTTTTAGTAGTCATTAAATTGTCTTTTTCTTTTCTAAGTCAGACTTACCTACCTGTCACTAATTCTTCAACATCTCCTCAGCTAGCTGGCTCATTTGCCCAGACCTAAAGATCTCAGGTATAAACCTTCTCATTGACAGTTATTTTTATAAAAACAGTCTTGCAGGCAGGCAAAAACATGGAACTCTTGGACTAAATGTGCATTTTAAGTCATTCATATTAAAAATAATCAAGCACGAGTGGAAAACCGGCAAGTGGTCGTGTGTGTTCAATCCATCTAAACCCGCCCGCAACTGTAAGTTCAATAGCAGCGAGACTGCAAACCAGAAAGGCCTTACCTGTGAACTGTTTTGGTGTCTTTGCACTTGGCACGCAGCTGAACTGCCTTGGGGAGAGCCTGAGCGGGAGTGCGGAGAACTTTGGCCTTTGTCTAGGGCCCCAGTCTGAGCCGCTGAGCCAGACGGAGCTAATAGTGTTTGGCTCTGGGTCACAGGCAGACATTGTGAGCGATCTGCCCCGGCAAGCTCCGCCCTCAGGGTCGCAGAGCTGGAATTGGGTGGGAGCTGGTAACCCAGCGACCAAGTAGCCTAAGGGCGGGGTCTGAGCCACCTTGCAGCCCTGACCCTCGGGGGCAGAGGGAGACCAGTTTTGACATACAGTGTAAGTGGATAGCCACTTCAGTAGTGATTCCAGCGACAAGCACTTCCCTGAGAAAGCTTCTGCTCAGTAAGTGAACAAGTTCAAAGTGCCTTTTAAGTGGGCTGAAGAGAGATTTAGGGTGTCTACCTGCTGGGGTTTGAGAAACTAGCAGCCTCCAGTCGTATCAGAACTGTGATTAACATCTCATACCCCAGAAGACCATGTGTTGCCCAGACAATATTCAATAACATATACATACTGCTTTCCTTTTGGTTGTGTTTTTTTTTTTTTTTTTTGGTTTGGTTGGTTTTTTGTTTATTTTGATGTTGTGGATTGTTCTTTTGTTTTTTTAAGTTCAACCTTTTCCATACAGATCCTTTTTCTTTCTCAATTTTTCTAGTTTAATTATAATTTCCCATTGCTGCCTATTTCAATAATTAGAACTTCATTTTTGTTAGTGTTTCTACCGCTCTTATTTGGTTTTTCCAGCCAATTTTATCCCGTAAAGTTTTCTGTTTGCTTGTTTTGGTTTGATTTATAGCATTTTTGTCTTTCCTCTCTACTTGGTGGAGGTGGGGTAATGTGTCTGATCAGGTTAGCAAAGAGCTGCTGACCTCAAGGGAACCACCCCACTGGGCACCCCCAGAAGGTGTTTTTTTCTTTTTTAAGGTTGCATCAAAGTACCCTACTGTACACCTATATTGCTCTGTCTCCCTCTTTCTGTGACTCTCTTCTTTTTGTCAATATTCCTTTTACCCACCCCCTCTCCTTTCTCTATTTTTCTTTTTTTTTTTTCTTATCAATCAGTCCTCCTTTCTTTCATCCCTTTTTTGCTATTAAACCTTCTCACCCTTCTGGTCCTGTAACCCTTAGTCCACAGGAACGAGAACTTAAAGAGCAAGAGGAAGTGAAAGGAAAATTAGGGCAAGGAAACAGATAAAAGAAATCACACATGAGGAAGAATCAGCAGAAAACTCCAGGCAACATGAAGAACCAGTCCAGAACAACCCCGCCAAGGGACCATGAGGTAGCTGCTACAGAGGATTCCACCTATACAGAATTGTTAGGAATGACAGAAAGGGAATTTAGAATACACATGTTGAAAACAATGAAAGAAATGATGGAAACAATGAAGGAAACTGCTAATAAAGTGGAAAATAACCAAAAGGAAATCCAAAAACAGAATCAAATAAGAGATGAACGATATGAAGAATATAAAAAGGATATAGCAGAGCTGAAGGAAATGAAACAGTCAATCAGGGAACTTAAAGATGCAATGGAAAGTATCAGCAACAGGTTAGACCATGCAG